>NC_068948.1:14031401-14768901 GCF_026419915.1 Harpia harpyja | reverse complement strand
TTCATTTATCATCTGCACAAAAATTAGAATGCACATTCACCACACAAGTTACAGTGGTTTAATACTTGACAAATAGTGGTGTTGTCAGCAAGAAAACAGGAACAAAGTGGGGGGGGGAATTAATATTATTTGAGAGAACAACTTTCAAGAATGTTACTGTTCAAAGTAGAAGCAAGTTCTTAAGTCATCAAATTACATTTGAAAAGAAGGTATATAACAAGTCTGTTAGGGTAGCTTAACAAGCTCTGAAATGAAGAGCATGTCTACAGGTGACTTACAAGTTCCATGGTTAGAAAAAAATTCTTGAATTCCACTTAGCCATTCTCATGGCAGAGCAGGGAGACCAAAAGCATGGGGTAGAGTGACAAGGATCAAAATAGAATAGAATGTCCTCAGCCCCAGAAAAAACTGCTTTCAAAATCAAGATTCAGTATATTCAGACAGGACTGCCCTTATCATATTGTCTTACTAGTGAAATTCTTTCAGAAAATTCTCTTGAACTGTAAAATCTTCATTACTATGACACTGTTTATGAAATTTTATGAATTTCCTTATTTTTAATTCTAAAACTTTTAAACCTTCTAGTTCAACTATTTATTTCTTTAGCAAGATCTTTTAATATGTATAACTATGCTGATTACGGCTGTAGGGAAGGTCAAGATGGAGACAGAAATATTTGCCCCCCAAATATTCCCTACATTCATCTCTATTAGAGGCTTGAGACTGAATTGTTAGGCTGGTATGGATAATATATCACTTTGTTTATATTCCTTTTTGCCTTAAGCAAATGATACCTCAAAGACTAAGCACAAGGGCATGTTTAGCAGGAAGACTAGCAATCAGAACTGATTATAAGTGTGATTTGGGGGAGTGATTCTCTGGCATATTGATGTACAGTGCTGGAGGCCCTGCTCTTACCAGAATCTTATCAACAATTATAGCAAACTGTTTTCTGTAATAACACATTTGGTAGTATTGTCTACTCATAGTTTAATACTTAGATCCAAATATGATATAATTTGTTGAATTGGGCAAAAATCAGAGTGTCTGTTTTATGCAAAACTTTGGTATTTGTTTTCAGTAGGAGTAGGGATGTAAAACAGAAATGCTGAGGGTTTTTTTTTTTACAGGAATTTGAAAATGTCTTCAATTAGCAAATGTCAGAACATTAGTTTCAGATTTGTCATTGTGCACAGCTGTTAAATTGCCACAGTGGAGATGTTATCAAAGTGCCTCTGCTCCCATTTTTCTTTTCAAACAGAATTGGAAAGATGCCTCTTTGTAACATACAGTTCTAACAGAACTCACTGTTCTTCCTGTATGGCTGTATATGGGCTTCTATTCTGTGTGTTGGTGTGGTCTGATTACTGGGAATGCCAAACATAGCACAGAACACAGTTGGGACCTTGCATGCTGTCTTCCATGCAAGATGAGCAAATCCTTTACTCCTTGCCAGGAAAAGTGGTGAAGCACAGGTCTAGTGGTGTCAGTCAGACTCAAGAGGAGAAGAGAGAACTGGTAAGGCAGGGAGAATGCCTGTCAAGCATTGTCTGAAAGATAATAGAGGTTTGAGTTGCAGTGTCTCTGCTACACAGTGTCCCCGGTAGGTGTTAAAAGACTATCTTTTTTGGATTCAGGGGAGTATTTTATGTGTTGATTAATTCAGCTTAAATCTGATTAATAAAATGCTTGAATATATACAGCAGTGAGTTCAAAAGATGTGGAACACTGCATCTTTGGAGTACCTTGCAGTTAGAATTCATCACAACTTTAAATATACCAGTTCCTTCAAGGGTAGGTGGGCTTAGTCCATGCCTGTTTCAGCACTGAAGAGATGTAATCGCCTGCAGTATTCTAATGTTACGTTAATCTTGTGTTTGGTGGTTTTTTCTTCACATCACAATTGTATGAACTGTTATCTAAACTGCTTCTTCCTGCATCTCTTATGATGATTGTTTTTCCATTCCCCGTTTTAAAGTTTACCATTTTTTTAGAAAACGGTGTTCCTAAAGCATTTATTTTTTAGCTGTTAAATAGCTATGAGAAGTCTCACAAAATGTTATTGATGTTGTTTGCTTTCCCTAATCAAAACCATTCTGTTTTTAATTTTTCATGTGTCTTGGTTCTTGATTAAATTACCATAGTACCTTTCTGTAGAACTAACTGGTATCTTAATGCATGGGTAACAAATACATCTTCTGTCTTTTTTTCTGCAAGTTAAAAGTGGTGCAAGAGATAGGCAAAATCTGGTGTTAAAAGTAAAATGCAAAATTCCTTCTTGAAATTCTTGAAAATCCTGAAAATCTTAAATGCAACTTCCAGAAATCATCTTCTGAAAAGTCATACACCTACCAATCTCTCTTGATTTTGGAGTTCAGCATTTTTTGAGAATATTTAAAAAAAAAAAAAAAATCAGTGTTTTCATGTTCACTAATTTTGTAATTATATTCCCTATAGTATTGTTTTAAGATTCACAAATCTATAGTCAGATTAACAAGAAACCTTCTACATCAATTTAATGTATGGTTATGGTGATTTTTTGATTTTTTTTGTCAGTCTGTCAAAACTTGTTGTGGGAGGGACAAAGTCATTGGAAAACTGGCATAACTGGAATTATTTTGAATTTGGGTTGAATTAGAATTGTTTTTTTTCTTCAAGGACAGAAGCTTTTCAGGAAAAAATAGTTAATGGAAATTATACTTGCAGATTAAATTTGGCTACTTTTTTGGAAAATGATTGAAAGAAACTGAGGTTTTGGTTGAAACTTCTTTTCTGCCTGAATAAAAAACCTATTGTCTTTAGATTTTTTTTTCCTCATTTCAAACTGATCTAAATATTTTCCTGATTTTACTTGGCAACTGTCGTGGTTTGTCGTGGCAACCCCAGCAACTAAGCACCATGCAGCTGCTCACTCACTTCCCCCCACCCAGTGGGATGGGGGAGAAAATCGGGAAAAGCAAAACCCGTGGGTTGAGATAAGAACGGTTTAATAGAACAGAAAAGAAGAAACTAATAATGATAATGATAACACTAATAAAATGACAACAGTAATAATGAAAGGATTGGAATGTACAAATGATGTGCAGTGCAATTGCTCACCACCCGCCGACCAACACCCAGCCAGTCCCCCGAGCGGCGATTCCCCGCCCCCACTTCCCCGTTCCTATACTAGATGGGACATCACATGGTATGGAATACACCGTTGGCCAGTTTGGGTCACGTGCCCTGGCTGTGTCCCCTTCCAACTTCTTGTGCCCCTCCAGCTTTCTCGCTGGCTGGGCATGAGAAGCTGAAAAATCCTTGACATTAGTCTAAACACTACAGAGCAACAACTGAAAACATCAGTGTTATCAACATTCTTCGCATACTGAACTCAAAACATAGCACTGTACCAGCTACTAGGAAGACAATTAACTCTATCCCAGCCGAAACCAGGACAGCAACCCAAACTGATTTTTCATACAAGTGAATTTCAATCTAGTTGTTACTTAACTACCATTCTATTTTTTTAGAATGTCCACCTCTTTGTGCTGATTCAAAAGCCTGATAACTGTTCAAGACAAACCATTATCTGGTTCAAAGAAATTCTTTTGCCATGTGCCTGATTTATTTCAGATAAATGAAGAAGTATCTTTCAGTTGTTTTCTTTTCTGTTTTTGAGCACTGATGCAGTTGTGTTTTATTTTGTAATTCACTAGGTAGGGGCTATTTTCCATATATTGTCTGTTCTCCCAGAACACTGACTGTATTTAATACTGTTATGTCTCTTCATCATTTTTTCTGAGGCTTTGATTTACATTTTCATATTCAGTTTTAATGCACTAGCGTCATAGCACTTGATGCAGTTGTAACGTATTGATTAGTTCTGATACATGAGATGACTATATGTATATTGTGTTAGAACATAGTATGTTGTATTGCTACAGCAAGTCCCAGTTATGTCTAGGAAACATTTACTAATGAGCTTTTGCCTGACTTCCTGTTGAAGGTACACTGATTATGAATGTGTGCATGGTAGCTGCTTCTTCCTGGAGAACACTCCTGTTGAAAGGACACTGATAGCCTCCACTGACCTACTTTATAACATCATGTCTGAATATTTACTTTCTGTAGTAGTGTGGTGGATTGACCCTGGCTGGACACCAGGTGCCCACCAAAGCTGCTCTATCACTCCCCTCCTCAACTGGGCAGGGGAGAGAAAATATAAGGAGAGGCTTATGGGTTGAGATAAGGACAGGGAGATCACTCAGCAATTACTGTCACAGGCAAAAAAGACTCGACTTGGGGATATTAGTTAAATTTATTAATGATCAAATCAGAATAGGGTAATTAAAAATAAAACCAAATCTTAAAAACACCTTCCCCCCACCTCTTCCTTATTCCCAGGCACAGCTTTACTCCTGAATTCTCTACCTCCTCCTGCCCAGTGGTGCAGGGGGATGGGGAATGGGGGTCGCGGTCAGTTTATTGCATGTAGTTTCTGCTGCTCCTTCCTCCTCAGGAGGAGGACTCCTCACACTCTTCCCCTGCTCCAGTGTGGGGGTGCCTCCCACGGGAGACTGTCCTCCATGAACTTCTCCAATGTAGGTTCTTCCCCCGGGCTGCAGTTCTTGATGAACTGCTCCAGCGTGGGTCCCTTCCATGGGCTGCAGTCCTTCAGGCACAGACTGCTCCAGCGTCAGTCCCCTGCGGGGTCACACGTCCTGCCAGAAAACCTGCTCCAGCGTGGGCTTCCCACGGGGTCACAGCCTCCTTTGGGCATCCCCCTGCTCTGGCGTGGGGTCTTCCCTGGGCTGCAGGTGGATATCTGCTCCACCAAGGACCTCCATGGGCTGCAGGGGAATCTCTGCTCTGGTGCCTGGAGCACCTCCTCCCCTCCTTCTTCACTGACCTGGGGGTCTGCAGGGTTGTTTCTTCTCTTACATGTTCTCACTCCTTTCTCCCGCTGCAGGTTTTTTTTCCCCCTTCTTAAATCTGTTATCCCAGAGGTGCTACCACTGTCACTGATGGGCTTGGCCTTGGCCAGTGGTGGGTCCGTCTTGGAGCCGGCTGGCATTGGCTCTGTCTGACATGTGGGAAGCTTCTAGCAGCTTCTCACAGAAGCCAACCCCTGTAGCCGCCCCCCTGCCACCAAAACCTTGCCACGCAAACCCAATATAATTAGTTATGCATACTCTAAGCATAAAGGTCTCAAGCTCTTTACCACTCATTTTCTTCTGCTCTGTGACGTAAGTAGTTGTTCAAGATCACACACAGACTCTGCCTTTATAACCAACTCTTTAATTCAGCACAGATAGTGACTGATAAAATCACATAAAGGACTCCCAAGTCCTGTTGAGAGTCATCACTGCAACTCCTCTTTGCAGGGCTGCACTGGTACCTTTGTCAAAGAAAACACACACATTATTTTCAGATCTTACTGAATGAAACGTCAGTTTGAAACTTTCGGCTTTAATCCTGTCTCCATGAGATATGTCATATCTGTGTGCCCCAGATGTTTCAGGAAATCAGTTGAGTAAATCAATAGGCCATCAAAGCAAGCTAGCAAAGTAGAAAAAGTGTTATTCTTACAGTGTTGTAAAAATCAGTCCAGTGTGATGGAACGTTCTTCAGATCAGAAGATGCGCTTAAATAATAAATCCTCAGGTATCACACATGCAGGATTTTGTTGAGGTTCTTCTGCAGCAGTCTTCTGATGGTTATCTATCCAGATAGATTTCTCAGTGCTGAACACTAACTTTTTGTGGGGAAAAGATGAAAAGCACTTTCTCTGTGCGTTTCTATATGATGGGATATTAAAGTCATGCTGGGGAGTATTCAGTCTTTAATTATTCCCTCTTCTGAGCCAGGAGATTTTGGGACTGTGAGCTGTGAATTAGTGTTGTCAGCTGTGAATTGGTGTTCTCAGCTGTATCTATTTCTTCATGTTCACATACTGAGCTTAAGTAAATAAAATTATGTGTCCATTTTTGTTGCAATAAGAGAAACAGGAGGAATCACCAAACAGGAAGCAAGGATTGAGCAGAAAGCAAGGCAAGTGGAGTGAGAGACTTCCCTGAGAACAGACTCCATATGCAAGGGTTGGAGCATTTGCTGATTGTGGTAACACAGGCCAAAGGCAGATGATGAGCTGGAAGCCAGGGACAGCAGGGAGAAATGTCACTGTCAACAGAGCAGTTGAGGTGTGTAGTTGGTTCAGCCAAAAAGAAAATAAAATTATAGTGACCAAAAAATGTATGTCTGAAGGAATGCCAACTGTAGTAAATACTTTTGACTCAGAAAGTAGGAATAAAGGTTTGCTGACTTCCCGATAGGAACTGGAAAGGAAGATAATGAGAGGAAATAGTCCTAAAGAATGGGAGAATCTGGGGGGGTAAAAATATCATGTTAAAAAAGATGGTACTTAGCCTTTATCCTGAGTGAGCTGATGAATTCCAACCCTTATCTCTTCAAAATAATTATTTTGGGTCACATTAATGACTCTGATCAAAAATTTAATTCTCAGGTTTTTTGTTTGAGGGAGAACTGACACTTTTTATTATCGTTAGCTGTTTTTATACTTCGGTTTGTCCATCATAAAAAATTAATAATCAGTTTTTGAAAAACTTCAACTAGTAATTCCACTTGTGAGACAGAAGGAGACAGGCAGATGTGAAAAATGCCAGTAAGGGAAATAGATTCTGCTACTTTTTCCACAGGGAAATAGTATGTCTTTTCATCTTTTCCTGGAATGAGTAAAACTGGGCAAAAGTAATGTCAGACTCATTGACAAATCCTCCTCGCGCCCCAGGGAAATTACACAGCATGGCTCTAAGCATGAGGTAACTTTTCAGGCCAAAAGTCAGGTACAACAATCCAGTAATGAACACCATTAGCTTTTTTTTCTGTTTTGCTCTGTTGTCCTATGTCTAGCTGAAACTTTACTAAATTACTTTTGTAATTGGCAACTTATTTGCAGTCCAAAAGCCGTATCATGAGGCTATTTCTCTAACTCTCTCCAGGTAAATCAGCATATAGGTGTTACCTGCTGCCATGGCCAAGGCAACACCTGGATCATAATGTCAGAGTAATATTCGCTTGAGTTGATAACTCCTTCTGCTTCAAATCTATCAGTACAGAACAGAAAGATACTCCATTTAAGAATTTATTATGAAGAATAAAGCTAAACTGTCACAACTGATTCGATTGCATCTGTTTATTTCTGAGAGGAAACTTTTTGAACGATTACGGTAGTCATATTCTTTCATATTAGAAGTAATTAGACAAAACCTGAACAGCTGAGAATAGGAAGTCTTGCTTATTGTCTGTGATTACAAGGACAGACTTTGGGAGTATGTAATTCCTCTGTTTCCCGTCCTTTCGAAAGGAGGAATGTTCAAGAAAGGAAGAAAATATTGCCATTAAAATAGTGTATTTTGGTGTGTGGCTTTTCCAAATACCTGTGTAAATAATCAGCAGCACCAATAGTTGCATTGCTACCACTGATTAATTATCTGGTTGTTTGTGTTCCTTGCTTAAAAAAAATTTCTAAATCAGAGATTTTAGCAATTAGCAATAATTGCTAACAGTGTAGACACTTCATATATCTACTTCTGTTACTAAGGAAAAAAGCCGTAAACTCAATGTCAGGCTGTCAATACTAAAGATATTTGTAGAATAAGGCTTTGCTTTTGTTTGTTATGCTATTACTTTTTATTTTAAGCTAACCACAGTACTAATCCTTGTTACTGTTATTCCTGGTGGTTGATGGGAGTGGCAATTCATATGATGCAGATAGTAGTTTATACCATGGTATGCAGGGAGTGCAATATGTCCAGTTCTCTAGCAACAAAAATTCCACTTTAATATGCAGCATTGTAGTTAGGCTCCTAATAATGATATGCTAATGGCATACTAGCAAATTCAACTTCATTACCTTATACAGAAGGGACTAAGAAACTTTTTTACCCATTTCAAGGAAAAAATTCCTAAAATCTGAACTGAAATTTTGATTCAGTAGAAGCCAGGTGAAACATTGTAATCTTTTGAACAGAGAGTATTAATTCACCAAGGATTAAGACTTATTTTCAGCTTTCATACAGCAACTGAGGTTGAACTGACCACAAAGGAAAAGGTGTTTTCCATTTTTGCAGATTTAATGGATGCCTAAGAGTTTATATAGTCCAACTGAAAGTTTTCTGACTTTTGTAGTAGATTAACAGTGTTCCTCTACATTTCATTTAGTCTTTAAGTAAATGCCATAATAGATTGAATTTATAATTAATATTCTTTATTTTCTTGATGCTGTGCAGAAATTGTAACAAATGAAATTGAGTTGCATATTGGAAATTGGAAAAATTTGTTGAGGTAAATTGCATGAATGAAATTGGATTCTGTTTTATATGTATCACCTAAATCTATACTATTTCTGACCTTGTCATGGTTTAAAAGTAGTGCAAAGGGGTGCCTTTAATGTCCCTGTTCATCTCTGCTGCTGTCAGTACTAATTAGTCAAAGTTATAAAAAGGATCCTTCGTGTAATAAATGTAAAATATATTGATGTATAAGCTTGTTAAGAATAGTGTGCTCCTCCTCTTAAAACCTCACCTTTCTGTTTGTGTAGTCTGACATGTAAATTAATCACAGAGATTCAGCAGTATTTTTTCCATTAAAATAGAACCATGTTACCAAACTATCCAGATTTCATTTTTATCTTGTGAACTGCTGAAGACATGAATAGTAAGGTTCAAATTATGATCTGTTCCTTTCTGCCTGCCTCCTCCTCTTCCTACTTTGTGTCTTTGCCTTTGAAATACTCTGATCTGGATTTACATCTAAGAATGACAGATACAGAAAATTTCAGCACACTGCAATGTCCTGTCTTTTTGACAGAGGCTTGCATCCCACTTTCAGTGATATGGTCTTATTTACATAGTCTTGTCTTCAATGTTTTTTATAATTATTTGACTCAAAATCAAGATCCTGCTTCAAGACAGGACAGCATCTATTGATAAATGCAGATGGAATTTTGGAGGAATTCTAAAAAGAAGAAGATTTTTTTACAGTCTTTATCAAAATGCAGAAGGGTTTTAAGAATAAATAGTAACTGCTTTTCTGTAAGAGCATTATACATTCCTAAGGCTTCCTCATCTTCCTCAGAGCTGCAAATTGATGGTGGATCTATTCTAAAAAATTAAATGAAATTTACAACCTTGAGGAGATTGAAAATAGTCTGGGTTTTAGGATACTGTTTCTACTGTTTGTCACTGTGCTATGGAATGCACTAAATTGAAGACCTCGGTATCTTAAGATGTATTGGAAGTTCAGTGTACTCAATCTGTTTGAGTACAAGCTCATACCTGCTCAAGGATGAGTTATCTCACGTGTCTTGGCAGTGCAGATAAATAGCATATCAAAGATCAGACACTGTGCATTAAATAAGTAATATAAGGCCTATGGTTTGGGGGGAGGGGCACAGGGAAGAAATGTATGAAAATAAAATGACATTTATGGAAAATAATGAAAGCATTTAACTACGTGTTTTTAAATATTGAACTTAATAACCAGACATTGCTAATGTACAAAATAAATAGAAAGTTTAAAAGTATTTAGATAATTTTGAAAGGATGTGAGCTGCATTTACAAGTGACTTCAGTCTTTAATAATAAAATCCTGCATGTCCACATTATTGTTTTGAAAATTTTGCACAAAGTAGGCATCATATGGATATATTTTCTAAATATAAATGTATGCATTTCACAGTCATGTATCTTAGTCCCGTATTAAAAACTAGAATGTATGCAAGGTGTACAATACAAAGAAAGTGAACAAAATTGATTACTCTGTCATGAGAAGTAGTCGCCTTAGTGATTATTACTTTTTAACTATAAATTCAAATCTTATTACACTGTATTCTCCTGTCCTTAGCAAAAAGAAAATCTTTGAAAAAAATAAAGAATGTGTATCTTTGTATTATTTACATATTCTATAGCAGCTTGCTTTATTACAATAGTGTTGCATAGGGAAAAAATGGTTTTTTTTCTTCAAATTAGCTTATAAATGAGCACCGAAGGATATGGGCTTAGTGTCCCAAATAGTGAAAGTTAGACCCTGTTATTACAATCCTGTGTGTTTTGGTAGATGTCCTATGTTGCCTTATAGAGTAAGAAGACTGGTTGATGGATGCTTGCTTCTATATATCATTTGGATTCCTTCAGCTTTCTGTTCTGAGGTAAATGCTTCTTTATCATTATTGTAAATCTTTTGTAAACTCATTCTGGGCTGTATGAAAAGAAAAAATGTGGACTCTAAGTCAGTTGAATGATATAACAGGAAAAAAAAAGTCAATAAAGTGTTTTCTTTGAAAACTAGTCAAGACAGTCTTTGTGCCCAGAGTTACAGAACTGTCAACTGAAGTAGATAGTACTGGGAAAAATTCACCTCTGAGGCTTTCTAATATGATTGTGTGCTGATTTTATTGATTTTGCTTAATAAGATTATTTGTGTTATTAGAGTTTCTGATTTACTTAAAATCATTGATTTTATTTATCCTAATTTCTCCAAATTAAAAAAAAAAAGTGCCAATTGAGGGCTTTATTCCCTGATAGTGTTAACTTCAAGACTTGATCTTATACATATTACAAATTACAAAATACACAAACTACAAAGTTGTCCAAAACTGAGCTATTTTACATTTTATATATTCATTTTCAGTAAATCTTGTTTGTCCAGTGTCAAATGGATTTTGAAAGTAGATAAATAATAACTTTTAAAATTATGATAGCAGAGTGAACAGTTTTATAATTTTCTAATTGTTTAATATTCTGTAGTAGTCCATTTTTAATGAGATCTGTTAAAAATGACCACCTTACCACAGCATAACATCTAAGTAAAAAACCAAGCTAAGGGCTGGTTTAATAAAAGATAATATTAAGATTTGCAGCATTGCCAAAAGTAATAGAATCTGACAATAGAAATATCCAGTGTTTGTGACGTAGTTAAATCCCTCCCATGACTGGGATGGTTGCCATGACATGAAACAAAATAACAAACGAGGTCTGGGCTTGCAGTTCATTTTAGGTGTTTGCTATGTCAGTCAATATTCTCCCGTTATTCCTTCAGATGTAGTTACAGTCAGCTGTGTCTTTGCTAGTCTTGCAACTCTCTACTTTTGAAAGGGTTTCTATGTATAACAGCAAAATGAGAAATTGCTGCTAATGATGCTGGCTAAAATGATAATGCTTTTCATTTTTTATTATTTCATTGTTGAAGAAATTAATTTTGATGATTCTATTCCAGCTCTTCCGATCATTGACAGTAGGCCTATATGGAGGGGTAGCTAATATTTTCTGGTTGTCCCACAATGACTACATAGCGTTCGTACCTCAGAAACAGACAATTGCAAACAGCTACCAGTAATGATATTGTATACACATTTGTGAAGCAACCAAGAGGTGAATATTGCCATTCTAATGGGGATAGTTAAATAAAAGGTACTGATTTTTTTTTTTTACTGATTTTATTGGTGTGATAAATATATCTACAACGTCCAGAAACTTGCTTGTATTAAAATTTGTCTACACAATATATTGCTTTAAAGAATCTTAAAATATCCCTTACACTATTGTTCATTCTCCTGTCTCTCACACACTCTGCTGCTCGTACCACTTTGTCTGATGTTCCTTTTCCACTTCAGTGATACACTAGATCAAAATTGAAGACCCTAGATACCTGAAATCCTTTCCTTTTCTGGCATTTGCTTGGTGTAGAGTTCAGAAGCTTAGAAGTTATTTTAGGGTCAGTATGAAATAAGAAAATTGATTCATTGTGATACTGCTTTTGCTGAGTTACTGGCCTTCCATGCCAAACACTTCCTAGGCCTACTTGACAGTTCTTAATAGCACACTTTTATCCTAAGGTCCTTTGTAGACTTTTGAATGCCCCTTACCTATGGGTACAGGTTTTTCTTTGATAAACAGAACCCCTGGAGATCTATTGCTCATGGATGTGAACTGTTTACATTGAGAAGAAATGAATTTAGGTATGATGCTCGTGATCAGATTATAAGGTGTTATAAAAGGCATAGTTAGATAAAAAATAATAGCAAATGCACTGAGCTAAATTAGTTATGGATCTCATTTGTCAAATGTATCTTCTGTATAAAGCACAATCCTCTTTGCAATTCATTTTGCAGTCCAGGTACTGAGAGTGTCTATGGTGGGGCTTTTTTTCTGTGGTGACTTAACAAATCTGATAGGATTGGAAGTGGAACTTGTGAAGTAACCAACACTGCTGATCCAATCTCAGTTTATATCCAAGCCTTTTAAAATTAAATATAACAAGGAAATTCTCAGAACATACTTGCAATGTAATAAAATAGAATCAGGCCCTTTGCATATTCCCTGCTTATGTGTTGGACAAAATGCCTTCAACTGTTTTCTCACTGAAAAGTTCAGATTCATTCATATTTTTAATTTAAAAAACCCCTTTAATATGTCATTCTAAAAGAATTAATTTCTTTCTTAAATTTTTCTTCCTTTTTCCCCATTTCTTTCATTTATTTTTCTTCTGTCTTCTGCCTGGAAGAAGTTGTTGGGAAAGGCAAAAATTGAAAAGAGAACTTGAGGAAATGTTATTTTCCTCCCACTGTTAAAAAGTGTAAATAGTTTTTTAAATCAGGGAAAGATGTAATTTCTATTTTTAATTTGCCTTTGTTTTGTTTTAGTTTGGTCAAACAATTTTTCATCTTTTTAGGGAGTAAAATCTCTTTTAATGAAGATGAAGAAAGGTAGTTCCTCGGGGTTTATGTGCATAGAAAATGTTTGGCATCAGAAGGTGTGAGATACTGTGCTTTAAAATTTAAGAACTAGAAAGTAATTGTGAAGAAAATGAAATCGTTGTAGGTAAAAATCATGTTTTCCTGTGTTTAGCAATTTATTGTATTCTGTGTGAAGTTTGAAAACAGACTGAAAATGTTAAGCTGTTAGCACTGTTCAGATAGGTAATACTCCTTCTTACAGAACTTCAGTAAAGTCAATAGACTCATGACAAGGATGATTTTCACTTGTTCATGCTCTTATTGATGCATTAGTAACTACGCTAATAGTAAGTCTGGAAAGAATTTCAGTTCTCCTAAATGGATTGCAGATATTAAATAATCAATGTCTTTTCTACCTGCTTCAATCTACTAAAAAAAAAAAAAAAAAGGACTTTTTTGGTGAAAGCTATTAAAAGTTAAAATTTGTTCTTGGCATAAAACATAGCTACAGTCTTTTTCCACAATAAGGAAACATCTGCTTGTTTTAAAAGCTTGTAGTTTACCACCTTAACTTCAGGGCACTACCTGTAGTAAAAAACAAAAATTAAAGTAATGAAGCAATGAAGCATAAACATTAATGCATACAAAAGGCAGTAAAAAAGCTGTAACAAGCCTTTTAAATTTTTATTGCAAAAATATGTCCCATTTTCCTTCGTCCTGTGAATGCAAAGCAGTAAGCATTCATTTAAGTATTAAAGTTGTGTAAGAACATGTATAAGAGCTGGCTGAATAGCAGGTACACTTAGTTCCAAACGCTTTGGCTCAAAGGTCTTCTGTTATGAGTACATCTATTGATCTTGGCTGTTTTTATATTCTGCTGTAGGATTCTACTTTTCAAAAGAGGCATAACTAGAATGACTTCAATACAATCATTTTGTGTCCTGTTTTTCCTTATCTTGCTTTCCAGTATTTTTACTTATGATTGTCTCTTGCTTCAGAATTCACTCTCTGTTATTTATTTCCTGCTTTAGACACATTGTATGAAATACTCTGAAGCCAACAGAGTGTAATCAGCTATCTCTGTTTCTTACTATTTTATGTCTTTGGTTTCAAAATAGTACAACTGTGAAGAAACTTGCTTCTTTGCTTTATTGTCTATCTGGAGATTCAGAGAAAAAATTCTAGCAAAAACCTGCTGCTAATCCTTTTTAATTTTTTTTTTATTTTTTTTTTCTTTAAGCATTACCTTAGGAAGTTTCTACTTTGTTGAAAAATGAAATTGTTTGGAAAAACATTTTTAAAAATAAACCAGGTTTATCTGAAAATAGTCTTAGAGTCCTAGAACAACTTAGGTTGAAATGAACTTCTTGAGATCTTCTAATCCAAACCCCTTTTCAAAGATGGGTTAACTAGGTCAAGTTGCTCAGGGCCTTGTCCAGTCAGGTTTGAGTTTCTCCAAGGTCAGATATTCCACAGCATCTGTGTGTCCCAGTTTCAGTGTTTAACTACCTTCAGATCCCCAACCAGATCTTTCTTTGTAAATATCAGGTCCAGCAGAGAACCTGTGCTTGCTGGCTCCTCAGTCTTCTGTGTTAGGAAGTTATCATCAATGCATCCCCAAAACCAGCGTACCTCCTGGCTTGCTGGTGCCCTGCTGTGTTGCCTTTCTAGCAGATACAAGGATAAAGTAAACCATGAGGACCAGGGCCTGCAAATATGAGGCTTCTTCCAGTTGGCTGAAGAGAGCTTCATCTAATTCTTCTTCCTGACCAGGTGGTATGTAGCAGACACCCACCACAATTTAGCCCATGTTGGTCTGCATCCAAACCCTGACCCATAAGCTCTCAGCTGGCTCATCACCTTCCCCAGGCAGAGCTCCATGCACTCCAGCTGCTCTTCCATATACAGGACAATTCCTTTCCTCACCTTCCTGGCCTTTCCTTCCTAAATAGTCTGTATCCATCCATCACAGTGCTCCAGTCGTGTGAGCTGCCCCACCATATCTCTGTGGACACTTCTTGTGTTCGGGGTTTTTTAAGCAGATAAATAACAATAAACAGAATTTTCTTGAAGAATGTAGGTTTCTTGTCTTCAGAGTATTTGCCAGGAACTAAAGGTACTCCTAATCTCAGAGGTCAACAGATAAAAATGCTTGCTAGCTCATATTATTCTTATTACAAGGGCAGACAAAATCCAACCTATTTATGCAAAACAGTAATAGAACTCTTGTAAAGGGATCCATATGGATTCTTCTGTCTTTGTAGGACCAATTAATTAACTTACTTTCTTCTAAATTCCTCTACATTTTCCACTGTCTGGTTCTGTCTAAAGCATCTGTCACTGCATTTTTTAGTTTTCCCCCTTTTGCTGTTATTTAATACTGCTATGATGGTTAATAATATGTATGCTAATGAGGTCCTGCATTAGATCATTTGTTTTCACTTTTGATAGTGGAACAGATGGTTTGGACTAAGAGTTTTACTCTTGGGCTTGCAGTACAGTAAAGGGGAAAAGTGTATTGAAGTTATGCATCTTCAAAGTTAAAGTAACTTTTTAGATTAATCACCTTTGCCTTTTAGATTACTGACCTTTTAGAGAATGAGAGGGAAAAAAAACCTATGGAGCTAAAATAAAAAGAGAAACAGTCCTATCTGGAATGTATTCAGATCTGGTAGTAGCAATGCCTTCTGGTGAAGGAGGCTGCCCAGGCATGGCAGAAAGTAGAAGAATGGAGGGATTGGGCTAACTTCTCAGTATGTATGAAGGTATTTAAGGATTAGGTAATTAATTTGGCAATAAAGAAAAAATCTGAACTGCACACACTTGAGTTTGCCAAAGGGAAGGCCTATTCTTTGTGAATTTATTTTTCCTGGATGAGGAGCCTTTGAGTTTAAGGGCCATCTGATACAGCAAAGTATACTGAATTCTGTTTATGAATCATGAGGTGAGGGATGAAGCAAAGATATTCTATGACTGTGTCTTTGGTGTCATATATTTTTCATTTTATTAGCAAACAGCTTTTATATTGTCTGAAATTCTGAGCTGCAGTGGGAGGGAACCTTTTATCAACTCCATATACAGTAGCAGTACAGTAAGGAAAACAGTGGTATGATAGCTATTGCTTTTGATTCTAGCCAGATTTTATAGGTTCTTCATACAGTAAAGACACAAGCAAAACCACTGTGTCAAGTGTCTTTCATTTGCGAGGCTGGGAAAGTAGAAAAGTCAAGGGTTTCATTTTATTTTAAAACAGTTGTTAAGTTCTAATATTTGTCATCTGTTCTATCTATGGAGAAGATTCATCTACCCAGTGAGTGAGTGTATATATATAACATACAAGATATATCGAGGTGATGGTTTCCTCAAAGTGCAAATCTCTTTTACTGTCTGTGCCTGTCTTTATGCAAATTAATGTTGCAACAACCACTGAACTTCATAGTGTAGACCATACAGTGTAGGCCCATTACTACTCTTTATTGAAGTGATTACTGTTGATTGATTTATATTGTAAGCTGCTTAAAGTTTATATAACAGGATTCGATTTGAGAGAGTGTGACCACTTGGCTCTCAAGAACGAGAATACTTAGTTTTTACTATGTTTTGAATCTTACATTGAGAGGACTCAATTTGTGGAGTTGGTTAGTCAACCAAGTGTTTTTCAAGGATACATCAAGGGAATGATGAGAATTAGTATTAAAAAAGGAGAAATAAAGCCTGAGAATTTCAGTGGAAATATCGGGAGCTAAATAGAAGACTGAAACGTCTATAGCCCTGATGATACTGTCCCTTAAAACATTAACAAGACTCCTAATATTTAGATAAGTAAGTTAGCTTTATCTATGTTTTTATAAAGTATCATTTCTCCTCCTTTCTGTTTTAACATTTAGTGAGTGGCTCTGAACAGTAAAATAGTAGCTGCACTCATGTTCTACGTACAGTGTTGCTTCTTAATTTTGTAATATTCCTGTTTAATTTAAGCTTCATTTGGCTTGAAATACTCTTGTGAATCCTAGATGAGAGAAAATTTTTCTTCTCAAAAAGAAAAGAAAGACAAAAAAAAGAAAAGAAATTTTTCTTTCTTCAAAAAGAAAGTCTTTCTTTTTGAAAGACTCTAGTCTTTCTGTGTGTTCATTTGGGATGTGTATGCCAAAAATCTATGCATTAATCACCTTTTTAGCTGCTAAGTGGTACTAAACCTTGAAAAGGCCTTATTAGTGCTTTTGTGTGGTCTGCTCTATAACTATTTACTAGTTTAACTGCCTAATTTTATGAAAACAGTTGCTGGTTTTGATGTATTTAATTTTCAAAAGTCACAGAATTCTCCACAAAGAAAAAGAACTGGAAATTGATAGAAGTTTTTAACTAGTATTAAAACATACAGAAAAAGATGAAGAATCATTTTGGAAAAAAGAGAAATTTATTTACATTTTTTCAGTACTAAATATTGGCGTAAACTGATTTCCCATGACATTTTTCTGCAGGAGATATGTTTCTGTCACGACCCAGACTGGACAGACCAGGGAATCCTGTTTAATTTGAAATTCCCTCAGGCTAAATTAAGGTGAAACGACACCAATCAGTTAAAGATTTTATTCATGACAGAAGCAAACTGAACTGGGGAGGCGTGGTACGAGGTGGCAGGGTTTCTCACAACAGGAATTGGCATAGGACTACTTCTGTAAACCAGGTAACCATATACATCAATTCAGGGAATAAGGAGATCCCTCCCGTTGAGTCACAAGGTTCAGAGCACACCCCCTTGCTTTCCAGACTCCTCCTCAGAGAAGGGTCTAGGGGCGGCTGGATCCACTCTTAGTCTCAGACTTGGTTAACAGTTTATATCTTGAAACGGATGAGGTGTAGGGATTGTGGAAAAGGAAAAGGAAAGAGAGAAAAGGAAAGAGAGAAGAATAAAGAGAGAGAAAAAGGAAGAGAGAAAGATTTCACCAGTCCTGGGTCCAGCGTTGGTTCAGTCAGCCGAGGGGTCCAGTCCCAGTGGGCTTGCGCACCCCGGGGCTTCGGTTTGTGTCCTTTTATCATCCTTGCCCCTCCTTCGGGCGGGCACCCAAACTCCTCAGGTTAATGAGCAGTTTGTGAGCCTTTGGGCTTGGGGGTCGTTTGTGGAGTAACTTCTCCTTCCCTGCAGATGTGGCCATTGTTTGATCTTTGTATCAGAACACCTTATCAGAACAGGGAGCTGCGCACCCTCCAGCACGCCCTGCCCCTCCTGTTGCTGATGTCTGAGCTGATGGGCTTTTCACCTTGGTTCCTTGCTGTGCCGGGTTTGTCTTTAAGCAGAACTTGCCCCACCACAATGTTTGAGACATTAACTCTTTCAGTCTCTCACAGTTTCATCAAAAAATTTTGGAACAACTGTAATCTCAACTGCTTTAAATGTTGTGTAACTACTTATATTCAGGTAATTCAGTTGTGGCATACCATCCTTCTGATTAGATACTTGGTATGTTTTGCATACAGCTCTCTGATCCCCATAGTTTTCTCCTCCAGAGTTACCTTTGTGATGCCTGTGTTCTCTTACACCATTCTGATATTCAGTGGCCCCTGTGTTAAAAAATTATTCTACTTGGTATCCTTTAAGGAAGTGTTGCCGAAATCCGGAATAAAACTCCTTAACAGCAATGAGAAGTTAAGAAGCAGGCACTCCTTCATTGCAGCGCTGGGCACATGGGGGATCGCTCCACCTATCGTGTGCACCTGTCTTGTCTAACAATACAGTTAAATACACACCTGTTATACATATTCACTAGATTTCCAAGCAAAATGTTAATTCCTTTTCAATGATTGGTCTTTTAATCATACCACCTTATTAATATTCCTATGTTAAAACAATCATTGGTCAATTTCACTTAACTCTACGAGATGGGAAGGGTAAGGGGGTTTCCAAGCAGCAAACTGGTGTCCATGACGGTTTCCTTAGTTTTTGAAACAAAACATAGAAAGACCAGTATCTTCCTGGTGAGGTTTCTATGGTTTGCTTATTTCAAACTTAACAATACTAAGGTTCCTATAGTCACACATAACACAGTTCCTAAAGTTTCTAAGTTCCTATGACTACATTTCAAACTTAACACTCCCATACCTATGTTTCACAATTTTCTACTTCTTAATCAAACCAAACTCTTATATATAATTGGATTTTAATTTCTTTATCAGAATATTTTCAACATTCCCCCCTTTGAAAGTTTTGAAAATCATTTCAATACTTTCACTATCATTTTACTAATCACTTACTATATGGTGGAGGAAACTCTGAGATTGTTTGTCCATCTTGCTGTATTGCAACAGCTTAGATGATCATGCGATTAAAAGAAGTTTTACGAGTAATTTGCCTTTTCAAAAAGTAATAAATCAAAATGATCATTACAAAAATTATCAACAAGGTTAATATTGTACTAATCAGTGATTTGATCCAAGAACTCAGATTCTAACCTAATCCCTTAAAAATCTTGTCTATCCAACTCTCTTGCATATCTTGTTGCAACTCTTGAGTGTCTTTCTCAATTTTTCCCAATAATTCCAAATCATGTTCCACATCCTGAGTTACATTCGGAATGTGTATACAACAATGGTCTATTCTGTCTTTTAAATATCCACACACTCCGTGTTCTTTGAGTAAAAGCATATCTAAAGCCATTCTATTTTGCAGAGTCATTTTGGAAGTGGCCTGTAATTGTACATTAGATCTCTAAATCCTTTTCTGGTCACATTGGCCAGTTTCTCTACTTGTCCTGTTAGTTGGTACAGCCAGTCTCGATTCCTATATATTGCCAAAGGGGTTAGTAGAGATTCTAGGGTTCAACTAATTCTAACTCCAGTGGAGGGTTCATTCCATTCATCATCTATTTCTGACCTTTTTGCCCGTTTCAATTTCAAATTTTCTAATGATCCTTTAAAAGGAGACTTTTTCCAAATTGGGCATAATGTTGGCATTCCCAAAGTGATTTGTTTTACCTTCCCATCAAGAGGCAGGTGGGTTGTCCAGGTTCCATCACTCATTATCCAAACTAAGTGTCCTGGACTCTGAATAGTAGTTTTTCTGCAACTAAATATTGTTCCTCTTTTAGGTTTAAAGGTTTCAGTCAATTGAAGATCATTTTTAAGTCCTCTACACAAGCAGCCATACTTCACGGCTGCTGCTAAAGGTGGAATTCTTTGGATTGCCATGTCTTTAGTACTGTAATTGTATATTTTCTCACATTTCCACCACGGTACTGAATTTTCCTTTTCTCGTAATGTACTCCCTTTATCATTTACCGATGGCCAAGTTGTAAAAATGGTTCCATCCTAAGTAAAACACCAAGGAGCTTTAGCCATATATTGGAATTGAGACAGTATAGTCATAGACCACACTGAGTCTCAACTAATTGTCCTTTCTAACATTGTCTGATTAGCCTTGTCACATTTCCATTCCATGATCATTCGAGTTGTATTTTTCTTAACTTGTTTATCATAAGTACAATATCCTACATTATGAAATCTCCCAACTTTAATAAAAACAGAATTTAATAATTTTTCACAATCTGCCCTGCTCCCTGGAGACTTCCATTGCTTCTTGATAATTGTCACTTGTTCTTGCCATCCAACTACTGGCCTTTGTTCACAGTGGGTAGTCACATTTCTATGTTCTAAATTAGTTAAATTCATTGTCAAAATTCCCCATGGAACGGATTCACCAACTGCCCTTGGTATTGGTAAACAGGCAGTAATTTGTGTCACATTCTGGAAATTAGCAAATCCCTTAATCAATCCTACCATCAAATTTTCTTCCTGAGTTTTCTTTGGGAGGTAAATTAATTGTTCAGTTTGTTTCTTATTTCTTGTCTTTTTCTTCAGTTCAATTTGTCCTGGTAGATACTTGCCTTTTCCTTTATCTCTCATCCAACTAATTTCTAATTTGTCAGGATCAAATTCTGGAATCTGAGTAAAGTTACATCCCAATCCCAGAATACCTCCATAGTTCACTGTTACTTGTTGTTCAGTCACAATCTCAGACCAGACCCCACCAATATTATTTTCCAAATCAAAATGCATTTCCCCCAGATTTCAAAATTATATGGAAGATTAGGCATGCTTCAAAGTCAGTTTTAAGGTTCTAGGGTCTCTCTATATATAACTTTCCAAGATGATGGAGCTTTCTTCACCCGAGTATAGTGGATCCATGTATCTGATTCAGTAATCTTGACAGTGGTGAAAGTAGTCAACAATACTTGAAAGGGTCCTTTCCAGCGTTCCTGAAGAGGTTCAAAAGTCCATGTCTTCACATAGACATAATCACCTGGTTGGAAATCATGTACTGGATTTTCCAAAGACAGAGGTCTGTTCCAAACAACCACACTCCGAAGTGCAGTTAAAGTTTTTCCTAAAGAAAGTAGATAGTTATATACATCTTGTTTTCCTTTTAAATGTATGCACAGATTTGGTTCAAGAGATTCATAAGGTTTACCATATAATAGCTCATAGGGACTGATTAATGTCCCACTCTTTGGCTGAACCTGAATTCGTAAAAGGGTCAGTGGGAGTGTTTGAGGCCATTTCAAATTAGTTTCCTGACATATTTTACTAATTTGTCTTTTCAATGTTTGATTCATTCTTTCCACCTTCCCACTAGATTGTGGTCTCCAAGGTGTGTGTAAGTCCCATGTAATTCCCAAAATTCTACTAACACCCTGGACCACTTCTGCAACAAATGGGAACCTCTATCAGAAGAGATTCCAATTGGTACTCCAAATCTCGGGATAATTTCTTGTAATAACCATTTAATGATCTCCTTTGCTTGATTGGTCCGACAGGGAAAGGCTTCTGGCCATCCTGTAAACGTATCAACCCCCACCAGAATGTATCGATACCCATTCTGTTGAGGTAACTCCGAAAAATCTATTTGCCAATAATCCCCTGGTTCCATTCCTGATTTCAACATTCTCATTTGAACCTTCCTTTTTACAACTGGATTATTCTTTAAACATATCTCACATTTCGCAGTTGTCATTTTAGCTATTTCTAGCATTTTTACTGATACTACTTGTCTTTTCAAAAGAGTTATTAATGCTTTTGCCCCCCAATGACATTCCTTATGTTTTGTCTGTATTATTTCCCTCATTACAAATGGTGGAATTACTACTTGTCCTTTTGATGTCACCTACCATCCTTCCAAATTTTTCCTTACATTTAATAGTCTCCCCAATTTCTCATCCTCCTCTGAATATTTAGGTTTTTCCTTTGGTAATGCAATAGTTTTTGTAGAAATTAATGCCATTTGTAGGGTATTCCTTTTGGCTGCTTCTCTAGCTGATTTATCTGCTAGTCTGTTCCCTACAATCTCTTTTGTATTCCCTGATTGATGTGTTTTACAGTGCATGATTGCTACTGCAGTTGGTTTCCGAACTGCTTGTAATAAATGTAAAATCTCATCTTTATATTTAATGTTGGACCCCTGAGAGGATAATAATCCTCTTTTCTTCCATAAAATCCCATGGACATGGACCACACCAAATGCATATTTCGAATCAGTCCAGATATTCACTTTCTTTTCTTCACTCAATTCTAGAGTCTTTGTCAAAGCCACTAATTCCGCCTTCTGAGCTGAAGTTGTGCTTGGCAAAGCATTGGCTTCTATAACTGATTTTTCGGTTGTTACTGCATATCCTGCATAGCGGATTCCATTTTCAACGAAACTGCTACCATCTGTGTACAATTCCCAGTCTGGATTGTCCATAGGTACATCCTTCAGATCCTCTCGACTGGAGTATACATACTCAATGGTAGTCAGGCAATCATGTTCCAGTTGTCCTTCTTCCTGTATAGAACTCAAAAAGACTGCAGGATTAGTTAAATTAGTGGTTTTCAAAAGTACATCATCTTGCTCCATTAAAATTACCTGATATTTCATCATTCTGCTTGGGGAGAGCCAATGGCCCCCCTTTTGCTCTAACACTGATATCACCATATGTGGTACATATGCCACCATCATCCTTCCCAAAGTCAATTTTCGGGCCTCCTGTATTATCATCACAGTGGCTGCTACTGCTCTCAAACAAGGAGGCCAGCCTTTACTTACAAAGTCCAATTGTTTGGAAAAGTATCCAACCGGTCGCTTCCAACTTCCCATCTTCTGAGTCAGCACTCCCAGTGTAAGGTGTTGTTTCTCATGTACAAATAACTGGAAGTCTTTAGTCAGATCCGGAAGTCCCAGGGCTGGTGCTGTCATCAGGGCCTGTTTTAGATTCTTGAAAGCTCTCTGCTGATCTGGACCCTATTCAAATGGTGGACCTTTAAGAGCTTCATATAAAGGTTTAGCCAACAGACCATAGTTCATTATCCATAGCCGATACCACCTAGTCATTCCCAAGAAGGTTCTCAATTCGTGGGTATTTCTCGGCTCCGGGATACTGCAAATTGCTTCTTTGCGGTCTGTTCCCAACTGTCTTTGCCCTTGTGAGATTTCAAAACCCAGATATATCACAGTCTGTTTTGCTATCTGGGCCTTAGTTCTAGAGACTTTGTATCCGCTTAACCCCAAAAAGTTTAAAAGATCAATTGTTACCTTTATACACGCTGGTCTCTCCTCTGTTGCTATCAATATGTCGTCTACATACTGTAGGAACAAATGTCCAGGTTTGGGACCATCTCGTTTCCACATCTCAAGTTCTTTTGTTAATTGGCTCCCAAAAATTGTTGGACTGTTCTTGAATCCTTGCGGCAATCTTGTCCATGTCAGTTGTGTTTTTCGTCCTGTTTTTGGATTTTCCCACTTGAAAGCAAATAATTTTCGACTTCCTTCTTCCGGGGTACACAAAAGAAAGCATCTTTTAAATCAAGCACTGTAAACCACTGGTGATTCTCCCCTAGAGCTGTTAAAAGTGTATATGGATTGGCCACTACAGGATGTATGTCTTTCACTATCTGATTTATCGCCCTCAGATCCTGTACTAATCTATATTCTCCTGACGGTTTTTTCACTGGTAAAATTGGAGTATTATATTCAGATTCACACTCCTCTAAGATTCCATATTCCAAAAATTTATCAATTAATTTCTTGATTCCCAATCTAGCCTCAGATTTAACTGGATACTGTTTTAATCTCACTGGTTTCACATTTTCCTTCAGTTCTACTTTTACAGGCTGTGCCATTTTAGATTTTCCAGGTATCTCTGTGTTCCAAACTGTAGGGATCACAGTATCATCAACTTCTTGTGGCATCTCCTAAATCTTAACCTTCTCTTATATCATCAATATTTCTCCTGTCTTTGATTCTGGTATCTTTAAAAGAATTTCTCCTCCCTCAAAAGCTATCTGTGCATTTAATTTGGATAACAAATCTCGATCCAACAAGGGTATCAGACATTCTGGTACATACAAAAATTCATGTGTAATTGCCTTATTTCCAAATTTTAAATCAAGGGGTTGAAAGAATGGTCTATTTTCTTGTTTCCCAGTCGCTCCAATTATATTCGCTGTTTTATTTCCCAATTTCCCTTTATAAATATTCAAAACAGAATATACTGCTCCCGTATCAACTAAAATTCAACTTTATAATTTTCCAGCTTAATTGTAACCAGAGGTTCAGCTGGGTTCCCCTCCGGTCCCCTTCATTCATTTAAAGTCATCATTTTTGCTGACTGCCCCATAAAAATCAAAGTCAATTGCTGTTGTTCTGCCTCTGTTTCCAATTTCAAATCAGTATATTTTTTAGCAGTTTCCTTCAATTTTTCCAAAAACACAGAGGGAGATTCATTTTTATCTTGCTTTATCTTATATAATTTAGACCAATTCAAAGCTTTCGGCATTGCATGCTTTACTCCATACAATACCCATTTTTGATATCGAGTTAACCTCCTCCTGTGTACAAGGTCATTTGGATCCCACTGGGGATCTCCCGAAGGAAAACTCTGTTCCAAAGTTCCAGAGAGCATTTCATTCATAAGTGCTGCCTCTGCTTGTGCTTTTCCAGTTTTTAATACCATCTGTTTTTCAGTACTATCCAATAAATTATTCTCCCTGACTCAATACTCCTTTCCCATGAATGTGAGGGAGAGAGATCCTGCTCCTCCCTTGGTGGGGCTATTTCTAATTCTAGTTCCATTTCATCTTCTTTTGGTACTGTACATCTAATGCACCTCCTTCCAATATCACAAGCCGAACAACAACTCAGCTTTCTTATTTTCTGAAGTTAATGTCATCACCAAATTGTCTCGACTAATTAACTTGCATTCCTTTTGCCAATCCGTTCTCTGCCTCAAATAAAAGAACAGATCCACATATGGCACTTCACTCCATTTACCCTCTCTCCTACAAAATAACATTAACTGTAATATAGTATTATAACTTAAAGTTCCATTTGTTGGCCACTTTTCCTGCTCTTCCAGAACATACAAAGGCCACCAATGATTACAATATTCAATCATTTGACTTTTACGTAAATCATCATGTAATTCACTCCAATGTGCCAATAAACATCCCAATGGTGATGTTTTCGGTATCTTTTCATCAGTGGTTATATTTCCCATACTCTTACTCTTGAATAATTTGGCTAATGCCATTATACTTATATATCAAATACCAAATGCACCAAATATCAAATATTGAGTATCAAATACCAAATATCAAATACCAAATACCAAATATCAAATACCAAATAAATGCAAATGACAATTGTCCCAGATACACAGATGTCCAACCCAGCAATAGCTTTTGCTTATGACTTACGGGCAGACGCCTAGGCTTCTCCACAGACGGGTACCCTCTGAGCCCCAACCCTGCGAAGCTTTCGCCGCGCCTTACGGGCAGGCTATCCGAACAGATTCCAGAGAAGAAGTGCCTTACCCTTTCTCCAGGGAACGTTGCGAGGAGCTTTGTGAGTCGAGAGCGATGGTTCCCCCCGAGAATCCCTCGGTGCCGGCTGGAGTTCGATCACCACTTGATCTCGTCCAGTCTCACTCGCAAGGTCCCATCTGGGGTGCCAAAACTGTTGCCGAAATCCGGAATAAAACTCCTTAACAGCAATGAGAAGTTAAGAAGCAGGCACTCCTTCATTGCAGCGCTGGGCACATGGGGGATCGCTCCACCTATCGTGTGCACCTGTCTTGTCTAACAATACAGTTAAATACACACCTGTTATACATATTCACTAGATTTCCAAGCAAAATGTTAATTCCTTTTCAATGATTGGTCTTTTAATCATACCACCTTATTAATATTCCTATGTTAAAACAATCATTGGTCAATTTCACTTAACTCTACGAGATGGGAAGGGTAAGGGGGTTTCCAAGCAGCAAACTGGTGTCCATGACGGTTTCCTTAGTTTTTGAAACAAAACATAGAAAGACCAGTATCTTCCTGGTGAGGTTTCTATGGTTTGCTTATTTCAAACTTAACAATACTAAGGTTCCTATAGTTACACATAACACAGTTCCTAAAGTTTCTAAGTTCCTATGACTACATTTCAAACTTAACGCTCCCATACCTATGTTTCACAATTTTCTACTTCTTAATCAAACCAAACTCTTATATATATATATAATTGGATTTTAATTTCTTTATCAGAATATTTTCAACAGAAGCACAAGCATTTAATTCTTCACTTATACTTTAGTCCGTATCAGGAACCTGAGTGCCTATGAGCAATAAAGACTTGACTTGGATACCAGATGTGCTTAAATTTATTATCCAGACTTACATAGAGGTGTCTGGACAGAGTACTAACAAGAAACTGTTTTTCTTCCTTTTGGCTTAACCTCAGACTGGATTTGCTTCCTACTAAATCAAAACTTTTTGACTTAAAATGTCAAAATCTACATTAAGTTTATTTAGCAGATCACCACTATTCTCTATACTTATGTTTACAGTTTATTACACAAATTAAGGAAATGTATTAAAACATTTTCAAATTAATTTCTAGGACACTTTCAATCTTTTCTGTAGTATTGTGATGATCCTCCATCAGATGGTGCTATTAGGATTTAAGATGAATACTTAGTCTGGTTTGCGCTTATGAAAACTGTCAGCTCTTCATCCTGTTTGTCATTTTCTATTTTACTTTAATTAGTGGAGCTTTATGGGAAGTTTTTATACTGTTCATACAGTGAAGAAAGCTGTGTGTGAACATACGGTAAATGTCAAATTCACTACTGATTTGAAAATATGCCTCTCAACAACTTTTATTAAATATTGTGGAAGATGCAGTAAGTTTTTATCTTAAGTCTCATCAGTTCTATGAAATCACACACTGTCCTCCTCCAAGTCAAGGATTTACACAAGTATTCTTGAAAGCTACTTCTGCTATTCACAGCTGCATGTTATTCAGGTAATGGTTCAAATAAGAGGGCATTGTTTAGAATCCAGCAAGTACAAAATGATGCTATTTGCCTTCCCCATTCAGCAGTGGTTTCCATTTTGCTTCCAGGTGTACTATGAGCATGTAAGTGCTTTGATCTCTGACCATAGTACCTCACAAGGAGCTTCTTCCCCATGTACCTTTATGACAACTGGAAGAGTAACAATGGTTGGTGCATTTCCATACCAACCCCCTGTATTTGTATCTGGATGCTGAGACTTCAAAAATGGAAGTATGTTTCTGAAATATGCTTTTAAAACTTGCAAAGTTTTGGGAGTTCGTGACATTCAGAGTACAGTGCAAGACCTGCTTGTTTATGGGTTTTTTTTGACAGTGATGAGAGAACAACACTAAATGAAACTCATCTTGCTTTGCATTGGTAAAATTGTTGTTATATTTTATGTGCGTTGTATTCTAACAATGACATAAATCTTGCTGATGGGAATTTTTTTATATACTCTGAACAAAAAGAGTTACCAATGTACAAAATAGTATCCTGCTTCTAGTGAAGTTAATGTGAAACTCCTCTCTAATCCTAGTAGGAAAAAGATTACACCTTAAGAAAAGCTGAGATACAGTGTCTTCCATCTCAGTAACATGTTTTTAAGAATAACTTTTTTAGAAAGTTTTGCAGTTGCCTAGTTTATTTTCTAGGCATAAGAGCTGAAGAAATTGTATTACACCAAAATCAAATTGCATTTGCCATTTATTGTGTTCTGACTGGTTTTCATCAGAGTAACATAAAATTATGTTTATCATGATCAATAATATTAGTAATTTTACAGCATATTCTGAGAGTAGTGGTCTCGTGAATATTCTACAGTGAGGTTTTGGATTGAATTATAACATTGTACCTGCTGGACAATTTTAGTATATTTTTTAATTCCAGTGTTTGTTCTTCACTAAGCAGAACATTATTCACATAAAAATGATTTTGTTTTATTAGTGTAGAAAGTTATCTCGAAGTGATCTTTACCTAGTTCATGAAGTTGTCATATCATTTAACTTGCTAATGCTTTTAAATGCTTTGGGATTCTATGGTATAATATAAAAAGTTATTAACTCGTGGCATATAGTAAATGAGGCACTCACATGAATGTCTATAACTGCTATGTATGTTTTGATTATAATGTATGGTGCAAACATTTTTAAGGACATGTCCTGATTTTGGCTGGAATAAAGTTAATTTTCTTCCTAGTAGTTGGTATAAGTGCTGTGTTTTGGATTTAGGATGAGAATAATGTTGATAACACACTGATGTTTTAGCTGTTACTGAGCAGTGTTTACACTAAATCAAGGGCTTTTCAGCTTCTCATACTGTCCTGCTAGTGAGGAAGCTGGGGACGCACAAGAAGCTGGAGGGGACACAGCCAGGACAGCTGACCCAAACTGGCCAAAGGGGTATTCCATACTGTAGGACATCATACTGAACAAAAAACCTGGGGGGAGTGGGCCAGGGGGTGGCAGCCACTGCTTCGGGACTGGCTGGGCATTAGTCAGTGGGTGGTGAGGAACTGCATTGTGCATTACTTGTTTTGTATATTCTTTTATCATTATTATTACTTTCCCTTCCTTTTCTGTCCTATTAAACTGTCTTTATCTCAGCCCCAAGTTTTACTTTTTTTTCCCTGATTCTCTCCCCCATCCCACTGGGGGGGGGGGGGGAGCGAGCGAGAATCTGCGTGGTGCTTAATTGCTGGCTGGGGTTAAGCCACGACAGGATGTAATAAAAACACTGCTCTGCACTAAGGCCCTAAAACAATACACACAATCAAAAAGTCATCATCCCAGTGAATGCTTATGCAGACAGAAGTGAGTGGAATAAAGTAGTTAATTTTCTCTTTTGAGAAATACATCTTTAGCAGACTCAAATAAAATTTAACCTGTTCTTATGCAAAATGATGAGAGGCACAGAGCACTAGAAAGAGGTTTTCTTTTAAGATTGTTGGAATTAGAAAAGTCTAAGTAATTCATTGTAATTCAGTAGAAAATTTACCTTGAATGCAACAGCAGTCTTAAAAGATACACTACTATAAATTTTTATGTCTATGTGTATGGATATTTCAAGTATTTCATTACCTTGGATGAGAAATAAAAGGTAATTTTTAAGCACAAAATATTATAAATAGAGAAGCAGTGCTTCAATTACTTGTTTCCATCAAATAACTTCAAAGAACAGGAATAGTTTGCACTGCAACTGTCGGCAGATGCATCCCCTTTTTATCATCAAATTGTTCAGTCATTTGAAAACCCCATATAACTTGGGGGGGTTTGCACTCTAAAAAACAAATAGACCATTTTTCCTTCTTCCACAATAGAGAAAAATGAGTGAGGTATCCCACTGTGCAGTCATATGGAATGAATTTAAATACTGTTCTGGAGACACGTTCAGATGAAATGCAGAATTTTAGTAAACTTAAGGCTTGTGCCTCTGTGATTTTTCTCTCTAATAGGTACCTACCAAAATATAATGTGGTATTATGCATCAAAGCTTTGGTACTGGGTAATATGGGAAAATGTTAACAGAACAGTCTCTTGCTTCTAAGATGCTGATTCAGATCAATCCCTGATATAGGTGAGAAAATACATGTGGAGGTAAGTGTATCTTCTAGTGATCTGCCTAGCACAATTTCATATCATACATGATTTGTCTGACCAAGTTTGCTGTCTTTGTGTGACCACATACTGATGACATTTGCTGCTTTGAGTTTTATCTGATGTTCCCATCCAATGGGCAGAAACTTGATATTTTTGGCTACCCTCTGGGGAAAGGTAGAAGACAGAGCGATTCTTAAGTCATATACAAATGAGATCTACTGACAGATCTGACAAAGAAGTTTAGTTCTCTGATTTGGATCCTTATCACCTCTAAAGCCTTATTTTATTGGCCTGTCAGCTGCTTTTTGGGGTGTTGTGGTTTTTTCCCCCAAAGAACCAAATTTTAAAGGCACTGTAGTACTTCTAAAAATATGGTCCTAAAGTTTTTAATAGTGTAATCAAATTTATGTAGTTACTTCTTTTATTTTCTTCAAGGTGATACATGATAAAATTTTGCTTGGGATGTGAATGTAAGCCCTCACCCTGGAAATGCAGTGAGAAATCACTGTTTGAAAGAGATTTCCCAGATGTCTGTAAATACTTAAGTATTGGTAGGAATAGGGATGCAGTTGTCAAATTTGGCATTTTACTCTGGGTAAATTCTAAATATTTTTACTTTTAACAACCCCATTGCTCAAATTTACCCAGTGTAAAGAGATAAATCTCAAGTAAACATAATTCAGGCTGTGACTTACTTATGCAGTTTCACCACAGCTATTTCTCTGAATATTGCTGCTATTGTGTGACTGGTAATCCTGGAAAGCTAGTAGTATTTAATTTTCCTTATTAAATGGATTTTAGGTCCAGCAAATGCTTTTATATTTATTATAATTAGGGGTCTTGATGTAAATATCTGTTCAAGCAAGGCCATGCAATACTTCCATTTCAGCCATCTCTGTGATACTAAAAAAAGAGCAGGGAATAGTTACTATAAGGTATTTTGAAATCCTCATAATAATTCTTTAAACTAGTGCTAGCTAGCTTTGCATTGCATGTAAGTGATATGTTTCTAACATATAGTCTACAAAAAACAATTTGGGCTATATATTGGTAACTAGACTTTGCTCAAAAAAGTTAATCCAGAAATGCTAAAAGACAAGGAAAAAGGAATTAATCTTGCATATTTCCAAGTTTCTGATTTCTACAGCTTTGTAATGATTTGCTTTTACTTTGGTACTTTTTGTCACAGAATTATTTTTCTTCTTTCCTATTCTAGCATAAAGATACAAAAGAGATGACTTTGACTTTGTATGATGTGAATGTTTATAAGCACTTTTTTATTGCATTTGGTATTGCTTGAGATACTAATTACTGTTACAGCCAGATACTAAATAGTGTTACAGCTTTTGACTGGTTTTGCAGCATTTAAAGGGAAAAATTAAAAATGTTTCTCATGGTTTAATCTCGTTTTGGGGAAAAAGAATAATTGCAGAATAGTTCAAAGACATATAATTTCAATAGTTCTACTTAAAATGCTGAAAATTTCACATGTGGAGAAGAGATGGTAGCTCTGCTATAGGTGTTGTGTTTCTTCCTTGGATCTCCACTTGAGAAATACTGATGGAAGAATCATCAAAATCTAAAAGCAGTAAGGCCAGAAAAATCATATTACATTTTATTTTTTATGATGTGTTGTCCTTCTGGGTTTTTTTAAATTTTAAGGATCATGCTTCCACATAACCCCATGTAATTTTGTTTTTCCTGATCTATGTTTTTTTGAGAGCTTGGGCAATATTGCAGCTGATACAAAAAGTGCTAACCTGTATGGTTAATGCATAATGTGTAAAGCTTGGCTTAATCTTGTAACGGGTGAGTCAAACCCTGAAGTTTCTTTCATGGGATTTTGAACGTTGAGGCACATGTAAAATATCTTACATTAAAATATTTCACTTTGCAGCTAAATATACAGAAAACAGTTAGCATTTTCAATGTATGGTTCAATTTAATGACATTCTGAAAAGATGTAGGGGTGACCTAGGCCTCATTTCCAGAAATTATTATGGAAATCAAGAGAGCCTGTGTATTGTTTAATCGTGAATTACTGTGTCTGTACAGAGGAGCTGTGGAAGAAGTGAAAGTGAAACATCCTTCCCAAAGTCACGCTTACAGATAGGCCAGTACTGTGTGTTTCCCCCATTGTGTTGGGGGTGTTTGTCGTAATTTCCTTGCAGAGGGTGTTAAAATGAGTTATTTCAAGAACAACAGTACAGTAAAATGGGAAAACAAGCTGAAACCCAGCAATTTATTTATCACATCAATTGGTCAAGTGATGTAAGTCATGAAAAGTATGGTGATGCTAATAAACAGCTTTCAGGTATCAGTGTCAGACATAGTTGTGTGGAGGTAATTTTTGGTAGCATCCGCTTTTATGGCATATTATGGCGTAGTGAGTGTCTTTAGACCCTGGCTACACTGCATGGGCACACTAATCTTCTGTAAACAGTAGGATTTAAATGGTTCATTAAAAGGCTTTCAGTGATTTTGCACCACTATCAAAAGAAAATATTTTGATGGTGTTCAGTGCTATCCTTGCTGGGTAAATTAAAATTCTTGTGTAGGGATCAAGAGGTGCAGCTTAGATTAATATCTTAGAGAAGGAAGAACATGCTATCATCTTCCACAGTTTAATGCCTTTATCTGAGCAAGCAGTTCATGATGCTGTGAACTGCTGCATTCGAGTGACCTTTCCTGGTGATATTCACAGCAAATGGCAAGAATAACAAGTACACACACAAAGCTGCTCTGAATCTTCCCCCCGCCTTTATATTATTACTTCATTATGTTTAAAGACTCCTTGCAACAATGACTGCCACCAATATTCCCGCACTAATAATCTGATGACTGGTATCTCACCACTGGATGCAATTTCATTGTAGCTAAAAAGACAGGAAAAAGGCTGTCTCTGCCCTATTATGGGAAGATGCTGCTTTTTATATTCCTCTGAGATAAATTCGTATTGTATTGCCACAGTGGGCACACTCCATTAATACTTTATAAAGTCATTCTCTGGGAGGATACTGTGTCAGAATTTCATTCTGTAATTGATGCTCCAGTTTCACTCGGATTAATTCATTTCTCTGAGTTCTGGTTCACGTGCTTCTTGTTGGATCCATAAAAATCAGAGAGAATCCTGAGAACAACTGCCACTGAATCAGCAGATCTGCTCTTAGATAAAATCATACAGATTCTCAAAACCCCTTATCCTTGGCTGAAATTGATTGATATGAATTAGGGGTATAAAATGCATTTTTTTGGGTACAGTGAATCTTACTTACATATGGCTTTTCTGCTTATTTAGATGAAAATGTGAATTACCAGTGTGATTTTTTTAATGGGATTAGGTATTCCAGAATGCTGCTATATATTTCATCCACACTCCACTTACGTTCTTTGCAGGATGAAGCAACTCAGAAATGCTTTATTAATATGACACTGCTTCCGTGCAAGTGTTTGGCAATATCATCAGTGATTACTTGGTCTGTCTGGTTTTTATAGGAATTTACATAAAGCAGAAAACTTTATTATTACACTAACCTGAGTAAAGTCAATTATCTTGATACTTTTAATCTTGTTTGTGTGCAGGCTTTCTGAACAAAAAGTCTGATAGGCTCACGGTTTTAGAGCTAACATATCTAGTGAAAATTAAAACCTTGCTAGATGACTTCTATAATAAATTTATAAAGACTGTTACTAAAACAATTTCAGCAAGTGATAAACCAGCAGTAATACAGAACACTTGCCAATTGTTAAAGTCAAGCCTTACAAATTGCATAGTTACTCTAGTGGCATCTGAAGGAAGAGCGTTTACCACAATGATCTGTTTTCTTTGAAGCATTCTGCCACATTGACTGTGGTTTTGATTATTGTATCTTCTTACTGCTTTTTCCATGGGAAATCCTGATAGTTGGAGATGGTAACCTGATGGAATCTATGGAGTCACAAATCTGTGATCTCCTGACCAGGTACTAAAAAAAGTGTGAAATAAACCCCAAAGACAAGTTCTGCCCTTGGTTCATGACTGACTGTGCCTTTTTAAAAGCCCTAAGTAGCTAATACATAATTTTCCCACTGGATGCAAGAGATGCTTTTATAATCCAAGTTTTGAATTGGCAGTCTGGCATTCAGACTCAGAGAGAAAAGTCATCTTCATTGGTTTCTCTTCCTGGTTTGCAAACACATGTAAAGTAAGAGTATGCTCCTAAAGCCCTGTTGATACTACTGCAGTAATCTGTTATTGTGGGATGGTTTAATAAAGTGATCTTTATTCACAGACACAAAACAAAGTAGTGGTAAAGACTGAAAGAACCTATTTTCCATTCTAGGGCCCAGTCTCATCTCTGACTTTCTGACCATTGGTGAGCTTTAAGAATCAAAAATTTGGAATAACCTCCCAGTTCTTACTCTGTTTTTCATTCCTGTAACTATACTGAAAAAAAATGCTAACATTTCAAAGTCTAAACTTGGAGAGAAATATTGCCACAGAAAGATAGTGTTTTGTTTTATGATACAAAAAAAGCCCACTGAGCTTCAATAGAATTACCTCTTTCAGTGGATCATTGATTAGGGTGTATTCTTACCTCCTCTCTCCATTTTTGAACTAAAACATAGGTGTAAAACACTAAAAGTGGAGGGTCAGTGCTAGTTCTGAATTTAGGCTTTTAAAATTCCATGATGTTGTATGTGTTGGATTTAATAGAATTTTCATTTTGAATATTGTAATCTTTTGGGAAAAAGAATGTACAGGCTAATATGTAAGTTTCACTAAGCTGTATTTTCAGTCTTCTAAAAAAAGAAATTACCTGCAATTATTGAAAAATTGAATGTTGTGCATCTACAGTTAGCTACAAACTACTTCTGAAAATGCAACAAACCCTTATAAGAAACATTTTCTTGCGCTTAACCATGGAGTTAAAATAATGGCTACAACTGAAGGAACAATTCACATATTTATATGGTACTTTGGAATAATCCTGAGGTATGTACCAGACTGTATAACCACATAAAATGTAATGCTCTTAATTTTTTTTCTCCTGCAATACCCAGTAAATTTTCAGTATTGTTAATGAAGAAGGTATCTTATACTTAAGTATCTTCTAGACAGAAAGTATTCTCTAGGGTGTGCTTAATTTGAAAGAAATCTCTGCTCTCTGCTGACAGACTTTTCTGTTTATCAACACAGTCTAACAGGGGTGACCCATAAGTACAAGAACTGGTCACATTCACTTTTTGCTGAGTATCTCAAAGAGTGTCATTTCAGTCAAGCTGGGACAATTCCCTTAAGAAATAAAGACAGCTATCATAAAAATCTGTATGGAAATAAATTTTTATTTTGATACCTAGGTGGTTCTGAGATCATCTGACCTTTTTGTTTCAGAATTTGTCACTTGTTTAAGAAGTGTCATATTGTTAGTCCTTCACTGAAGTGGTGGCAACATTGGAAGTCTAAGAGTCCTACTCAGCCAGCCTTTGGCAATATACTGAACTGCTGATAGTAGTATTGGTAGTGACTGGAGGGTGTGTTGGGGTGGTCAATATAAGTAGCGTCCAAGCTTAGTCAAAGACCTCTGGACAGGCTGAATTGAGAATCCATTGAGGAGAAGGAAACATGGAACTTCAAAATGGGGGTGATTTTTAGGGAAAGTGTTTGATAATGTTGAGGTTTCAAATAGTGAAATCCTATGATTCTCAAGTGTATATTGCTTTTTGGTTTGCTTCCTCCTCCATTCTGGTACCAGCTGTTTCTTTTCATTTTCATTTTTTCTTTGGTCTGTTGGCCTTGTTAAAACTAAATAAAGTCTTTCTAACTTTTTTTGAAATTTTTGAAAGAATATTCAAAGGAAATGAGACTGGAGCCAAAAAACCTTTGGTTTTCCCCTTAAAAAGACAAACACCTTTATATGCTATCATTGATCTAGTAAGAAGTCATTAAGCTTTCAAGTATTCCTTATCTACATAACATATTTTAGAAATAAAAGCCCTGTTGGCAAATTGCTATTAGACTTTGTTGCTATTTTTAAGTTGACTGACAGAAACTTGCTCTGTATTAAAGGTGAAGATAAATGAAACCAAATAGACTGTATTAGTGGCAGTCCAGGGTTCTGTGCGAGGTGTTTTTTCTTTGAAAAATCCTTTGGACTATGAGCAAGATCCTTAGATGTTGTCAGTGGTGCTTGGCTGTGGTGGGGTTTTGTTAACTTCATCCACCTGACATGGCTGTGTCTGGCCCTAGGGTGGAATACAGGATATGGGATAAGAAGCCAAGTCTGTCCAGAGTTGCTGCCGTCTATGTCCTGCTGAGCTCTACCGTGGTGTGAGGTTGTCCAAAACAAATTTGAAGCAGGTGGGGAAGTACATCAAACGCAGCAGTTGTTCTGCACTGGAGAAGAGTCATGGGGTGAGGAGAGAGAGAGACATGGTGCAGGGTTCTGCCTGGATCTCAGTAAGAAAGACCTGACAATAAAAGTCTTAATAGGGCAACTGCTTTATAAGACAGAATAAAAAGGGGAAAATGGTTAGCGACTAAATCATAATGTCCCTTTAGGTGTTGGGCACCCTGCATTCATGCAGCATTGGATGGAGGCCAGGTGGATTTTCCCACAGCCTGCTTGCAGTTGCATGAGACTGTCTTGCACCATTTCTAGAGAAAGGCAAGGCCAGGGAGGTAGCGACTGGCACTGCCTGCAGGATCCTCTGTCACAGGCAGCCAGCTGAGGTTGTCCTGCAGCCAAGGCACTTGTGCCACCCAAGGCAAGGCTGAAGGCCACGCTGAATGGGCGGCACAGCACAGTCCTGCCCCTGCTCAGCTGGAGTGCTAGGTGAATCACTAACTCCTGAACGTGCAATGGTTTCTCAGTTGGGGTTGATGCAGTAGTTTTACACTGAAGTGCAGCAATTCCATCTAAAATATATTTGCTTAATTTATTTATAAATCAAGTAATTTTTATGTCTGAATTCATTCCTATGTCAAAACCATGGGTGTATTTCAACAAAATTTGTAGATGTTTGCAACTAGGATACTTCAATTAATATATCACACAGGCATTATTTTCATATAGAATTTTTAGTAGTGTGTATAGATGGCTTATGTTCAAATCGTAGTGAAATACATCAGGGTGTTTTCTTCTAGGAAATGTTCCTGCTTCTCAGACTAATAGTGCAACCATGATACATGGTTATAATTTACTTTTGGAAAGAAAAGGTTTTTAGAACTGTCCATTCATGTTCTGACGGGGGGTATATTGCTCCAAATGATATTAAAAGTAGAAACATTCTGAAAAAACAGCAGAGCTCCAGGTTATCTGTAGACAAAATAATTGGAGATAGAGGGAGGAGGGATGAAGGCAGAGAAGGTCTAGCACAGTGACAAAACTGAGACTGAAAGTGTCCATCCACCTCAATAAACACAAAACAAGTAAGTATATCTTTTCTGGATGGATCAGATATTATAAAGAATTTCATAAAAGTTCATAGTATAAGCAGAAATTTGAGCTGAATCTAATATAAGAGGAATGGTCAGTTGAAATTGTTTTCATCTTGAATGATAGTGAAATCCTAATTGCATGATTTAGCTTTATGTTCACACAGAGTGCCTAGCTGTACCCCAGAGAGGTACAAACTTGGCATGAATTTCAAGGTAATAGACCATTGAATGGTGGTAAGTAAGCCTGTAAGACATGAGTTGGAAAGAAGGTGGCCCATGTGTTGTTTTTTTTAATAACTACATGAATATTTAGTTTCCTTTGAATCTCTTTCTTGATTTGAACTCACAGGACACATACTCAGAAACAGTGACATGATTAGGATATCCACTTTCTACTGGAAATAGTGAGTTATATTAGCACAGTTGTTCCCAGACTACGGTAGGGTATTTATCCTTACAGAGTTTCGGTTTGGTTTGGGAATTTTAATATGAACTGAGAGTAAGGTGGTAAATGCAGGAGGCATTTCTGGGAGTCTGTTAAAATGTAGCTACTGGGTTAAGAAAAGGTTTGATGAATTTTGTCATAATTTCATATTTAGGACAGCTTTCAAGCACTATAATATAGAATTTTCTTTCCACTTGCCTGTATATAACCTTTCAAATTTCTCATTCATATGCTTGAGATAAATTTAAGATTACGTAAGTGCAGTTATGCCTGTTTGCGACAGTTGTCCTTGAAATTAGTAACCTAAGAAGTGAACAAATACACATGATTTGTATGCATAAGTTGCTTGCACATTTTTACTAACAGTTGCTTTAGATTCTGACGGCCCTTAACAACTTTTTTTTAATGTGGTCAAGATTGAAAGAACAACAAAAGCATATATGAAAAATTCAGTTACTTATTATGCAGTTCAGAGTGAGGATAGTAGATTAGACCAACTCGACAGGTTTAGCATAGGTTAAATTTGTCTAGGATTGACAGTGAAAACACTATTATATGTCAACATGTGTCCCTAAAAATCCTGTGAGCCTTGTTTGAGAGCAACAGGTAAGGGCAAATGCCGTTTCTTCAGTCACGGGGCGTCTCTGAGCTGTAGAGCCAGTATACTTCAAAACAAGAAAAATATCAGGATTTGTCAGAGCTCCCTTGAGCTGAAGTGTTAGGTCTATGGAGGACCTGTTTTTTTCCAATGCACAAGGATTGTACTGAAGAGAAGTAAGTGTAGTAAAAGTAAATACATTATCTCCTAAGATGGCTAAATACTAGCCTAATAAATTTATGCTCTGTCTCAGCTTCACACAGATATAGTAATAATACAACAATTTGCAATATGCTACTGATCAGGTGGTCTCATTCTTTATCGTATATGATATTTGAAAAAAAGGTGATCTGTTTCTGTGTAACTGATATGAGCTGTTATGTGGATATGGGGCTCATGAGCAAATCTGAATTTGCAGAACTGTTGTGTTGAGGTTTTTTATAACTTCTTTTTCTTGTTCAGAAACTTCTGACTTGGTTGTTGAATACAAGAATCTAGTCCAAAACCATCAGCCTATAAGGCCAAGCTCTGTGCTTTCAATTTCACATTCTGTAATTCCCCACATGCAGTTAGTTTTTTGACACTATGGGAATGACTACAAGATTAACTGTGTAGTGATTCTTTACTAGGTAGACAAATAGGAAAATCCTAGTGGAATTCAAATAACTTGAAGACCAAGTGTTTAATCTCTCATTCTTGGTAAATAGCATTCAGAATAATGCTATAAAATGACAGCAATCACAAGGTGATGGTCTTTTGTTTGGGTGGAATGGTCCAGAAAAATTAGAATTAGAATAAGAATGAATCTTTAATTTTCTAATTCAGTTTCTGTGTAAGACATACAATAGTGTAACCAATTGCTGTGTTTAGCACGTAAAATCAAGTTTTATGTTTACAACACAAAGCCAGGTAGTGTGAAAAAAAACTTAAAAAATAAAGTGAAACAAGGGTTTGTATTCAGGCTAGTTATTCAGCAAATTATGTAAGTTGCATTAATGCTCATTCTGGACATGATAAAGAGTCTGGATTGTTCTGAGAGAAATCTTTGGACTAAATGTTGTTTTTCTAAATCAATATATATTAGTAACCACAAAAAAGATAGGAAACGCAGTTATTTATTCTCTCCACACACTTTGAAGCATATCAAAAGTGTGATATAATCTTAAGCAAACTTTCCAAGCAAACTCAAATAATATAAAAGAAGGTCTGCCTTGCGCTCTACTACAGGTAGTTTCCTGCCTTCTAGGCATGGCCTATGTGTGGAAAAACTTGAAATCTTTATTTTCCATTTTCTATTTAATAGAATAGTTATATAATATGCCTGTGTGTTGTGTGTGAATATATTTGTATACAATAGGGGGGGCCAGTCATGGAACTTTAGGGTCTTATCAACCGTCTGTTAGACTCCTTAACTTGAGATGGAGGAGGTGTAGTATTTTATGACTAAGCTTAAATTTTTTATGCAGTGAGGTGCGATAGCATTGGACTTACTTGAATATAGCTCTCCTGTTTTTCTTTAGCACTTCAGACACTGAATAGAGTTGTACTGAGCTAGGACATATAAGAGTACTTAACTGTCAATTGAGTGCACCCTCAGCAAGTTTGCAGGCGACACCAAGCTGGGAGGCAGGATCAATCTGCTCGAGGGTAGGAAGGCTCTACAGAGGGAACTGGACAGGCTGGATCGATGGGCTGAGGCCATTTGTATGAAGTTCAACAAGGCCAAGTGCCGGGTCCTGCACTTGGGTCACAACAACCCCATGCAACGCTACAGGCTTGGGGAAGAGTGGCTGGAAAGCTGCCCGGCAGAGAAAGACCTGGGGGTGCTGGTTGACAGCTGGCTGAATACGAGCCAGCAGTGTGCCCAGGTGGCCGAGAAGGCCAACGGCATCCTGGCCTGTATCAGAAATAGTGTGGCCAGCAGGAGCAGGGAGGTGGTTGTTCCCCTGTACTCGGCACTGGTGAGGCCGCACCTCGAGTACTGTGTTCAGTTTTGGGCCCCTCACTACAGGAAAGACATTGAGGTGCTGGAGCGTGTCCAGAGAAGGGCAACCAAGCTGGTGAGGGGCCTGGAGCATAAGTCTTCTGAGGAGCGGCTGAGGGAGCTGGGGCTTTTTAGTCTGGAGAAGAGGAGGCTGAGGGGAGACCTTATCGCTCTCTACAACTACCTGAAAGGGGGTTGTAGTGAGGTGGGTGCTGGTCTCTTCTGTCAGGTGGATGGAGACAGGATGAGAGGAAATGGCCTCAAGTTGCGGCAGGGGAGGTTTAGATTGGATATTAGGAAAAATTTCTTTACTGAAAGGGTTGTCAGATGTTGCAAGAGGCTGCCCAGGGAAGCGGTTGAGTCACCATCCCTGGAGGTATTCAAAAAGCATGTAGACAAGGCATTTCAGGACATGGTTTAGGGGGCATGGTTGATGGTTGGACTCGATGATCCTGAAGGTCTTTTCCAACCTAAATGATTCTCTGATTCTATAATTTAAGTTTCTTCTTAAGTGCACCACGCCAGTTTTCCTTCAGAATATGTTTGAAATATGATCAATCTCATGTATATATGCTGATAAAAATTCTGTGCAGGTAAATCAGATTTAAAGTCTGGGTCTGCAAAGAAGAACATTGTTCCATTATTAAATAAATCACACAGTTTATGAGTCTTTTTACTACACTGCCAGAAGTTATTTACTGAATGTTCGTGAAATACAGATGGTATTTCACTCACAGTCATAGCTACCCAAACAGGTTGAATATTTTAGTACATAACTACAGCACAAACCAGGAAAATTTGTATTCCAGATCTAATGGTTCTTTGGTATTTCACACATAAATAGAAGTTTTTATATTCACTTTGAGATTAATAGTTCTTGGTATCTATATCCTTTATAAATCAATATGTTATTGCACTTCCATTCAGAAGAATTCCAAAATTTTTTTGTAAAGTATGAATCCAGTTAGGGTCATTGTTGGTGGTGCAAGTTTGGTACTGACTCTCATGAATAGTTCTGTTCACTTTAATGGTTTTTTTACAAGTAAGCACCGAGGAAGGCAGTGAACAGTTGGATAAAACTCAAGTCTATTCATTAAAAAAACCCAAAACATTAAGCATCACTGATGTTGCTGAGGTGAAGTCTGATGATTCAGCAAAAACCCCTCAGTGCTCAGTACAAAAAAATTAAGTACAAAAATGAATACCTTAGGTGATTACATGAAGTTCTAATATTTCTGTTTAGGTACTATGGAATTTAGTTGCCATTGGAGTTTCATATTCATGACTTCAGTTACCGTAGCTGTGATGAATTTTAGTAATTTAGTGGTTGTAGCATGTAGGGTTTCATTCCTTGCCATACTGTGCACTCAGTTGTTACCCTGCTTTGTTTATTTTCAGTCTAGTAAGATGATGTAAATTCCTTTCAGTATGAGTAGGGTAGAGTTTTCTTTGGAGTTTGGTTCACATTTGTAGGTCATGTAGTACAGTCTGGTTCTAAATTTTTGGCATCTGAGCTTTAATAATATCTCAAAAAGGCCATGAGCAGGGTAGCCACTCCTATTTGTGAGTCCTCTGCATAAAGTCTGGAACTTCAGGCAGATGTCTTCAGAAAGATTAGTGTGTTTTCCTTTGGTGATGGAGCAGATAGGCTCATTACTGCAGACTGGCAAAGGCAGAAATTAAAATAGTCTAGTTCAGCAGTGATGGTACTTACAACACTTGTCACTTATGGCCTGGGAGATTTTCAGCTGCATGCTGGATGTTAGATCAAGAAAGGAGTAATAGGTCCCTCACCCTGTCATTCTAGGGAAACGTTTTGAGAGGCCAAAGAACCATTAAAAATACGCCACTCTGCTTCGACTTTTCTTTGTACTTACTTCTATTTGAGAACACAAACTAGTATGTTTTATAAACATTTTTCCATGTGCACTTAAAATAGTGTTTTAAAGACTTGCATGAACCCTGCAGAATTATGTAAAGAAATATTTCAGTTTGCGCCAGTTTGCCATAGGTAGATGAAACAAAAGGATGATGCCTAATAATAAAGCAGGATAAAATGGTTTTCTGAATCTTTGCTAGTCATTTTTAGGATGACTCCTCTGAGTTTCTTATGAATTGCACTCAGTGAAATACATGCAAATAGGCAAATACTTCTGGTGAAGTAGGCAGGTTTACTAATCTAGATCTTTGTAGATTTTGACAAACTGTCCTTAAAAAAATAAAAATTTAAGAAGCCTCCACCAAACCCTTCAAGTTTTTAATTATTAATTGCTTAGCTTTCACATTTCAAAGCAACTCTTCATTTGAAAATGTTGTTTTATTATGCAACATATTGAAATACTAAAAATTGGTCACATTCAAAGGGAACATTTGTTTGATACTGGCAATTTTGAGAAGTTTGAACTACTAATGAACTGGGAAATGATTTTATGTTCAAAACTATTTTTGAGTACACTGTCATGCAAAACCAACTTTAAGTTCATATTGCAGCCACTGCTTCCTAAAGAAGCAAAAAATTTCTTACACAATCATTGCTCAGGATGTTCAACATATTAGGAAACAGTTCATGTTACTACTGGGGAAAAAAACCAGTAGGTTTTCTTCTAGTATTTATAGAGTATTTAATTTAATGCAAATAGTGATCACTGCTTTAAAAGAGCCAGTTTATCAGTCTCTTAATATTTAGCATACTCATGTGTATTAGGAAAATGTGATTATTTTAACATAAACTTGTTCATAAATATATATACATATATTTGTAGTTTAACTTTCATTAAATATGCAGTAAGACAGAGAAGGAAATACTTACAGATGTGACTGTCCATGCAAAAATACACATGCTGCCATTTCAGCCTCAAAACTGAGACTGGAGTATTTCCCTAATACTGAATTCCCAGAGGATGTGAACATGGATTTGTAATGGTGAATAGATATCACAGTGGAGTATGCCTTAAAGGGTTGCATCACTTTAGCTTTGAAACATATGCTCACAGACTAATGCTATTCCATTTTATATATTACTGAGAATACTATTCATGCAATTACAAATCCAGTTTCAAATAACAACCAAAAGATTTTATATTTTACCTTTTTCATCATTATTTTAATCACATAATGCAGTATAGACTAGGCTAGACACTAATTGCCAGCTCACACTTGACTTTCCAAAGAACTCTTTATCATTTGATTATCAACTAAAACCTTTTCTACCTAGGCATCTGGACCCAAGAGTGGTAAAACCTTCGGTATTTTTCTGACTCAAAATATGGCCGATTCATTTCTAGGCTGTCTGTTCTGTTAATAAACCACCAGGATAGACATTATTTCATTCTTCATGGATGAAGGAGCATAATGTATCTGTGAGGCAAAAGATGAATGAGGAATGGAGAACACACCTAGAACAGACAATCCTGGCAGTGTTCAGTAGAAAATCATGATCTGTTGGAAAGGAAGTTACTAGTGTGGACTCTTAGTTCAAAAGTTCTTTAAAAATGTTCTTTTCAGAGAAATCAAATGACATCCAAAAATGTTGCTTGAATCTATGACAAGTGGTCTTTGCAAGTCAATTCTGTCTCTAAGCTACAGAGGCTATGAATCAGCAGTACCCCTGGGTAAGCAGCAATCACAGTTTCATTTTCTTGGAGACCGCTGGCATTAGAGAACTTCCCTCTTCTTCCCATCTTCTCCACCTTACTTACTGTATCTGATTTTCCCTACCTATTTTTCCCTTTTTATTTGTACTGAATACAAGCATTTTCTTTTGTGCATGTAGCAGCAATTTTATCTGTCCATTTTTAAGAAAAAATTCTAATTGCGAAGATGAAAACCAAGCAGGCTACCTAATGCAAATAATTTCCTAGCAAATTTATTGGAATATTTAAACTTAGCATGTCAGGAAATCATGGTGACTAACAATATCTTAAAATGAAGTATCAGAGAATATTAAACCTTTGGATTTTCAGTCCAGCTCCTGAAAGTCATAGAATAGAATCATAGAATCATAGAATCATTTTGGTTGGAAAAGACCTTCAAGATCATCGAGTCCAACCATTAACCATGCCCCCTAAACCATGCCCTGGAGTACCCTGTCCACTCGCTTTTTGAATACCTCCAGGGATGGTGACTCAACCACTCCCCTGGGCAGCCCATTCCAATGCTTGACAACCCTCTCAGTAAAAAAATTTTTCCTAATATCTAACCTAAATCTCCCTTGCCTCAACTTGAGGCCATTTCCTCTTGTCCTATCTCCAGACACCTGACAGAAGAGACCAACACCCACCTCACTACAACCCCCTTTCAGGTAGTTGTAGAGAGCGATAAGGTCTCCCCTCAGCCTCCTCTTTTCTAGACTGAACAACCACAGATCCCTCAGCCGCTCCTCATAAGACTTGTGCTCAAGGCCCCTCACCAACTTCGTTGCCCTTCTCTGGACACGCTCCAGCACCTCGATGTCTTTCCTGTAGTGAGGGGCCCAAAACTGAACACAGTACTCGAGGTGCGGCCTCACCAGTGCCGAGTACAGGGGAACAACCACCTCCCTGTTCCTGCTGGACACACTGTTCCTGATACAGGCCAGGATGCCGTTGGCCTTCTCGGCCACCTGGGCACACTGCTGGCTCATATTCAGCCGGCTGTCAACCAGCACCCCCAGGTCTTTCTCTGCCGGGCAGCTTTCCAGCCACTCTTCCCCAAGCCTGTAGCGCTGCATGGAGTTGCCGTGACCAAAGTGCAGGACCCGGCACTTGGCCGTGTTAAACTTCATACAAATGGCCTCAGCCCATCGATCCAGCCTGTCCAGATCTCTCTGTAGAGCCTCCCTACCCTCAAGCAGATCGACCCTGCCTCCCAACTTGGTGTCGTCTGCAAACTTGCTGAGGGTGCACTCAATCCCCTCATCCAAATCATCAATAAAGATATTAAACAGAATGGGGCCCAACACCGAGCCCTGGGGAACACCACTCGTGACCCGCCGCCAACTGGATTTCACCCCATTCACCACTACCCTCTGGGCTCGGCCATCCAGCCAGTTTTTCACCCAGTGAATAGTGCACTTATCCAGGCCACAAGACGCCAGCTTCTCAAGGAGTATGCCACGAGAGACAGTGTCAAAGGCCTTGCTGAAGTCTAGGAAAATAACATCGACAGCCTTTCCCTCATCCACTAGGCGGGTCACCTTGTCATAGAAGGAGATCAGGTTGGTCAAGCAGGACCTGCCTTCTGTAAACCCATGCTGACTGGGCCTGATCCCCCTCTTATCCTGGACTTGCCATGTGAGTGCTTTCAAAACAAACCGTTCCATAATCTTTCCCGGTACCGAGGTCAGGCTGACAGGCCTGTAGTTCCCTGGATCCTCCCTCCGACCCTTCTTATAAATGGGAGTCACATTGGCAAGCCTCCAGTCCTCTGGGACCTGCCCTGTTGACCAGGAACGCTGATAGATGATAGAGAGTGGCTTGGCAAGGACCTCAGCCAGTTCCTTCAGTACTCTTGGATGGATCCCATCAGGTCCCATAGATTTGTGAGTGTCCAGATGGCGTAGCAGGTCCCTAACTAATTCCTCCTGGATTAAGGGGGGTATGTTATGCTCTTCATCCTTACCTTCCAGCTCATGGGGTGGAGTACCCTGAGGATGACTGGACTCACTATTAAAGACTGAGGCAAAGAAGGCATTAAGTACCTCGGCCTTTTCCTCATCACTGGTTGCTACGTTCCCTTCTGTATCCATTAAAGGATAGATATTCTCCTTGGGATTCTTTTTACTGTTAACATATTTGTAAAAACATTTTTTGTTGTCCCTTACGATAGTGGCCAGATTTAGTTCTAGCTGAGCTTTCGCCTTTCTAATTTTCTCTCTGTATGATCTAACAAGATCCCTGTACTCCTCCCAAGTTGCCCGCCCTTTCCTCCAGAGATGATAAACTCTCCTTTTTTTCTGAAGTCCTAGCAAAAGCTCCCCATTCAGCCAGGCCGGTCGTTTTCCTTGGCAGTTTGACTTGCGGCACATGGGAATAGCCTGGTCGTGAGCCATTAAGATTTCCTTTTTAAAGGATGTCCATCCCTCCTGGACCCCTTTGCCCTTCAGGACCGTCTCCCAAGGGACTTTCTCAACCAGTGCCTTGAAGAAGCCAAAGTTAGCCCTCTGGAAGTCCATAGTGGTGGTTTTGCTGACCACCTTCTTTGCCTCACCAAGAATTGAAAATTCTACCATTTCATGGTCACTAAGCCCAAGATTGCCTCCAACCATCACACCTCCCACCAGTCCTTCCCTGTTCGTAAACAACAGGTCTAGCAAGGCTCCTCCCCTGGTTGGCTCACCCACCAGCTGTGTCAAGAAGTTATCTTCCACACACTCCAGGAACCTCCTAGATTGTTTACTCACTGCTGTGTTGTATTTCCAGCAGATGTCTGGAAAGTTAAAGTCCCCCACAAGGACAAGGGCACACGATTCTGAGACTACTGCCAGCCGTTTGTAGAATGATTCATCCGTCTCTTCAACCTGGTCAGGCGGTCTATAACAGACTCCCAGCACAATATCTGTCTTATTGGCTTTCCCTCTCACCCTCACCCATCAGCACTCCACCTTGTCATCAGAATCGTGTAGCTCTGAACAGTCAAAACATTCCCTAACGTAAAGAGCCACCCCACCACCTCTTCTATCTTGCCTGTCCCTTCTGAAGAGCTTGTAGCCATCCATTGCAGCACTCCAGTCATGGGAGTCATCCCACCATGTTTCCGTGATGGCAACTAGGTCATATCTATCCTGCTGCACAATGGCTTCCAGCTCCTCCTGTTTATTGCCCATGCTGCGTGCGTTGACATAGATGCATTTGAGCTGGGTCATCGAATCCACCCCTAACATCGGCACGCTGCCCCCAGGCTCATCTCTGGTGCACCTAGTTTTATCCCTTGCCCCCTTCGAACCTAGTTTAAAGCCCTTTCTATGAGTCCTGCCATCTCATGAGCAAGGATTCTTTTACCCCTTTGAGACAGCTGGACACCATCTGTCGCTAGCAAGTCATAGTGCAGGTGTGCCAGAGAATGTCTGAGACAGTCTGGAACTCATGAGTGAATTCTGAAATAACACAGTAAATTTGTTTGCAACTTTGTTGTGGACTGCACAACATATTTGATAAGCTGGAGTCTTTGCATAGTTCACATCTTTCTTCCACAAAAGCAGCAACAAAATTAGTAGTTGAATAGAGAGAGTATTAAACTATTTCTGAATTGGATAGCTGACATTAGTCATTCTGAATAATTACTAGCTTATTGTAAATATGACAGGCTCAAATGACAGAGCTGAATTTGTATCCTGGAATCTAATATGGTTACATGTTCATGTATCCAAAACTGTAAGGATAAATATTGACTAGGCACTCTAAAACTGAGCTAGGAAATTATAATACCATTTTGATCATACTGAGCTTTGAAATGCAATCATACTCACCATAGACAATGTTCACCGAGGCTGAATAACAATGTTGCAGGATCATCAGCAGGAAAAACACAGAAATGAACATTTTCAGCTGATGCAACCACATGTGACACAACAAATTTTTGAGTGAAAATTACCTATGGGAATGAAAACATTTTGGAATGGGAGGGAAATTAGCAGGAGAGGAAAAAAAAAAAGTAAATGTTTTAGGCTTCCCCCATTACAAGAAGCATGAAAAACAAAATAATAAATTTGTGTCAGAAAACTGAGGGGATCCATGTATTCAAACACTGCTCTATCACCTATCAGAACAGTGAAAGAAAAGAATCATAGAATCGTAGAATTGTTTAGGTTGGAAAAGACCTTTAAGATCATTGAGTCCAACTGTTAACCTACCACTGCCAAGTCCATCACTAAACCATGTCCCTAAGCGCCACATCTACATGTCTTTTAAATCAAATCAAAGTAGATCAACAAGGTACATCTCAAAAATATGCAAGCACATTCAGAACATAGTAGAAAATTTAGTGAAATGTTACATGCACTATAGTGTAGTACAAATCATACTTCTAGTGAATGAGATGCCTGTTTTCACTTGCCTGGAAGTTTTGAAACTGTCTGGAAAAGTATTTCAGTTTAAAGATTATGCACAGTTGTTTAAAAACTCGGAATATAACAGCATAACAGAAAGTATGCACCCCAGGCAGTTACTAGAAAATTGGGCTTCTGGTTTATCTAGTGAGCAGGGTTGCATTAATATGCACCTACATTGGGATTCTGCCAGTTCATGTGAAGCCTGTCTGATCACTTGGACCTTCACACGCTCTGCTCTTTCTTGAAAGAGATGACTGCAAAGGCACATGGCTATGTTTAGAACACCTTGCTATATTCACCCACCTACTCACCTAATCATCCAGACCGTGCTGATACTCCAAGTTTTTACTTCAGTTAAATGAAGCTCCGAAATGGTGCTCTGGTATTTCAGGGAGATCTGACTGGGCAACTCAGCCAACATGGGAGCTCAAAAGAGACCATGTTCATTTTCTGTTAACTGCGAAACAGGAAGAAAAGTAATTCAATTTACAGCTACAGAGACATCCACTTTCTGTGTTAAGGTGAGTCTCTAAGCAGAAGGTGTGTTGTCCCTGTTCATCGAGCTGGAAAATATAACAGCTAAATAGAAAATTATCAATGCTGACATGCTTAAAATGGTTTCTATTTGAATCACACTTCTTTGCTGAGCGGGAGCCTGTGATTGCTAACCCCATCAAGTATGCCTTTAGTAGTTGAGAGCAAATCATAGGAAGGATTATCTCTGTCACAAAGTTTCTGTAGCCTGTCAGAAAGTACTGCATTCATGCAAGGTGGTAAAAATTCATGGGTTTAAATACTACACAATTTAGAGAATATACAAAACTGTAATTTTTTTTTTTTTAAATTAGGTAAGAATAAAGACAGCATGAAAAGGAACAACTGTGATGAAAGGCTCACTGTGGCTCTTCTCACTTTGAAGTTACATCTGTCCATGAGAAGGTGTATTTCTGTAAATAGGAATTCAATAATGTTATTAACTGGATCTCCAGTGTCAGTTTGCTGGACAGTCATAATTGAGTACAGAGAAATGTGTATTCATGTCATCCACTTTCTGTCATCAGCTCTGTGGATAAAGAGCAAAAATTTCAGTCCTCTGAGATTTCCTATAATGCATCTTAATTCATAGGGTAAACTGCTGAATGAAGTTTCTAGGGACCTTTACATGAGGTTGGCTGTGCACATTTCACTGTCTTTGGGCCATAAGGCACCCAGAAAGGGAATATACAGACTATATATGTAAATATTTGTTAATATACATAAATATTTGACAAGTGTCAATATATGTAGATATTTGACAGGTGTTTGAGGAGAGCAAGGGAAAAAATTGGCAAGGGTGTACTAAAGAGTTTTAGTTGTGTATCATATATTAATGTATAACTGTTACCTAATGGGCAATTTGTGGGTCAAATTCAGTTCACAGGAAGCTTCCATCTGGCCAGATATTAGCAATAAGTGTTTGGGCAGCATTAACTGAAATGAGCAAGAACCAAAGAAATACAGCATGGAAATGTTTTGAGCTACTTCATAGAAATTGTTATGCAGTGTCAGAGGTGGTTTATGGGGGAGGCTGATTTACTTGTTTATAATTTGGAAAAGCTACTGTGCAGGAATCAGCTATTAGTACTTACCTAGTGCATTCTGTGTCTCTTAGGTGATGGTTGGGGAAGTTCTCAGGTTTAGTAGTGTCCCAGTGCATAGAATGAAAAGCAAAGTAGCTGCTTTCAAGGTGTAGCCAAGAATCAAATGAGCAGAGTATAAGTACCTGAATTCTCCACTTTGATACAGAGAGTTAAAATATTGCAATAGCTAAATCTCAAGTAAATAACTATGTTTGCTAGTTTTATCTTGGTGTTTATAAAGCTTTGAGTATGCAGATGAACACATGTCAGTCAGAAGAGCAGCTGCATTAACGAACCAGCTAGTATGTTCTCAGAAACAAGAGCTGTCAGCTGGGAGTTTCTCTTTAATGCAGTTCTTTTCCTATGTGGTGTTTTCACAAGTTTCTTGAGAAAATAAACATATGTATATGCTCTGTTTACTTTGTTTAGGTTTCACTTTCCACAGGGATCTCTGACTGATATATATTTTCTTGAAAAAACATCTTTCACATGCAGAATTTATGTGTAGACCTCTTGTCACTGTGGAAGATATTTGTTTTACTCTCACAAGCTCTCCACGGCATGTAAAAATAGAGTCTGGCTATGATAAGGCGCAAAATAAGCCACTGAACCAGCATCTATATGTTGGGGTATGTGTATGTATATATGTATATATGTGGTGTTTTTTATTTCTTAATGATATAAATAGTATTTGATTTCATACATATTTCATTTGTCCTCCTTGCATGCTTACAGTAGCTGAAAATAGCATCAGAATATTCCTGCCAGTTCTGCATTTTCAGGTATGTCTGCTAACTTTAACATTCTTCTGACAACAAAGACAGTAATTTAGACTATTTAGTTAATTTAGACTATTTTGGATTAAATGCTTTTCTGTTGAAAAAGCACAGATTCTCAAAATGGATATGGTCAGCGTGGTAAACATGGCAGTTGGTAAGGATCTGTTAAAAATCCCAGGTTCTTCTGCAGCAGCTTCAATAATCAGGCTCATTAACTGCACGGCTTCCATAGGTCTGGCTGTGATGTAGTGTCAGGGCTGTTGAAGGGAAGAGAATGCCTTTTTTTTTTTTTAAGTAAAATTTATCTTTATCCTTTTTTTTTCAACTTCGTAGTGTCAGGAGGAGTGAAAATGTCATGTTTGATTACATTTTGGAATAAAACTGCTTTGTCAGTGTCTTGAAGAATTGGATTCCAGTTTTTGACCAACATTATTGTCACTGTAAGAGATTATAATTTATTGGTACATGCCGTAATATAAAAATTGATCCAGTTAGTAGTTATGATAAAACTGCTGTAAACTGTTAATGTATTTCTGAATTTTGTCTATAACAACGGAAATTTGGGTGCTCAGTGGATAATCTTAGTACGCTTTCGTTTTCAAGCTGAAGTTTGACTATTACTGTTTGGAAATTTACGTTCTTGCTCTGGATTTACAAGCTGCCTGGTTGATTTGTCTGAAGTGTGTTCAGCTCCAGGATTATTTTCTTCAGCTGTTTTGGCCTTGCAGGTTTGGAAAAAAGTCATTTATTATTGGATATAATGTCTTGCTCAGTCTTTAGCAAAAATTAAATCATCTGCAATCTAACCAGTGAGCAGTTGCTTAATTTCTTCCATCTACGTAACAAAGCCACAGAGAGAGAGAGTTTGTACTTAAAAAATGTTATAGCTCTATAAAATCATAATACCTGATTGACTCACTGGACAACCAGTTCAGCATCTCTAATGTACTTCAGACTTCTCAAATTTTGGCAGATCTTCTTCCTAAAATCTTTCTGTTAAAGGGCTGAAGCCAAAGACATAGGAATATTAAAGACTAATGTTGTAATTTTCTATTAAACATGAATTTTAATTTGACAGAAGAGTGCTGTTCTTGAGAGGTGGAATCTGAATTGCATTTCCATATTAGAAAAATTGATCCCCTAAGGCTCAGTGATGAGGCAGCCTCTAAGCACTTAGCAAAGCTTACTTTAATTCATTCACTGGGCGTTTAGAATACTCAGCATAGAAGGGAACTAACAGCCAGGCATACAGTCTGACTTAAAGTTCGTGGGGATTATCTCACAGGATTTTAATACATTAGGAATATTCCTGATGTTCCATCATCTTCTATTAGAATACCTTTATTTTGATTTTATGGTATAAAACTATTTTGGGGCTGCCTTCTGATTATCTTCATCTTAAAAAAACCATAAGCTCTTTCTGCTACATGTCTTCATCTGCAAATTTACCCTACCTAATGTCTTTTTGGCCTCAGCTCTTGCATAGCAAGGCAGTAGTATCATCTTCCTATGGTTTTACAGGTCTTGGCAATACACTACTGCATTACAAATAATTGTGGTGACTTTGTTGGTTTCTTCCGCTGTTCATCTGCAGTGGGCAGTGCTTATGTTTCAGCCATTTTTGTCTTAGCCACTATTAAATCTTAATATTGTTCAGATAAAATTGAAGGTCTGGACAGGAATGAATGGCAATATAACAAAAACATGTTCCTAAACTTACTTGTTGAGCTGAAGAAACAGGCCAAATGCCATAGGAGAAAATGCCCAGCTGTTGAGGTGAGGCCAAGTTAAATAAAAATTATTCAAAAAATCAAGCTAATATTGATGGTACATAATCACTCCCTTCTCTTTTCTCATTAAGTACAGTTGACCTAGGATGAGTATGAGGTTGGTATGATGTACCTTTGGCAATACACTTGATTCTGGCAACCTTAATTAAACTTTCTGCAATAACAGATGCGAGTATTTGGAGTATTGGTGTTTATGTTAGAAAATATACCTTGCAACTATTTTACAACCAGTAACTTAGAGTAGTAGTGTTTTTAATATTAGATGTATGTTGCAAGTATGCAATTATGAAATATATATATTCCATATATATAATTGGTTAATGTGTTTGGATGTGGTGGAAAAAGATAATAATGAAATTTTAGTTTGTACACCCTTCCTCTTAATAAGAGTAAAGGCTCCTTTTAAGATAGTATATATAATGGAGCAAACTGTACCCTGCTTTGCAGCTGATTTTAAAGAGCAGTAACTATTACTCACCATACTGTTAGAAATTCTTCTATGCATATAGATCCTGGATTAAGATCCTTACTATAGAGCAAAAAGACAAGTTTAGAGTAAAGTCTGGCTACCTGCTTAGGTTCCCTGCCCCTCAGTGTCTGCTATACTTCAGCTGTTTCTGCAAAAATGTAGTTGAAAGAAAGATAATGGGATTTACAGCAGTAAAGCTTTTGAGAATGTGCATTCTACTGGGCAAACTACTAATGTTTTTAAAACACTCTATGAAGTGGAAAGAATTTCTCAGAGTACTCTCTAACTGCAGTTGACTGAACCCCTTGCTAATTCTTCATTTTCCATTTTCCACGCTTAGAACATACATTTTTAACAATATGTTCTTCCACATATGTCTTAAAATGTTTAATAATATTTTCAATGGGCATATGTGTGCAAATAACATAGTTACACACATGTGAGAATATGCAAATTTTTTCACTATGTTAAAAGCAAGTAAAGTTTGCTAAGTCAAGCTCATAAAGAAGGGAAAAATACTCAGAGAACCAAGGTTGCCTGATGTTATGATTCCAATACTTATTAATATTTCTATATGCAATTTGCTTTGGACTATATTGTCTTAAAAACTTGTACATTTTTATCATTGGGCCCACAATGAAACATTTTAAATAATGTTTTTCAATAGAATATATAGAAAATAAATGAAATTTCTGAAAGGTTGATCTGTGAAAGTCACAAAGATGTGGTCCTGGTATGATGCACAGAGTAGCGCCTTTTAATTGCATAACACTTTGTAATAATTGTAATAATCAGAGGGATGTGGAATAACTAAATTTTTTCAGGCAAGCAGTTTTGTGTTTCTTTTGATTTCTACACATGATTTTTCCAAGGTCAAAGAAGCTCTTGATTTCTAACAATACACATCAGGGACTGTATTCCAGCCTTGGCAAATCCAAAATGAATGGTGTTAAGAGTATATAACTGCACAAGATTTTGAAATTACTAGGCAAGTGATGATTGGGAACTATGACAGACTACATAATGAATTCTATAAAAAAAAAAAGGGTGTTGAATCTTGAGAGGTAATACAGTGATGCTCAAATGTCATGCATGTCATAAAACTTTTCTGAAAAACAAGACGGTCTTGTGTTTACAACTTTCATTAAAAGCTATAATTTTGAGTTGAAGCTCCAGACAGAAAAATCTTATCTATAAGACAATTGTTTAAGTTAGTTTTCTGCCTCTTCATTCATTGAAAGAGAAGAATACTGTTAAATAAGAAATTACATTTGTCATAAGTAAGGTAAACATAAGCCTGCTGTTTTCTTATTAAAAAAAAAAAAAAAGCTGTGTGTGTGTGAATTACCTAGACAGGCTTTGTATTTCATTTACACAGTAATTACAGTTGACAGGTCCCTTTTCTCATTTACTTCCCAGATGATTCTCCTCTGTGTCTCCCTATCTGCCGCTCTTTTTCCAGTAAGTTTCAAATTTCTAGGTAGATGGAGACAATAAGCAAGAATCCTGTTGCAGAATTAAGCAATGTTAGGCATGATTGTTGTGACAGCTTCATGCTGAAGATTCCATTTAGCATTATATAAATATCAAATGATAATCAAGGTCAGGTTTAAACTGTCAGGACTACAGCTGTAATAAATGCAGAGGATCAGAAAATTGCTTCATAAAGAAAAGATATATGGCCTTGTTCCAAACCCAAATTCATACCACCAGCAAATTAGAAGAGGGTGTTTCAAGAACACTTGCAGTAGGCCACAGTTACTGAATGTAAAGTGACGTCTGAAATTATCTCATTATTTTTCTGTTTATTTTAATTTGATATTATACACACTTGTCTGTAAACATCTATAATTAAAAAAAATTCTTCTAGACTTTTCTGTTTGGTTTTTTTCCTAAATGTTTGCAGTTTTCTCTCTCCATGTTGGAGAATTTTTATTACTTACACAGTGAAAAGTTGTTTGTGGAAACAGAGTATGCTGAGCCACAAAGGCTGCAAAAGATGGTCTTTCTTCAAGACAAGCAAATTCTGACATGGTGGAGGTAATTGTTTAAGAAGATGTTTGTCTTTCTGTTGCTGAAGCATTGTGTGGCTGGTATGAAGATGAACCCTGCCTGCATGTGAAGAAATTAATTTACCAGGCACAGTGAGCTTGCTGATAGAATTAGTCTGAATTGAGGGAAAACAAGGGTACATTGCGACTAATTGTAAGTCCAGGCGTCAGTAGCGCAATGACTGGAATATATCTCAAGTGGAAATATAAAAAGGACAGTGAAGACAGAAGTTGCTTTTTCAAGTTGATTGAGAATTGAATTCTCAACTATTGGTGTAAGTGTAGTGTTGCAATTTCTGATGGTGTAAGTCTCACAGACATCATACCAGTTTCTGCTCCTGGGCTATGTCAGTTGCAGAGGAACACACAGCAGGCAGCAAGATAAATAAATTCCACTTAATTAAAAATTTACTGTGGCAAAAGAGGAAGTTGTACTGCAACAAAGCGAAATGCCACTATTTTTGTAGGTTCTTTGTAAATTTTCCTCTTTATATTCTCTATAAAATTAATTTTAATTTGCATGTCTGATGACCATATGTATCTAGAATAGTCATGCACAGACTACAAATAGAAAATAAAGGTAAGGTAACCTCAGCTTACTGGCAAGAACAGTGCTGTGCAAAAATGCTTTAACTTCCTGTGCTGACTTGTGCATTCAAAGCAAAATGACTGTAAATTTACTCCACTGACATTGTTGAATGAACTGAGTCTTCGTGTAAAGAATCATGAGCTAGCATTCAAGTTATGCTCAAGGTCAATTCATTTACATTCGGTAATTAAAAAAGGCATATTGAAATGTAGTGAATCCTGAGTGGGATGCATGAAAGCTCATTTATCAGGCTATTATGATAAATATTTTGTGCTATTAATGACTTTCCTTCAGACATGCTTATGCACTCACCCTTCATATCCTCTTAAATTTCTCTACCTTGTAAGTTTGACTGTCTTATGAAAAACACTGCTTAAAATTCCACTGTTAACAACATGCAGATATTCGATGCTCTGGCCTTCCCATAGGTAACTTTACATGTAATGGATCATTATTTAATCTCTTGCATAAGCTTAGGTTAGATGATCCAGGTGTCTAATTTTAGTATTTTATTCAGTTAGCCATATTCTTTAAAGATTTAGCAACAAAAAGAATAATAGGTCTTTTTTCCCTTTCCTTTTTACAGGACATCATTTAGGATATAAGCTAGAAAAATTTGTAAAAGCTCTGTCGTGTCATGTTCCTTATCTAGCAGTCAGACAAGGATACATAACAGGATGTGGGTCTGAAATCCTCACAATCAGAATCTTCTGCAAGATTTTTCTTTTAAAATCTTCTCCCAGTACTGAGACATAGGAGCTACATGGGGAAGGGAGTCACAGTTTATAATAGAGCAAACTTAAAGTCCTCTGACAGTGTGAGAATGGTGCAATGGATATTATCTCTTTCCCTAAACTTTGAAATCTCAGTGGTTATATTGCTTATCATTACCATGTTCTTTTAAAAGTAGGTTATTAGTATACGTTGATATTTTGTGAGTTCCCAGATAACAAAGGAATATCTTAGCTGGAGTCCAGAGCATCCATTTTTATTGCAGCAATCTACATGACAGTGCCTTGACTTCAGGGGGGCTCTTACCTCACTAGAGGCATCAAACAGTTTCCTGTGCCAAGAACTTCTCTGCATCATGGTAAGAAAAATTTCATTCTCATCCTGACAGAAATTATTTCTAAAAACTGTTTGCTCAGATGTTGGGAGGAAACTCTGAGTTTTGAGCACTGAGGCCCTACTGGGGACAAAGTGATGTTAAAATTTCATGAGCGAATGCCTATTCATGATGGTAGTTATCTTTTTCACAGGAACAAAAGTCATAGTATTTCATAAGCTCCGACCATCAACGTTGGAATGCCACAGGCCGGAAGCCTCTTTTAGCTGACTCTGGAACCAAGCACTGGCTCAATTTACTGGGGAAATGTTTTCTGCAGAAGACTGGCTAATTCCTTCCACCTGTGCAACCTGCTCTTATTGTTCTCAGAGAGCAATGGTAAGAGATGAGCAGGTCACTGCACTACTTCTGTCCCCTTCTCACATTGTATCCCAAATCCAGCTTTAATTCACTTTCTTCATATGTGTGAATGAACAAAGGGAGAGCACTGGCTCAGGTGGGGGGTATCTTTCCCCTCAACTCAGAACTCTCTCTGAGTACACTTAGTTTTAGCTGTACTGATGCTTTTAAAGAGATATTTACAGTTGTCCTTTAAAACGCCAGGTCAAATTACTTGGCTATTCAACTGAAGCTTGTCCCAGACACAGCTTGCTTTCTTTGCAACAAATTCCACAAACAATAAAATGTTATATTTTTCAGTAAGGAATCAATTTACTGCAGAGCATGCATTATGCAAACACACTGGCAGCCAATACAGCACTGTATGGAGCCAGGGGAAGATCAGAAAGGCTATTTCAGAAAAAGCAATGAATCTCAGGACCTTCCATCTAGCATTTACGTTTGCAATATAAGTTGACTTACCTTGAAAAGACAGGGGTGAACTCTAGGAAAGCTGAAGCAAATTAGTAAAAGGCCAGTGCATCCCTAATCCATTTTTTGATGAAATGGCTTATCAGTGTCTCAACAATTGTGGTGGTGGTTAGGAATTTTTCCCCTCTCTAAATTGTGTAGTGGTGATTTCTCTCTCTTAATGGTCTAAAAATGGCTTGCCCTTAATGATTATGACTGTTGCCTGTGGAATTCTGCAGTCATCCAGTTTCAGTCTTCACGCAAAGGAAGATGTACCCCAAATTGATTCTGCACCATTTCAGTACTGCTAAGGAGATGGTTAATAATGAGTTCCAGAGAACCTGAAAGTGTTTTGAATACCAGAGGTGGATTTTGAGTTAGCAATACCACACTGGAAGTGTTCCTAATGTATACATTTCACTTAGTTTTAAAAACATGTACATGATCAGATGGCTACATCTTTGTTCACACTGTGCATATATATGCTAAACTGTTTAAAAAAATAAACTGTGCAGTTCAAGATTTATGTAGAAGTGTAGTCTTTATTATTTTTACAGTAAATCTAGAGATATTTCTGCCTGAACATAATTAAACAATGCTGTCTGTCTGTGTCATTCCTTTTTTCCCTCCATGGATAGTTCTGCTTGCAGACCAGTTTCAGCTGTGTTTGACAAAGTATGGAAGTCTCAAAACTATTAAGCAGCACAGTTATGAACCAGCAGCACCACGGGGTGCTAGAAGGTATTTACTTGGTGTGGCAGCAACCAAAAGACAGCAGGTGATTGATGTGGATTTTGGCTGGTGTGGCAGCTTAGAAGTATAGTTAGCAGCAGCTAATTCCTGTATAGACTTCAGAAAATGCACATTGGTAAAAGTTGAATTTCCCATCTGTGGAGGTAAGTTTCAGCTGGTGTTCATACATAACCAGAGAAGCTGCGCTTTAGTCTAGGTTTGGATTCTACAGGAATTGACAAAACATGAGTTCAGGATGTGACTTCACCATAACCCAGTTAAATATGCTGTCAGCCCCAGGACACTCCATGTTTTGTTTTGGAACAGTGGTTTCATTTTATTTTTCTGGGTTTCATCCTTCTTATGTTCTCCTTTTGATTCCTTTTTCTGCCTGTGCTTTCATTCGCTGGTATCACCTTTTACAGCTTCTCTCATCCTATTTACTTATCGTATTTGCTGTTTTGAACATACTCTGAGTCCAACAAAAGAAAAAGCAGGAAGTGAAATGGAATAAATGCCAGGCTTGTTTTCATCTCAGCTGTTTGTCCTGTGTATTGCATTTACATCAGCCCTAGAATCACAGAAAGCTATGCAAGCCCAGATTATGGCAATTTTCATCTTATCTATTTTTTAGGTTTAGGCGATGACCATAGCTGATTAATATATGTACAGCAAAACAGACCAGTCATAAACCTCACACAGAGAAAATCCCATTCGATCATTAATAATGGTGGCTTAATCATGCCTGACCATTGTTAGTGCTTAAAGCATACTGAAAGAATTGAAGGCATTCTTGGATAGGTAGGCTTGCATATCTTACTCTAAATCTTTGGCAGGGATGGAACCACACAGGGAACGTTTGTGTAATACAAAATCTACTTTTTTTAAAAAAGGCAATTTAATTATTTGTTTAACATAAATCTAAAAGCTTTGTCACTACAGTATTGTGACGGAAAAGGACTTAACTGCAAGGTTCAAGCAAATGACTTGAACTTCACTCGCAGACTTAACTGCAAGGTTCAAGCAAACAATTTATTTGAACTTCACTTACAGACTTAACACGCCACTATTGCAGGTTTTACAGATACAATGAAGGAATGCACTATTGCAATTTTTTAAGGCAAGAGTAGTACATTATTACAACCACAAGCGATTCACAGACAACCACAAACGCATTTACAAACTTAAAGCATAAACAATATTCACTTACCCCTCCAGGTAAGGGCTCTCAATCCCAGGGAAGTTACCTCAACCGGTGTCCCGATCAAGGGGGGTGTGGGGTGTGGGGTGTGTATGTGTGTTTCCTTTGCAAGCCAACTGTATAGTTGGAGAAGTGACTCCCCCCCTTTCCAACCTGAATCTTAGAGTTTTTATCCCCTGACTTGTGGAATGGTGTGTATGACTATGTCTGAGTGGATTATGATATATGCCTAAATGGATTATGTATATCTGAGTGGAGTTTCCCCTTATCTTTCCTTTGTTGGTCTGTGATTGTTTGAATACACAAGGTTGTCATTTGAAACTGAAGCTGAAACCCTCCAGGTTTGGGGTTTGTTTTTTTTTTTTACCTTGCTCCCTCAGCAACTGAATAGTGGTTGGATTGAGACTCGGGGCATATTATTTGCTAAGGGACTTAAAGGCTCAGTTCAGGTTTTGGTTCTTTGAATGGTGCAGCCACTGCCCTGTTTACTTTAGGGTTTATCAGACAACCCAGGGCTAAGCTGTCTACACAGCTCCCCGTGAGTCGTCTCTGCAGAGAGACAGGGCCTCAAGGCAACCCAAGGCTGGGTCACTTTTGTAACCCCCCATGAGTAGCCTGTGTGCACTAGACATGGTGAAACTCATTTGTGAACTATGAGCCGGACAATCCACACAAGTATGGACAAATAGTTTTGTGCCTGGAAATACAGTTGTATTTTAAAGTTTAAGTGAAATGTTTACCACAGAGGATCAGGAAAAAAAAGCATCTGCTCTGCAAAAGGACAGAAATTTGTAGTAGGTTGTGTTTACTTGGAACATTAGTGTTCTCTTAGGAGGCTGGCTTTTGATAGTATATGTACTGACATTAATTACTCTCATGATATTAAAAGATTTTCAGTAAATTTTCGTGCATCATTATAAGGAATGAATATCTTCCTTCTACACATTGTCCAAGAAAAAATTAAGAGAATCCATTTACCTTGCAATATAACAAAAGTTCTAAATGTATCACTTAGTGGTAGATGTTACAGCAGCCTTTAGGACCTTAATTACTTCTGTTGTTCTTAGATGCTACTCCCATGAAACATACCCTGGGTAAAGATAGAAGAGGAACCTCTTATTGAAGGTGAGTTTGTTTTGCTTGACTGATGCCCAGATGTTGTATCTGAACTGATAATGTGGACCTGAAATGTCTTGCTTTGTGGTTTCATTTCACAAAACTGAACTAATCTCTGGCGATATTCTGCTTTCGTGTAAATATTGTACGTAAATGCCAAACTATGGGTATTCCGTTTGCTGCTTCATCATTCTTCTTATCTAGTTTAATTGGAGAACGTAATGGATGGTCTGGTTTCAGATGACATTGTACCTTTTCAGCCTCCAAAAAAACATTCACCTGATGAAAATCCATAGGTATCCAGGTTTCACTTTTTCTGTTGCTTGCTTGTTATATGATGAGTGAGAATTCAGTATCTTACTCCAAAAGTGAAAAGTAACTTTTTACAATACGTGCACTTAGAAATATAATTTGAGTAAGAAAGTTTGGAACTACAGCAGTTCTTGTGAAAGAAAAGAAAGAAGATTGAATCACCAGAAAAAGAAACGGAGACATTTCACTGAACTTGCTGGATCCAAACAATGTGTTGGTGTTGCTCTTCCCAGGCTTTGTTGTATTTGTATTATTGTATAGCTTGAGCAGACATCAAGGAATGAAGTGCCACCAAAATCTATAACTCAGTCAGGACTTCAGCTGAGGTAAATTTTACCTATTCTTTCTTTGCGATTAGGAGAATTATTTACCTCATTTGGAAAGCTGTAATTAGAAAATGATACACAAGTGCTTTCAAAAAAACTCTGTAGAAACTGAATTTCATACCATAATGTCTTCAATGATTTCTTGTGTAAATCACAGTACATACTGATTTTGCAATTTATGGTTTAATAGGACTTGCAAAATGTTTCAGTTTTTAGTCTAGTATATTTTATATTCAAAGGGGATTGGTTTTTGTTGTTCTATATCACATCAGCATTGTTTTCTAAGTGTATTTTCCATGTACTTCCCTACAGCTACTTAGACAATACTAAAGGTTTCCTTGTTGCAGTGCTTTATGGCAAGGCTTTCGAAGTCATGAAGGGGCAGGCTGGCACTCAGCTCCCACTGACAGCATGATGTCACTTGTGCTTTTGAAATCTCATTAATGTTTTATCTCCATGTCACAGAAACCCTGTTGTAATATTTTATTTATCTAACTAGATGGGTTTTGTGACTCTTTCTGTTAATTTTTCTTTCAGAAATGTGATTTCTTTTGTTTTGTGTGTGCAAGGAGTATGCATTTGTTTTATCTTCATGTTATTAATGAAAGATTGGAAGATGCTTGTGTTTTCAGTCATTTGAAGTGAACAACAGTCTTTTAAATAAATGTGAAATGATATTTTTGGCAGTATTTTAGACTGGTTTACTCAACTCTAGAAATGTATGTTACCATTTAATAGGATAAGTATCAGAGCTTTAGAGCTCTATGTAGTGTGTGTATTACAGAATTCCACTGATAATACTGCATTTCTGTCAGAAAATCATCCTTTCTCAGTGGCAGATATAAAGGTGAATTTCTGAGATGAATGTCTTTTTCATGTTTCTAGCATGCCAACAAGCATGCTATGATATTTTATAGTTAACCTGCTCAGAATCATTCAAATATTTTACGTTGATATATTTCTATCTTTGGGCTTTTGCTGAACCGCTGATTTGCTGTTACTTATTAGAGCTTGTAATTACTATGTGAATCAACTGCCTTGGTTTACGATCTTACAGTGCATCATTGCCGCTCATGTGAGAGAGAGATAGAAACAGGTATCTAGAGCCATTGTTTTGCCAGATTACCAATGTTCGATCTCCATTTTCTTGATTTTACTATAAAGTGTAGACTGAAAAGATCTTTTAATGTTGTATAATCATCATTGTAATTATTACAGGGTTCCATGGCATTCATTTATCCTATTCAATGCACTTCAGGTTTTCCTTAAAAATTAAGGAAATGAAAAAAGTAAAACTGTAATGTGTATGTATGTTTCCATAATTTAAATGTTTTGTGGTACCTTTTTATGTCAGCAGGATATTGTACCGCATTCTCATTTGGCTACTGCTGTGGGGGTGTTTAAGAATACCCAAATGACTGTCTTCAGTTTAAACTCTGTTGGAGTAGCATTTCCTATATAATCTTTTTGACCAGCTTTGATCCTAGAGAGCTTTGATGAAGCTACTAATTAGTTTTTTGATTCATCTGTGTTTAGGAGAGAGCGATTTATTATCGTAGCACCCGCTTGTGCCACTGATAATTAAAAGACTGTCAGCATTTTCATTATATAGCTCTAGTCTTGCAGGAGAGAATCCCTCCCCATCTGACACTTTGGATTATTTGTGAATGACTAAGGCACTCTGAAGAACTTGCCACTTAGGATAAAATTGACTGGAAACAGCATTCCCATGAACCACCCTAGCCATCACTGCTGTGAGGTAAGCACGGCCTGTCACTCTTTTCTGTTAGGAAAAACAAGAAATGGAAACATTAGGAGCAGACCCCCATGTGTTTTTTGGGGGGAAGCTAAGCTGTGCTGCAGATAAATGAATTAAAAAACCCAACAAAATAAGAAATAGATTCGCCTTTTTTAGAAGTTCAGCCTTGTATAACTTCTTTGTAAACCTATAGAAATAATCTGTTGTTGCCTTGAAGAGCATTTTTATACCCTGATAGTTTTGTTAGCAGCCAGACTCTCCATTCCTCATTTTTGGCACATGATCTGTTAACAGTGTGTTATATATCTGCTTTTAAAAATCTGATTTTCCAAAATACACGTATGCCCTTTGCTCAGCCTATGATGTAAATGCAGTTAATCTGTATTCAGTTTAGGGTTGCAGCTGGCTATTAGCATATATGAAAAAACGTGGTTCATATAAGGTAGGTGATTCTTCACGTTGTTCATATCCCATGCATTTACCATATCATACTCTAATGCAAAACATATACAGGTTTAAAATTATCAGCAATTCTGATTTTTCAAGAATCTGCAAAATTGGACTGTGACCTACGAGAATGAAACTCCTCCTTTCTAGAATGAGACAGTTTGGTGGCTTTCTGTGCCTTCCTGAAAGCCCAAGGTGAATCCATGGCTGCTTATGTCTGCTTATGTGACTTACTCCAGAAACAGCTGCTCACTGTTGCAGGCAAGGCTCTAATATGCTGCTTTGAAAATTTATGTATGTTTTATAAAAAGGAGATATAGCACACTAGCAGATGATATAAATATTACTGCATAACAATAATTCAGTTTCTTCTTTTTTAAAGACTCTTGAAGTAATGCATTATTTTTACTTGGCTGTCAGTGCTTTTTACATTTATAAAAGTGAGATGGCAGGGGAGGAAATAGGATTGTATTAGACCTCTACTTGCATTTTATGCGTTTGTGAAAGACCATATGTATGGTTTATAAATTCTGTTAAATCAAATTCCTACCACTTATCACAACATAAATTTATTTTTTTCTGTCTAGTCTCATTGACTTGCTTAAAATAACTTCTTCCCCCTCCTCATTTATTTTATAATTTTCTCTGTTGATAAATCTGCTGTCAGAAATAGTAGCTTCTCATCAACTTCCTCCAGCCTGTAAATTATTTTTTTAATAAGCAGCTTGTAATTGGCATCTTTAAGGGAAACCAAACAGCAGTGTTTTATAATTGGAAAAAAAATGAAGCAAGCACTGTGTGTTCTGTCACACTGCTCCAGTTCTGGAGGTCTTGGCCTTTGGAGGACAAAGGCAGATCTACTGTTGTGAGTTCTAGAAAAAGCGAGCATAACACACTTCTGTGTCAGTGTTTATCAGAAGGGAGAGAGGGAGAGGCCCTTGCCTTTGGACAAGTAAACTGAAATTGTAAACTACTGAATTTTCTTAGTTGTTTTTCACCTGGAAGTTGTGTTTTTTGCTGAACCACATTAGCTGTTTGGTAAACCTGTGGATTTTCAGCACAAGACAGAAAATTTTATTTTAAAAACTTTCCCCATCCTCCCATCTCCGAGCAAGCATACAAGTTGTAGTGGATTGTTAAGGACGTGTTTAGCCATACAGACTTTTAAATCAAAGTGTGATACTACATGTGTTCTGAAATAATTGTTTTCTTGCATTGTAATACAAGGTACTAACAAAAGACAATGAGTATTTTCACATTTAAAAAAAAAAATGAAAATGCAGTTAAAACCACACACACATTTGGAGTTGCCCAGTACAAAGAAAAATTGCCATTTTAATGCAGTCTGGTACTTGTGACTGTTAAGTTCAGGGGAGACAGGAGATGACATGCACACAAGTCAGTTCAGGGAAGTAACGTATTACAGACTTGGTGGAATTTAATGTTGTTACTTCTCTTGTTAAAATCCCCTGCTACCGGTTGGCTGGGCTTAATTATTGTTTTTGAATTTTGCTGAACTTCAAAGACAGGGAGGTGCTTTCAGATCTGATATGTAAAAATGAGAAATGATGTTGGAAGTTATTCTCAGCCAGATAGAACACAGTTACTGTCTTATTATTGCAGTGTAATATATCATCAAAGAACAGATAAACAAACCTCTTCTGATTAGTTTCCACCTCATTTATCTACTTTGTACAAATTAACTATTGTCCTTGACATTTAGAGGTGAAACAGTCAAATTCTAGTACTTACAGGCAATAATAATGATATTCTATGTATATAAAACCTTTCCCAGTTTTGTACATCACAAATACTTTTTTACATATGTGGTTTTGTTATGTGTGAAATATTTCACGATCCCACTCTCCTTTCTCCTCAGCTCTTGTAGTTTATTGTTTTAGGATAGAAATATACACATGACTTCAGCTACAAAATTGCTTTTATACAGTAATAAGTGACCTCTGGCCAGAAGAAAACATCTGCTAATCAGGCAACGTGACATGACACACTTATGGGGTGGAATAAAGGGGCATGTTCTATCCAATTTAAACTACTAGTAGGTATTTTCAGTGGATAAGATGTAATTACTCCAAAAGGTACAGCTAGCCATACCTGTGGGATATATCATCATCATGCATTGGTGGCTCTGACCTGATGTTTACATTTTGTCCACCACGGTGGTGCCACTGGCTCTATGTTGGTATTGATGTTGACCCAAGGGCAGAGTGCCCAGCACTGAACCACCTCACACATCACACTGTCTCACTCTCCTCCTCCCAACAGTGCTCTTTCTCTCGTACCTTTCCAAAGTGCTTTAGGTTTTTGAAAATTTTTCTGGGGTGCCTGTTTTATGGCCATTAAAAATTGAATTTCCATCAGGTGTTAATATTTGAACAGATGCTTATATTGAAATTTAGTAAATTTATCCACCCTTCTGCTTAATGAATTTAAATGTATGTTTCTATGCCAAAATAGTTTAGAATGCACATAATTTCATGTCTTTGTGGTGCACTGGAAAGCTTTTTGGAAATACAGCCATAGCATCTCTGACTCATAAGACAGTATTGTGGAAACAACAGGGCAGTCATTGCTTTGTGTTACCCGGTAACTCCAAGCAAAGTATCATGTACTGGAATGCAGCCCAGAAGAATAAAGCTGTTGCTTTTGCCCTAAGTGGGAAGTGGCAAATGTGGATTTCAAAGAAATGCTGCCAGCATTGATCCAGAATAGCCAAAACTGATCCTTGAAATACAGTGGCCTGAAGGGGCTGCGCTATGACTGAGTGATTTCAGCATGATCAGATATATTTTGGCTAGTACATGTTTAGCAAGGGCAGTCACTTTAACTAGCATGTGACTCAGAAGATTTAGAAAAATCTAAGATTAGTTTCTTGTGTTAAAACTTGAAGGCTATTGCAAAAATCATTTTGGTAATAGAATTTAATGAACAGCTAGAGAGAGGATGTATCTTTTGCATATTCTGTACAACTTTAGAGTATAATTTATGTTTCATTTTATTGTAGCCTGGAGTATATGTACATGCCTATATCGCGCAGGAAAACTAGTAATTTTTTTTAGTGGTGAAGAAACTGCTATAAAAGAAGTGTATTTTAGAGATCTAATCCTCCTTCAAATTTATTTAGCCTTTTTGAAGTAATTAAATGTAAGTTAGATAGAAGATGATACTTGTCATAATTTCATCGACTGTATTTGCCTGTAAAGGGAGATTTGGTTTTAGAAGAATTGATGATTTATGTTAGCTGGTATCTAGACGTTGTTTGTAGGCTCAGGTTTTTTACTGTGAGAATTGTCTACTTCTTTCCCTGAAAGCAATGGATATGGGAAATGACAACAGAATGTACAGACTATACCCGGGGTGATTCTCTACCCCCCGGCTTCAGCCAGGGCAGGGGATGGGGAATGGCGGGTTGAGGTCAGACCTTAACAGTTCCTCTCTGCTGCTCTTTCCTCCTCACACTTTTCCCCTGCTTCAGTGCGAGTCTCTACAGAGGAAGCCGTTCCTTCAGGAAATACCTGCCTTCTCTGGCGTGGGGCCCTCCACGGGCTGCAGTGTGGGTGTCTGCTCCCCGGTGGTTTCTCCACAGACCTCGGTGCTCGCAGGGCTGTTCCTCACACTTTCCCCTCGCTGCCGGGCAGCGTTTTGCCCTTTCTCGTACACGTTTCCAAGAGGCTTCGACAGCCTCGCTGACGGGCTCAGCTGTGCCCTGCGCTGGGGCGGCTGCTGAACCGGCCGGAACCGGCCCTGTGCAGCACGGGGCAGCCCCGGCTTCTCCTCACAAAGACCCAGACCCCCCCACAGCCCCCACTGCCAGCGCCTGGGCACGGACACCCGATACAAGTTACTTCAGGTTAGGCAGGCACGTACACTGTATACATCTGTACACATCTGCCTGTCTATACATACACCTTAAGGTTGCTAGAGAAAAATGACACAGAATTCAGGATGGGCTGCAAAATTCAACGAAGAAACAAGTGTTCAGACAACTGTTTGCTGCTGAGGGCTTGGCCGCTGCGGCTGCGGCTCATTTAAAGGTCGCTCAGGTATGTGCAGAATTAAATGACAGTCGGTATAGATGGGCCGTCAGAGCTCTGCTGTCCCTCTTAGTTAGTGTATAGTATTTAAGCGTATATTAGGGAAGATTGAGCACAGATTGACTTCCTGGACATTCAACCAAGTGATTGATATTTGCTATAAATTGCTTTGCGGTTTGTTTCCTCTCACAGGTTCTTGCCAGTAGTTTAGGACTTGCCTTTCTCTTGAGTGGGAAAAAAAAAAAAAGAAAAAGGAAAGAGAAAAGACTTACATGCAAAGTCCAGCTGCAGTCACATTTCTTATCTGTACCACGTAGGTCCAGAGAATGGGACTTAGAGGGATAGGCCTCTGGAACTCCCCAATGCCTTGTACATGACTGACTTTCCTAAATGTTAGAGAGTTTTCCTCTCTGCTGTTGCATGGAAAGCTTTTCTCTAGAAGGGGACACTGGTGGTGATTTGCTACCAAAACTGGTGTTCTGCAAGACCGAAGGCATCTGTTCCCTGGGGCTTCGTTCCTACTGCAGCCTTCCAGGGCTGCACAGAAGAGGGGAGTGCTAGATGGCATTTCTTATGATTTTATTGATGTGAAAGAAAGTCACCAATGACCTTTCTGTTCTCAAGTTGCTCTTGGAAAGAGGAGGTAAAAGTATAGCCAGAAGTTGACTGTAGCAAGCATCTGAAAGGACAGCAGTGAATGTCAGAGCTGAAGGCTGGTACAAACTCATAGCAGCTTTTTCTAGTGGTCCATTTGTGTATGTTGAATTACAGATCATTCACCTATAAAACAGTTTATATATTAATAAACATTTTGTCATAACAGTCTGATCTCAGAAAACTCTTGTAATTGCAGTAGATGATAAAGGATCTAGGGTTTATTTAATTGGTTTTTAGTATACTTCTGGTGAGCATTACTAGGAAAAGCCTGGTTAGGAAAGTCAAATGAGCGCTGACATACCTGACACAGCAAATTGGCAAAAATCCTATGGCTATTAGCTGAAACGGTAAATGGAAGCAGAACAGTTCCTACATATTTATAAGGAAAAACAAATGCCTGTTTGGCTGGCTATAATCTTTCACAGCCAGTTGCTTTATTTTGTAATTATAGTGTGTCCTTATCTTACAGTAACCTCTGGGACAGCCAGCCCTTCACAGTCCCCCGGTCCAGACCTCCTGACTGTCCTAGGAATGGACTCCTAGAACAAGGGTTACTTTGCGTCACTTTGGCAAAGAGTTACCAGCAAATGCCAGGACCTGGACCAAGGTGTTCTGGAAGGAACTTTGTTCAACCCCCCCAGCTAGGACAATTCTGACCCTAATACTAACTTAAGAGGAGGATGCTTCAAATGAAGAAAACAGATCACTAATGCAAATTTTTAAAAAGCTAGGTATGCCTCACTTTCTGTTTCTTCTGAAGTAGCTATCATTTTTGATAAAAAGGTACAGAACCCCAGTCATGGTGGTAAATTTATCTCAGGAAATGTTTTTTACAGCCTATCAGAGATTATCAAACACATGACCTTGGCATTGATTCAGTGATTTAGCAATGCAGTAGCTCTGTTCTTCCACTACTTGGAAGGGCTCTCAAAAGAAATGAAAAATTGAACTGTACCTTCAAACCACTTGGGTTCAGGTGCAGAAAATAGTAAACCCCATAGGAGAGGCTTTTGGACACAGGGGTTTTATGCTTCAGAATCTGTTGGTGTCAAAGTTGAGTTTAAAGTCTTGATTTTGCTCTGAGGCGTGACTTGTCATCCTGCTACAACTTTTCTAAGTAAAAGCAGTGGTTCTGCAGCCTTCTGAAGAAAAAGGAATATGCTGGGATGCTGTGGGCTGTGATGATCCCTTCCCTTCCCATTTCTAAAGAGTTTAAAATATGTTGACCTTGACAACTGAAGTATTGGAGACTGAAGTCTGTAGGCTCTTGGGCAGAAGCTGTGTGTGGGTTTCTCTCACTAACATACCGGATGACTCTCTGGCTGGATACTTGGCTGACTCTCTACCTTAGCTGCAGGCAAATACTTACACTGATCATGTGCCCCCTGAAATCATTATGGGTAGATAAAAGGTGTATTTTGTGATCTCAGATTGCAGATTAGCTAAAATAATTTGTTTTGTTGGGTCTGAGTTTTGTGCTTCTGAATGGTCAAATCTCTGTGAATGCACTTCCAATTTATCAGGCTGTGAAAAATAGTATTGGCTTCCACTCATTTGTGTCTAAATCTAAACAAATAATGTGAAATAGAGGAAGTGATTAAATATTGCCACCCTAGTTTTCATTGGAAAATATGTTTGTAATGTCACTAATTGGCTAGAACTGTGGCATCAGCTGCTGTAAATATATTAACTGTGCTAACCAGGATACAATTTTTATTTGCTCTCTTATCACTTCAGATAAGAGCTGTGGGGAGCTGTGCAAGTGACTTTGCTAAGGATGACTCAAAATCAAGGACTGTGATGCCTAGTGCAAGTGATTCCAGAGAATGTGAATAAACTGGCTAGATGGCAATGGCTTGGTTTGTAGGTGTCACTTGAGCAGCAGATGTAGCTGCTGAAGACTGCAACAGAAGTTGCAATTACTAGCAGTGTATATGAACTTAAAATGCATAGATGCTTTCCATCTTAAGCCCTTATATTTTTTTGCCTGTATGCTGACTTTATAATTTTAACATAGTTCATGGCACAAACTGGCATTTGGAGTCTTAGCATGATCTGTGTCATACATATAGCAGAGGTGTGCTGGTGGGCATCTAAGCTGCATTCCACAGGTTTCACTAATGTGTCTCTAATCTCTTCTCTGTGTGGCTCTTTGAATTGCAACTAGATAGCTTAGAGCACAGAATCAATAATGTGATACTAACGTAACTCATTAACTGCATAACACAATGACTTTGAACCATCAGATTTAAGAGTCTTGGGCAATAGCAGACCCCTTGGTGAGTCATTCTGTCCTAGGCTTTGTCTCTGAACTCTGCCCTGGCTTCGTTTCTTATCAACCTAGACTGACTTACTAGATGTCATATTACAGTAGCTGTCTGGGCAGTCTCCTAAGAAAACCTGACTGCTGGAAATACAGTTGTTTCTTCTGACCATCTGTGCTTTTTTACCTCTTTCACTTTTGGGGGGGGGAGCATGGTTGGGATGGTGGGGTATCACTCAAAGATAAATACATGCAGTTTTTCTACTACAGTGGAGAATTTTTCTGAGAGCAGCAGTGTAAACTGACACCCAGTTCTTAGCCCATGAGCTATAGTAGAATTCCTGAAGAGGTCTAGCAGAAGTCTTGGTATTTCACAGGTTATTTGCATGCATGGTTTATGTTTCTCCATAACCATAACGGATGACACACCAGACTCTAAACTCTCTTTTAAAACTGCTGTGATTTTGATTGCCTGAAAACCTTATTAGGCATGGAAAGCAAGGGTTTTCAATTCTTGGTCTTATGAACGGGTTTACGAAAATAGAAACAAATAAGTGAGGGTAATTCAGGTCTCTTTCCCCAACCCCACCCCCCACCTCCCCATTCTAATTTTGAAATTAACCTGATCATTTTGCTAGCTATTTCTATCTGCATTTCCCCCTCTCTCTTCCCCTTTATATGTAGTAGTAAAAAATGGAATATTGGTATAGTTTAAGCAACCTAATTTTTAATTGTATATTTTTTGTATTTTTTATTATGAAGATCATATCAAATTTTGTGAAAGGCTGAGGGTTTTATATCCATTGTTGTTTTTCTTTCTGTAAAGCTGTTCTAAATTCAACCAGCAATGTTCTTTTTGTCGTATTGCTTCCTATTTGGCTGCATTATGTGTAGGAGGGTCAAAATACATGTCTTTGATTTATGTGGCAATGTAAAGAATAGCTACAAATGCCATGAGGCAGACAGTTTGAGTCTGTCCAATTGCTAAGTGTTTCACTGTGAAAAATGACTCCCTGTTCTGTGGATCACAGAGATTGTACAATTACAATTTTAATCAATCCAACACAAGATTCATTGGTTCTTACTCTGCAGAGCACATAGTCACAGTCCAATAAATCTGCTTCTGATGTGCAGATCCAGACTCCTGGAGCCTCTAGAGACTGTATACAAATGATAGGCATGTCTGCATTGCCTATGTATTTGCACGCTGTCAGACATACAGAGGGGGGGTGCTGATACTGTTCTGAGTTCTGATGCGGTATTTTATGGCTTCCATTTGAATGATTAGAAATCATGTGCTTGAACTGGTGGATGCAGGAGATGATACTCCTTTTTCTAGTTTCTGTTGTTCTCAAAGTGAGATTTTGGTGCTCTTAGATTATTTTGCTGAGGTTTAGTGCTGGGTGAATAAGATCTTCATAGTTCCAGGGCTAATAAGGCATTGCAACATCAATAAGAGCCTGTCTGACCTGATCGCTTTTGAAAGAGCACAGAACTGTCAAGTCATGGGAAGTGAAGCCTGTGGTGGATGGGCAAAAATATGTCCAGTTGAAAGCAACAGGAATGGTGAGTGTGAAGCTTACCCAGCATTCTCCATGTTACATAGAAATGTTTGTAAGTTTACCAAAATGGTAAGTATTGGTCTGAAATAGAACTGACTTTTATCCATACATCCCAAAAAAAGAACTCCTGAAGACAGCAAAACATTTTTCCTGAAAAGCAATTTTGGGACTGTTACCTAGATTCTCTGAAGATTTTGTCTTAACTGAACATGATTAGCACCAGTCCTGCTGATGGGTTTGCACCTACGCCGTCCCAGGACTGAAAGACAATAAACATGATCCAATATACAGGAGAAAGTTGGCAGAAAAGCAGCTGTTTGTTCCTGTATCCAAATTTATTGCCTGGCATAGCATCTGAGAGTAGGCAGTGTCTGTCCTGTGCTGACAGTCTGGAGGATACAGGAGAGAACTGCCTGAGCTGAATGTGAAGGAATGGCAAGAGAAGATAAACAGACAGTAACCTGCTGGTGAAGGAAAGGGCAGATAAGAACAGAAACCTGAAGTGTTTGATGGGCAACAAGACAGATAACAGTGCTGAATGGGAAACCCAAGTACCTTGTGGAAGGAAATACCAGCAGGACATGAAGGAAGCAAGAACAGAAATAGTGCTGAAAAGGAAGGCATGCACTGGATTGCAGGGCTCATAGAAGCAGTGTAGGGTATGGAGAGGAGCCAGGCCAAAGGAAAGAGAAGAGGAATGGGACACAAAGAAGTAGGTTATGCCATTCCTGGCATTTCGTTAGTTGAAGGTATGGGGTTTTGTCGTGGTTTCAGCCCAGTCGGTAAAAAAGGACCACGCAGCCACTCTCTCACTCACTCCTCCCCACCCCCCTCCGGTGTGATGGGGAGGAGAATCAGAAAGGAGAAGAGAAAAAAAACGGAACCTTGTGGGTTGAGATAAGGACAATTTACTGGGACAACACAAAAAGAGAAGTTACAATAACAACAACGGTACTAATAAAAGAATATACAAAATGAGTGATGCACAGTGCAGCTGCTCACCACCCAGAACCCAATGCTCCGCTACTTCCCACACCGAGAGCAGAGAGCTCCCCCCAGCCCGGTCCGCATTTATATACTGAGCATGATGTCACATGGTATGGAATAGCTCCTTGGCTAGTTCAGGTCAGCTGTCCTGGCTGTGCCCCCTCCCAGGTTCCTGTGAAAATTAACTCTATCCCAGCTGAACCCAGGACAGGTTTTAAACCACAATATTCTTCTGATACAGCATGGATCCTCTTGGATTCAATGCCCAATTCTCTTCTGGATTTCCTTTTAATATTTAACTTTTTACTAAATGAGGAAGTAAGAAATAACTTCAGAAAAGTTAGTGTAAAAAAATACAGACAGAAAAAGGCATCTAGAAAATTCATAAAACATCAAACACTTCATTTAATTATATTTATCTGTCTTTTAAAATGATTGTTAATTTAAAACAAGGAAGCAAGCAAGAAGCCATAATTTATGATTGACAACATATGAAGGTTTTTTAGCATCTTTTTTGATAGCCTGAGAGAAGTTACAGCAAAACTGACTGAAAAAGAAGTAATTTTGAAGATATTTTCAGTGGGTTATTTTCTGTTCATTTGTAGATCATTCTAAAGGTAGTACTATACAATGTTATATAATGAAGGCTTTGCTATGTAACAACAGATGATGTGATAATGATAAGGAACATAAAAAAAAAAGATTTTGATTTAAGTAAAAGTTTTGGCCTCTTGTGGGTAAGTAGTATCCATTTAAAGGGATTGTGTACACAGCATTTCAGATGAAGAATCTCTGTCTTGTCTATGCGGAGATGTATAGAACTTCTTTTTTGGAAATAGTATTGCACTTACGTCTAAACATTTCCTTTCACAGTTTGTGTGCAGAGATTTCTGCATTCTGCTTAGGAGCAGCTGCTTTCTTTGGTGCTGGTATATAGTTGCAGTGTTTCCAAAATATTTTTGGTCATTCAGAATGAATGCAAAATATTTTCACAGCTTTGCTCTTGTCATGCTCAAAACCATGTTTACGTTCATGAATTTATTTTCTTCAGATCTGGGGGTGGTGCTAGATGGTATGCATATATGTTGTCAGTGGTGTTTGAGAAAATAAAGAACCATTTAGACCCTAAAGGAACAGACCCAATATTAATATGAAGTCACATTTCACTTTGCAGTTTGCTTTCCAGGCTACACTCACTGATGTTCCCGTGAAGTACTGATATTCTGCCTGCTGGCTTGGTCTTCTGGAAATAGTCCAGAGAAGCAAAACCTTCAAACAAGAAAGCAAGGTTTTAGCATCAGGATGTTTTATTTTGAGGAACCTTTCAGCCACTCTGTCAAAAAGGAGGTGGGATTAGTTACTAAATAAATTGTTTATGGTCCTGCTGCATAATAAATTTCTTTCTCCTCTTACTCTTCTGTCTTACTTTTCAAAGTAACCTGTTCATGTCATCACCAAGCAATATTTTCCAAAGATCTATGTCTTGTTAAAAAGCCAAGTTCTACCAGGAGAGAAGCATGTTCTTGCCAGTAGGAAGGAGGCACTGAGAGCCAGGGATTACAGTCTCATAATTGACTCTGAGTCAGAACTCTGAGTGAGGCAACTCAATTTCATTGGGACATGGAGATAATGGTACTTGACTGTGATGCTGTAAGGATTAGGTAGTTCTTATAAGTTGTTTTGAAGATGGAAGGTACCACAAGAGCTGAGAAGTTGGGCTTTCGATTATATACCAAGAGGTCAGTGCAGGAGAGTTTCCAATGTGCTGAAGCGTTTCTGGAATGCAGTTCTTCCCTGAAGCCCAGTACCTATCCATTTGCTTTTTCCCAGACAAATGTTATAATTAATGGACTCCTCTTCCTATCCTTTTAGAAGCTTTAGAACACAAATAGCTTTTTCAGGCCTGAAAAACCATTTCATGATTTATTTCATATCCAAATGCAAAATGGCATGGGAGACTAGCATTATTTTCTGACAGATTGTCAAGCCTGAGGCTAGTGTGCATGTCTGGCCTCACTGAATTCAACAATGCTAATTTTTGGAGGAGGATGGCTGACTGAATTCCTGCTAAATTGGCTTCTTTTTAGAGTTTTTCTTTTCTCCTGTGTTGTGATTCAGTTTGTCTTTTCCTCCATAACAGGCAGTGACAAGTCCTTGGGGTGGCCTTTAGCTTAGAATTCTAGGGAAGTCATGTAGGTAACATGGCACACAAAAATTCATTGAAGCATGTTCAGCTTTTTTCTACTGTTTGTGTTTCCACATGTGCTGTCCTTAAATTTCAGATACCCCTTTCTCCTTGTAAACCTTCAAGAAAGACAAAGGAAAGTAGAGTAACCTGCTCTGAGCAAATTCAGTGCACAAGCTCCATACCTGGGAAGTCTGAGATCATCTGCATTATTTGCAGCTAGGAATTTTGAGGGTTCTGAAAAAAGGGGCCCTTGTACCTCTGTGCAGATAAATCATATATTGTCCAAGTGATTCTGCCACACTGTATGAACCTGAGTAGACTCATAGCACAAGCAGTACAGAACTGGGCATTGGAGAACAAGAAGTTGCATACTTTAACTGCACTTGTGCAGTAGTTCTTTTACCAGATATAAGGTAGCATGGGCTGCTCAGCACCTGGAAAGGAAGCAAGAGCTTGGGAAAAGCCATGTCCATATGCATGTCATTTAAGGCATGGAACTGTGTTTTTATACAAGAACTGCTTCTTTATGCAGTATGTCTCTGAAGACCAGCATGTCTCTGAAGACCAGCACTGGGCAATGATTCTCTGCATCCTTCACAAATTGTGTTCATCGTCCAGCCCCTGGGCCCCGAACCTTCAACTGGCACTTCTCTGCAATCTTCTGCAAATACCCGCCCAAGTTAGAGGAAAACTAGAAAAAGGATTTTACTGTTCCAACCATGCTTCATATGGCACTGTCAAAGCCATATTTTGCCAGATGAAACCCCTCTAATGAATACTTTTAACAGAGAGGCATCTGTTAAATGCACTGGCTTCTCCAAACGGTGGGAGGTTTTGGTGTGAGGATATTGTAGCTGTCAAAGAGAATTCCATTATGCCAAAGTGGGTGCAGATTTCTGTCAATAAGGACAGAGCAAAGTTTTCTCCCAAATAGTATATATGTTTGTTATACCACGTTTTGTTGTCTTCATTAAACTTTGCATTATGTGATTTAATTAACTTTTCTCTCCCCTCCTTTGCTCAACATGATGGCATAGTTTTTTGCTTTTCCAGCTCTTTATTAGAGCAGTAGGGATACCATTCATGACTTTTTTTCACTTTACCTTTTCTCTTTTCTTTTAATGCAATTGGTAATACTCCAAATGGTGTACTGGGCTGTGGCTCAGTAGGCACTGGACAGGGAGATTGCTAAAAATGAGAAAGACGTTAGTTTAGGTGGGTTGTTGTCCTACTTTTAGCATAAGGGTGCAGATGCTACCAGCGAATAGAACAAGAATTTCCTCTGCAGACTTCAGCATCTAAAGGCACACAGCTGTATCTTGGCAACTGGTCCATTAGCCTTTAGCTAATTTGGTCATGCCTGATTTACAGTGCCAGTCCAGCAGATAACAGTGGAGAGGAACTGAAACAGTGATGGGTGGTTTTACTATACTGAACACAATCATCTGTGATGATTTCTGCTATTTGAAAAGGCTCTAAGAGGCAGACCAGGCTAAAACACAGCTTCAGGAGCTAAAATAGTGTGTGAAGCATTTGGGGCATGAATCCATGCTCCCTTGATTTCAATTATTAGCTGAATCAATCATTTTACTTTCTCTTGCTTTTTTCTCCAGCTTCTCTTATATAACTGTCCCTAGCTGCTCAATAGGTGACATATTACCTTATTTTTCCCTTATTTAGTTTGCATTTAAAAATGCAGTACACAGGACATGACAACACATGCTTTTGACCTTGCAGTGCTGACCTTATAACTAGTATGTTTCATAACATCTCCCACTGAAGAAGATAAGGTTGACTAAACTAGATCTGTTTTGAGCCGTCAGGCATTCATCCACAATGCTAAAGCCAATTTCAGTGAAGTCACTTTTTCACACAGCGAATCTATAACAGTTTTTGTCTCCTACTGTCTGATTTATTCTTCTGGCAAGGACTGCTGGTTTCCCTGAAACTGAGAGGCAGTTCGTTCTTTTTTTTTTTTTTTTTTTCCGCCTAGACAGGAAAGTGATATTTATTTTTAAGTGCACAAGATTTTATATATAACACTTTACCACATCTCAGTTGTATTACTTCACAGTTTCTTTTTGATCTGCCTGTATTTTAGGCTCCTGCAGGATTTCCATTGTGAACCGTACCCTGTTGCTATACATAGAATGCAAAGTATTGAAATACTTTCCTGCTTTATGGAGATAATTATAAGCTCTATTTCCTGAACAATGAAAGCAAGACCAATGCTTAAGTCTTCACATTTCATTTGTAATAAAGCAGATGTAAAATGAGTTCCAAGGGATTATATACCCTGGATGTACTTTGAATTGTACCATTAAACACCTTGTCCCAGAGAGCATTGTAATTACCACATCTATTTGATAATTTCTCATTAATTACAACACCACTAATCCTTAGTATCCTATGCATTTTCTTATTTTCTTGGAGTTCTCTGAATGAACTAAAAAGTAAAGAATATAAATATGTAAATAAGATGTACACTAGGGAGTTACTGGGGTCAAATACATACTAAGGTCAAAACGGAAGTGTAGCTCCGTGCTGACCTGCATGGGTTTGCCCACATGAGGATGATCTAAGGTAGTTGTATGTCTGAGAAGTGTTTCTGCCATCTCAGACAGTGAATGACTTGGCACTATGTCTATGCTGCATGGATTAGCCATGGATATTTAGCAATGGACTGGAGGAAGAGGAGAAATCAAAGTAATGATTAGTAATGTAGTTCAGATTTCATATATATACAGACTTTCTAATTTTTATGAGATCATGTGGATGCAGTTCAAGTAACTGCATACAAACTGATGAAGATTTAGACACCTAGAGGTGCAATTATTGCCCTTGAAGGTACAATTGCAAATACATAGCTGAGCAAGAATGATCCATTATTGCATGTAAGATTAAAAAAAAATTAAAGTTTTTTCCTTATCAAATGGCAACTGTATTTCTTAAAATGTGGATATCTAGTTAGACTTGGGACAGTCAATTGGATTGAAAACTGACTGAATTGACTTTTCAATCTCAGCTATTCTGTGACTCTGTGGATGTCTGCTGTTTAAAACAGACACCAGAAAGATGGAAAATATATTATCATTAAACTTTTGAGCAGAAGACTGGAAGGGAGTGCTGAGAACATCTGGAACACTGAGTTATTTCCTTGTTGATCAGTGGCAACCACATCATAATTACCTGATATGAAGGAATCTACAGAAACTACCTCTCTATGCTCTATAATTAACTTAAAACATGCTATAAACACTAAATAATAAATCTTAAGGTGGCATAAAAAAACCCCCACACAAACAAAACCAAAAGAGAAACAGGAGTGTTCATCAGCACTGTCCGTGGCCTGTGCCTCTCCAGTGGACACACCAGTCAGGTCTCTGTATTGTGACACCCCAAAGAGCACCAGTGCACCCATCCTACCTCCCGATCTTTTGTCTCTACTACTGTCATTCATCGCTCAGCATTTACTCTAGGAGATCATCACAGTGCTCACGTCCACCCCTGCGTTTCTATTTAGGTAGCTTAAACAAAGCCAAGCTCTTCCAGTCTATCTTCAGAAGACAAATACTTAGAACAGTAACCCTTCTTCATATTTTTTTTTCATTTATGTTCATGGATAAGGATCAAGGATACTCAGAACTATACCAGATAGCAATATGCCAAATTAGGTCTTTCCTATGTTCTTATTTCCTAGCATTAATATTCCCTTGTGCTTAATAAAAATGCTTCATTTCATTTGCATTCACCTTCTTCACAGCTGCATCAAGGTGGTAATACATAATCATCCTTTGTCTGAGCAATAATCTAGATTTCTTTCTGTCTTCATAATTTCCAATTTATGAATATACGATTAATAGCAAAAGAAGCTACAAAAACCTGCACCTTATAGTGTTAAATTTCATCTCACAGTCCTTGGTATTGGCAGTGCCTTCTAATTTTGTGTTAGATCCCAAGATCAGTCTCTGGGGAATACCACTAGTAGCCTCTTTATTCTGGTAATTCTTCTTTCAATATAACCTCTTGCGTCTTTTCATTACAGTCACCCACAGTAGCGCATATAAAGTCACTCCAAGCAATCTTCCAGTGTCAGAATTACACAAGTCTGTGAACCTCAGGTCATACATGACCATAGGGTTAATATAAAATTAAAATATAATTCAAGTTTATTCATAGAATTGATGTGACAGGATAAGGATGGGAAAAGAGAGAATATTTATTTTTTCTTGACCAACCAATACCAATGGAACAGACAAATTTTCAGACACACCATCAAGGTACACAAGGATGCTATCAACTTTATTCCTATTACATGATTACTATACTTTTCTAATATATTTTTCTGAGATAGAGTCACTTAATTGGAGTCTGTTAAAAGGCTAACTTTTGTCCTACAATAATCTTTTCAGTTCTGTGAACCCATTGACGGTTGATAAAGGAGTGTGACTTATTTATGTGATGTGGTAAAATGATGAAGTTCTTGCTTAGGGTCAAACCTTTCTGCAGATACTATCTCAATTTAGAAAAGGAATGATGCCATTAGTTCTGATATCAAGATAGCTTCCTCAGCTGACTTCTAGTGTAAATCATCATGACCTGTGCATTCATCATTTCTGGAGGACAGCCTTGTCCTAATAGAGGAGTCTCAAATGCAACTAGTAGCAAGTTAGCCTTTCATACTGTCCTTCAGGATGAATGGTTTTCTAAAGTTGCCGCAAAGAAAGGATAACATATCTTACTAAACTGTCTCAAAGTCCACCCTTCACTGTAGAATGAAGTGGTAGGTGTTGAAATGCCTCAGGTACTAAGCATACTGTGAAACAGAGCAACCTTCAAAATATTGATGATGAGGGTTGTAGTGATCATTGTTAAATGGCACAGATCTTCATTAGCTTTCAGTGAAGGAAATCCTTCTTTTCAGGATATTGTATTTCTACTGTCATAGCCAGATTTCCGCAGTTGCAGTGTTAGTATGTGGTACTGTAGCAGGATCTGTCTTTAGGGCACAAATGTTCCGAGGTTTATAATGCCATTGGTTTAGAGCCATGGTAGAATTTTTCTTATGTTGCAGAAATGAATGTCAGTCTTTCATCATTGTATTATAACTTTCTCTAGGGCAGTGTTTCTAGCATTGCAATTTTATACTATGGCTCTTTCTTGGTAAGAGATACCTCCAAGGAAGGATTCTCATTATTTTAAGCACTATGTTATGCCTCCAGAGGAGAATTCCTGAACCAAAACCATAAATTTATTGCTTTTTTTTCTTTTTCTTTTTTTTCAAAATAAGAGCTGCTTCCTGAGTCACTCTGACAGTACACTTACATAATACAGCTACCAGCACAAGATTCCCAACACTCTCTTTAGAGGCATACTTATATTAAAGAACACTGACACAACCAATGTGACCAGCAGCAATATATGGCATGTGTATAAAATAATGCATCTTTCTGGTTTTCCCCTCTCAGACATTTAATATCCACCATGAATTTCTCTCTTTTCCCTTTCAGAGAGGCTTCATTGCTGTATTTTCTTATTCCATTAATTACTTCGATCCACTTGGTAACTGCATCACTGGGGGAAACTATGCAAATAAATAGCCAGTAGAGATAGAAGAGAGTTAGTACATTAAACAGATAAATGAGTAGCAAAGATCTCTCCAGTCATAGCAAGTAGTAGTTTTGGATTAGCACATCTTGGCCATTTTTTCTTGTAGTGCTTGGTTTTCCAGCACTTGGACAGGCCTGAAATATATGACAGCAAAGCAAGATTCGTGAATGGGATAACAGGTAATTACACTACATAAATTCAGCAACAATAAGGCACTCATTGTTTCAATATACAAAATCCTGTCTGGGATCTAGATGGATCTAGGAACAAAACCATCAAGACAGATGTTAATACAGAACAAATGCTGGTAACTGCAGAGTAGAAATCTGGCATTGGCACTGAGATTTACTGTGTTTGTTTTTTAATTTTAGTGAACAAATGGCTTTCAACTCAGAAAGAATCTGTTTCTGAATTTTAGCAAAACTTTCTGTAGACTAGATTATTCTGTGCATGTGAACATGATGTATTTCCAGGCTTAATGACTTCTGAGCCCCAGAAAGCCCTAATGCTCTGCATTTATCAGGGTGAACTGAATTCTGCCCTGTTTTTATTCCTATTTAATTGCTGTTGTCAGCTACACTCAAAAGAGTTGGGCCTTAAAATGAGGTTGGCTGAAAAAAATCATAGTATGTTTAAAATAATAATAATATACAATTTTTGTAGTCTTCTGGGTTCAGTCAGTTCAGTTGTTTTTCTTTCAGAGGAGATTTTTTAGGACAGCTTGGTTTGAACCATACCTTCACTCCCCTGAACAACTCTCTTTCCAAAGTAAGTCACGGTGTGCTTGGAGAAGGGTCTGGCAGTACTGCCTGCAGGTTGTGGACGCTGCAGCCATCTTTATGAATTTGTTTATAACCCAGGTTAAGGTGAATCAGAAAAATTTATTTTTTACAACCTTCATACATCATTGCTGACATCCAGAGCACTGATGTCACAATTTTGGAGAGGTCTGATATAACAAGTTATATCACACCTGCCCTGCAAAGATACCTGAGATAGTGTGGGGTGAAGAAGTTGACGAGCTGCAGAAGTATGAATCAGCCTGCACAGAACTCTGCTGCCATGGTGAGATTGCTGATGGCACCTATTTATAGTTAGCTAAGATGCTTCTGCCTAATAGTGTGTTACAGAGTATTTGTCTTCTCAGTTTCAGGGTAAACAGTAATTTAGGTCTCTCAGTCTTCCCTTAATGCATCCATAAGACGACAGACCTGGTTGCCTTTGATGTTTTGCAAAAGCAGGTTTACATGCTTGTACAGCAAGAAACTCTGGATTTCTAAGTTGTAGACTCTTTTTCTGTAGCTCTCAGTCTCTTAGCCCAACTAGGGTTTGCTCAAGCAAGTTGCTTTGCCCCCAGGAAGTTGTGACTTCTAAACTGATTAGCATGACACAGTAAGAGGTCCTTCACAAACAGGTACTTTTTATTCTTTTACCCAGCACAATGAGCGTACAGAGCAGAAGTTTGAAGCTAAAAGGGTCTGTATTCTTACCTGTGCTTCAGTCTTTCACAGACCAGTTTTTGAACTCCCTTTAATCCAGTGAACTCCATCTTTGGTTGGATAGACAATGTGTTTTTGCAGCATGATAAAAAAACCCCCCACAAATAAATTTCAGACTGTCCTAAAAAATTGCCTTAGTAGGCGTGGGGAAGCATCTTCTACTTAGTAAATTCCCCGTTGTTTTTCTCAGAAACTCTTATATTACATATGAGAGCACCTTATCTTTGCTGTGGTTTTGTTTCCTCTTAAATCCATTCTTACTGTATTATTTCAGACAGTCTGATATATTGAGATCTATTTGATTGAAAAAAAAAAAATAACAAGGTATAAGGTACTCATTTTTCATACTTTCGGTGAAAATATTTCCAAGATATCCTCAAAGAGTCTATGGTTCTGCTCACATGGAAAGGAAAGCACGCTGTGTCTGTCTCTCCAGGTGGGATACCTGGACAACTTCAACCTCTCTAGCCAGTGAAAATGAGGCTCGTTCTCAGCCATGGTTTACACTTACAGTTTGATGCTGTTGATGCTGAATTAGGGAGAAAATACAGTTTGGGGATTGGAACTGAATGCAAAGAAATATGTTTTTTTAAAAGAGGAAAAGGCTTGTCAGTTTCCCACTTCTCTCAGAATGCTCAGCATGTAGAGAGATAAAGATTAATAGTGGTGTGCACTGAGGCATTTTAAAACTACTTTTTGGGAGGGTTAACTGGTGAGACATACAGCAAAATCTCTACACCAAAGTAGTATAGGAACTATTTAGTATATATTACTCTATAGTCAATAAATCATTATAGTCATAAAAACGGTAAATGCTTTTGAGCAGATTATATATAGTCATATGTAAGTGGAGTCATAATAAAATATGGAATTTTTAAAGTTTAATTTGACAATGCAGTGTAAAAAGTGTTACTTTTTCTTTTCTGTCTCTTTGAAACAGCCTCCCAATGTGTAATAGTCCCATTAGGTTATTGAATGCCCTTGTTTTATAAAAAACAAGGACATGCCTTTTAGTCACCATGCTGCTCCCTCCTCTACTTGACTGACTGGCATTTGAGGGATTCTTCTGTGTGTGCTGTAGCAAAGAAGAGGTTTCCAACTTTACAGGACATCATTCATGCAGGCAAGGAGAGCAACCTGACACTGCTGAATTCTTCATGGGGAATTTCTTATTTAGCAACAAACATTCCCTGAATTTGCCTTTATTTTATAGCTTCTGCAATCTCATCATCTCTTTGTTGCTGATCTGAGGGTAAGTGAAACTGCTCAGGATCAGTCCATGATGGTGCTCTGAGCTCAGCTGAAGGAACTCCGTTCACTTCTGAAAGACAAAATGAGAGTTAACTAATATTTCGACCCCAGGTTTCACTTAGATTAAAAGTGAAAATCAGGTCTGTCCTTTGATAGCACATAATGTTGTGGATGAGGCTTTGGGCCTGAGAAGATGGAGATTAATTGAGAAAAAACTGTAAGGAATAAGAAACTTAATATTTTGCTATCAACATGCATAGCACTGTCCAGGATTTTAGTTGTGAGTTTGGTGTAAGAATCCAGATCATGGGTTTATATATTGCTCTTTCTTTATTGTAAGTGTTTCATAGTCTTTCTGCTTTACAGCTTGCATTAGGCCTGCAGCTATCAGTTCATTTCCAGAGAAGGTTCCTTTTCTAAATAATTCTCTGGTTGGACTAGATGGGTTAAATTATCAGAATGGTGTACAGGAAATTAGGCATCTGACTTCTGTTAAAAAATAATAGGAGCAGCATGCTTAATTTTCAGTGAAAGTTTACCATCTGCTTTAAAAGAGTTCAGTTTTTGAAACTGAAAGTAATTTAAAGTGAAATTTTTTAGCAAGTGTGGGGAAGTGAGAACCAGAGAGGCCCAGAAATTCAGTGTTAGCATTGTTTGCCTTATAGTCGCTTGCTTCAAAGAATAACAAATCTTTCCAGATGTATGTTAGAGTACAGCTGGTCAGTAAGCCCAGGACTACCGTATTTCAGATTAGAAAAAAAGACATGGTAAAGCATGTGTCTGAGGAGTATGCTTTGAAGCATTTTTTTATCAGAGGCAGGTTGAGAAAGAAAGTGGCCCGTGTAGCTGCACAGATAGACCAAAGGCAGGATACATTTTTTATCTATCTAATTCATGCTATAGCTGGTGCTACACCAGGACTGTAAAATTATAATATAATTTCCACTGATATTAACTAGAAACCTTTATATTACTGTCTTAAGAGCTTCACTTTGTCTCCTATGAAAGGTTCCTGCCCCTTCCATTAGAACATGGCCACAAAAACAGCCAATGAGCCATTTGGTGTGGTCAGCAGGGATGAAGGTTGAGGTGTTGAGAGTTTTAGTCTTGTCTCTAGAGTTTCAGAAGTGAGCTTATGCACTTCCTCCTAAGCAACATGAATTATCAGGTAACCCCACTGTCAGTAATATTATACTCAGAGTTGGTTTTAATTTATTCTGTACATAGAAGAACCCTCAAAATGTTTGTACAGAATACACTACAGATGTAAATTTAAAAAATTGGAGAAGAACCACCTTTTTTTCCCCATATCTTGAGCAGCTATTTTTTCACAAGAGAATAGGCCATCTGCTAGAAAAAATAATATTCCTGGATTCTAAAAGAATCTCAATGCTCAGTAAAATCTGAACCTTTTCAACTGAGTATATCTTATGCATATCTAAACCTGAGCAGCTAAAAAAGCTAGACAGCTACTCCCAAGGAAAAAATTACACTCTTCATAAAATAAAAATTACTTTGGTAAATGTGATCAGTATAAGCAAACACTATAGAAGCATAGAGACAGGAGGTTAATAAAACATAGATATTATCTGAATTAATTTTCCAGTTTTTATTCATTTAGTTCTGGTCTTCAGTTTGAGGGTATTGGTTGCTGGAAATGCATAGATATTTCTATTTCCTTTACACTTCATCAATTTTCCTTGATTTTTTGGTCTAATTATCTACTAGATTACACTTTATAGCTATATTGATATTGAGTATTTAAAAGGATGAGTTTATCCACTCTGGTCTGTAAATTTGGATTGGTTTCTATGGGCCATGTACTGACCACCACCCATTAGTTAAAAAATATTCATCTTTGCTAGTTACAATACAAATAGGATGAGCAGCAATCTGCCAGCCTCTTCCCCACTATACTTTAGATCAGATCAAATGCTTGCCTGCAGCAGCAATTCGATACCAGTCTTCATGAAGCTACTACAGAACTCATTACCCTGGGCAAATTGCTTTGTATAGTATAATGTACTGTGTTGGAGTCTAAAGGGACATGAACCCCAAACAGTGCTTAATACAGACCATAAAATATTTAGCACCTGATACATTAGTTTTAAAATGCTTACAAAGGTTAAACTTTATTCAAAAAGAGAAAAAAAAATCATTCTGCTCCCATTAAGTCAGTGATTTAATAGAGTTTTCAGTACAATGCATTTGCTCCATGATAATCAATTACCTCCAGCAAATTAAAATATAAATTAGGTTGTCTTGGAGAAAAGGAAGCTCTAAATCAGTTTGTTCTGGCTGTACATAAATACAAATTTTATAGTTATGGTTTCCTAATGTCAGAACCAACATGTCATGACAGAAAGATATTTTTAGTCGCTGTGATTCTTAAACCATCAACTATATTGATTTCATTTTTTTCCAAGTTGGGAGTATGAAAGTATATAACCTTTCTTTAAAAAGTTCCTGCATTTCTTCATTGTATGTATGAGGTATGCAGGAACCTCATTAGGAATTGTTTGGGCAGCAAGCAATGTGTTTGTTTCTACTCAGCAGAATACTCACAAAACCTCAGGGTTTGATTGGCTTTCCTTTTCCTAGTGGGCAAACATACATTGAATTGGAAATCTCATTTCTATTCAAAAGTAGAGATGATAATTATGTTCAAACTAAATACAACTGATAAATGGACCACTAATATCATTGTACATTGTCCTAACTAATACTGCATCATACTGTGTAATATCAAAATACATGGGGGAGAAAAAGGGTGATTTATTCTGAAAGTTGCGTGGGGAATTCTGTATATACCAATGTTTCAGTTGTATTTTTGTATAGTTTTTCTGCCAGTGACAGTTCACTGCATAACAGAAAGCTATAAAAAAAATTCAGATTTCAATTTCAAAATGGTATGGTAAATTGGTTTAGATTTTTCTTAGATCAATTATTGAAATAGAAGAAGTTTACAGTTATTTAGCAGTATTTGTGAAGACAGAAGAAATATTGTTATTAACTTCCAGTTTCATAGAAGCAGGTTGAAAGGTATAATCAGACCTCAACAGATAAGATGTTCTTTCAATTGAAATAAGTAGAGCTTAATTTTAGGTATTTACATTCTGATGTTTCGTGATTTGAGGTGACATAAGAGGAAACTTATGATGGAAACACTTCAAGGGCACGTAATTACATGTCAGTATTGTGATTGGTAGTGTTATCCCCCTTCTATCATTGATTTGCGTATAGGGTAGGAAGTAAAACCTGTCTATATGGAGGAGTGGTATTTGGGGTAATATGCCTGTATGTAACCTGTTAGTTCTATGTGAGATTGTGAACCCTATGTACTTTCACTGCACTTGAAGTTTTTTAGCCATCTTTCATCTCTTTTTATCTGCAAAAAGGCTAGAAATTCATGCGAGATGTGATACAGGGCTAAGAACAGGGAGGTCATTAAATCCAGATGGTTTTCTAATCAAAGAAAGAGAAGCATTTACAGAACTGGCTGCTGTGTAGGCAAATCAACTTGTTGAGGAAAGATCATCTGATACTCTGCAATGGGAAGTCCATGGTTCAGGTGCAGTTACTGCATTATGTGCTGTCACTTCTCGTTATTTTAATTAAAGAACAATGATATTTGGAAACTCTGAGGGTATATTGTGCATTTTCACTACCACATGTGCCTGAAAAGATTAACTGAAAACTTCAGACAACTAGTGGCTGGACCTCTTGGAGAGATGTGCTCAAGTTCAGGAATACACTGGGGACAGCCTAGCCCTTGCATTCGAAGCCCTGGGCTGTGCACCTCCCATTCTGGAGATGCCAAAATAAAGCACAGTTCTGCAGAATGCCAAAATCCAGGTCACCTTTGGGCTTATAGATGGCATTGGGAGCAGCAGTGCAAACCCTGCTTTGGGTCCAGGAACAGCAGTGTTATTCTTCTTGCATCACAGCAAAGCAGGACAGTAAGTTTTCTTTCCTGGCTTTACTATGCTGTGTGCATGAGCCTCAGACCATGTTCTGGGCTTTCTGTGGCAATTTTGGCCCTACATCCGCATAACAATTTAATTGATTTTGGAGAATGGTTCTCCTCCCATCTTGTGTTTGGCTACAATAGGGAGAACATGTTTTAAAATACTTTTTTGAAATGGATTACCATTTTTTAAAAGGACTTTTTTTACTGTGCTGTGTGGCTTCATGATTTTGAAGATGATTAATTGTGGCTAGGAATGAAAAAAATCAGTTTTGCAGGTTTGTCAATGTAACAAAGATCCCTTGTATTCCAGAGGAATAATAATTGATTATTGAAATCAGAGTTAGACATTTTAAGCTTGCACTCCTGAGGCTGGTAAACTCTAGTATTAATTAATTTTTGTGCATGAGTGTTTTGTTGGGATTTTTTTAGATCATAAATACAATCAAGATCATCAGCTTTCCAGCAGGCAAAAGTTTTTCTTTACTTCTGAAAAATACTTTTTTTCTGACTTCCAATACAGCACAGCTGAGTGACTCTTGAAAAGAAATTCAAACATAAAAACCCCACCAGGAACCAGGGCTGCTCTGTGAGTAGTTCTGTGATAGCTGGATTCTGTATCAGATGAACTAGAGATTATGTCAGTGTAGTTCAAAAAGAATTATGAGCTTGGTTTTATGAGGTGTAGTTCCATGGTCTCCATTCTAGTTTTTCTGTAGTATTTACCATTTGATACAGAATATGCTTTTAGATCTTTATTCTATGTGACATTAAAATATTATTTTCAGATTTAAGTTAAAGATCTCAGCAGCATTACGTCAAGGCCATACTGTTAATATAGTAATTATTAACATTGACATCAGTATAGATACAGAATTATTGTGAATATGTCTTTAGAGTTTACAAAATTATGACAATCCTCCATAAGCCTTCCCCTGAAAAGAAAAAAAAAAAAAAAAAAATAAATCTGTTTACAAGTACAAAAAATTTAAAAAATGTTTCTAGTGAATTGTGGGAACTAGAATGCTCTGAACAGATGTTCTCAGGGGAAACTAGGCAAAGTTTGTCCCCAAATCCCTGAGAAATTCCACTTGAGGATTCATGAAGCAGTGAATGAAGGGGATGTACATCTGGACATCAGTCTTCATCAGTCCTGACATTGGTTACTTTTCCGTATGTGAGTCTTTGCAGATCAGAATCTTCAAGATGAGACTTGGGAATTAGGGCATGAGGACAAAATATATATAAGGCAGTGAGAGATATGTTTCTTTATTAAAAGCAGAGTTAATTATGTGATCTTCTTGAGTTAAAGAATCTCATCCATATGTATTAAACGCAGTATTTCGGCACACAAATTAAAGTTATAGTGAAGAAATTTGTGAAAATACAATTACATTTTTTTCCCCTCCAGTTCCCTTGTACCTCTGCTGATTTCTGTCTCTGGTGAAGGCCAGTGTCCTGGTTTCGGCTGGGACAGAGTTAATTTTCTTTCTAGTAGCTGGTATAGTGTTATGTTTTGGATTCAGTATGAGAAGTATGTTGATAGCACACCAATGTTTTCTGTTGTTGCTAAGCAGTGTTTAGTCTAAAAGTCAAGGATTTTTCAGCTTCTCATGCCCAGCCAACAAGAAGGCTGGAGGGGTGCAAGAAGTTGGGAGGGGACACAGCCAGGACAGCTGACCCCAACTGGCCAAAGGGGTATTCCATACCATGTGACGTCATGCCCAGTATATAAACTGGGGGGAGTTGGCCGGGGGGGGGTGGTGGATTGCTGCTCAGGAACTAACTGGGCATCAGTCAGTGAGTGGTGAGCAATTGCATTGTGCATCACTTGTTCTCTATATTCCAATCCTTTTATTATTATTATTATTATTGTCATTTTATTACTGTTACTATTATCATTATTAGTTTCTTCCTTTCTGTTCTATTAAACTGTTTTTATCTCAACCCATGAGTTTTACCTTTTTCTTTCCGATTCTCTTCCCCATCCCACTGGGTGGGGGAGAAGTGAGTGAGCAGCTGCGTGGTCCTTAGTTGCTGGCTGGGGTTAAACCATGACAGGCAGTATTTCTGTTTCTGCATTTCTGCTCAAGAAATACAGAAAATGTTTAAAAAGGAGGGGCGACTCTCCAGTGGTGTCACATCAGAAATGGGAAAAAGTTAGGTGTTACCTCTTAGAACTCTTTCAGAGTCACTGTATCAGTTATGAAAACTACAGCCAAGGCAGTGGTTTGGAAGGTTAAAAGAAACTAATAAAGGTTTTAAAATGGATGTGACCAAGATGTGTGGCTTTGTTGTGGTTTAACCCCAGCCAACAACTAAGCACCACACAGCTGCTCACTCACACACCCCCCCCCCCACTGGGATAGGGGAGGAAATCAGGAAAAGAAGTAAAACTCGTGGGTTGAGATAAGAATGGCTCAATAGAACAGAAAAGAAGAAACTAATAATGATAATGATAACACTAATAAAATGACAACAGTAATAATAAAAGGACTGGAATGTACAAATGATGCACAGTGCAATTGCTCACCACCCCGCCGATCGACAGACACCCAGTTAGTCCCTGAGCGGCGATTCCCCGCCCCCACTCCCCCCAGTTCCTATACTAGATGTGACATCACATGGTATGGAACACCCCGTTGGCCACTTTGGGTCAGCTGCCCTGGCTGTGTCCTGTGCCAACTTCTTGTGCCCCTCCAGCTTTCTCACTGGCTGGGCTTGAGAAGCTGCAAAATCCTTGACTTTAGACTAAACACTACTTAGCAACAACTGAAAACATCGGTGTTATCAACATTCTTCCCATACTGAACTCAAAACATAGCACTGTACCAGCTACTAGGAAGACAATTAACTCTATCCCAGCTGAAACCAGGACAGGCTTTAAAGCCACACTGCTTCAGCACAGCAGTGTGAAGTGACGAGGACATACAGGAGGCTCATGGTACCTGCTGGTCCTGTGGGAGGAGGCATCCATACCATCGGTGGGAATTTGGGAGTGAGAAATGTTGAAGTGAAGTCAAGTTTGTGCTCTGTCTGTGCCTAAATACATCGTGCTCCTGCAAGAGCTGCAATAGGCTCTGGCCACAGCCTTTGAAAGTTCTGGTAAAGTTATAAGCGGTTGCTGCCATACCCCACTGTGCCCCCAAGGGTAGGGATGAAGCAGGTCCCTATCACAGGGGTCTGGAAGCAGCAGCTTGGCCTGTCTGGAGGAGCAGCTGGACCCAATTCCCCAGTCACCAGAGATTGGCAGCACATGTGGGACTGGAGGGTTTAAAGGGAAGGGGGTGAGCAAGTCACTGTGGTTGGGAGTGTGTGCTGGGTGAGCAGGCTGTGTTTGGAGGTGTTCAGGAGAAGCTGTTAGTATTTTTAAGAGTTGTTAGCTGACCACTTGCTAAAGTAAAGCTTTGCTCTTAGAAGAGTGATGTGTTTGCTGGGGAGGGTGGGTGGTCCTCTTTCTTAAAGAGGAGCTGAGTCTGAACCTGCTAGGGGCAGATTTGCCTGCTCCTGGCAGGGGACTCACTGGGTCTCTTCTGGTGTTGTTTCATGGCACGTGCTTGCTGAATCTCCCCAAATATTGTGCAAACAGTCAAAGGAGTGGAGCTTTTGCTGTTGGTGCAGTGCTGTGTACCCACAGGTGAAAGAGGTGATGATTTCTGTTGTAAAAAACTGTGGTGTCCTCTTGAGACAGTAACTGAAAGGTGAACTTCATATGGACAGAAATATTTCTGTTGTAAAAGATGTTTTTATAACTTGTGTGCTAGTGAGCCCCAAGGTGAGCAGTGCTGTTGGAAAGCAACACGGGTGGTACAGAGAGACAAGTGATCAGTGTTCCTGTTTGGTGACAACCACGGAGAGAGAAACGTTTGTGATAGAGGACGGTCTTCAAAGCACAGCCACAGTTGTCTTGAGGAAGGATGCTATGGAGTGCAATGTCCTGTCTGCAACTTTAAAACTTAATTCACCCCTATCTTCCTTGAATTAATTAGGCACCACTGGTAACAGAAAGAGATACACTGTAAGGCCCAGTGTGGCTGGTCAATCTGGATGCTGAAATCAGCGTGCCAAGCCGAGGCATGTGGCTGCATGGGGAGCAGCAAGAGCTACAGAAAACTTCTGTGAAATATGAAGCTGACTGTGTTATTTACCTAGACTGCATGGTGGCACTAGTCAGTGTTGCCTAATGTTATGGTAACAGTTATGTAGGCTTATGTTGGATAAAGTTAGGTGGTGGTGATAATGTTAATCAGTAAATGCGAGCACATGATTAGGTTAGTGTAAGTGAGCAGTGCTACTTTTTGTTATGACTATACTTAGCTTGGATTTGCATCTCTAAATGACAAATCCAATAGATAACTTTTGTTAAATAAATAACAACACTCTCAGCTGTGCAAACAAGTTCCTGTCCCTACCTGTAAGGTTAGGCTGTGTTGAGTACAGCTGGCTTATGGTGGGTATCTTTGGCCTTTTTGCTTCAGGTTTAAGGTGATAACTGATTCTTCCTCTCTCCTTCTAATATAATCTCAGGCTACACTTTCCTTCCTGTTCAGCAAGACCTCAGGAGATGTGTGTGTGTGGTTAAATTTATTTTTTCTTTTTTCCTTCTGGCCCTTCTGAGGATACTGAGTGGGTGCTGCTGGTCTGGGGTGGGGGAAAGGGGAATTCTGGATGGAGATGAGTGAGGGAAGAGAAGACTTCATTCAATTCTGTGATACTGTGGTAGCATCCCACAAATATTTTCTATTCTGATGCTAAAAGATACTTTAATGTATGAATAAGAAGAATTCTATTGGATCCTGCTCCTTCATGGCTATGTAATTAACTATACAGAAAAGAATGTTGTAGTGATCAATTCTTCCCCAGAGCAGTTCAGTTGTGTAAAGCGTGTTCCTTCCTGTGCCCAGAAAAACAGTTGTACTACTGGTAAATGTTCATCCTCAAGGAGTTGCAAACTGGAGACTTGTCTGCTGCCTTCTCTTAGAGGGATTATTTTGAGGCAGTAACCCTCAACCTCATGTGGCAGAAAAGAGTATACTTGGTTTTGAGGGAATAGATAAATAAATAATCATGTCCTCACTGCAGAGTTGACTAGAATACTTTCCCTAGCTTAACTGCATAGAGACTTTTTTCCTTGAATAGTGGCATTTCTAGTTCTTTGCTGACTAAAGCAGGAGTTAACAGAGCTTTTCAACTGTGAACATGAGAGCTCTGCACAGGCTTGCTCCCAAGTGTGCTTTTTTCATTTGAGCAAGTCTCCGGAGGAATTATTTTTACTGAAGGAAACTTTAACAACAAAAGGTACAGAGTTTTGAAGCCCCAAGGTTTTAAGACATGTACTTGTGATCCCTTGAAAATGAACCATGTGTTCAGAACGTGTGAATCGTGTGAGCACTTCATAAGAATTTGTGTGATGTAATTGCTCTGCACATGCACAGCCTGGTATGCTTATTGGACACTTTATATACATTGTTTAGAAATGCATGCACATATTTTTAAATGGTTTATTGTTTTCTGTGTTGTTTTTTTTAAGAGCTTGAGCAGGTGTTATTTTTCTCCCTCAGAAATTTAAGCTGTGTGACAGGCAGGAATCACTTGCAAGTATATGAAGCAAATTGTTGTTCGTATAGGTTTTTTTGAGTCCTTCAAAAAAAGTTCTAAGCATTGATTTGGTGTATTCCTCCTACAATGATATACCACCTATTCAGTTGTATTAGTCTTCTGCTTGTCAAATATATCTTTCATTTGCATCAGCGAGCATGAGAGTATATATCTGTAGGACAAGAAAAAGAAGTGACTTCAATACAAATACTAAACTCGGTGGTGTCTTTTGTTTTTTTTTAAAGGCATTTAATTGCCTTTTTTTACTCCAGTCACTTAATATTCTTGTGATTTATTTTTTTTTTTTGAAAAGTGTCTTTCAAAAGTAGTTTTGAAGTGTGGACTATGTATTATGAACTACATGTGGGGACTTCTAGTCATGTACTTCCATTTGACAGGAGATCTAGTATTGCAGCTGATAGCCATGGTAGCTTAAAGATTGTCTGGTGGGGAAGGATCCAAATATATCCTGAGTAGAATCCTTGAAGTCTGTAGTGGAATGTTTTGTGGAAGCTATTTAAGAGGAGGAAAGCTGATAGAGAGCTGTCTGACAACAATGCTGTCCTGGCTAGGAGGAAAAATGTTTATAAAATAGCAAAAGTGCCTATCTTCTGCAGATAAAAAGCCTGACTAGGTTTCCTTGCAACAAATCCAGTAGTTTATTCTGGGCTGTGATCTCTGTGGTCCTTTGGAGCTACGTAGGCAGTTTATTAACAGGAAACAGAAGCATCTTGCTCTTTGTTATCTAGCACCTTGTGATAATCTGCATAATTAGAAAAATGAGTAGAAAACACTCCATTCTCACCTGGTTTACAGGCATGTGGCACTTCTTTGCCATAGTCCAAGCAGGACTGCAACCTCTAGCCATTTTGTATGATCCTGCTATTACTGCAGGGCCAATTTCTCTAGTGTTTTCCTGGTGAAATTGTGTACCTGTTTGGGCTCTCATTCTGCTAATATGGAAATAGAAATAAAGACAATCTTCATGAGATGGGAAGCAGGGAAGCAGGGAAACATGGCACCTGATGACAGTATCAAACTAAACACCAGCCCTGTTTTAAACTTGCTGCTGGAATGTCTTTTAGTCTGGCTTTGTGGGGGGGGAAACTACTTGCTGTTTACATTAACAGGACTAATTAAACTTTGAGAGGCAGGACAGTTGCCTTAAGGAAAGTCAGTACTATCAAGACTTTTGTGGGTGTATAATAGTGTAACTAATCGCCCTTAGCAGATGGTGGTGATGCTGCTGTTTTCTGTGGTTTGCACTGTTTCCTTTTTGTTCAAATTGCCAAATGTCTTTGTTTTCTAAAGAAAAATATATACCACTCAATAGAAGATATTAGTGACTTAGGCAAGTATCTTCTTCTATGTATTACTCTCACCTAAACAACTATAAGAAGTAAACAGCAGAATAAATTGCCTGTCTGCTACTATAAATCAAAAATACAATCTTAGTCCAGTGTAACACAAGGCAAATACAATAATGGCAAAATCTATAGCTGTAGAGATGATAAAGTATCAAGAGGATCTGCCCTCTACTGAGGCCTGAGTATAGGATACATTATTTAAATGTACAGTAGGCAGTGGAAGTGATCAATACTTCACAAGTCTTGACTTCTAAAAAGTGGTGAATTGATTTGATCTTAACAGTAGGTAGTTGGTGATGCAGTAATAAGGATTGCTAAGATGCATTCTATGGTTTTTATTCTCTTTTGTTGAAGTCTTTGCATAGCTGTTTAAACCTGGGGGAATTGAATATGGTATGTCACTAAACTTAGATTAGTAGTGTTTTAATCGGTAATAAATAAATAAGCACAAACTAGTGGAGAATCTGGCTAGTATTTTGCATTCTCATGAGATGACATGGTAGCATTAAGCACTCAATAATGGTAACTTGCCATTAATTCCACTGTTGCCATTGCCAGAGTTCCAGTAATGCAGCTGTAGTTGTCAACAATGTGTCCTTCTCCCTCCCCTACTTTCACCTATCCGCGTCAATTGTTAAATGTTCTGGTTGAAATCCTAGCCCTTCTAGATAGGCCCGTGGTTTAGTGGAAATCGGTGATTCTGGCTTCTCAAAGACAAAAGCCAGATAAAAATGGGAGAGGCAAAATGTCCAGGGGAGAAAGATGTATACAAAAAAGGGCTTTCTTCCAACAGTGCAACTGCCAAGGTAGATGAGCCAGGCTTTATGGTGCTGCAAGCTGGTGTTCTTCCATTTCTGAGGTTTTACTGGTTGTAATGTACTTAGTAGTCTGGCAAGTGTGAGGATGAGAGACTTGTAGTATAACCTGTTATGACATTAACTAGTCAAATGAAGTCTAAACTGTGCAAGGCTTACAAAGGTTTAATTAGCAGCATGATGTCAGTTTACATATCTCTAACTGGTGCTAAAAACTTTCTGTGAAAACTTCTAAACATTCTTAATATGCATGCTCAGAGAGGTTTCCCTTCCCTCGCTCCCTCTGAAATGCACACAGTTCCGTTTGGGCCATGGAATAACTAATACTTGTGTATGGTTAGGGAACATCTGTCTTTCCATGGGAAAGTAGGCATTTCATAGAATCATAGAAAGGTTTGGGTTAGAAGCGACCTTAAAGATCATCTAGTTCCAACCCCCCTGCCATGGGCAGGGACACCTTCCACTAGACCAGGTTGCTCAAAGCCCCATCCAACCTGGCCTTGAACACTTCCAGGGATGGGGCATCCACAGCTTCTCTGGGCAACCTGTTCCAGTGCCTCACCACCCTCACAATAAAGAGTTTCTTCCTAATATCTAATCCAAATCTACACTCTTTCAATTTAAAACCATTGCCCCTTGTCCTGCCACTACACTCCCTGATAAAGAGTCCCTCCCCATCTTTCCTGTAGCCCCCCTTTATGTACTAGAAGGCTGCTAAACAACCTTAACTCTCTCAGCCTGTCCTCACAGGGGAGTTGCTCCAGCCCCCGACCATCTTTGTGGCCCTCCTCTGGATGCACTCGAGCAGGTCACTTCTAATCATTTTGCAGGTTAGGGAAAAACTTGGGCAACTTTACAAAGGCATCAAAGAAAGATGTGATCCCAGTAAGATGAAAGGTGGTCAATCTTAGTTTTTGAAAACTTTCAGACATCTTTGCTGCTGCTTTTGCTTTAAATTTACAGTTAGTAATTGACCCTTCTTCCTTTTCCCTCCCCCAGTGGCAAGAAATGGAACTAAAATAGCTAACATCTATTGGAAGTGAGCACGCAGTGGTCAGTGTTGTGCCTTTCCCTGTATGTAGGATGCTACCAAAGACATTTTTGTGCTTGTAAAAACAAAATGGAAGAACAGTCTGAGAATAATTTCCAAAAACTTAAGTCTTCAGAACTGCAGTTAGTCAATGGCAAGGACCTGTAGGTGGAAAGGAATGTAGCACAGCGTGTTCACCTTAACAGTGTACTTGCCTGAGGGTTTAGTCTTCAGGGTCAATGCCTAGGGTTGTTTGAGAAGGAAGCTATTGACATAATTTCTGCCTTGAAATAGCTAGTTACTAAATGTAGTCAAACACTAATGCACATTAAGTGGACGAGCCACTGTGGCTGAGAACTGGGAGATAAGGGGCACTTTCTGTTCCTGTGTACTCCGATGTGGAACACTTCATGTTTATCACAGAAGCTGGAAGTTGAATTGAGACGGGGAACCAAAGGAACCTTAGTAGATATAGTAAATATATGAATGTAGATAGGAATTGTTTAATAATTATCTAGCTTATAATGAAATTAAAGAAGTTTCAATAGAGGTAGACATGGGCCAAGGGCATGAGAAGTGATGTTTAACGTTTCCATTGTTGAGGCTGACTGAGACAGGAGATAGTCCCTGATAAGAATCAACAGTGACTCCAAGAACCAGCCAAGACCGACCTTGTGATTTGGACAAATGCCAAGGGACAACTGAGTCTGCGCAGGGACAGAAGGTTAAGAGTTCACTGTGAAGAAGACATACAGCCTTCATCTTCACGACCACCAGACGACCACCATAAGGAGGCACTGCGTAAGCGCAGTTGAAAGGAAACTATGGAAATGACTTCCTAGAGCTAATTATAATATGAAGCGGGGATAGGTAATGCCTATGTATAGGCGTATTGCAAAACTCTATGTATATGTAACACTTGACTGTATAAATTTAAAGTGAACTGCCAAAATCAGGCGCACACGACTTTGGTGGGACTACCCCCCCGTGCTGCCCAGCGCTGAATGAACATACCTACTTTACAATCTCACCGATTGTGGAGTCTGTTTTCCGCACGTCAGAATGATGCTTCTTTTTTCCCTGAAACTGCACTGAAAACAGGAAGAGGCAGACTATAATCATGACACTTGCTCATAAACATTGGAATTACTCTAAGGAAAATATTATACAAATTGGTTCAAGCAAAATATAGTAGTAATGCCAAAAGAGGTCCTTTAAAAGTATTATCCAAGAAAAACAATCAAGGAATTGGGATTTCTTGAAATACTATAGTTGTACCTGTTGTTCAGGCTTGGGGAAACTTTACTGATAAAATAGATACGCAACTTGATACACTGAGAACAGAGATAAGTTGTTTAGTAGTGATTTTTCTGACGATGGCTTTACTGTCAAAGACACTTTAAGTACTGATGTGATGTAGTGGTCTTTGAGTTTAATAATAAATTAAAATTTATAACCCAAAGGCAACTTTTACCCAAGTTACTTCAATATTTAATTTCTGGAAACACTTAATAGTTAAAGCAAAATGTAACTTGGACATCATCCATGAACGTACTGAAAATAGCATCAAAGAAAAGCATGTAGATGGATGCTACTTGAAACTATGCAGAAAATACCCAAATTCCTCATTTGAGTGGTGTGTGTTTTGTACACAATGAACTTAACTGGGAAGTAGCACACAGTTAATTTGTCCAGATGAACAGAAGTATGCAGCATAAAGTCCATTGTAAAAGAATGTCCTTGGAAGGTAATGTCGGCTTCAATGGGAGAAATGCAGTCTGTGCCCATGAGCTTGAGCATGTGGAACAACATTGCATTTGAAATAAGATGCCTTGTCTACTTTAGTCCTTTGATAGGGACTGGTACCATGAATGACTAAAATGGAAATGTTAGTCAAATCAAGGTGGTAATAACTGTACATTGTTTTGTTGGGGTTTTTTTCTTTCAGCTTGTCAGAAATCTGTTCTCTGCCACATATTTAGAGTGGCAAAATTCAGTTTTGCTTGAGTGCATGGGCCATGCCTGTCCATGTCAAAGGGTGTGGGCAGCAAATGTTAGCCTTGAGTGATCTAGAGCTGCTGCCAATAAGGGTTTTTTTGCTTTAAAATAACTTTCGAGGGCTGGTTTCTGTCACTTCTCTTGAAAGCTCTTGACCGGCTCACAGTTAGGGAGGACCATCCTAAGATGCAAATCTTTCTGAAGCTTATGGTTTGCTGTCCAAAGGTTTTGTAAAGGGATGAGAAAGGGTTGGAAGTGCTTGTTTAGAGTGCTAAGAGCTTGGGGAGGGTATGTCTAAACATGGTGAAAGCAGCAGAGTTTGGGCCTCTGCCCAAAATACCCCAAACAAACCATCATCTTATCACCATGTAGCTTTTTTTTTCCCCCCTCCTTCAGTTAGTAGAGTGACAAATAGAAAATCCTACTGGCAAAGGCACTTTTGGTAATAAAGGGCGACGCTTGTAATGGTAGTACAGCTGCAATCAGAGTGACAGTGATTTGTTACACTCGGTAATGGACGCTTGTTATGCAGATTTCTGTGATTTCTCACTACTTTTGCATCATGAAGAAAAAGGTTGTAGTAAGCAACAATCACAAAGGAAGCTATTACCTTCAAGTGAAGGGAGGGCTGGAATGAGAAACTTTAACAGGTATTATGTTTCCTTAAGGTATTTTGCAGTTCAATAATTGCTGTCTGGTAGAATGACAATTAGGGCTCACCTGGAAGAAACTGTTCCATTTATACTAACAAGTGAAATAATCGTTCTGCTTTTTTTTTTAATGTTGTTTGAAAGACAAGCTTGTACAATGAAAAACTGGAGTACCCAAATTGTCTTAGGGCTTCAAACTGTGATATTTGAAAGCTGTAAGAGTTTAGAAGACTGTTTTTTATAAATTGTTTTATCTGACCTAACCTCTACTTTAGTAGTTGTGATCTTAGCCTCTTTTATCCAGTTAGAGCATCTTGGAAAGGTGCTGGTGATGTTGCTTTAGGAAATGAAGGTTAAAATAAAAAGCTGCAAGTCAAATTTATTTCAAAAAATGCAGTAGTTTTGTTGCCAAAATAGCTAGGATAGCAATGAAAGAGGATGCAGTATGAATCTTAAAGTGTTTTGATTGTTTCAGGTGCTATGTTTGAAGGATATGGCTTAAAGAAAAGTTTTAATGACAAGGGATGGAGAGAGAGGGTGAAGCCAGAGCAAAATAATAGTATTTTCTGTGATCTGAACCTCAATAAGCTTGAGTGCCAAAATGAAGCTTGCAAGGGTTTGGTTTTAGTAACCTAGAGAACATAATTCAATTTTATATGGGGAACCTATTCCACTGAACTGGCAGCCCGAAACTAAGAATTTCAATGGTTACAGATCTGAAAAAAATGTAGGAGTCCATTTTAATCCATTTGTAGGTGGAATGTGCATGAAAATCATATGCAGAGGACAGGAATGAACTGACTTACTAGATTAAGGATTTTATCTGACCAGAGAAACTCCAGGCTAATGATTCCCAGACTTCACTGTGACGTGCGGAAAACAATCGGTGAGATTGTAAAGTAGGTATGTTCATTCAGCGCTGGGCAGCACGGGGGGTAGTCCCACCAAAGTCGTGTGCGCCTGATTTTGGCAGTTCACTTTAAATTTATACAGTCAAGTGTTACATATACATAGAGTTTTGCAATACGCCTATACATAGGCATTACCTATCCCCGCTTCATATTATAATTAGCTCTAGGAAGTCATTTCCATAGTTTCCTTTCAACTGCGCTTACGCAGTGCCTCCTTATGGTGGTCGTCTGGTGGTCGTGAAGATGAAGGCTGTATGTCTTCTTCACAGTGAACTCTTAACCTTCTGTCCCTGCGCAGACTCAGTTGTCCCTTGGCATTTGTCCAAATCACAAGGTCGGTCTTGGCTGGTTCTTGGAGTCACTGTTGATTCTTATCAGGGACTATCTCCTGTCTCAGTCAGCCTCAACAATGGAAACGTTAAACATCACTTCTCATGCCCTTGGGCCATGTCTACCTCTATTGAAACTTCTTTAATTTCATTATAAGCTAGATAATTATTAAACAATTCCTATCTACATTCATATATCTACTATATCTACTAAGGTTCCTTTGGTTCCCCGTCTCAGTCCCCCCTTTTCTAGAAAATAGTAAATTCTTTTACTATATCCAACTCTAGTATTTTAATGCATTATTTCCTTATTTAGCATTTTCTCAAAATATTTGTTGGACTCAAGTTTTCGTCACAACTGATTCTTTTTCCATTCACTGTAAGAGTCCCCTGTATTCTTACAGCACCAAACGCCACATTGAACCATTATGAAAAGGACTACAGACAAGAGAATGACGATTATTACAGTGACAAACAATTGTTTCAACCATGTGAAATTTGGCAACCAGGAGGTTAATTTCTCCCATATCTCAGTGAATCCCCATGAAGTGTCATCTTGTGACATTAAATGTAAAAGTTGGGTTTTTTTCCAAATTTGAGAGAGATCTGTTTCTATTAGTTTCTTTTGGTTAACATAGGTGCAGCAGCATTCATTAATCACAGTGCACAGGCCCCCTTGCTGAGCAAAGAGCATGTCTAGACCTAGTCGATTCTGGAGCACCATTTTTCCTAGGGAAGTGGTTTCTTCCTGGAGGGCCTTTATAGCATCGATTGTGACATTATTAATAATTTCCATAGTGGCAGAAAGATTTACCAGAGCTTTTTCTAACTCACTAACTCCCAATGATGGAATGAGCCATCGTACAAAACTATGAAAGCTAGTTGGTCTTTCCACTAGAGGATTGCTGGTGCGTTTTTGCCTTACTACTGGTTTCATATAAGTTCGTAAAAAGTTTTGGGAATCGTGATCCGTTAAATTTTTAATCGTAATGGTATTAGGAGCTATGGTTCCTACGGCACATTGGCCAGTCCAACCTAGAGGCAGTACTTTATATCCTGTCTGTCCACAAATCCAATACCATCCTAATCCTACTGGGGTGGGCCATCCCCTGGGTGTAATAGAATTATGCCCCCGGGTTCTTGCAACCCGGGTTTGATTGGAGTTCCACATGTTTGCACCACCATACTTAATATATTCAGTACAATTAGTGTAACTTCCAACAAATAACTTAACTGATCCACATTTAGGGTCTGTGTTATTACCTCCAGAATTCTTAGTTGTGTTTTTCAGATGGCACCTTTGAACACATGGAACCTTTTGGGTTTCATTCCACAATTCGCTCAAATCTGTTTGCCATTGAAGGTTCTCAGGGGGTATTTCAGTGTACCTTGTGAGGGACATGTTATTAAAAGCTGCTACTATCACAGAGATGTTAGAAAAGACTGTAGCAATTACAGGGTAGCCCCGTCCGAGACCCTTAGGAAAACGTGAACATATCCAGCAATCAGTTTGATTTACTATTTTGCAATACTCTTGTGGAGTTGAACAAACATGTTCCCATCCCATGTTACGCTCCTTGTTACCAAGGTTGCCCATGTTACCGCGTAAAAACTAAGTGTCCATCGGGTTTTGTGGTGACTTTCCATGGAGTTTTGGGTGACTTTTTCACTCTGGTGTGATGAATCCAAGCGTTCTGTTCCTTGATTCTGATTGCAGTAAAGGAGGTGAGTAGTACTTGGAATGGTCCTTCCCACTGCGGTTCCAGGGTTTTTTCTGTAAGAGACTTTACATATACGTAATCTCCAGGTTGTATATTATGTACAGGTCCATCTAAACCTCTCCCTCGAGTCCCAGCTACATGTTTCCTGATTTTATTGAGCTGTTTACTTAATGCTATCATGTAAGAGGTCACAATTTCATCCCCAGCTTGTACAGACACCCCTTTTTGTATTTCATAGGGTCTCCCATATAACATTTCAAAGGGACTCAGTCCTTCCCTTGTCCTTGGTCTTGTTCGTATACGCAAAAGGGCTAAAGGGAGAGACTGAGGCCATGTTAGATTTGCTTCTTGTCCCAATTTTACAATTTGCTGTTTAAGTGGTTCATTTTTTCTACTTGACCACTTGACTGGGGGTGATATGGAGTATGAAGTTGCCAATCTATACCCAAATGGCGGCTAATTTGTTGTACTATTCTTGAGACAAAATGTGGTCCTCTGTCAGAGGACATGGTTGCTGGAACCCTGAAACGTGGTATTATTTCTTGCACTAATATTTTAGTTACCTCCCGGGCTTTAGCCGTTCTTGTTGGGAATGCTTCTGGCCAACCTGAAAAGGTATCAGTTAATACTAGTAAATATCGATACCCCCCTTTTCTTGGAAGTTCTGTGAAGTCAATTTGCCATTGCTGTCCAGGCCCATTGCCTTTCCCAATATGACCCATTTCTAGTTTGGGGGTATTCTTAGGATTAGTCTGAAGGCAAAGATCGCATTGTTGAGTCACTTGTCTCACTGTGGTATATAAATTTCTAGCCACAATTTCTCTTATTAAATGTTTATACAGAGCCTCTGTCCCCCAATGTCTTTTTCTATGCTCCTCCTGTATCAAATGCCACAGTAAGCAAGAGGGAATGATTAGTTTTCCCTGTGGGGTATGAGCCCACCCTTCTTCATTATATGACCCTTCTAAATCTGTAATAAGTTTCTGATCTTCCTTGGTATATTCTGGCTTACCTTTTAGGGAGATTTGTCTCTCAGGAATTAAAGCCCCTTCTATTTTTACCTTTGTTCTGGCCACTTGTTTTGCCTCTCTGTCCGCCAGTTCATTTCCTTTTTCCAAATCTGAGCTCACTTTCTGGTGTGCCTTAATATGTATAATCGCTGCTTTCTTAGGGAGCTGGACAGCTTCCAGTAACTTCAGAATTTCTTCTGCGTGTTTGATATTTTTCCCCTGGGAATTCAATAGTCCTCTCTCCTTCCAAATTGTTCCATGTGCGTGTACAACTCCAAAGGCATATTTTGAGTCCGTATAAATGTTCACAACTTTGCCCTGGGCCAATTCCAGGGTGGAGGTGTTCATGGGCAAAGCCCCTCATTCTATTACCTCTTGACTGGTGGTGATGGCATATCCCGCATGTCGATTACCATTTAGGACGTAACTGCTTCCATCTGTGAACCAGGTTTCTCCATTTTCCATGGGGCTGTCTTACAGGTCTGGGCGACTTGCATATGTTGCTTCGATGGTTTCCAAACAGTCGTGATGTACTGGTTCTCCTGTGTTCCCGCTGAGAAAAGAAGCTGGGTTGACAATGTTAGTGACTACAATCTCCACGTCATCCTGCTCTGCCAATATAGCTTGATACCTCAGGAATCTTTGGGGAGAGAGCCAGTGTCCACCCTTTGTTTCCAGTACTGTTGATACTGTATGAGACACTAAACCAGTCATTTTCTGGCCCAGAGTAAACTTTCGGGCTTCCTGTATGTTTAGTATCACAGCCACAACTGCCCACAGGCATCCAGGCCAACCTTTTGCAGTCGTGTCTAACTGCTTAGAGAGGTAGGCAACAGCCTGTCAATATGGACCCAGGTTTTGTGCTAATATTCCCAGGGCAATGCCCTGCTTCTCGTGTGAGTAAAGAAGAAACGGCTTGCTTACATCTGGGAGTCCCAAGGCCGGGGCTGACATTAAAGCCTTTTTCAGTAGCTCAAAGGCTCGTTCGGTCTCCTTGTTCCACTCAAGGTGTTTCTGCTCAGTGGTTGTTAGCGCATACAGTGGTTTAACAAGCAATCCATAATTATAGATCCACAATCGGCACCACCCTGTCATTCCCAGAAAAGTTCGTAACTCTTTCACTGTCTGAGGTCTCTGAGTTTGGCATATTGCCTCTTTACGGGCTTGTCCCAAAGTTCTTTGTCCTGCACTAATTTCATAGCCCAAATAATTCACTTTGCGTTGTATTACCTGTGCCTTCTTCTTGGATACCCGGTACCCTTGAAGTCCCAGGAAATTCAACAGACTCACCGTCCACGTCATACAATCTCTCTCTGTCTTGGTGGTGATCAGGATATCATCCACATACTGTAACAGCTTTCCCTCCTCAGACGGGGTTTCCCAGGATTCTAAGTCTTTTGCAAGCTGATTGCCAAAAATGGTAGGACTATTCTTAAATCCTTCTGGCAACACCGTCCAAGTGAGCTGGGTCTTTCGACCACTCTTGCGGTTTTCCCATTCAAATGCAAATAATTTTTGGCTGGCTTCATGGAGAGGGAGGCAAAAGAAAGCATCTTTTAAATCTAAAACAGTAAACCAAGTTAATTCAGGTGTTAATACAGTTAACGGGGTATATGGGTTCGCCACTACCAGGTAAAGATCTTCAGTTATCTTATTCACTGCCCGTAAGTCCTGGACCACCCGATATGACTCATCGGGCTTCTGAACTGGTAGTATAGGGGTATTGAATTCAGACTCACACTCTTTTAGTAATCCCAACTGCAAAAATTTTTCTATCACTGGTCGAATTCCTTCTCTGTCTTCCTTCTTTAGGGGATATTGTTTAATCCTTACCGGTTTTCGGCCTTCCTTGATCCTAACTTCAACGGGGGGGCACTTTTCGCTCTTCCAGGTGCATCAGTAGCCCATACCCCCGGGTACACTTGGTTTAAGATGTCCTCGTTAATGTTTCCTTCTAGGGGGAGACTGGTTAAGGTTAGGCTCAGTATTTGAATATATTCTTGATCTTTTACCTCCAGAGTAATTTCCCCTTTTTCGAATACAATTTTTGCTTCCAATTGTTCCAACAAGTCCCTTCCCAAAAGTGCCTTTGGGGAGTTGGGCATATATAAAAATTTATGAATGCCCCACTGTTTTCCTAATTTATATTCTAAAGGTTTACAAAAATATGCCTTTTCACTTTGACCAGTTGCTCCTTTCACCATGACATAATCATTTCCCAAGGGCATCAAAGCTTGGTTCAGAACCGAGTATGTTGCCCCTGTATCTACCAAGAATTCTATTTCTTGTTGTGTTTTCCCTAGCTTAATTATAACCAGTGGATCCGCTAGGGTAGATTCCCCAGGTTCCCGTCAATTTCCCTTCACATGGGCTACTGTTCTTCCTGTTTGAGCCCCCTGATCCTCCTTCTTGTTCTTTGGGCATTCCTTTTTTCAATGACCAAATTTCTTACACAAAGCACATTGATCTTTGTCCAGTCGGGGCAAGCCTCGCCTAGGCCCTCTTCCTCTTTCTTCCTGGATAACAGCCATTAATTTTCTTTGCCCCTGCCTATATCCTTCTTCTCTGTTACTAAATACTCTCCATGCCTCATCCAATAATATTTCTAAATTCCTACCCTCTGTAGGGCGCAATTTTTGAAGTTTGCGCCTTATATCCCCTGTAGATTGACCTAAAAATAGGGAGATCAATTGTTGTATTCCTACCTCTGACTCAGGATCCAGCAGTGTGTTGCGGCGCATTGCATCCCTCAATCGATCCAGGAATTCAGATGGAGACTCGGAAGGACTCTGTTTGACTGCATATAAAGCTGACCAATTTATAATTTTGGGCATTGTCCTCTCCATTCCTTTTGTAATCCAATCCTGATACCCTTGCAATCTTTCCATATGTGCAGATCTATTAACATCCCACTTTGGGTCTTGGAGAGGGAAATATTCTTTAACGTCCCCTCCTGTGATCTTATAATGATCTTCAGCTAGGTTCCCTGCTGTTTTTAAAATCAGCTGTTTCTCTGTTTTGGTCATATATTCTAATAATAGCTGTATATCCTTCCAATCAGGGTTATGCTGTTTTACAATAAATTGGAAATGTTTAGTTACACTTACCGGATCACTCCTATAATCTTTAGCAACCTTTTTCCATTCCCCTAGGTCAGCAGTAGAAAACGGTACTTTGATTAACATCGTCCCACCATCCGGCCTCACCGCCTCTCGGAGAGGTGCTTGTAAAGCTGTTGAGGTAGTTTTCTTCCTAGTACGGGAAGATACAGGGCTGTCCGGGGGGGTCGGAGTTCTATCCGAGTCTGCATCCTGTTCCTGTGGTCGAGGGGGAGGCTTAAATCAGTTAGATCTTGTTCTGGTACCTGATGAATTTTATTTGTCTTTGTACATCTTTGTCCAATACTACATGCCGAACAACACCGTCTCAGTTTACCTCTAAGCTCCTTGTTGTTTTCTCGCTCAACTGCGAGCACCATGGGGTCCTGTGGGGGTACTATTCCACAGTCCCTTTGCCACTCCGGGTGGTTTCGGAGGGTGAAAAACATGTCTGCATATGAAACTTCATCCCATTTTCTTTCTCTCCTTAAAAACAGCATTAGTTGTAATAGAGTATTATAATCTGTTGACCCATTAAGTGGCCACTTAGCATCACCTTCTAACTTATATAACGGCCACCATTGATTGCAATACTTAATAAGGTTCTTTTTATTTTCCGTACCTCCGGCCCCAACAATATCTTTCCAGTGGGTAATAACACAACCCAGAGGACTCTTCCTCAATATTCCCCCTTGATTGTTTCCCATTTCATTACTTCTCCCCTTAATATGATTCCATGCAAATTGTTTCTTACACCTCTTTATAGAATTTTCCTGGTTTTTCTCTCACATGTCCTGAATTCCGAGATTAAATTTTCCTTTTCACACACCAATTTCACTATTTTGGTTATCTTTCCAACCACAAACAATCCCAACTGTGTACGTAGCTCGTTCCCTCTTATCCCAAGGAGTCCAAACCCCACACTCAGGGCATTCAATATCCCCGCCACAATCTATTTGCAACCTCTGTTTACACCACACACATTCCAGGACATATGAGGGCATACACTCATTTCCTGGATGTAAAAGACACCATTCTAATACCCACATTTATGCGATGCACCATACAGGGACTTTCTTATACCAACACCACAAAATGATTAAGATAATCAAACTCAAACTTACAATTACAACTTTAACATATAAATTCAAGTTTCAAATCATCAGTGAGTCACACTTCGTTTGTCTCCGGCCGTACCCCTTGTGAAGTTACGAAACTGTGGAGCAGAACTCCACACACGCTCTGCAGCTGAGCTGTGTCTCTTTTACTCAAACATTCAATCCACAGTTTTAGATATTTACACATTAACAAACATATATACACATATGAATCTCAACATAACATTTTCACATTCTCACACAAAATCTTTAACATTAAATTTCCAAACATTCATACCATACAATCATCGCTCCAGGTGATAACTTTTCAGCAGCTGCAAAAATGTATCAAGCGCAATTGCGAGGGGGTCCACTTACCCCATAAACCAAGCGCAATTGCGAGGGGGTGCGCCTACCCTTCTCCTGCCTCTTATATACCAGTCATCGACAGGTCCGTCCTGGCTCCCGATACTGGGATACAGCAGTCACCCCGGATTTGCTCGATCTACCCTCAAGATCGCTAGCGGCCGCTCTATCGGTCAGCAAATCCCCCCTTGTTACCATACAGGGTACCCTCCTCCCATACGGGGACTACGCTGCACGCCAGACGTCTCTGCGCGATTTACCAGCTGCCCCGGCCTGTACTTTTACAGGCTCCCCTTGTAGAACATACCGTTTGGTCCGCGGCTTCAGGAGGTTGTTGTCTGCTCCCGCGGTGAGCGGCCGGCAGCGGAGGCTCCTCCGAGGAAAGTGCTCGGGGCGCGCCGAGGGGCGTCCGCTCCGCAGTCGGTCCCGCAGCCGAGCAGAGAGTCTCCTGCCTGGCTCGCCAAACTGACGTGCGGAAAACAGACTCCACAATCGGTGAGATTGTAAAGTAGGTATGTTCATTCAGCGCTGGGCAGCACGGGGGGTAGTCCCACCAAAGTCGTGTGCGCCTGATTTTGGCAGTTCACTTTAAATTTATACAGTCAAGTGTTACATATACATAGAGTTTTGCAATACGCCTATACATAGGCATTACCTATCCCCGCTTCATATTATAATTAGCTCTAGGAAGTCATTTCCATAGTTTCCTTTCAACTGCGCTTACGCAGTGCCTCCTTATGGTGGTCGTCTGGTGGTCGTGAAGATGAAGGCTGTATGTCTTCTTCACAGTGAACTCTTAACCTTCTGTCCCTGCGCAGACTCAGTTGTCCCTTGGCATTTGTCCAAATCACAAGGTCGGTCTTGGCTGGTTCTTGGAGTCACTGCTGATTCTTATCAGGGACTATCTCCTGTCTCAGTCAGCCTCAACAATGGAAACGTTAAACATCACTTCTCATGCCCTTGGGCCATGTCTACCTCTATTGAAACTTCTTTAATTTCATTATAAGCTAGATAATTATTAAACAATTCCTATCTACATTCATATATCTACTATATCTACTAAGGTTCCTTTGGTTCCCCGTCTCAACTGGCTTTTGAGTAATAATCTTGAGGAAACGTGCTATCATGTTGCAGGTTAACATGTTTGTGCTCTTTATTGCAGTTGGCGTTCAGTTTTTTGAAACTTCCTTCTCTAAGTGGCTTCTTTGGAGATCTCCTACGTACAGTATAACCAAAGAGATATATTTGAGAACACTGCTTGTTTTTTGCTAAAGGACTGCATTAGAGCTGTTTTGCAGGTTTGATTGTGTACTGGGACTGACTGGTTTGAACTAGAGTATCATTCCTGTTTTACATCAGTTTCTGAATAGTATTTATTCAAATGTTTCAATGAAAGTAAGACAAGATTCTTCTAGCTGCACACAACAGATAACTGAAGCAGAGTGCACGAGACTTTGCTTCTGAAGGCACACAATTTGAAAGCATAAAAAAACCAACAAAGGAGGTGAGGTTATGTAACAGAGACTAAACCTTAGTCTGAAAATTAAGCTGGATTCTGTTCTCCAGCGTGTCTTTCTCTATTTTTGGTTGCCATCACTTAGCTTTTCACTTTATCTTCCTCCTCCTTTCTCCCATATTTGAAGTAGATATGGTAGGGAATTCTCCAAAATTTATGTTCATGGAATGAGAGATGAAATACAATATCATATTGAAAGCTATCATACTAGATGTGGAAAAGCAATACTTTGAATAGGGGGTGCATAAGACTTCTTAAGTCCACCTAATGTTCTGAAACACGCCTACTTATTGTCTTCTTGTAACGTCATTTTACTGTTAGCCAATATGGGAAGGTGTAACAGTGTATGATAGATGGGTAGCAGTTTCCTGGCTCTGTGGGCAGGATAGTAAATAACTTGAGCAGCAACTGAGAAAATGGATAAAAAGTGGGATGAAGCAGAGGCAGTGGTAATGGATGGAGGCTCCCCAGAGAACTGGTTGTGAAGAACAAAGGTTGCATAGTAATTTAGGGTTGATATGGCTTCTTTGATGACTGAATAGAAGGTGTGGAGGTAGCCGCTAGTTGGTGAGGTGGTAAGCAGCTCGACCCTGCTTGGGCAGCCCATGGGTACCACTGCTTCCCAGAGTGTGTTAGCTGGGAGGTGGAAGAGGATGCAGGAGTGCTTTTCCAGCTGAGTGCTGGTAGTGTTTGTGTGCTGGACTTGTCAACAACAAGGGGTCACATGTGAATAAATAAAAATGGCAACGCTTTTCTTGCTGCTTCTTTTGCCCATGGAGTTCATCGCATTGATTCTATCCAATTTGTTCCCACCAAGGGGGGTGATGTACTGGAGTAAAGGCGGAAGAAATTGTAAAGAAAATCAGAAGTAAAGCTTCTTTGTTTTGAGGGTGTACGTAGCCATAGCAATTTTCTTAAGTACTGCAAAGCTATGAATCATGGCTGTAAAGGTCTAATGTTCCTGATGTGTATTTCAGATAACTGACACCATTTTATTCTGACAAGGATAAAATCATAGATCTGATTTTGGAGTTCCTGTTAGTCATTAGTGATTACAAAGTGAATCACACTGGTGCTGTTGGGGGTTCCTTAAGACTTTATATATAGACAGAAAGGTTTTGTCTAGTGCATTAGCTAAAATGACACTGTCATTATTCATCTCGCTAACTTGATTTTAATCGTCTTTGTCCCTAAGAGGCTAGTAAGTGCTTTCTAATGCACTAGACTGTGACTTTATCATGGCAGTTGTATTTATACAGATTAAATTTATCAGTAGCTTAAAAAGACAATGCAACTGGCTTAAAACCATAAACTATTTAGCCCATCCTTTTCAGGTTTAATATGGCCATCTTCCTATTAATCTCTGCTGTAAATCTGTGAGGATAGGAAATAAATATAGTTTACTGAGAGGAAAAATAGGTGGCATACACTGCAGAGACTACTGAAGCTGTAACAGTAAGCATTGCTGTTCTAATTCAGGCCACTGCTTGGTCACATCCAGCCATGCTTGAATTTATCTCAAGCTAACACAACCCTTAAATGTGTTGCCTGGCTGCTGGAAAGGGTTTTGAAGATTATGAAAAGCATGATGAAGAGTCAAAGTTTGCATGGTAAGTTAGGGTCCATATCACTTCCTTGATGAGCATTTTCTATGTGTTTCTGTTACAGAGATTTGGAAATAGAGTTCAAGTTTCCTGGGTCCTGGTGCAGTAGTATGTCTCTTACTCCCACTGAGTCACCACCAGGAGCTAGCTTATGGTTGTGTGCACACTTAACCTACAGGATCAGAGCAAGTTGTGCATGTCTAATGATCTCTACCAGCTATACCTTTGAAACCATACCAGATTCCACCAAGGCAAAATCTGTGCTGCTGTCCTTTCCAATTCTCAGTTGTGTTGTGCAGTATTGCAAGATGGGGAAGGTGTTGAACTCAGGAAAAATGAATGCTGCACCCGAGTGGCAGGAAAGATATCTCTTAACCGATGAAACTAGCATGTGGTGTTTGCTACCATTATGTTGGTCAAAGCTAGGCCCACAACCCACAATTAACTCCCAGTTCCCCAAATTTTAAGTCCTGCATATTTTTCTCTCCTTATGGCTGTAATATAGATATCTAAATATGCCAGTTCTGCTTCAGCTGTGAAACGTGCAGTTTTACTGCTTAGAATTTTGAAGTGAGACTTGGCGGCTGATCTTCTAATTTTAAATGCACAAAAGCCCACCAGCTGTCTGTTGGCCATTCACAATAGATTAGGGATCAAACACTTTGTTGAAAATTCCCTGAAACATGTCCTATTTGCCACTGGAATAAAGTAATTGCCTTTTGTAAATATAATGACAACAATATCCAAAAAACATTAGTCAAATGCTTGCCAGTTGATTGCTTAGATAAAAAGGCTACTTGTCAATTGACTGTCAAGTGTCCCTGTAAAAGAAGGGAAGTTTTTATGACCTAATTTTCTCCAGTAACTCTTTCGCACGTTATTTTCACACCACCTGGCATAATATGTTAACTTCTCTTAAGAGGAAAATGGCTTTCTGATGCCAGCTTTCAGTTTAAATGCATGATGCTCAACTGGCTATTGTTCTGATATTTGTCAGATAGTAATAGAAACAATTTTATTTCTGGGAATATGCTGACTTATGTCATCCAGACTTCATATTGCCTAAACTTAGTGTGATGGTACAATACCAGTCCTAAATATTTTGGTTGACTTTCCAAAGGTAATTTTGCATTGCTTACATTTATGTGATTATTTTTTTTGTCTGTGTAGCTGAGACAAGGGGAGTCAAAAGAATCTCAGTAGACATAATAAAGGGGGATGAGAGATGATGTTTAGCGCTTACATTGTTGAAATTAGCTGAGGCAAAGACAGTCTTTGATAAGAAGAGCTGGTCCCAAGGACCAGCCAATGAGGTAGAGACAGTTCCTGATAAGAAGCAGGAGCAGGCCCCAAGAGCCAGCTAAGACTGGTCTTGCGGCTTGGGTGAATACCAAGAAATCACTGAGCCTGCGCAAGAAAAAAGGTTACTAGCGGTGATGAAGAGGAGTCATCTATCTTCATCTCTGCGACCACCAGACGACTCTATACTTAAAGATACAGATAACTTACTGATATCTTTGAAGGACTTACCTTTTGCATGGTATCATTTGTAGTTTGTAAAGCCACGAAGTTCTGCATAGGCCCTCCAACCTCAATCTTGAGGACTTGCTGCTTAAAGCAACATGCATGTTTTCATGTAGCCAACAAAATGCGCTGAATTAGTAGCCTTTTGGATATGTGTACATGAGTCAGCAGTCAAGTCATTGTGCAATAGTTGTCTGAAATGCTGTAGTCTGTTGATTTGATCCAGGGCTATGTTCTGAGAACTCCTAAGGTATAATCCTGGTCTTGGCAGCATGTAGGTGCATTCTTTTTGTACAAACATTGTAGGTATCTCATGGGCTAAATAGGCCATTGCTAATGGCTATACGCACATACAGCATAGGGATAATTAAAGCCTTAAATGCTTTAGAGTGGCAATTGCTCTGTAAACTTGAACAATTAGCCAGTGAATTGCCTGGATGACTTTATTTTAAGACACTTTTCTATTTATAACTGCCAAATGAGAGTTTTGTGTGTCTGGTACATTTAAGTGGTAATACAACAACAGTCCACCTGCCTGCAAACTTTGCTGCATATGCTTATCGACTTATGAGTAGTCTTAGGAATTTCAAAGAAACTGTTCTGAGGTACAAACATCCAGTGGGTTTCCTGAAACAACTATAGCATTACTGCTAATGTAGTTGTGTGAAAGTGAAGGTAATTTATAGTGTAACAAGCATGGTGAAAGCAAAGTTAAAATTGCTTGCTGTTGGCAGTTATCTACAAACTCTTGCTTTCCAATACTGACAGCAGTTTGATCGTAAATGATAGCTATGCCACATGCGTTATTGAGGAGAGGCATGTGTCAAACTATTTGAAAGGAAAAAGAATTAAAATGTAAGCTTGACCTGTACAAGGTTAGATATCTAAGTGAAATATCTGTTGACTGCTGAATTGCAGACCTCCACCATCTCCTCTGTTTCCCCTTTCCCTTCCCATGTAAGTTTTTATTTTTATCCCCAGGTAGGAATCTCTCTTCCCTTCACACCATCACTTTGAACAGTAGAGTTACTGCTGCAGAGAACTTTGTATTCAGCAATGCTGAGGTAGTACTTAACCAGTTCAGTTGCTCCCATGCTTACTACTTACCCAGCTTAACAGCAGGAGATACAGGGGAGATAATTGGGCAGAAATATAGCGTGATTGACTATGTTAAAGATACAACTGGTCTTAAAGGTTTACTTTACTTGGAGCTGATAATGTCTTCTATTAGTTTTGGCAAAGCTATTGCTGATTTGTAATTGGGAGTAGACATGTTCCTGCCCTCATTACAGTTTAAATGAGATTCCTGACTAGGGTAGAGGATAATTTAATTGTGTTAGTTTGACATAGTTGGTTGTTTATGCATTGAAGATGGACTCTGATTAGGACCATATAAGAGTGAGAGGTTAGGTAGATATGTATAGGAGCATTTGGGTGAATACATGGGTCTTCTTGGCTCTGAGCCTCTAACCAGCTGCAACTTGTTGGATTCTGAAAAAAACCCACCTTCTTTTGAACAATGAACACTTGGGGAAAAATACCTGCTTTTATACTTAATCTATTGTGAATGTGCATTTCTGTCTCATCTATGGTTGGCTATGTAGTTTAAGTTTAGAAAGGTTCATTCTGACTTCATTACATTTTAAATAAACTCTCAGGTGAATCAGTTCACAGATCCTGAACAACAGGAACCCACCTAAATTGTTCTTATGCTTTGTTAATATCCTGAGTATTTAAAAGCAGTGTGGATGCCAGTATATGACTGGCTTCTCCTTGCACATGTAGCATTTAGATAACTCCAGTTTTACTTACTGTCTCTACCTTGGATTCTGGATAGTGTAGGGGAAATGAAGCTGGGTCTGGAGCCAGGAAAGGATGTCCTGTATTTTGAATTTTAGCTGTTCCTTAAAATAATATTAAAAGAATCAGGATATTGCCTAAAACCTGATTGTATTTCTTACCTTGCTTCACTATTTTTATTAAAAGGTCCCAATACCTTTTCATTTTTTAAGGAAATACACTTTCATTTTAACTCTCAAATGCTCTTTTTAGCATATGTTGTGTATGTGTTGAGGGTTTGGTTTTCTAAAAATTATTAGAAATAATCCTATCGTAAAATGAGGGGGACTTTGGCGGAGATCATCTCTAGCTACATGTATTAGCACTATTCTGATGTAAGGACAGAAACAAAAAATTGCTTTCTTAACTATATGTATAAATTCTCAATGTAAGCCAGTCATTTGTTTAACGACAAAAGATGTCATAAGCATTGGTTCTCAATATAAGCTTTTAATGAGGAAGATGGGAGGGCACAATTGTCTGAGGTTTGAGTTTTCTTCTCCACAAATGTCTCTTAATTTTATTCACTGGGAAATTGTTGCATTTAGGCTTAGCATTCTTGTGTGCTAGCAAATAACACGCATTTATCTTCGCTATATATTTAACTTTGCTTTTGCTTTAAATAATTTAATCTTCCCACTGCCTAGTGAAAGCATATTGTCCCTCAGGTAGGATAAAAATTGATCTCATTTGTTTGTATGCAAGCAACTGCATCAGAGTCTGTTCCTGTGTCTGTTTATAATAAAGGCAAGATATTAATTTCTGTTACAGATAAGTGCAATGACAGTCTTCATTTCATTACGGGGAAGCATTTGTAAAATTGCAGGATGCTTTCTATAGAAATCCAGAAAGTCACCAAAAAGAATTAGAGGCTGAATTGATTTAAATGAGGTGGGGGGGTGGAGAGGTGGGGAATTCCAATGTACTTCAGCATCAGAAAGGGGAAATCCTTGGATCTAAAGCTGTTCTTTTGGAACAGAACACTTCTCTTGGTCAGATCCTTTAGCAATCTTTTTCAGTCCCTGCTAATCTTTTGAATGTTTGCTTTTTTTCACCTCATCGTTTTCCTATTCATGCTATCATAAACTTCAGGGAATTGATATTTCATATGTTTATAGAATTTCTCGTACGGTTTTAATCAGATGATTGCAGCCATCTCTTAATTTTTACTAGGGGTCCTAAAGCATTGTGCCCCCTCTTTGTATATGCTTTAGAAACACGCTACAGGAGAGTAGGGAACCATTACAATCAGGTTTTGAGATGCTAATAGAATACAAGTAAATGACTGAGGTCTGATTAAAAAAAAAAAAAAATCAGGGGAAATTATTTTAAAACAGAGACATGTCTTCAGGAAGAGGCATTTCATTACTCATCTTCATCTGGATTGTAATATGTATAGCCATAAAGCTATACGATCTCTTTCTGATAAAAACAGCTTATTTTTTTCAGTGAAAACAGGGAATCCCTGTTGTGCAAGACTTTGGAAGTCATAGACCATGATGGGACTGCCCAAGTTGGGCAGAACTTGCCCTTGCTAGGCAGTCAGGAATGCCTTTTGGGGAGTCTTTTTCTTTACCCTGCTCTTCCTTCTCTCTGTTCTGCTATTCAGATGGCTTTTATTAGCATTAAACAATTGCCTGTGTGTTACCAATCTGCTATAATCTTTCCTCTGCTCTGTGGGCTTCAGGAAAACTGTCTTGAAGTATCTTACTTGGTATTTTAGGTGACTGATTTGCAGTGCAACCAATCTCAGCTTCCTGAGATGCTAGAAATGCTGAAGACTTATCTTAAAAAAAAAAAACCAACCCCCCCCCCCCACCAAACTTCTTTAATTGCTGAACTGCTTCAGCTTAATTAGTAAGTGTTCTCAAGAATTTAGTGATTAGTGAGATGCAGTTGAAAGTCCACTTATAGTTGATGGGAGTTTTGATATCTAAGACCTTAATCTATCATTTTATTTACTTATTTTAGGATGCTTTTTATTTCTTCATTATAAAGTGCTAACTGATGCTAACTATCTCTTTACATTATCCAAGTATAGTACCATTGTGTCTATATTTATTGCTGTTGTACTTTTTTTTTCACTGCAACTAATTTTATTGGTGATTAGTAGATTTTTCACTCAAATTCTGTAAGTGGTCTTACACAGAAACGAGTATGTGGCTTTAAATAGAAACTAGCAGAGCACAAAAAATGGAGGAAAGTATTTGGAAAACATGAAATTGTCACATGTGGCTTTTTCAGTGAGCTATAATTGAAAGCTAAACTTTTGTACTTGTTACTCTTCCGTGTATATACATATTCCTTATCTCTAATGCTCTGCTAAACTTTCCCACGTGTTACAAGCCGCAATTTTAGTCTCTTCATGGGACAAAATGAGAATTTCAGGTTGGATGCTGAGGCCAGGCCAGTACTCAATCTCCAGACAGTTACAGCAACTTCTGTTTTCTTTTTGCTGCTGCTATCAGAATTGGAAAGAAAAAAAAAAGTACCAGGATAGTTTGCATTTCATCTACCATACCCTTAATATTGGGCGAATCATGTGGGACATGGATTGCAGCAGGCTGGACTTCCTAGCTGTACCATACCTGATACTTCAAAAGGCTAGAACCTCAGTGGGTGTTATGCTTAAGGATCCTATAATGAGATATAAATGAAGGTAGTAGATTAAAGTATTGGTGATCTTCTAGAAAATGATTGCTAACATGACAAAGATGTTAATTCACAAATGTGGTGAAACTGGTGTTGAGGATGAAATAAGGCTACCGGAGGAGAAAAAGATGTAAGGAAATGAAGAAGGATGTTAGATGGAGAGCAGGGAAGAAAACACGAGGCCTTAGTATTGCAGGGCTGGGAAAGGACCTTCAGGACCCTCTGATACTGCACTCTTCTCTGAAGCAGGATCTAATAGACCTGTGCTATTCCTGGCAGGGCATTCCCTGTACTCCCCATTAAATTTCTATGTTGGTTTTTTTACTTTGTTCACTATTTATTCAGAATACTTTTGCCCCAGTTTAGGAATGCTGTTATTGTCCATATTCAACATGGACACAAAGGCAAAGTGTTCTCTGCAGCAGATTTTTATATACCTCAGTGCAATCATGGACTCTTACCTCAGCCTTCACTTCTTTATGCTAAACTGTGATGTGTTGGCACACAACATTCAGAAAAATGTCAGTTTTACTGCAGTAGCTGATTGTTTCTGCTGAAGTTTTGTACCTTTTGGTCATCTGTGTTTGTCCAGAACACATCTCCAATTTAAGATCACTGTGACTTCTATCCAGGCTCCCACTATATTTCCTGGCCCTTTCAGCTTTGGTAAAGTTTGCAAATTGAATAATCAAAATCCTTAGTACATCAACCATGTCATTATGGTACTTGATAGGACTGACTCAAAGGATTCATTGCTGCAGACTCCTCTTCAGCACAACCTTTCTTTTTGGCAGGAAATTGCTGGTGTCCTCACTGAAAGGCTGGTCATGTACATAGGTTGTTGTATACTGTATTTCTTCAGAAGATGTTCCAATGCCATAATTCTAATATGGCTTAGTGCTTTCTTGTCAAGATGTAGATAAAACATTATTGCTATTTTATTTTTATAATGTGTTACCTGTCTACAGGAGGAGATTAGATTAACTTGATATGTCTTCGATAAATCCTGCTTGCTGTTCTTTGTTGTTTTCTGTGCAGTGAAACCCAGTCATTATTTGTTCTGCTATTTCTCTGTAACTGTCCAGTTCTTCCTCTTCCATAGGTATACCATGCTTGCCATTCTTTAAGTTTAATCTTTTGTACTGTAGCCATCTCTCCTGAGTTCTCAAAAATAAACCGCTGATGGCTCTAAGGATTTCATCAGCCGGTTGTTTAAATATCCTAGGAGGAAATTCATCTTGCCATGTGGATTTGAGTGTTTGAGAAAACAAACCTCTCCCTCCCTGTATCTTCCTAACTAATGGTTTTGTGCAAGAGCGGCATAAAGAAACCAAGTTAGTAATCCTTAGTGCACATAGTCAACCTGTCCTGAAGTAGAAAAGTGTGATTCCAGGTACCAGCAATGGCTACCACTATGCCCAAAGTGAATTTTTCTCCATGTAAGAATAAATCCATTTTTGTGGGGATTGCTGGTACAAAAAAAAATGTACAAAAGGAAGTGAAAATAATAATGTACAAAGGCAGTAAAAAAGTCTTAATTTACTTATTTGGGGAATTTTCTTTATTTAGATCTTTTAAAAACAAAAATAAGGCCAGTCAGATGAGTGTGTATACAATGCAGTGTCAGTGCTTCTTATTTCTAAACATTAAACTTTTTTTCTCCTATGCCTTGCTGAAGGTAAAGATAAGTATGAAATAACCTGGCATAAATTTAAGGTGGATGGTGACACCAGCTCGTTATGAAATATGTGTATATAAAAGAGCATGAGTTCAGATCTTTCCACTGACTTGGATGGAGAAGCTCATGGAATGCTGTTAGTACCATGTCACTGCAGCAGTTAAATGTAGATGTGTGATGGGTTAACCCTGGCTGGACGCCAGGTGCCCACCAGAGCTGTTCTATCACTCCCCCTCCTTCTCAGCTGGACAGGGGAGAGAAAATATAACAAAGAGCTTGTGGGTCGAGATAAGGACAGGAGAGATCACTCACCAATTACCGTCATGGGCAAAACAGACTCAGTTTGGGGAAAATTAACTCGATTTATTACAAATCAACCAGAGTAGGGTAATGAGAAATAAAACCAAATCTCAGAACACCTTCCCTCCACCCCTCCCTTCTTCCCGGGCACAACTTCACTCCCGGATTCTCTACCAACCCCCCAGCGGCACAGGGGGACAGGGATGGGGTTTACGGTCAGTTCATCACACGTTATTTTCTGCCGCTTCATCCTCCTCAGGGGGAGGACTCATCACACTCTTCCCCTGCTCCAGCGTGGGGTCCCACCCACGGGAGACGGTCCTCCACGAACTTCTCCAATGTGGGTCCTTCCCACGGGCTGCAGTTCTTCACGAACTGCTCCAGCATGGGTCCTTTCCACGGTGTGCAGTCCTTCAGGCACAGACTGCTCCAGCGTGGGCCCCCCACGGGGTCACAAGTCCTGCCAGAAAACCTGCTCCGTGGGCTCCTCTCTCCACAGATCCGCAGGTCCTGCCAGGAGCCTGCTCCAGCGCGGGGTTCCCACGGAGTCACAGCCTCCTTCGGGAACCCACCTGCTCCAGTGTGGGGTCCTCCACGGGCTGCAGGTGGATATCTGCTCCACCGTGGACCTCCATGGACTGCAGGGGGACAGCCTGCCTCACCATGGTCTTCACCACGGGCTGCAGGGGAATCTCTGCTCCGGCGCCTGGAGCATCTCCTCCCCCTCCTTCTTCACTGACCTTGGTGTCCGCAGGGTTGTTTCTCTTACATGTTCTCACTCCTCTCTCCGGCTGCTGAATACCGTCTGTCCCAACTTTTTTTCCTTCTTAAAAATGTTATCCCAGAGGCGTTACCACTACCGCTGATTGGCTCGGCTTTGGCCGGCGGCGGGTCCGTCTTAGAGCTGGCTGGTATGGGCTCTCTTGAACCCAGGGGAAGCTTCCAGCAGCTTCTTACAAAAGCCACCCCTGTAACCCCCCCCGCTGCCAAAACCTTGCCACACAAAGCCAGTACAAGATGTTTGTCTCGGCTTTTGAAGACGCCTGTCTTCTATGGTTATGCAGAAAATGAATTCCTAGATACAGATCTGCACCTCCATATTTGCTTTGTATGAGGGGAATTTTTCATCCTCAAGTGTCTTGGTTGTCTCTTGTAATGATGAATTTGGGTATTTTCTTTACCTGATCTCTTCTGTTTCTATCGAGTTGTTATCCTAAGAAATTGGATGAAATGACATAGTGGTAGTATGTTCTTGCTAAGGATGTTTGAGCTTAATTCCCTTTTTGGAAAGAATGCTATGATGGCAGGATACAGGAATATTCTATTTGCTTTCAAAAGAAAGTAAATAATAGTCAAAATTCTATGTTAGTTGTGCTAAAAAATGGTTTTTTATCAAGAAAAGGGAAGAATATTGAATGGAGATCAAATGGTTTATAACTTTTATTGTAGCAGGAAAGATGCAGAGGAAACACTGCTTAGCGTGTGGTAGAATCAGATTTGGAAAATGTATGGAGAAGTCAGTCTGGTTCCATAATGGGCTGTGGAGTATAGGCTGACTCTGCTGTAGCTTTTTTCCTTTCTGGTAAGAAAGCAGGCAGTGTTACTGCTTTGGAGAGAACAAGGTTCTCAAAAAATGGACATGCCAACAAATAATCATAGAAAGTGGCAGTTTTGTAGAAAATGGAGAAACTGAAAAAAAGTAGAATTACGCCTGGAGGCAGAAGGCAAAGGACAAAAGATGTCAACAGGCTGATGTTTTGAAAATATATGTAGGGTCTATTCAGCATTTCCCAAATTAAATAATATGTTGACTTGCAGAAGATCCAACTGCAGTCCAGGTCTTTAAAAAGGGAAGAAAAAAATGTAGTGTTTGAGCGTTAGAGATGGAAGAAATAGGTAACCATACCAAATACTATTTATTTCTATGCTGTTTCTTGTTCTGAAGCTCTTTACGACTGTAACTATTTGCTGCTATAAAATAAAGTCATCTCTTGGGCAAGAAAGATTTGGTGCTCTGGCAAAAAGCACATTGCAAAAACGGAAATGTGAGATGTTAGGCCAAGAAGAGCCTTGCTGCCTTCTGCAAAGATCTCATCCAGAATTGCCTGGTCTGTGAGCTGCAGAGTCTGTCATCAGTTTAGCTATGTTTAGTGATCTTTAGACTGTCCATGCACATCTGAGTGTGATCTTAGGAAAACAAGGGGATCTGGGGTAGTGAGCAAGAATTACTGGGTGGTGAGCTACTTTCCTTTCCAGAAACTGAGCTGTGTGGTTATCTTCATTAGAGCTGTTAAACCTACTCATGTGATCAGGAGTTCCAGAGATCTTTTACAGATTCACAAACCTGACAAAAAATGAAAATCTTCAGCTTCACTATTTAAAATCTTGTACATATTGAAAATCTTGAATTGCAACTTTCTTCCAGCATAAAAGAGCAATAGTGTCTTCACTTAAAATAACAAGGTAAGGTCATACACTCTTGGGGGTTTCAATATTGTGGACTGAGTAGTCTCTTGAGGTAGTTGAATGAATCTGGTTTTAGTGGCTTAAGAGGAATATTAAAGGCTTGAACCCACATATTCCCTCATGTAAAGACCTTCTTAGTTGTAGTGGGTGGGAAGGAGTGGAGTTTTGGGAAGTGGAGTTTATTTAGGAACCAGTGAAATTAGAGCTGCTACTGCTTGATCGGGAATACCATTCACCTATGTACAGACAAGAGAGTGTGAAGAAGAGAAACACTTGTAAAAGAGCAAGCTGTTTTAAAAAAACCCCCCAAACACAACACCAAACCCCAAAAACTCTTCTTCACAAAGTATCAAGGTTCTATTAGAAACGTTATTAATGCTATATAATCACTTAATTTGCATTATTCTCTTGAATTGTTTAGTACTTTAGGGTTTTTATTTAAAGAAAAGAAAAGAACATGGCTTTGAAATGTCTTGGAGACTGTCAGCACTTTTCATTTCTGTGTGTTTCTAATGGAATAATTCTGAAACATGCATTATCAAAAAGTATATTAACACCTAAAAAGCAGTGTAAACAATGTCCCTGATGTGCCTTGGTATGCTTCTATTTGCATTACTGCAGGCTTGAAATACACTAAGCAATTTAATTCTTCCAAGCTGCGTTGTGTAGATAGGATGACAGTATCAGATATTTTCCTGCCTTTAATGGTCATTGGGATTGTCATGGATGAAGAGAACAGCTGAGCTGCCTGTTAAACAGTTTTCTTGGAGCACATAACTATACTAAAATGGAAAGCATTGCATGGGCGTGTGTACATATGACAAGTGCATGATCTTTCAACCTATTATACAACAGGATCTTGTGTTCAACCTTTTCTCCCCCTCTCCCTTTTTTTCCTTTGCATTACTGAAAAGGTGGGGAGATTTGGAATGTGCAGCCCAGCAAGTCTGGTTATTTTTCTGTTTACAAAAGAGGATAAATAAAACAAATTTGCTGCAGTAGCATGCACTTCTTTCTTAAACTTTTTTGTAAAGTTTGCAAACCTCTAACAATAGTTCTTCCTGCAAGTATTACATACATACTAGTGAAAAACCGTGGGATTTAAAAACAAAATAAAAAACCAACTAAACAAACAAAAAGCAAAACCGAAACTCCCACAATTTTGAGAACTGTTTAAGTGGGAGCCTGACAGTGACTGACTGACCTTCAGTGAAGATTGCTGTTCGGAACAGAACAATATAGCCTAAACTGACCTATAGACTTCCCCCCTGCCAGGACAGGCCTGGCATTTGCTTTAAAGCAACAGCTTCACAGTTTAGAGTAACCTGAATATTGGAAGAATTATTTGGACCACAGAAAAAGAGTTAGATTGCAAGTAGAAGTAATATTATTTGTAAGCTTTTCTTGATTTAAAAAACAAAACAAAAAACAAACAAACAAACCTTCCTAAGTAATATGTGTCCAAATAATACAAATTACAAGTTCTGCCATAAATGGACTCTTTTGGGACCACTGTAGATAACAGTAAGTAATAAGGAAAATACTGGAGAATATTCAGCCACTGGAAAATATTTACAGTATCTGTTAGAGAAAATAAGAAACCCCCCTTCAATTCCTACTTTTTGTTTTAATGGCAACTGTATTAAATTAGATTCTTGTATAGTAAGATGGGCGTATTGCAGTGTGAGTGTTTTAAGAGCTCTGTGTACCTGCAAGCTAACCTATTGTTAGATGACTTATTGTGGTCTAAATAGTGTTTGTCTGTGCAACTCTTCTGCCATGTAGAATATTTTCAAGCCGTAGTTGAACCACCTGATTGTAAGACTAGTTATTGCTTAACCACAGATGCAGATTGTCATTGTCCAGGTTCAGCCATGCCAATGCCATAGACTAGTATTCTCTCCAACCTGTAGTGAAGCACCTTGCATGATCAAGGCTGATTTTGATTCAGGGAAGATCAGCTAGGATAACTTAAACAGTTCTGTTTGGTTGTCTTGTCTTTTTGGTGTGGCTTTTTTTTTATTTGGGGGCAGGTGGGGAGTGGGATGTTGGAGTGTGGGTTGTGTTGGGTTTTTTTGTTGTTGTTTTAAGCCTGAGATGAAGGTAGCTGTGCTTGCACAAACTGCTATGCCAGTGATGTGCTAGTCATGCACCAGCTTACTGTGTCCTAAATTCTCAATTTGAATGTTCCTTATTACTCCAGAGTGGGTACGTGGGATGTTGGGAGAACAATCTGCAGTTCAAGTCATCCTGTCAGTTAAGGTTGGTGGTAGTTAAGCCGCCTGCAGTTGATGAGACCTAAGAACATCCTAGGACTCCCTCTAGTCCTCATTTAACTGCTGCACTGCAGTTGATGTGGGGCAGGAGGAAGAGGCCACACAAAGGGAGGAGATGGGTCCAAATGTGTGAAAAGTAAAGAACAGGGTGCTGGGGAAAGGTAAACATTAAAAGAAAGTAAGAAAGCTAAGGAGGTTGAGAGAGGTAAGAAGAAAAAATAAAATAGGTCTGAAACTTTATTTTATTCCCATGAATTTAAACAAGCATTGGATCAGACTGAAAATAAGTAGAAATAAATAATCCCAATAGCAAATAATCCCCTTGCTGGCTCTTTCACTTACTAATGGAACCAGGGAAAAAGCTTTGTAATGTTGCCTGTGTAAAAGGAGTCTTGAGAAACTGAGGCTATGTGGGAGTCCAGCATGCTTGCACAAAGAGCAATAGTCTGCTTTGGTTTTTGATGACTTTTTAAAAAAAGTTAAACTAATTCTTGTAATGTGACTGCTGGTTTCTGGTTTGCATTCTAAGAACAAACTATTTTAAATTGTGTGTTTACTCCCAGAAATTGTTGGCATGACCACAGTCAGTCCATTCTGTGAGGTATCTCTTACTGCTTCACCACTTGTCTCTGCTTTTTGAGATTTAAGCTGTGACCCTGAAATTGCTCAGTCTGATACCACCAAGATGGGAAGTTGTTTCTTGCTAATTTTCAGGTGCAAGAGTGTTTTGTGCTTTTTAAAAATAGGTTTCAGGACTAAAAATAATTAAAAAACCCAAACAAACCACAACATCCCCACCACCCTCCCAACCCTCCTTGAAACAACCCTCCTTTTTTGTGCCTACACCTGAGCTAAAACACCATATGGTGGCTGTCTGAAGAGTGAAAAATGACAGGGGTAATGATGGTTGTCATGCTATTATGACAAAGCTCTTTAAACTGCAGGATCTAACATCTGAGAATTGTTTAAAACTGTAGGCTCTGTTGTTGCTATCAATGGAGCTACCCTAGAGTATATGACTCCACTATGAATATAGCTGGTGAAACAGCATTTCATCAGCTGTGACCAAGACCTTCAAAAGGCAGCTGGTGGATAAAATTCTTTCTGGTGCTTACCTGAAGGTTATTTGGTTTTCTGTGTTTGGAGCTGTTCTTCCTTTCTTTTTTTTCTCACTGAATATCCAAGAGGAAGTTTGTAACTGACAGGAAATTCCTATCAAGCCCTTTCATCAGCTGTCCCCTTTGGAGGTGTTTTGTGTGTCAATGTTGTTAGCACTGCAGTTCTGTTCGGTGTGTTATGGCTATAAATAAGATTCGCCAATGACTCAAACTGCAGAACACTAGAAAGTTCAAAGTAGTGCATTTTGTTATCTCTCAGAATATATGGGGCATTAAAATTCTGACACCTCATTCTCATAAAATAAGTGCAAGCAAGTGTGGGAAGTTGCTTACAAAGTAACCAATGTGTTGATTGTGCTGAGTATGGGCACTTGAGCTCTTTTCGTACAAGTTCACAACACAGCTGGTTTGTACCAATACAGGTGCAACCAAGTTGTGCTGGTGCCTGGCCCCTTGGCTTGGCTCAGCATCCTTAACCCAGTGTAGATGTGGGATTTTACAAAGCTTGAGAAAACTATGCAATATTAGCTCCACGGATGATTCTTTAGTTCAAAAAAAACTAGCTGGAAATTTGGAGGGGGCACTTATACCTAGTGTTATTCCTGTTTATGCCTTGCAAACTGAAATTTGCAGAAGGATATCCAAAGCGAAAGTGGCTCGAAGCTGTAGAATGGTAATTTTCCATAAACTCCCCTCATCCTCCCAGGTGGCTGTCTGATGTACTACAATGTTGTATTCCTCAGTGTGAAATAAAACCCTAAATATGAAATGAAAGTGCAGCAGCAGCTTTACTGAATATCAGTAGCATTCTTGCTTGCAAATAACTGATGGCAAGAGAAGGTAAATTGAGTCATTTATATCATGAGATTATCAGTGTGCTTAGTACAATGAGATGGTAATGTTCAATGGAAAAGCACTATCGAGAGAAAATACTTGGTATGCAAATTATAAAAGATAAAATAGCCATTCAAATAAATCTGTTAAGATTACTGAGGTTATAATAATATCTAGGGAGTATATAAGGTGCTGTGTAGCTGATGCAGTTGGTATTCCGTTCTGTGGTAGGGTGAGACTTGCCAGCCATAGCAATATGCTGCTTTTGAGCATTTCTTCTGAAATGAGAATTTAAACAGGTCTTTCTACCTAGTTATACTACAACCTTGCACCTATGGTGATCAATAGGCTACCTGCTTCTTCCCTGATAAACTAATTCATTATGGTGGCCTGCATTTCCTGTCATCATTTGCAATGATATAGAAATATCTGATTCAAAAAAAACCCCAAAATAAAAAAATCTAGAGATAGTGGCAATCCCAAAGGCGCTTGTACAATGAATTAATTTCTTGTAGTGGATTAAAGTGTATGGTTTCTAATTAATTCTGGTATCACCTTTTTTCATAAAAAGAACCATCATATCATAAATTCATAATTAAGAAGGATTGTGCACGGTGAGATTGACCTTTGTACCTGTACTTCTTTTTATTTTAATGCAACTGTCTTCAAAAAAAGATTTGGGCCCTGAGCAATTCTAGGATGAAAATAAAGTGGAATGGAAAATGTCATGAATATTTACAAGTACGTTGCCTTTTTGTTGCCATAGTTTGTTTATGGTTTGCTTATAAGCTCTCATATAGGAGAGTATAAATGTACTGCCTAGTGCTAATATTTTATTCATTAAAGATGTTGTTCAGATCTCAATGGAATAGTTGGGTGGTGTCATCTCCCTGTTAAATTCATTATTCAACAGATTTTTCCCTGGAGAAAAGGAACTTTTGTGGCTATTCTTCAATGTTTTCACCCACTCCCATCCTTTCCAGGCTTAAAGCATCCTCTACACCATTCAGTCACTCCAGGAAACCTAATGAAGAAGAAAAATGTCTTAGCTTAAATAAGCTGTTATCTGCCCCTTTTGAATCAGTGCCCGTGGCTGAACTCAGGAGTAATAATGTGCTTTTGACTGGCAGTGGGGATGAGAGAACAAGCAGTGGAGAGTACAGTGGATTTGAGCTCCTTAGTGCCTTGTATTGGCTCATGTTCAGCTGACTGCATCTGGTACCTACAAATAGTCATGGCACAAAGAGCCAGGAGCCAGATGTGGCGTGGGAGGTCAGTGCAGTGCAGGTGACGTGCTGCCACTGTCCCCTTGCCTGGGGGTAGCTGCTGGGGCTATAATGCTGTGGGAGTGCTGGGGGAATAGAAAAAAGGGTGAGAAAAGCTCAAGCTTGTCACACATGGCAATTACTTATATCTGGGGTCTTTGCAGGTGGGGTAGGAAAGAAGATTCAGTGATGGAAAATTTATTCTAGCTATGAAACATATACCTACAAAACAACTGCTCTTGGTACAGTTTTCAGTTTCCAGTACGCACAGAGAATGTTCTTCTGGAGCCTGGTTTACTGAAGAGCTCAGCAGGAGGTGGAAATCTGGCTTTGAGCCAGCAGCTCAAACTGGGAAACTTTTTTTCTCTTTCTGCTCCTGGGAGTGATTTTTGTCCCTTCATATTCTCTCCAAGTTGTCCTGCAGTTTGCTTTTAGTAATATATAATTTTAACTTGATGCTGGAACTTGTCTACAAATGACTGTTGAAATGCAGATCTGTTATTTTGATGAATAAATTGGATAACAGCTACTAGGGAAGAGTGAATATATGCTTTATTGGAAGAATAAAACCTCCACGAAATAAATGGTACCAGGAATAGAAAAATATGCACAGGTACTTTTGTCTTGTGTCCAAACAAAGGCAAAACCTTTGTAGTATAAAACGGTATTCGTAAAGATAAGTGAAAATCCCCCTTTTTAGCCAGTTTTTACAGCCTGTTTTGTAAAACAGTTAAGATTTCTAAAATTCAGAAGTCTTATGTCTTAGTGTTAATCACATTTTTGCTGTAGCATTGCTAATGATCTTTTTAAGACCATTGTGGTTATTTCTGCCTGTTTCTTCTAACCCTAGAGACACTGATATTCCTTGCAGTTCAGTGTTGCCCAGAAAGGGCTGGAAGACTTGTTTTGATGCTCGTGGAGGTGGTTGTCACTGATCCCACTGGTGGACAGTGAGGGAACTGGTCCTGAGGGCTCTGGGCAGGCATGGGATATGGTTCTTCAGATGGACAGATGAAGCTTAGCCAGATTCTAGTGAAAGCTAGGATGAATGTGGCTATCCCCTCCCAGCTTCTAGAGGCTGAAGACAGTGGAAATAGTACAAAGCTACTTCTGGCTGTAAAAAATATACTGTGTTGTGGCAATATGGTCCTTCTGCACCAACCCAAAAGCTGAGAAGGAAAATAGTGATTTTTCAAATGACCTTATCACTCTATCTTCACAGTGGTCTTGGTTTTCTTCCCAGTTTGATTTTTGACTCTTCAAAATTTTTATTGAATATTACTACTATTTGGTGTTTACCTGAAAACCTGCAGCTCTGAGTGTGATGGGGGAGGGCAGGAGAAGGGGGCTTGTTAACCATGGCCTGAGGAAGAGATATTCTTCAGCTAGGATATTTTTTTTGTATTGTTTGTATTTATTGAGCTTCTTTCTTAGTCTTACTGCTTGCTTCACTCCTCTTCCAGTGCTGCTTGCAATTTCTGGAGCTGTTACTGCTCCTTCCTCCTTAGCTTTTCCCAAAATACCTTTGTCACAAGTGCTTGCTTGTTTTGCTGCCTGTGGGACAGGCAGGTAGGGCTGGGATGGGAGGCACTGTATTTCCCAGTGCACAAGGACCCAGTGAGGGCTTGTGGGGTTGTTGATGGTACCTGGTGTCTGTTGCTGTAGAGTTTCAAAGCTGCCTGTGGTTGAATTAAGCAGTTTTGAAAGAGGGACTTACCTACTATATTTGTTTTTAATTAACCGTGTTCTGAAAGGGCTACACACTGCAGTGGTTTAATGTGTTGTCAATTTATTTCAAGTTAGTTTGAGAGCCAGAAGGCAGAAAACCCTCTGAGAAGAGCAGTAGTCAGGATTTCGGAGCTTTGTGCATCTGCATAGTCATGTTTAGCCTTGATAGAAGCTGCATTAGATAACTTGCACCATGAAACGAAATAAAATATACATAGTTTATAATTTTTTGTGTGATTGGCATATAAAGGGTTTTATTAAATAGGTGAGATGTTGGGCTACATTTCATTAATACCTGAACTCTTCAGTCATATAATCGACCAACATTAATTTTTTCCTTTGCTTTTCTGCCTCTCTAAGTCTGTTCAGATGATTGTAACACAAAAAGAGATGCTTCTTAGAAACTCAGTGGCACAAAGCAGAAACCAAGTATCTCTTTTGGTCCCATGTTGATGGTTTTGCCAGCCTTTTCTGGGAGGGCGCAGATGGTATGAGGGAAGGAGAGAGCCTTTTTTCTCTAGCTAATTTGCTCTGATTTTTTTTTAATAATTTCTGAGGATTAATTAGTGATTATGTTGTTCCCATTCTGCATTTATGCTAAAACATCTGATTTAGAGGCACTCAGTAGTTGTTTCTCTAACCTACGGTAGGATACAATATGGCAGTACATAATTAAAAAGTACTTTAAACAGACATCATTCTATGTTTGTTATTTTTCACTTGGGATGAAAATTAACAGAGCCTAGTAGTGTGGCTGCATTAGTGCGTGGTCAGCATTTCCAGTAATTTTAGTCCTTATATTAGGAGTTTAAATGTAATTAAGTTTATCTAATTCCCCCTGCAAAGTGTTTTTAAGGCTGCCATGAGTTTTCTTCCTTTTCTATCTTTATAACATGTACTAAGACATTCCTAAAGGCTAAAAGTAGAACAACAAAAGTATAATGTGGGGTTTTCTTGTGAGTTTACTCTGAGCTATCCTCTTTATGCTTGAGTTGTTCAGTGTGTGCAGCAGGTCTTGTGAGCAGGAGCATCAGAATGATGCACTGTGCCCTATTGTTTGTTTCTGATTATTTATCTACACAAAATTCAACTCTCTTGAATCTTGTAGTGTTGTCACTTCACCAGTTGTTCCTATATAGTCTTAGCACAGCTCTCCAAAGTTGTGCCTTTATAACAGGGATATTTGCTTGTTGGTCTGTTCCACTCTAGTGTATTCTAAACATGGTTTCAAATGGATTTGAGGATGGGTGGGGAGAGGGAATCCCCAAAATAACATCTCTTCAACTTTTGGCAGCTGGATACAGGAGCAAGTCTGTGATTAGCACTCCCCAGGGAAAGGCGGGCAAGAATGCAGGTGCAGAGGCTCTACCAGTGTGGGTAATCAGTAACTGTAAATCTGGAAGAGCTGTAGTGTGTGGCTGACTTTCTGGAGATACCATAAGAAGCCACGAGAGAGATGGTGGGGGAATTTTCTGCTAATCTCTTGTACTGTACCTAAATAATACCACATCCCACCTGTTTTTTGCATCTCTTTTAGTTGCATAGGAAAAATAAGCAGTATGAAGAAAGCTGCATCTCTTGATGTGATAGCATGTGTAGATAATTATTTTTATCTGAAAATGTATACCAACTTAGAGGCAAGGGAAGAATGTTTGAAGCCTCGGTTTGCTTCAAAACACAGAAAACATGAATAATTTTTATCCTTTTAATAAAGACCTATTTCAGTACAAAAGTAAAGTTTATTTGTATTAACACTTTCACTGCTAAGATAATGATGGTTAGAAAACATTCGGTGCAAATGTAAGATCAGGGATAAAAGTAACTATTATTGAGTAAACTTCAATAGTTGCAAATAAGGTAAACAGCAGTGCTATTAGACCTTGGTCCATTCAAAGATTTGTGTGTGTGTGTGTGGTATGATAATTTCTTCTGAATCTCCAGACTTTCCTGGAAAGTCAAGAAGACATCAGAACTGTATGGTTTGAGACTTTCTGCAGGCTTCTAACATAACATGAATTGTGCATTACAGCTCTATGTATTCTAGCTTTCTCTCTCAAAATTTTGGGAGGAAAGGGTATGCAGGGGAAAACTAATATTATTTTTGTCAGCTAGAGACAATGTCAGGTAGTGTAGTGCTCAGAAATTTTTCCACTTAGCATTGGTAAATGGTTTGCTTTGCTTTTCTGGGTTTTTTTGGAGTCTTTCTCAAAATCCAGCAGAATGCTTTGTATCAGTGCAAAGAACAGCTCTGAGGACTCTGCAAGGTGCTATCTGCCATCTGAAGCAGGTTGTGAGATTATCTAGCAAACTGAAGTGCTTCAACTTAAACCAGATTGCTTTTAACCAGATTCTTTCTTGATCCTTTGAGGTCCCAAATCAGTAGAATCAGTATAGCATCCAACAGGAAGAAAACAGAGCTATTAGATTAAAAATAGTAGTAGATAAACAGTTAATGAATAAGGAAGAAAATTTAGTACTTTAGATAATGAATTAAAACTTTCTAAGAGTGTTTCAATGCTGCCAGAACTCACTGGTTCATGATGGTTCTCCAGAAGTTAATGTGCAAGGCAGTTGGGTTTGTGGTCCAAAGCTTAAGTCTCATTTAGCCAGACAATAGGCATTGCTGTCTTCTTTCTCCTGTTGAAGGAGAGTCACTTTAACTCCTATTGTGTGACTTCTAAGCATGTCTCCTGCAACAGCAGCAGTCACTAAAGAAAGCAAGAATTCTATTAAAGCAGTCTGCCACTTTATTCTTAATTGCTAGAAATCTGTCACTGGAGTAGTGTAATCATGTCAGTAGAAGGCTATCCTAGGGTAGGACTGAGTAATTTTAATACAGCAGTAACAAGCACTGTTTATATATAGTAAAACCTCATTGTGGAACAAGGCTGCTTCCCCCCTCTACCCAAATTAAAACATCAGTTTGAGCTCTCCTTGAAGGAGAAAGTTGCAAGTGGCTTGAGTGACATCTTTTTCTGTGTTCCTAGAATTGCTGATGCAATGATAGGTTACCTGGAATCTGAAACTTTTTAGATTAACACTATTCTCAAATATTTGACATAAATTTGAATTAAATATTGCAACAAAACAATTTTCTCTTGCTTTGGCCAATCTACATCTTAACTATATGACTTTAGAGTTTCTCTTCTCAGTTAATGTTGCTGACACTATTTTTTGCTTAACAACCCATAGATGAATTATGGAGTAAGTTCTTTCTACAGATTTCTTTCTAATGGTGGTCTCAAGGAATTGGTTTTGTTTTACATAGAGCTAAACTTTTGGTTAAAATGCTTCTCAAGTGATCACTGTGAGCTCATGCAATGCATTAATACACATAAATTGTGCAATTAATGTTAAAATTTGTTTTGCAGTACTGGTTTATTGTGAAACCCATGTAGCATCACTAAGATGGTGCTACAGAGCAGGTTTGTTTCGGGTTACTGACATTTAAATTCATGGAGCCCATTAGTCAACCAGACCACAGTGCCTGTGCTTGTGGGGTTTTCAAAACCTCTAGAGGTGCCAAGAATTTCTGACAGTGCCATAGTTTTGTACCTGATTTAACTTCAGAATTGTGGACATGCATTTACTGAAACTTCTTATTCAGGGCCCAATCCTTTATCAGATAATTCTGATGCAAGTTTTATAACATGTCCTCATAGGCAGTGTTGTTTTCAAAAAGCATGGAGATGAAAGCCTAGAATACTGATGTGTCATTGCTTTATGGTAAGATATGTGACATCAAGTCTTGTCCATGCTGCAGTGTTTTGATATCATTTGCTCAGTCATGCAGAGGGCAGCTGCCCTGAAACTCCTGAAACAGATGAAGTCACTAGTTGCACAAGGGGTATTTTTTTTCTTGTGGTCTTATGCTGGCACAGATAATGGTTTCACCTGTCTCTTTTGACAAAAGTCCAGGTAGGTGGTTGTCCAGCATTGGTGATGATCAGTTTATTTCAAAAACTTCCTTTATCTGCCCAGATGATAGATGATTTGAATATTTAAGTAAATTATAAAAAAAAAAAAAAAGCACAACTGCTGGTAATTCTGTCTTGCTGCTGATCAGCTGTCCTTCAAGTATTCTTTCCAGATCACTTTATATGTCTTTAAACTAGATATTGCGCATAAATTCTCTCTCTGCATTAGACATAAATTACAACTTTTAATGCATGAATCATTATACTGTAAAATAAGTCTTTAAGCTACACAGTCTGTATCCTGAACAAATATAGTGGATCCCAAACTTGTTCAAATATGTTTTTGTGTGTTTTTTCTTTTTCTTTTTTTTTTTTTTTAAAGTTGTAGTATTTGGTATTGTAATTAGGAATAGGCATTGAAAGTTCTGGTTGAGAATGTGAGCTTTTGTTTTGTGAGCTGAGCTAGGAATAACTGCTTTAAAAAAAAAAAAAAGCACTTATTAAATCCAGATTGATGGGGGTTTGTGTAAAATGGTGTTAAAAGGTTTTTTTAACAAAGGATTTTATTTTATAGTTTAAAGTTTTATTTACCTTTTGTGACATTGTAAAAATTCATTATCTTTGTCTCTCTCAATCTCCCCAGTAAAGCTGAGATAAGGCAGCCTACAAATGAAGTATTTATTTTGCTCTGTAGGAACAATATCTAAAGTATTTTTTAACAAATGCAGTCTTTTAACTGTCAGTAATAGTCACTATTTTAACACTTTGATAAGAACATTTGTGTTCAATACACAAGAGAATATTGGGATGTGCTCAGAAATAATTTTTCCTTGTCTAGATTTCCCAAGAATGCCTCTGAGGGCAGGTTCAGCTGAGATCTTCTGGGAACCAGGGAAGTGGCTGCCTTCATCAATGACACAGTCTATTAGATTCCCACCCCTACAGTTAAGATACTGTTACAGAGTTACCTGATAGGTAGTGACAGTAGATTAACATAAGTGCCTTACTAATCACCACATTTTATTTTAAAGCTGGTTTCACAGAGGATGTGTTTCACACCTGTAGATTCATTGAAATCCTCTCTTCTCCAGTCAGTCAGAAAGCAGGCAGAAAGTGCCTTGTGTCAGGGCTCATGAATGTTTTTATTTGTTCTAGGCTGTATCTTCTATTATACATGTTCTTTTATGGGGCTTGTAATGCCAGGAAAGAAATGGTTGGAGTGGAGCTGCAAGATTTGGTCCAATAATTGCACCACCAAGAAGTAGCACTGCAGTGAAGCTCGATTCCCATTCATTGCAATGTCACTAGATGGTACTGCAGAACAGAAAAACACCCGAAGTGCAAATTTTGTCCAAATACAGGATGTATAGAGAGAACTTTAACCAACAACAAATACACTTCCTTGAGCAAAAAGAAAGTTTGGCTGGCACTTCAGATGTCTTTTATGCTGCTCTGTTTCTTTTCAGCTGAAACACATGTGCAGCAATGTCCCAAAACATTGAGTCACTAGATCTGTAACTTGATTTTTTTTTTTTATTTCAGCAGTTCAGATAAAAGCTTTGCTTTTGTTTCTGTTAATCTGTCATTTCTAGCTGTATTCCCTAAAACTGTGATGTCTTTGTGGCCCTGTTGGTGTAATGCAATTTAAAACTTTGCCTAGACAGCCCAGAGGTGCTTCTTAGCACAAGGTTTTGTTCTTACACGCTGTGTAGTGTATGTGTATTTTCATAGGCAAGGTAATCAAAGAGCAAAACCAGAGTTCATCAACAGCTGAAATATGTGGTTTAAAGTTACACCGTAGAAGTTGACATGATTGGTGAGCTTTTCTCTGGGGAAGGTGGTTTCAAAGTTGTGTCAAGAGCACTGTGATATTTCCAGCAGGCTTTGCAAGGCAGTGGCACTCTGCTCACTACTGCACATCTCTGGCAAGCTGGTGGCTGCTGTTACTGGGGTGCTGTTGTGCTGCTGGGCAGACCTCTGCACTGAAGGAAGCCTCCAGTACCTGAGCCAGTGGAGGGCCCTACAAACCTGATGATGAGTTTAAGCCATATGCTCTTACTTCATGGATAATTGAGAAAAGATTATCATCTTTTAATTATCTACAGTGCAATATTTTGGTGAAAGTCTAGTTATTGTTTTTTTCTTTTTTAAAATACAGTAGAATTTTTGGTTTTACTTGTTTCAGCTGTGACCGTCGGTGTAATCCAAAGGCTTTTAATACCTTCCTTGCCATAGCTGTGGCTCATTCTGATGAGGGCTTTTAGGGATTTTTCTGCAATAACTCCTGAATCCTTTTTCTGGTCATTATATTGCAGCTGCATTTCAGTTTGCAGAGATTCTCTCACTGGGCTTTATTGTTTCAGGACCTGTGGTCTGTGGTGATCACATACTAGAAAAGTTCCCTTTTCCTCTCCCTTCTCTCTAAAAGTTTACAAATCTGCTTTGGAGTTTCATAGTGTGGCTGTTAGGAGAAATGGGGGAGAAAGAGCAGGAGATTGGAAACAAAACAAGAGCTTCCCAATATAAGTCAAGACACAGTTATAAGCACTACCATGCTCCTTAACAGTTAGATGTGAGAGAACAATTAAAAATGAATCATTTAGTCAACAAAATCAGCTACCCTTTCTGTACATAGAAGCGTGGGAGCAGCTGTTAATTCAGTTGTATTCACCAGTTTAATTTACATCAGGAGGAACTGAAATAGCATCTTACTTCATAAGACACTCAGAGCATACCATGTGATAAACCTGACCATAGCAATATTAATTTAAAACGTGGGTAAGTCTTGCATTTTCTCTTAAGATGTGACTTACTGAATGTAATGCTGCCTAGAACAAAACAGAATTTGAGCAAGGAAAAGTTTGTGTGTGTGGTGGGTTGACCCTGGCTGGGTGCCAGGTACCCACCAAAGCTACTCTATCACTCCCCCTCCTCAGCTGGACAGGGAGGAGAAAATATAATAAAAGGCTTGTGGGTCAAGATAAGGACAGTTTAATAAAGTGAAAGCAAAGAAAAACAAATGATGTTATTCTCTACTTCCCATCAGCAGGCGATGTCTAGCCGCTTCCTGGGAAGCAGGGCTTCAGTATGTGTAGTGGTTGCTCTGAAAGACAAAAATGCCCCCCTTCCGTCTCCCTTTACTTTTATATCTGAGCTGATGTCATATGGTATGGAATATCTGTTTGGTTAGTTTAGGTCAGCTGTCCTGGTTATGTCCGCTCCCAAGATCTTGCCTAGCCCCAGCCTGCTGTTGAGGGGGGCAAAAATGTTGGAGAGACAGCCTTGATGCTGTGCCAGCGCTGCTCAGCAGTAGCCAAAACACTGAGGTGTTATCAATACCTTTCTAGCTACCAATGCAGAGCACAGCACTATGAGGGCTGCTATGGGGAGAATTAGCTCCATCTCAGCCAGACCCAATACAATGCGCTTTCCTTTCTCTAAGATCTCTGGCTCTTTGTAGTCGTAGATAGTATCTCCTGCTCTCCCACCCACATTCTGCTACAATGAACAAGAAATTAAAGTGGCTAACTTGATTGGGATTTTTTTCTGTCTTGTTATGACTGACCAGTGGATACAGTTCTGTTTGGTTTTTGACATCTAGTCCACTATTTTTCATGTATGCCAAAGCTATTGCCTACTATTGTGTAGGTAATATAAAAAAGGAAATAATAAAAATAAAGGCTTTGTTTATTATGCTGCAAAATGGGTCTAAATTCCACAGCAAAAGGTTGTAGTTCCTGCCTTACTTTACTAGAAAATGAGGTTTTGATTTGTGACCGTCACAGCTTTCAAAGGAGGGTATTTTTATAGACATGAAAGTGTGATCAGTCAGTGTAGTGTGGAGGACTTGGGAGTAGGTATCTGCAGCAGGTGCATGCATGTATCGGCTAGTGCATGTGTTGTCTTCTATAGATTCCTTTTTCTACAGAAAAAATGCAAATTATTTATTGACTGAATTAAGTCAGACAAATTATGCTATTATTGGATGCTCTGACATGTTTATAAGCATTTCTTTTGTTTCTTATGATATACTCATACCATCAAGAAGTGTTTGCTTTAGTGATTTTAAACAAACCAGTGATGAAGTTCTCTTGTTCTGTGGTATTATGTGTTCTCTCTACTTGCTTGTGTGACACTAAACTTCACAGCTAGCATAGTTATGAAATCAAACTAATCTCAGAAAACAAAGATGACGTTAGCTCTATTTCACATGTAACAATTTCATTAGTTACACCTAGATTGTGTTTTAAAGAATAGTTGACTATAGGAGTCTTATTTAATGTATAAAGATCTTGTGCCTGTCACTGGAGCATAACCTTTTGACTTAAACTGCTGAGGTCTAAAGATGACACACAAGGATTCAGAATTGCTGATAATATAGAAGCTGTTGGTCTATGTTAGGGCTATGGGAGAAAAGAATTGAGAACTTTGAATAACAGTTTAGAGATTTTCAAATTAAGTTTTAGTCCTTTCAGTAGTATCCAATCAGAAGTAATTTCTTTCCCTAGAGTAGGTCTGCACCAGAGAAACGAATGTGTGGCTCCAGAACCAATAACACAGACTATGAGTTCAGAAGTATTTTTATCACTTAGTAATTGAAAACACAGGTTATCTCCTTAAGAAATAGGTATTTTAATACCTCAATGAACACAGATTTGAATTTTGCATACACCAAAGTAATTTCTTAGTAGGTAAAGAAAATCATATTGATTTTAAAAACAAAACAAAACAACCCCCCCGAACGCCCACCCTTGTTTTCCAAGCAGCTTGTGTGAACCGTTTTTTGCACTTTCAGTCACTAAGCCAGTTAAAAGCTTGCAACATCCACTAATGTCGATGTCTTTATTTGTATTCTAGTTTATTGCTCTTAGGTTTGTCTCACCAAGAATTTTGCCTTTTAACTTTCATTTGAAGGCAGATCACTTTATTATATGAACTTTGCTCTGGATTCTTTTCTGTTTAACTGGTAACTTCTTATTGATTTGTGCCTTTATTTGCTCAGCCATGGTAAGAGTTAGCCAGGTTTTCTCCTAGGTCTATTAAAAGACCATTATCACAGCATTTGCTCTTGAGATCCTTCTACCCTTATCACATTTGCTATAAATTCATGAACTCCCATTTCACTTAAAGATATTTATGCCATATGGGCCATTTTCTCTTATAATCAAAATGTAAAGGTAAGTTCCAATGTTAAGTGCCCATTCCAAACTTCTACTGTAGATGAATGATTTCTGCATTTTTTGCAATTACTACCTTAGAAGAAATGACATCATGATAAAGACATTGCTTAGTAGGACACAAAATGGCAGTAAAAGCAAAAAGCTTGAAGGGGAGTTTTCCTTTTCCGATCCTTCAATTACTTTTTAAGAGTAAAGTTCAATTTAATACCCATTTTAATACATAACAGCACACTGAATAACAGGGCAAATTCTTCAGACAGCACAGACTCATCTTTAATTTGAAATCTGCCCTTTTACTCCAAAGGGTTGCATTCTTGTAATATCCCAAAGTGAACTGGGATAGGAGACCTTCAAAAAAGCCAAACCCAAAACCACAAAAATGAAAGAACCCAGGCAATGTTGTCCTGTCTTGTTGTCCTATTAGGTGGCATTTTACAGCCAAAAAGGGTATTTCCTAGGTGAGCTGTAGAACAAAGTGATTTACTAGTACCATTAACTAACATTGTGTGAGGCATTTTGAAATCAAAATCTTCAACCTCTTAGGAACAATTTTTCAAAAGGGAAAGTATGTAGAAAATATTTTTTTAACACGTTTACAGAAGCTTGCCGAAAATGTGTTTGACTCATCTGATTGTTGAACAGGAGCCATATTGTGTTATCTAAGCCCAAATTTGTTGGGAAAGACAGCACAATGGCTGTATGACTTGACGTTCATGTTGTTAGCTTGGTCTTGGACTAAGAACTAGATTGATCAAGGCTGGAAAGCAATGGGACAAAAGACTAAATTATTATTTTCTTTTCCTCTTTTTTTTTTTTTTTTGAAAGACCATAAAGCAGGAATTCTTTGACTACTGTTGAAAAAGGACATCTGTTTTGAACTATTTAGTAAAAAAATAAGGAAGAAGTCTCCAAATAATGGTGGCCAACATACAAAGTTCAGTGCAGTAACAATTCAGTTTTGTGAAAATAAAAGGATTGCTAGAAAACCATGGATTTTAAGATGCAACAACTGCCTTTATTGCTGAAGCAGGAAATACTGTCTTTGGATTTAGAAGTGAGTGGTGAGTTTTCAAGTGCAGAAAATTTGGTCTGTGATACTGTAGTATTATGCTTGCTGGGAAGAAAGAAAAGCCAATAAAGGAAAGAATAATAGTACATTGATCAATGCTTTATCACAGCAGGGTAACTAAATCTGCTGTCACCAAATATATCACACAGCCACTTGATTAAACTCATGTAATTTGCTGGGATGGATGCAAGAGTTTAGCTCTCATCAGCAACTGTGGACAAAGGCAGATAAGGAAGCATTGAAAATATAAGAGCTTCCAGCTGAAAACTCTCAATTTGCTCCTCAAAGGAAGAGGGTGTTCCACTGTGGTTCTCCATATTAATAGCACAAATTGCTGTCTCCTTGTGTTTTGTAAGTCGCTAATACAACACAGTAGAGACATTATCAAGTTCAATCAGCCCTATTCAGTTATCAAATCGGCTGGGAGAATGAAAGGGTGTTTTTTATTTAAAAATAAAGGAGAGGGTGGAGAGTTGAAGGTGGGGGAGAACTTCAGGAGGGTGACAGCATTGTGCAATGCAATCTGAAGCAAGGAGAGTGATGGAAGTAGTGTCCTCTTTCAGTACCAGAGGCACAGAAGACGACTTTCATGCAGTATAGCCCATGCTGAGTGAGCAGTTATTCTAATCTTTGTTTTCCTGTTGAATGTTGAAGAATGAAAGTGTGCATTGAAGGGGAGCCTTGGGATATGATAGCGAGTCCCTCCTACCTTAGGAAAAATGTGGCTCACCTAAGTGGGCAAACAGTTCCTTAGGATATGGCCAAATGAGTGGTTCTTGGAGCTGAAAGGCAAACTGAGGCATGGCTGGCCTGAGACCACCCATGCTAGCTGGAGCTGCTACTGTCACCCACTGCAGGTCAGCCTTTATGACATGGAAACTGAGAAATTAAAGCAGAGTGCCTTTCCCATGGATCTGCAGGTTGGTGTTCAAAGTTTGCCTGTGGCTCAGTAGATGAGGATGGGATATTTGTCAGAGCATTTGATTGTGTCCAGATGTAATGGTCTAGCAGAGAAGCCAGATCTCCATTTGCAACTAATTATAATGAAGCTTTGTCCTCACAGCACCTTCCACTTCTGACCTGATGTAATGTGAAATATCGTAATACTTCTATGAGAAGGGGTTAGAAGGACTTATCTTTTTTGAGTATTTATTGTGACTATACTAAAGTATTAGATTTGAAGCCATATAAACCCTCCTTTTTCTTATGTAGCCTGAAACTAATTCAAGTGCTGGGTTTTTTTTGTGGGTTGTGGTTGTTTTTTTTCCTTCCTCCCTTTGAAGAAATACTTGAGCTCTGTTGCATGGTGCCTCAAGGTTAAATTGTTTGGGCTAATTTGACCCAGAGTAGAGGACAATCTCAAACTTGATCTTGAACGGGGAATGTGCTACAGAAATTTCATATCCATCATGTGAGAGAGCTGTTAAGAGAGACCGTTACTGCTTTTTCATCAAAGTGATAGTTTGCTAGGATATTACTTTATCAGCTTTTTTTCTTTTCATCCTATGTGAGCTTTTTTATATTGTGTGTTGTACAAAAGAATTGCTTAACTCAACTAGAAAAGTACTTTAAATGTTTTACTTCTGGATCTATGCCTACAAGGTAAAGCAGTGTGCCTCCAAATCTTTTAATCTTACTTTTATAAATTTGGTTTTAACAAACAGGACTTTCCTTACCAGAGCAATAGTGGGCACTGCCTATCGTGCTTATATGTCATCAGATCAATTCTTTAAGCTGACAAAACTCTGTATAATGTTACGTTATTATCTAAATGCCCACCATAGTTGAGTAGAATTGAAACTGATATATTGGCGTTTTTTATTCTTTCATATTTTCAAGACCTTACTACATGACAGAATACAGAACACAGCTACACTTTTGCTTTGGCCTCTCTGTTAGACCAGTGTATCCTCATCAAGTAGCTATTAAGCCAAATTTGCTTTGCTTTATTTGAACAGCTGCTGTGTGATAAAATTCATTACACTTGGTTGAATTTTCCTATAGCTAAATGTATTGTTTAGAGATTTACTCTGCATAGAGAAGAAGGCTTGATTATAACTATTCCTTTCAGGATGGTAATATTATGTTTCTGTCTGTGACTGGTCACAGTTTCTGAAAACATGAATGAAAAGATAAGCATGTAATTTTTCATATGGCTGTTTCTGTCGAAGTAAAATCTCCTAGCAATAAGTCTTTATATTAAAAAGCCTTGACCTCCTACCAATAGGTTTGATCCAATGGCTGCCATAACCAATAGTAAGATTTCAGTGAACTTACATTGGGTTTTTTGGGGCCAAAAATACCAGTAGATCAGGATATGTTGAGGGTAGGTAGAAGCCACAGTCTATTTGTTCATCTAGTTCTGGTTCCTTTTAAATGTAATGAGATATTCTTTGAAAAATATATTAAATTCTCAGGTTAATTATGATGGTCCTTTTTCCTTAAAGTATGAAAAGTCAAATCTATGTTGGGTTTGAATGGAGGTGCCTAATACTCTGAAATGTTGAATTTATTAACTTTTCTGTAAAAGACTACCTTTCTGTAAGGATGAGGTGTGTGCGGGGCAGGGGCTGTGGGTGTGTCTAACAACTAATCTTAAGCCGTTAACAGCATCTCCTAATGTTTCTTACCATTGGCACTGAAGTCAGTCAGATGATGGCAAATCACAAAAGGAAATACAAAACAGACAAAAGTGTATTTTGAAATAGATTCTTAGGCTTATGGCTGTAAGATTTTTTTTTTTATTTTCCCAGACTAGTTTATTTGCTATAAAATGTGGTTTCAGTTGACTCAAACTATTCATGGATTTGATAGACTGAAACATTTTTAAGCTAGACTTTCAAGCCAGAAGAATTAAAGATGTAGGCCCCATTTTTTTTTCTTAAACCCCTAAAGAATCTTTCCAGAGTAAGAATGAGCTGGATCAATCAAAAAGAACTGCAGCCTTTTTTTTTTTTTTTTTTTTCTTTTTTCCCCTGCTGCTCAGGCAACTGTCCAAATAGTGTGGAAGGGTATGAAGTATTCTGAGGTGGGCAGCTCTGTTTTGCTCTAGAAACCGCTGCTCCTTGCATGAAATCCTTGTCTCACAGAGACTGAATGCAGGAACAGGAAACTGAGCAAAGTCTTCAGTTCTGAATGTGTGTGATTTTGAGGCTATTAGATGAAAAAGGGCAAATCTCCCTCTTCATTTTTGTGACTGGTACTGTGAAGGTTTGTTTCAGGTGAACTGTTTTGGTTGTCTCGATATTTTTCATCTGTAAGAACAAAACCTGGGGGGGGGGGGGGGAGGGGGAAGAAGGCAGGAACAGTTAAAAATCTTTAGTTGCATTTTTAAAAAAGCATAAGACCTTTTAAAATGTTTCATTTCAGAGACAGCATACTTTGTGCTGTGCAAATAAGGTATTTTTAGGTCTCAAGACAAGTAAGGCCTCTCTTGGTGGCAAGCAGATGGAATCATAGCTTTTGTGTGGTTTATATATAAGAATAACCACACATCATTTGCCAATTTCATCTGTGTCAAAATGAAATTTGCATGGGCACCTTCTGTACTTGCAGACCACCTTATAGATCTGAAAATGACAGGATTTAGCTGGCTGTTGTCCTTGAAGTGCATGCTGTTGAACTGTATAAAAGGCATCAACTGTGAGTTTGCTTTGGTCAAATGACTGGCCGTGCTGTGAGCACCCTGATTTGAGATAGGCTCAAAAGAAAAACTGTTTCTTTGCAGTTTCTGCTTAGGGAAAAGAAAAAGGTTGGTTAAAAATAGCTTTCTGTGGGTTATGAAACTGTATTCGCTCTGGTCTCTGCTTTGGTAAATCTCATCTCCAATCATCTTTTTGTCTTTTTCTCAGTGAGTTTGCATGGTGTCTGCACTCTAGATACCACAGTGACCCCAGACTAATATTAATACTGCTAGTTGGTTTAATTTTTACATCTCTTCCTTCTAAGTCAGCTTTTATTGTTTTTCTTCTGCTTTCTGCTGCAGATCAGACTAGCCACTGTAGTTGCACTGATGAGCATACAGTTACCTCCAGATTAGGTAAATCAGTGCTGTTGGTATGAAATGCCACATATTGCATATATAGGTAATTAGGTATACATACATATCTACATATATATAGGTATATGAGGTAAATGTGGTACTTAGTTTTGTTAAAGATTCATACAGGACTGAAGGTCACTGTTCTCATCTACTATAGACATAGTAGACTCGAGGGGGTGGGGGAGGGCAGGAAGCAAGCAAACCCCACAAAAACCCAAACCCCAGACTATAAGTAAGACTACCAAGGTTAATAAAATAATAAAATCTACCTTAATCTGTTATGAAATATAATGGACAGGTTCATAGAATTGTGGAATAATTCAGGTTGGAAGGAACCTTTGGTGGTCATCTGGTACAAACCCCTGCTTAAAGCAGGTCTGGTTAGGTGATGTTGCTCAGGAACCTGTACCATTGGGTCTTGAACACCTCCAAAAGCAGACATTTCACAACCTCTTCAAGATTTCCCATCTTCCAGCCTGCATTTCTGGCCTGTCGTTTTACTGTTCTGCACCTCTGAGAAGTCTGGCTCTTTCCTGTATCCTCCAGTCAGCCATTTGTCTGCTTCTCTGGACCTGCTGGTCACACTCTTGCTAATACAGCTGACATGCTTGGCTGCCTTTGCTTATAAGGACACACAATTTCACTGTTACAGGAATGTGCCATCAAGGTGAAGGAACTGTACATGGATGTCACTTTTAAAGAAATTAAACTAGGGACAATTAACCTATACATAATTATTCTAATCTTATACTGTTTGTAAAGCTGGTTGATACTGTAGCAGTGTGTATGCTAGACCTGGAGTGATGTGATCTATTGAATCCAAATGTGATTTTTGACCTTCCAGCAAAATTCACTTAAAAATTGAACAAACTGCCACGATCTGTGGATAAGTGATCACTTCCTAGGCAAGATACTTGTTAGATTTCTTTGCTTATGTTCTTCTCCATTCTGCCCATGCAGAATTTACAAATGTACCTTGCAAAAAGGGATTGCCCTCTGTCTGGAATGAGGGCTATTGGGGTTTAACCTGGCAGGCAGCTAAGCACCACGCAGCTGTTTGCTCACTCCCCCCAGTGCAATGGGAGAGCGAATCGGGGGGGGGGGGGGGGGAGGTAAAACTCGTGGGTTGAGATAAAGTTTAATAGGACAGAAAAGGAAGGGAAAATAATAATAATAATGATAAAAGAATATACAAAACAAGTAATGTACAATGCAGTTGCTCACCACCCACTGGCTAATGCTCAGCCAGTCCCCAAGCAGTGGCTGCCACCCCCTGGCCCACTCCCCCCAGGTTTTTTGTTCAGCATGATGTCCTACAGTACGGAATACCCCTTTGGCCAGTTTGGGTCAGCTGTGGCTGCATCCCATCCAGCTTCGTGTGCACCCTCAGCTTCCTCGCTGGCAGGACAGTATGAGAAGCTGAAAAGTCCTTGACTTGTTACTGAGCAGTGCTTACACTAACTAAAACATCAGTGTGTTATCAGCATTATTCTCATCCTAAACGCAAAACACAGCACTATACCAGCTACTAGGAAGACAATTAACTCTATCCCAGCCGAAACCAGGATAGCTATCAGTGAAAAATATTCTAGCTAAAAAATTTCAGGTTTCTAAATCATAAGTTGATAAGAAGGGTGAACAGGTAAGTCACTTTGAAGTTAGTATTTGAAAACAATTTTTTTTAAATTGATTTATTTCTTTTGTAATCAGGTGAGTACTGAATCAGGACATCATGATGTGAGGAGTGAATAGTCTTGTCGGCTCTTGCATCAGACAAAAAATGCAGGACTGTTAATGGGGATAACGTTATCTTTTAGGTTTATTTAAAAGTTAGGGCGAGAGTAGTGTGTTGGTTTTTTGGCTTGGTGGTTTTTTTGGTTTTGTGTGGGTTTTGTCTGTTTGTTTGTTTTTCCCAAAGGCACAAAATGTAATTAAGTACCTTGGTTATCTAAGTGTTCTTGGTAAATCTCTTTAACTGTAACTTTCTGCACGCGCAGCTATGGGGTACTTTTCCATCCTGTGAACTATGTAGCTTTTCCTTTCTTCAGTGCCCAGTAGTTGCACCCATAGGCTTCTACATCTCTTGGTTGGCTAGAAAGAGCTCACCTTTTTAAAACTTTCCAGTTCACCTTTCATACAACACATCTAGTTCCTGATTTATGATCTCTGCTATGGTAATAAATCCTTACTGGTCTTTATTGTCAGGCCGAATTCCTTCACTTGTTAACAAATTAATGAATATCTGAGGATCAAGCTTTAAACTGATTACCCTGCTGTACGTGTTTTATTTTGAGAAAATTTGTGGCAGATTTTTACTTTAATGTTTCACAATTCTTCCACTGAGATAATACCATTTCTAATTTGTCAGTGTTGACTAGTTTTTGAATACCTCGGCAAATACTGTAATCTGGAGTCTTGGAGGATATGCAAAAAACCCCAAACTAGATTCTATATAAGCTTCAGTTTGCCCACTAAGAAAAAACAATGCATAAACATGATCACTTATGTATTGTAGTAAGCATAAACACTGAGTCAAGGTACTGTAATTCTGGCACAGAATTTAAGGAGAAAATGCAAATATTTTGGCATTGGATTGTACATCACTTAAAAGATAATGAAGGTGAGTTAAGCAGTTTTTTGTTACAAATTTGGGTAGCTGAATATTTTGTAGGATATTACATTGGATCACATTCAAGAAAACTTATAGGATGGGAATCGCCCTAATAATTGCTAGAGACTTTCTCATTAGGTTACAAGAAAGAAATAGGTCCAAAGCATCATGCCTGGTATAAGGAAAAGGAGGAAAAATTCTGATGGTATGAAAGAAACAACATTCAAATTTTATCTTTGTGGATATATGAACTATAAGCTAAAGCATCTAATTGTTCTCTGTTCTATCTCATTGCTATTTTGGTGGAGTCTTCCACTTTACTAATAAGAAGGTATTTCTGCAGTACCTTTTATCTGAAGGTCTCACTGTATATCCCCCAATCTTAAGCTTCAGTTGCAGCTGGGTTTGTGTTTTCTAGTCATGTTACACTTTCTGACTAGCAGCATATGTACAGCTTCCTTGCTATTGCGGTTATTGCATGGGATAGAAAAAGGCCAAAGTGCTGGAAGGATGTATCCGGATTCAGGGAATATTTTAGGTAACGTAGAAATTAGTGGCTATTGTATTTTCTTGAAACATTTTCTTTAGAACTCTGAAAATATGTACTAAATAGATCCAGATTTCTGCACTCTTTAAATGGGATAATCAATATCACTGTTCTAGTTTCTTTTACAGTTGCAGTAATAACTAAAAGGGCTCCTAGCTTCAGTAATCTGCTTAAGCTTTTTGCAATGATTTCAAATGAAGGCACACAGAAATCCTAAAGAACAATTTATCCCTAATGAAAGCATATTTTTCCCTACAGAACTCAGGAAGGTGCCCTAAAGGATCTGGAAGTCAGTGTCAGTTTTGACACTTCAATTTCAGTAAATTATTCTACCCACCTTTTAAAGGTGACCTGCAAAGGTAGACCATGAGTAGCATTGCCAACATATGGTGCAGGTTGCCTGCAGCCAGGTCAAAGTGGCAATTCAATATTTCACTACTGGGGAGAATGTGATGGGGGGGTGGAAGCAGCTGTGAGTGAAACCCAAGAGTTGGGAAGCTTGGTTCAGAGGAACAGCCAGAGTTTTCTCTCTGATAATCTAGTTTCTTGTACTCTGACAGTATGTCCTGCTCACAACCAGTCTTCTTCCCCACACAGGCAGCCCTAGACTTGTGCTCCTAGTCATGGAGCAATGGATTTAAAATTAGTTTGGTATTGAAATGATAGGATTTTCTTTCCTGTGTTGCAATGTTATTGCTGACTCTGGTATTGCAGGCCCTAAATGACAACAAATAGGCTGAGGAATAGATACGAACATAGAAGGCCTATACAGAATGATTTGTAATTTTAGAAACAGTGAAGCTTCAGGTCAAGAAAGATTTCTTAGTGGTGAGGCCATAGCCTGGGGCTTAAGGGACCTGGGTTCAACATACTGCTTCCTGGCAGACTTCCTGTGTCACTTTGGGCCACTTAGTCTCATACCTCAAAAGGTGTTAAGATACTCAGATCTGATACTAGAGTGAAGAAGGTGCCTCAATGCTGCATGAGGCCTGTGCTTCACTACCCCATCAATAGGATAATATTCCTTTCAACTCTGAAGGTGTTGTGGGATTAAATACAGCAAAAATTGAGAGATGCTATGGGCTCTCTAAGATTGCAAAGAAGGAAGAAGGCTCTACTTGCAGCCTCTTATTACACATGTTGGTTAAGTTAGTCTCTTCAAATGCTAATAGACGAATCCGTAGAGAGACAAAGGAACAGTTCTTTCACTGGCTCATGAAGAAACTGGATACCCCTAATGAAAGACCATGATTCTTTAAGTACAAACCATCTTTAATATATGAGAGCCTTTAATATATGACAACAATTAGCCTCATGTGATGCAAAATTATCAAAAGGATCTGAAAATGAATTTTTCATTTCACTCAGACACCAGTACTGTCATTATATGATTACATTTCTTAGTTCCAGAGAAATCTTTGGCTGCTGCATGTTTTAATAAAATGTATCTGCTAAAGTGAGTTTTATCTGAAGACCTGAAAATAAGGATTTATAACAATCACCATGTACATAATGAGAGCACATTTTAATGTCTTTTCATTATATGATGGTCCTCATATGGATAATAGTCTACACATGACAAAATGATTCATTAATAGCTTGCAAAATACAAGGGAAGATGGCTAAAAAAGATTTGTAACTTTCTAGCTGAACAAAACCACCGATATTCGTAACAGTAATGGTATACTTGACCTCTCTCAACATAGCCTAAAATTTAATTAAGAATTAATTTTGAACTTCACTGCCTCTTGATGGAAAATACAAGGATTTTATCTGAAAACAGACTTGGTATTTTCCCTACTGCTCTCATGATCTCTGTAGCAAGGACATGTTAAAAAGCTGAAGGAAGACAGAAAACTCAAGAGTTCAGATATACCAAAAAGCAGGCTGTTCCTTTCCACCATTCTTTTTCTGTAGGAAAAATAGGAACTGGAAAGAAAAAATAATAATAAAAACCCCCCACTAAATCAGAGATTTTTAAGAGATTTTTTAATTTTTTTTTTTTTTTAATGCTGGTTTTCCTGAAGATGTCTCAGTGACGATGGTAAGATCTCTTCTTAAGTATATATGTTGGGTTTGGGGGTTGGTTCTTTTTTTTTTTTCTTTCTTTCTTTTTTTTTTTTTTTGGTAAATGAAAAAAATTTTTTTTTTTAAGTAGATGCCAAGATTCAAGTTTATATTTTGCTGGTATAAGGAGGTCATTCTGCACTCCTTTTTTTGCTTGCTCTTTTGATTCAAGTTTTCTTTTTTTATTTTAGGAATAAGACTGAAGAAAATGGTAGCCTTTCTCATGATGAAAGGTTTGAAGAAGAGAGTAGAAAATATTTTTCTTGGAGAGAAGAAGATACACCCCCCCCCCCCCCCAAAAAAAAACCCAACCAAAACAAACAAACAACCAAAAAAACCAAAAAACAAAACAACCCAAATAAGCTCCATAAACTAAAATGAAAGGCTGTCGTGGTTTAACCCCAGCCAGCAACTAAACACCACGCAGCTGCTCACTCACTCCCCCCCACCCAGTGGGATGGGGGAGAAAATCGGGAAAAGAAGCAAAACCCGTGGGTTGAGATAAGAACAGTTTAATAGAACAGAAAAAGAAGAAACTAATAATGATAATGATAACACTAATAAAATGACAACAGCAATAATGAAAGGATTGGAATGTACAAATGATGCGCAGTGCAATTGCTCACCACCCGCCGACTGACACCCCGCCAGTCCCCAGCGGCAAATCCCTGCCCCCACTTCCCTGTTCCTATACTAGATGTGACGTCCCATGGTATGGAATACCCCGTTGGCCAGTTTGGGTCAGGTGCCCTGGCTGTGTCCTGTGCCAACTTCTTGTGCCCCTCCAGCTTTCTCACTGGCTGGGCTTGAGAAGCTGAAAAATCCTTGACATTAGTCTAAACACTACTGAGCAACAACTGAAAACATCAGTGTTATCAACATTCTTCGCTCTGAACTCAAAACATAGCACTGTACCAGCTACTAGGAAGACAGTTAACTCTATCCCAGCTGAAACCAGGACAGTATCCACCCCTTATTCTATACCATTGACGTCATGCACAGTTCCCATACCTTTAGTTACATCCTGATCAATCATCACCTTTCCATCCCTTTAAGACATATGAGCAATGACATATATATATATATGTATACACACACAGAGATATCATTCCTTTAGTTCATGGGTCATGTTCATAAAATGTTCATTGAGTTCATTTAGTTTCCGACTCTGGGCTCCATCTGTCATACCAGTCTTTCTGGGCAGGAGGGATGGTGCAAAGTCCTCTCAGTCGGTAGAGCAGAATTGGGCTTCAGTGCAGTGTGACAAGCAGGTGACATTTGGTGCAGCAGGAGGATGGTGTGCACCGTTGGATTGTTGCATGCTGGAGTCAGTTCTGGTTCCATCACTACTGCGCTTTGCTCAGTTTTATCACAGTTCTTTTCTTGCTTGATCTAAGTGATTCTTACTATAGTACTATGGATATAGCACATAATTATAGTAAGGATAACATACAGTAGCAGGGTTATATAGCAACTAATATACAGTTTAATTCTGGCTGTTCTCACCTAAAATTAAATCCCCTTGAGGCACACATCGGACTTCCCCATCTTTTCGCATCACCCACCAAGTGCACCCAGGCCCTTGAGCAAAAGCAATCCCACGAATGGGTTTACCTTTGCCTGAGGCAGGAGTAACCCAGACTGTCTTCCCTAACATATTTTTTATGTGCACTACAGGGACTTTATCCCCTTCTACAGTATGTAAAAATTCTGACTGGGCAGGGCCACCCCGATTGGCAGATCCTCTGGTGTTGACTAACCAGGTGGCTTTTGCTAAATGTGTATCCCAATGTTTGAAAGTTCCACCCCCCATTGCTCTCAATGTAGTCTTTAACAGTCCATTGTATCGCTCAATTTTCCCAGAGGCTGGTGCATGATAGGGGATATGATACACCCACTCAATGCCATGCTCTTTGGTCCAGGTGTCTATGAGGTTGTTTCGGAAATGAGTCCCGTTGTCTGACTCAATTCGTTCTGGGGTGCCATGTCGCCACAAGACTTGCTTTTCTAGGCCCAGGATAGTGTTCCGGGCAGTGGCATGGGGCACAGAATATGTTTCCAACCACCCAGTGGTTGCTTCCTCCATCGTGAGCACATAGCGCTTGCCTTGCCGAGTTTGTGGGAGTGTGATATAGTCAATCTGCCAGGCTTCTCCATATTTATATTTCAGCCATCGCCCTCCATACCACAGGGGCTTTAACTGCTTGGCTTGCTTAATTGCAGCACATGTTTCACATTCATGGATAACCTGTGCAATAGTGTCCATGGTCAAGTCCACCCCTCGGTCACGAGCCCATCTATATGTTGCATCTCTTCCCTGATGGCCTGAAGCATCATGGGCCCACTGAGCCATAAATAGCTCACCCTTATGTTGCCAGTCCAGGTCCACCTGAGCCACTTCAATCTTGGCAGCCTGATCCACCTGTTGGTTGTTTTGATGTTCTTCAGTGGCCCGACTCTGGGGTATGTGAGCATCTACATGACGTACTTTTACAACCAGATTCTCTAGCTGGGATGCAATATCTTGCCGCAGTGCGGCAGCCCAGATGGGTTTACCTCTGCGCTGCCAGTTGCTCTGCTTCCATTGCTGTAGCCAGCCCCACAGGGCATTTGCCACCATCCATGAGTCAGTATAGAGATAGAGCACTGGCCACTTTTCTCTTTCAGCAATATCTAATGCTAGCTGGATGGCTTTCACCTCTGCAAACTGACTTGATTCACCTTCTCCTTCAGCAGTTTCTGCAACTTGTCGTGTAGGACTCCATACGGCAGCTTTCCACCTCCGATGCTTTCCCACGATGCGACAGGATCCGTCAGTGAACAGGGCATATTGCCTCTCATTTTCTGGCAGTTTATTATACAGCGGGGCCTCTTCAGCACGTGCCACCTCCTCCTCTGGCGACATTCCAAAATCTTTGCCTTCTGGCCAGTCCGTGATCACTTCCAAAATTCCTGGGCGACTGGGGTTTCCTATGCGAGCCCGTTGTGTGATCAGTGCAATCCACTTACTCCACGTGGCATCAGTCGTGTGATGTGTAGAGGAGACCCTCCCTTTGAACATCCAGCCCAGCATTGGCAGTCAGCGTGCTAAGAGGAGCTGTGTTTCAGTACCAACCACTTCTGAGGCAGCTTGAACTCCTTCATATGCTGCCAATATCTCTTTTTCAGTTGGAGTATAGCGAGCTTCGGATCCCCGATATCCTCGACTCCAAAACCCCAGGGGTCGGCCTCGGGTCTCCCCAGGTGCTTTCTGCCAGAGGCTCCAGGTAGGGCCATTCTCCCCAGCTGCAGTATAGAGCACATTTTTAACATCTTGTCCTGTCCGGACTGGTCCAAGGGCTACTGCATGAACAATCTCCCGTTTAATTTGTTCAAAGGCTTGTTGTTGCTCAGGGCCCCATTTAAAATCATTCTTCTTTCGGGTCACTTGATAGAGAGGGCTTACAATCAGACTGTAATTTGGAATATGCATTCTCCAAAACCCCACGACACCTAAGAAGGCCTGTGTTTCCTTTTTATTAGTTGGTGGAGACATAGCTGCTATTTTGTTAATCACATCCATTGGGATCTGACGACGCCCATCTTGCCATTTTATTCCTAAAAACTGGATCTCCCGTGCAGGTCCCTTGACCTTACTTTCTTTTATGGCAAAACCGGCTTTCAGAAGGATTTGGATTATTTTCTTCCCTTTCTCAAAGACTTCTTCTGCCGTGTTGCCCCATACGATGATGTCATCAATGTATTGCAGGTGTTCCGGAGCTTCACCTTTTTCCAGTGCAGTCTGGATTAGTCCATGGCAAATGGTGGGGCTGTGTTTCCACCCCTGGGGCAATCGATTCCAAGTGTACTGGACACCCCTCCAAGTAAAGGCAAATTGTGGATGACACTCTGCTGACAGAGGGATTGAGAAAAATGCATTAGCAATGTCAATTGTAGCATACCACTTGGCTGCCTTTGACTCTAGTTTGTATTGAAGTTCTAGCATATCTGGAACGGCAGCACTCAGCGGTGGCGTAACTTCATTCAGGCCGCGATAGTCAACTGTTAGTCTCCACTCCCCATTAGACTTTCGCACGGGCCATATGGGACTATTAAAAGGTGAGCGAGTTTTGCTGATCACTCCTTGGCTCTCCAGTTGGCGAATCAACTTGTGGATGGGAATCAGAGAGTCTCGGTTGGTGCGATATTGCCGCCGGTGCACCGTCGTGGTAGCAATTGGTACTTGTTGTTCTTCAACCCTCAGCAACCCCACAATCGAAGGGTCTTGGGAGAGACCAGGCAGGGTAGACAGCTGTTCCGTGCCCTCCGTCTCCAAGGCAGCTATACCAAAAGCCCATCGATACCCCTTTGGGTCCTTAAAATACCCTCTCCTGAGATAGTCTATGCCAAGGATGCACGGAGCCTCTGGACCAGTCACAATGGGGTGTTTCTGCCATTCATTCCCAGTTAGGCTTACTTCAGCTTCCAATACAGTTAAGTCTTGGGATCCCCCTGTCACACCAGAAATAGAAATGGGTTCTGCCCCTTCATAACTTGATGGCATTAAAGTACACTGTGCGCCGGTGTCTACTAGAGCCTTATACTCCTGTGGGTCTAACGTGCCAGGCCATCGAATCCACACAGTCCAATAGACCCGGTTATCCCTTTCCTCCACCTGGCTGGAGGCAGGGCCCCTCTAATTCTGGTCAGAGTATCCAGTATTCACTTCTCGTAAAATTGGCTCAGAAGTCCCTTCAAGAGGATCAGAAATAAGATCAGCCCTTCTACTCTGTTTGGAAACCGGAGCGGCATTTTTCCTGGTAGAATCCCCTTTTGTGGTGTTTTTTCCTCGCAGCTCACGTACCCGTGCATTTAGGACCGAGGTAGGTTTTCCATCCCCTTTCCTCATGTCCTCTCCATGATCACATAAGTAAAACCACAGGGCACCTCGCGGTGTGTACCTTCTATATTCTCTCTCTTGGGCAGAGGAGCGCTCACTCCTAATAGCTGAGACATTGGTCCTTACAGGTGGGCAACAGGACATCTCCTCTTTGAATTGCTGGAAATCCTCGGACAGCTTCTCCACAGCCGAAATGCAGGCTTGTAGGGAGGAGGAGAGATTTTCTTTGTATTGACGGAGTTGGCGAGCCACTTCATCCACTGTCGGTGCCTCTTCGTCTTTCCAGGTCATTATTGCCAGTGAGTTGGCATAGGACGATGGTGCGCTCTGTACAAACTTCCGCCACATGGGTCGTGTGCATTGGACTTCGTCTGGATCTTTGGGTAATTGTGGGTTGTCCGGATCATGATGAATTGTCTCTAGCACAGCTAATTCCCTCAGATATTGGATACCTTTTTCCATGGTTGTCCACTTGCTTGATTGACATATAACATCTTCCTTAAAGGGGTACCTTTCCTTCACACTTGACAGGAGTCGCCTCCAGAGGCTGATGGCTTGTGTCCCTCTTCCAATTGCCTTGTCAATGCCACCTTCCCTGGCAAGCGATCCCAGCTGCTTGGCTTCCCTACCTTCTAATTCCAAGCTATTAGCCCCATTGTCCCAGCATCGGAGGAGCCAGGTGATAATATGCTCACCTATACGGCGGCCAAAATCTTTTCGCATATCCCGCAGCTCACTCAAGGATAGGGACCGGGTTATTACCTCTGGTTCTGCCTCTTCCTCCTGTTCCCATGATGACCCTGGTTCGCCTTCATCCTTCGCTAAGCGAACTGATTTTTTTGTATATTTCTTTTTCTGTACAGGGGCAACTGATACTGGTGCAGGTTGGTCCGCTGGTTCAGTTGCAGTACCGCTCGCCGGGTCTTGGATGACCGCAGTGTCTGTTGCCAAGGTTTGGGTAGCTGCTGTGCTCGTTGCCGGGGCTGGAGGGGCCGCAGTGCCTGTTGCCGAGGTTTGAGTGACCGCAGTGCTCATCGTTTTGTTGTTAGGTCCAGAGACCTTCTCTTCCCCTTGAGGGTACTGAGTGGTGTTGAACAGGGCTCGATAGGCATGGGCCAGGCCCCAGCACGTTGCAGTAATTTGTATCTCTCTGGAGCTGCCAGGGTGACAGCATACCTTTTCCAAATATTTTACTAGTTCTGGATTCTGCACTTGTTCAGGGGTGAATTTCCAAAACATTGGAGGTGCCCACTTTTCTAGGTACTTGCCCATACTACCCCACACACCCTGCCACTCATAACTATCCAGCCTTGGGGCAGATCTCTGGGTGATTTTCTTAAATAGTTGTTTAACCTTAAACGAGAGCTGAACCACATTCAGAAGCATGCTAATTCCTAGCAGTAGGGCTAGGACCGTGCTGGTCCCAACATCCCAAGAGTATTCAAATTTTTCAAAATTCTCAAACACCATTGTAACTGGACTGAAGGAGAAAGGAGAGGGGAAGAAAGGTATCCCACCCATAGACTGGTTTTCCAAGGAGGAAAGGTAAATGGTATAATTATTAATAGTTTCCCACAGATGGCTTCCACAGTATAAAGGTGACAATGCTGAGTGCAAGTACCGGATTAATCCCACAGCCGACGACTTTATCATACCATAAACCAGTGTTGTACAATACATCAAAGCGAAAACCTTAATCCACCTCCCACGGATGATAAGCAGCAGAAGAGGGACTACATACAGCAAGCGAGGTGATACATAACAGAACTTTAAAAACCAGAGCAACAACTCTAAGAACACATAAATCAACATAATGACCAGCGACTGTTAGACCGATATAATGAATGCTTATAACAAATTTGTTTTAACAAGCTCTGGTCAGGTTTGTCGTTATCTCAACCCTTCGGGCCCCACGTTGGGCGCCAAAAAGGACTGTTGTGGTTTAACCCCAGCCAGCAACTAAACACCACGCAGCCGCTCACTCACTCCCCCTCACCCAGTGGGATGGGGGAGAAAATCGGGAAAAGAAGCAAAACCCGTGGGTTGAGATAAGAACGGTTTAATAGAACAGAAAAAGAAGAAACTAATAATGATAATGATAACACTAATAAAATGACAACAGCAATAATGAAAGGATTGGAATGTACAAATGATGCGCAGTGCAATTGCTCACCACCCGCCGACCGACACCCCGCCAGTCCCCCAGCGGCGAATCCCTGCCCCCACTTCCCCGTTCCTATACTAGATGGGACGTCCCATGGTATGGAATACCCCGTTGGCCAGTTTGGGTCAGGTGCCCTGGCTGTGTCCTGTGCCAACTTCTTGTGCCCCTCCAGCTTTCTCACTGGCTGGGCACGAGAAGCTGAAAAATCCTTGACATTAGTCTAAACACTACTGAGCAACAACTGAAAACATCAGTGTTATCAACATTCTTCGCATACTGAACTCAAAACATAGCACTGTACCAGCTACTAGGAAGACAGTTAACTCTATCCCAGCTGAAACCAGGACAAAGGCCATGTAGAATTATGGGAACTTTTTTTGTGGAGAGGACAGAGCAATTAATCAGCCAACACTATCATTTGTCACCTTTCACTCTATCACTGGAGGTGATATTTTGGGTTCTAGTTTGAGAGGAAAACATCCTTCTCACTTTAAGAATGGGTGAAGAAATATATGGCTAAATCCTTCAGATCCAGGTCTGTAAACACAATTGAACTGAAGGATAACAATTCCATCTCTTCTTTTTTAAGTTCTAATAGCTTTGCTCTCCCTTTCACAAGTTATTTTTCATGTTCATATATCTTCTTAGCTGGGGCTTTGTTCTTCACAGGCAAATAGAATGGCATCAGTCCCTCAGGACTACTTTTCCTCTGACACTCCTATGCCAGCTATGCAGATGCTGGAGTTGATGCAAAAAGACTAAGATTAATTTGGGCAGTTTTGCTTGCTGTGTTGGAAGGGAGCCTTTGTGTGTAGGTTAACCTCTAATGGGTAGTGTAGGGGAAAACTGGAACCTTCAGATCACTGTAGGAGAGCAACAGGAAAAAGGTGCTTAATCAAACTTCATATGTTCAAAAAAAATAGATAGGGGACCACTTTATTTGATTTATCTTAATTGCCTTGTATTCAAACATTTCTACCAAATATGAGTATTAGAATTAAACCCCTCAAACTCTTAACTGTGTTCATTTTTGCTGTTGGTCTGACTTTAAAACTTTCTGGTACGTAATGTTCTCTGATTATTTTTCTGCTGCCTATCTTGCCAAATAGAGGCTGCCTGCAAATGATACAAATGTTTGGTGGGACAATCTAAGTCAATTTGTTACAGGGCCCAAAGACCATCAACCAATACAAACTTTGTTTTCTAGATGGGTACAATACAGTCAATGAAACTGGTACCACAGCTCTTCTAGAAAGGATAATTATAACACTGGGTGTTAGAGACAAGATTAAGGCAGTGCTTTAAATGGCAGAAATTTTTTCTGTATTTGCTTCACTTTTTGCCAGAAATCAGTTTACTAATTGCAAATCAGTGTCATTGGGGGTTTTTGGAGGTGGAAGAAATGAACATAGGACAAGGATTGTCTAACTAGGGGAGAATGTAATTTAAAAGAATTTGGGTAGTGTGGTAACAACTTTAACTTAAATTGAGGCACAGTTTTAGTACACCTGTGCCTACTGGGGGGGGTGACTTTCTGATTTCATTCCACAATGTTTCAACATTTCTTCTAATTTTTAAAGTTCATGGAAATGAGTAGCATCAGACAGATGATCTTTCTGTTGATGGGTACAACCAGCCTCAAAAGTTGGAGGTGGTGAATGCAAAAGGGTAGCAACTGTTCTCCAAAAGAGCAGTTTGATACTAATCCACTGGGAACTACTTGAATTATTCAGATTAAGAATCAAAAGTAGAAATTCCCATGCTGAATAATGGGAAATCATCCAGTGTTTTGCTGGCATGATTGTTGCTGCTAGGCAAGGAAAAAGAGAAGGTCCCAGATCAGGACTGTTGAATTTTGCACAGCCATAGTTTATATATACAAGCCGAATTCTTGGGATGAGAGAACTTTGTGGTGCTTTTCATCAGCATTTTGGTCTTGTTGGCCTATAATGCTAGGCCTTAAATTCAGATTAATGGTCTCCAGCAGTTTGTTATGGTCTTAACAGCTGGTGGTTTAAGGCATCTTATTTGCTAAGGTGGCATTTCCAACTGGCCACAAACTATTAGATGATGTCAACCTACTGGGTGTTATCAACATCAATATTATTTTCACTTGAAACAAAACAGGATGGCAGCTTAAAAGAGTGGGTTTTGCCTAGGGATTAATTGATTTGCTATCATCTCAAGTCCCCCAAGATGTCTAGCTGGCAACAGTGTTTGAATTTTCTCTCTTCTGCTATTGAACATGCTGAATTTGGACCTCAGCTGCATCAAAACAGACTATTCCACCACTGCACTGAAACAATGTAAATCCACACTAGCTGAGAATGTGTAATCCACTGTGTATCAGAGGCCTTCCTTGACTTGAATTAGCTGTTTGATTGTTTTGACAAGATTAAGATGTCTGAAAAAAAAACGTTCATGCATTTGAAACAGAGAAGCTGGCTGAATTCCCTCTTGTTATACTGCCATTATTCTTGACCAATCATATTTGAGGGGAAAAAAACCTGTTCATTTGTCTGTCCTATACCCTCCAGAGCTTGTTTTAAAAATAGGTAAGACTAGGAAAGATTGAATAAGTAAGATCTGGGTTTTATTTCTTCCACTACCACTCCTAGTGAACTTCAGCACACGGAAGATGGGCCTTTATTAAGCCCTACACTTTTTGTGAACAATATGCAGTTAATTTACCTGTCGTCCTATGCTGATAATTTGGAACAAATCAAAGAAACATTCTCACAAGTCAAATATTAATTAATTAATTTCCTCCAGTTTCTACCTCCACTTCTGCAGTTTCTTGCCTTCAATAAACAGAAGTCAATCTCTTCCCTTGCCTAATTTGACAGTTTTCATATTAAGTGCAGCAAGATCTGAGCTGCTTGCTAGCTGTCAGCTAACTGACATTTAATGTCCACTCTTTTTTAGAGCTTCCCTTGAACCAATTTACAGAATGCTACATGTGAAGCTGCAAGCAGGAGAGATCTGCCTCCAGCCAGGCAGGAGTCTGTTCTAGATGACTTGGATTGATGGAATGTTCTTCCATCTATTTTGTTTTATTCTTCTGCCCTTACAGCTGGAAGCCAGCATCTTCAAACAGTTCCGTCTATAATATCAGGGGAAATAAATAATCGGAGTATATCTTTAATCTTATTAGAAAATAACGTGGAGGAGAGTTTTACTTTGTCTTTGTATAGCCTGCACAAGTAGTGAAGTGCAGCTCTGCAAACAAAATAAAAAAAAAATAATAATTTGGGTCTGTCAATCTAACCTGGAATGAGTGATTAAAATAGAGCAGCTATAAATTACAGTAATGTACAACACATTGCATTCAAAGGGTACAGAATACTTGGAGAAGTAATTTTTCAAGGAAGTTTGAAATTCCAGCATTATCACAGAATTCTGTGGCTGACATAACAGCTAAGGCTGAAACAAGTGGTGTAGGCTTTGTAGAATAATCATGTGTCTGGAAATATTCCACATCCATTTCTGCTTAATATGTTGGTGTAAATAAAATTTCATATTTTGAATACCAATACACATTTATAACAAGTTTTTGCTCTATTTTTGAGGTGTCACAGGTATATATTCTAAAATATTAATTGATGAAAATAACCTATACACCATCATACCTGCACGAAGCTAATGAATGTATTTGAATTGCTGATGAACCCAGGAACACCATGGTAAAAGCATATTTATTTGATTATAAAATGACCTAATACTTAATATACTTTAAAGCTCAGGCACTGAGCTTTAATAGCAGCTCACAAATGAACATGGGGAGGCCTCAACAAGGCTTCTCACAGCTGCTTCTTATGCAGCTCTTTTCCCATCAGGCTGATCCAAGGCTGCACATCAGAGCTGCTCAAGGTATTCAGGACCTGACAGTTCTAATTCCTGCAGTTCAGGAATTCCTACCAAGAGTAGGACTTTGAACTTTTACTACATGTATTGCTAGGTACAGCTGACCTTTTGGCTTATAGGTAATCAGCTTGCTCTAGTCTTTTTAAACATTTTTTTTCTGGTTCAGTTTTCAAGCCACTTTTCTAAGTGTAAGTCTAGACTGCAGTTGCCATATTAACTTATGTTCACTACTAAGGTGCAAATCTCTGATAAATAAAGTTTCAAAATTCATCAGGTGGGAGGAATGGAGCTTGCTCAAATCAATGCTACAAGCTGTCCAATGATTTGCAATCATAGCCAAAATGGAAACTATAACATCTGGTTTTGTGTTGACATTCTTCTGATTTTTACAAATATACAGCAAATATATTCATGTCTTGTGCTTCATAGCTGAAGAATACCTTGTACCATTTGTACAAATACAGAGCACACTCTTTTTTTGCTACAGTGGGATAGTCTAATCTGCTGTGCAACTGACACTATCTTTCTTTACTGATGAACAATGCCAAGGCAACTTTCTGACTAAAATGCCATACCCCACTGTTCCTGCACATATTAGAAACATATAATGAAAATAACGTAATAATATGATCTTACTGCTTTAATTTATTTAGGTATTGCATGAAATACTTTTGAAGGTTTCTTTAGTTCCCTTTGTATGTAGAAGAATTTCATAGTAGGTCAAGAGTACTTTTCTAATCAATTCACAAAGTTAAAATGTGGTAATGTTTTGCAGTTATGCAGCTTTGTTATAGAAATTAGATGTTTAATTACTTACATTTATTAAATCCTGTTGTTACATACATATTGTATAGCAGTGTTTTTTCACAACTAGTAAACATGGTGGTATTGAAACAGATTTTTAAAATTATTTAGTCTTCCTTGTTATTAACTTGTTCAGCATTATTGCGAGGAAGCACAAAGAATCTATGACTCTGAGTGGTATGCTTACAATTCTCCCCTCCCCAGCCTCAGAAGGGCTTATGAAATGAAACACAAAGAGGTGAGAGAAGCTGGATTTTAGTAACCTTCCTTTTTATGCTGGAACTTTACAGCAATCTTTTCCAGAGCTTTCCCAAAGCTGTACTGTCACTCTGGTTTATGGCATTGCAGGACATAACTGGACAACAACTGTTTCATGAATCAGTGACAGAGAATTCAGCCAGGAGGGAGGTTCAATTCCTGTTCAGTCCAAAGGAATTACCAGGCTGTCCAGTAGTCTCTGACCCTTGTTGGGTTGAGGAGAGCAAGCAAGTATAAGGATAGTGTTATACTTTACAGTGTGGATGTTCACTTGTGTCATGGTTTAACCCCAGCTGGCAACTAAACACCACATAGCTGCTCGCTTACTCCCCCTCCCTGCCTGTCCCCCCCTGGTGGGATGGGGGAGAGAATCAGAAGGGTAAAAGTGAGAAAACTTGTGGGTTGAGATAAAGACAGTTTAATAGGTAAAGCAAAAACTGTGTACGCAAGCAAACCAAAACAAGGAATTCATTCACCACTACCCATGGGCAGGCAGGTGTTCAGCCATCTCCGGGAAAGCAGGGCTCCATCATGCGTAACGGTTACTTGGGAAGACAAACACCATTGCTACAGATGTCCTCCCTTTCCTTCTTTTCCCCCAGCTTTATATGCTGAGCATGATGTCATATGGTCTGGAATATCCCTTTGGTCAGTTGGGGTCCCAGCTGACTCCTCTCCCAACCTGTGCCCCCCCAGCCTACTCGCTGGTGGGGTGAGAAGCAGAAAAGGCCTTGGCTCTGTGTAAGCACTGCTCAGCAGTAATAAAAACATCTTGGCATTATCAACACTGTTTTCAGACAAATCCAAAACATAGCCCCATACTAGCTACTCTGAAGAAAATTAACTCTATCCCAACCAAAACCAGCAAAACTTGACAGGAAAAGGGAGAGTTTCAGTCCTTCTGCAGTGAGCATTTAGGCATTATTGAAATAAAGGCTGGAGGTTTTGGTATAACTATGCTAGAGGTGCCTAACTAAAGGGAGGATTTAAGGTTGTGGATCAATAATGATGATAAATAACAAATCTGCAGAGAGGTAGGGCTCAGGACATGTTTTTAACAGTCTTTTCTTGGACAGCTTATGTAGGCTTTTCCGTAGCATCCAGTTCTTGTCCTATGTTGAATAGAGTCAGAGTGCATTGCTCAAACAAGGCACTGGAGGCAATGTGTTTTGCAGCATGTTAACTTAGTGCTGTTACTCTGTCACAGTTCTCTGCTTGTGGGTGTATTGGTGAACACTGGAGGACAGGATGCCATGTACAGCTGCCCTGTTATTACTGTTTTCTGTCTGGAAAGCCAATTGTGATTTTTTTTTTTTTAAGAAGGGCAAAATGGGCCATGCAATCACTCATGCAGGCTTTGGTGCTTTCCCAGCTATTTTTGGTTCTCTACCCTTATCCTCTGCAGGAGAATGTGGTGGGAGGGGAGGAAATGTCTGTCCAAGACTTTCAACCATGAGCTGGTAGAAGTGAAGATATTCCTGGGAGAGAATAAGCCAGTAACCTTCAAGGATGGAGGTGCCTCTAAGAAATCTGGGAAAGACAAGAAGGTGTTTTGGAATGTTTATTTATAGAACCTCAGGGGAAGGTAGGAGTAAGAACTACCAGTAGTAATATTCACAGATGTAATGTATTAGGTGCTTCTCCCTCAGCACTTCGAGTGCTTAGAACCCTGTAAGATTCCCAGGTTCAGCAAAACAGAGCTATGGCTCCATTTGGAGAAGCAAAGGGTACTTTGGGGAAATGTAGTTTGTATGCAGTTCCTAGAATTACAATTAATTAGTGGGAAAGACACAGCTATGGTATGTGGACCATTCATTGCCATATCAATGAAAAACTACTGGCTCCAATGTGTACTCTGCAAAACCCTGGTGTAATTAGAACTTAATGATTTTTCTCATTTGAATTATTCGTTTCTAACTTTCTTGATCTCCTAGCTAATCCAACCGTTTATTATAGGCAAGGTCTAAGGCAGGACTGAGGTGATGGGTTTGCTGCATAAATGTGTATCTGCCTATCTACAGGAAGATGGATGTGTTTTGAATGCAGTTAGTTTTCTTTGTGTGTCAGCAAAAGATTTACCATCAAATCACTTGCCAAACTAGAGACTATAGAAGCTCAGATGAAATTGAGCCAAAGAAAAAAGGTGTAAGAAGGGGTAGGAAAGGTGCTTATCTCAAGCAACATTAGGTTTTGATTCAAGGACCCCCAAATTTCTCATCCTTGTGACTGTTTAGTGGCTTTTAAGTTTATGATTTTCTTCTGGAGCGCCGTCTTGATGGACTGTAATAATCTTTGTAGAGTTTGAATTCTTAGTGTAGCTGTATGAAATGAATGAAACTGCCTGGGAAACAAACAGCTTCAAGAAGATACTCCTAACAGAAGTCACACTTTTTGTTCTGAGATTTGATGTTTTTTAAAGCCTTGTTTATACTTGAGGGGAGGGGGTCTTACTGTTACTTTTTGTTTTCCCTTTCTATAGACAAAAGAAAAAAATATACTAAAACTGACAGTGTGGTGAAGTCCTGAAGGATGCTTGTCAGTGGGTAGGGTGTGAAAGCAGCAGCGCGCTATGCAAGTGTATGCTTTGGGGAACATAGGGAGCTGTGCAGAGCAATGCCGTGCATTGCTAGGAACTAATCCTTGCCTGCCTGTCACTCTGCAGTTAAGTCATCCATTTTGTTCTGCAGTTTTCAAGTCCTGAAAGTATGATTTTTGTTTACTTACCCCGCTTTGCTGCTGCAGTGCCTTAACAACTTGGTGAAAAAGTAGGACCCCTCCATCCTAAGTAGAGAACAGACAGATGGTCCCTGCCCTGAAGAGCTTACAGTCAGTTTTCTAAGCCTGGACTAGTAGTATTTCCAAAACACTTAAATGAAATACTTCCTCACACTATTTAGCAAGCAGTGTCTCCTGCCAGCAGCTCTGCCAGTTCCTCCTATCCAGGGGGCAGGCAGCTGCGGTGGGCTTGCTCAGCCTGCCCAAATCTGCCTGGCTGGCTGGAGCTATGCCATGAGGAGCAGCTTCCCCCAGCTCTTCCTTGTGCTCTCAGCTGTGCTTCCCTGAACAGCAGTCCTCCAAGCACCTGGTGATGTCTTGTCTCCCTTGGTGTCCCCTAGGCCAGAGTGGGGAGGAGGGCAGCGTTTGGCCTCAATTCTTGGTTTCAGCAGGAATCGGTTTCTGTGGGCCTTGAAGTCATTCAGCTTGAGGGTATTTGGGCTCTCCTGTTCTAAATAATCCGTAATATCAAAACAACAAAGTGACTTCTTTCCTTTCCCTTATGCAATAAATACTATAAGTCTATTTGAAGTCATAGGTAATTGAACATCTTTTGGGGCTATGGACCAAAGCATCCGCATGCCAAGAATAATAGGAGAGAGCAGTAGGGATTGCATTTTACCTCCTCTGTACAAAACATTTTGCTCTCCTTTCCGTCTCTTAGCAGAACATGGCGAGCATTTCAAAATTACTTGTGTTTTGTCATCATACCATGACTAACTTGTGTTTTGTTGTTTGTTTGTGAAAAAGAAAAATACTGCCTTGGCTTGGGATACATGTCCACATCCTGTACTGTGTTTTCACCTCCAATGACAGATGTTTCAGATGGTGCTAGACTCTGATTTCCCCTGCCTTGCTTGTACTTGCTAAAAGTCTGCTATAGAAATGGTTAACTAAACTGTAAAATACCAGAAGCCTGAGAAGCAATGCATTGCTAATGGATGGAATAGTCTGTTACTTGCTTAATTAGTTATGTTAAACAACTTAAGCTTTGGCAATATTAACAAATTCATTTAATCATAGTAAATAATAAGCATTATAATTGAAATGATGGCCTTTGTCTCCTGCAGAGATATTAAGTTGTGCCAAGTTTGCTTCATACCTGCTAAATCAGTGCTGATCAATGACTGGCAATGGCCAGACATAATAATATATTGGCACTTCTTTAAAAACTCTAGAGTAAGAGAAGCCAGTTCAAACATGCTTTGAGGATCTGAGGAAGAAAGTGAATGTTCTCTGTTATGGAAAAAAGTGGAAAATTATTGCAACTAAATGTAGGAAAGTGCCAGTGTGTGTTGCTCATGCAAATGTGCAGTGGCCAATAAAGATAACTTCTGACCCCAAACTGGTTATATAGTGTGCATTCAGGAGCTCTTCTTGAGCTTAAGAGGAGCGGGGAGCATGTGGAACTTGAATCTGCTGCCACTGTTTTCTGAAACTTGATTAGAAATGCAAGACTGAAAGAAGTAGTAAAGGCTATGGAAAGTCTTGGAAGAAGCTGGAATCTTCATCATGCAGTTGTACAAATGCCTGTCTATAGGGCATCAGGTACCAAAAATTGATGGGTTTAAAAAGATACTGTCTGGTGGCCAAGCTATTCTAGGGCTGTACAGTACTGGCTTCACATAGTGCACCTTTTCTGCTATGAAGTCTGAGATTGCCTCCTAGAGGAAAGATGCCTGATCAAGTAGTGTATTTCCTGTTTAAAGATCTGGTTGCATTAAATACATGTGCTCACCTGCAGTGTAATAATATACAGCCAAAATGTGGAAATACTGGCTTACAGGTGACCAGGATATATTTGTGAGTAGTTTGCATAAAAATACATACTGTTCAGATATATATATTCTGATCAGATAACTGATGAGAAAACTTTGCCCTTAACTTCTCTTCCTATTTCCCTCTCTCTTTTTTCTTACAGCTGTAGCACACACTTACCAGCCCATATTCAGCATGTGACTGTTTGTAATTGCCCCCCTTCCCTGTAAAATGTTGCTATGATTTCTATCTAGATGAGAGCCAAGCATGCCATTCTGTGGAGGAGGAAAAAGGGGAAAAAAAAAAAAAAATTTAGTTTCCTTAGGCAGCTGCTAATTGCAAGCTTCCCAAGTACTGTTTTGTGGGATGGAGCAGGGTGATGCAAGTTCCCCTTGCCTCAGACCTCTGTGCCAAAGGACTATTTCCAGCCCAGTGGGGAATGCAGAAAGGAAGTGTGGGAAAATGTCACTGCCTACACCCTGCTGCACCCAGGAATGATGGGCTGCTCAGAGCTGAGCATCACCTCTGGTGTTTCTTCCTGACCTCCAAATGAAGATCTGAAACTGGGAGCTAACCCCTGCCATTGGAGGAGTAGCACTACCTCTGTAAGGAATATTAGCTATTCTGCATCCATTGCTGTAGTAACAAGCTGTATGAATCTTCTCTGGCATAATTAATTTGGAAAAATTATCTTGGTGTAATAAAAGCTGGACCATCAAGCACATACCTAAATAGGCTTGTGCATTGTTTCCCTTCTACTAGAACCACTGAGATTGCTGCAGTAGATGTCAGTGGATAAAGAGCTATGCTACTGGGAGACTTAAGCAATAAGAGCAGCTACAGTGTTGCAGCAGCTCAGTCACAACTGCTTGGTTTAATTCAGAGCCCCCTAAGTTCCCCAATTTATAATAAAACTTAAAGCATTAAAAAACCAAAACAAACAAACAAACCCCACCCAAAAAACCCAAACAACAAAAAAACCCCCTGTTGGCCTTGGATGGCTTTGGCAGAATCTGCATAATATGTGCTGGATCTGGGGTAGTTGTTTTGGGGAAGCAATGGAGAAAACCAAGCAACAATTGAGAATTCTTTCAATGAAAAAGACTTTGAGAAAGATGGTAGGAAACATTTCATGGCAGTTGCAGATTGGGAGCATGCTGGAACTTCTTCCAGTTTAGTTAAGTGCCTAAGGGAGAAATTTGTTTGCCTGCAGAAACTGAACATTAGAGAAAGAAGCTATAAGCTATACACTAGCAATATATGATGCACTAAAAATGAATATGTCAAACCTGACTTGTAGTGAATCTACTGCAGTGCCTACGGTATCTCTTTAGATATGCTTGGTCTTGTCTGTGGTAAGAATAAACCTTTTGATGACTATAATGAAAGCCTGTGAATAAGAAAAGGCTTCACGTTGCACAGGAAATGCAGTGACAAGAAATAAATAGCTATTTCTGCCCGGTGAGATTTAACAGCTTAAGATGCAATCAGCAATCATATGTCATTTGAACTGGTACCTGTACACATTAAAGCAGGATCCTAGAAGCAATCTGGAACAGTGGCAGAAGTCAATGGAAATGATTACACATTTTAAGCCTGAGCATAGGAGCCTCAATTTTATCCCAGGACCCCATTGTGGTAGGTTCTATATAAATGCAAAACCTAAAGGCATTTTCTGCTGAAAAGATCACTATGTTCATATTGTGAAATAATAGACAAATCCAGTTGGTAATGCAGTATGACTGCTTTTCTGGTTTATTTAGCATTTACACTGTGATCGCAAACAGGTTGAGCCCCACTTTTCCATGCAGTTGGAAAACACAGAATGTGTGATAATTCTGTCCTAAGGAGCTTACGGTCTAAAAGATGTAGTAAGGCAGCAAGAAAAGCAAGCAAGATGGACTGCAGAAAGCAACAGTGTAACCAGTTGAAAAGGACGTCATCTCAGTGTGCTTTTAAGAAAGCTTTGGACTGGATTCTCCACCCTTACTTCATGTGAGCAGTTTGTACAGACCAGCTGGTAAAAGCTGGTGTGAAACTGTAATTTCCTGTTGTTCTCAAATTGTTGTGACCTTTATATTGCACCTAATGAAGGTTGTTGATATCAACATGAGCAGAATCGGGCATAAAACTTGGACCAGTTCTTGTCAGTAGAAGCTGTAAGTGAATTATTACAAAATTACTTAAAAGGAAAGAAAGGAGTCTAAAACCCATATTATTGCTATTCCTATAAAATCTCATCATTTCCCCCAGACAAGATACCAAGTTAGAGAACCACAGTATTACAGTATCTATAAACAATTAGAATAAATCAAATATTCTCCTTTTGGTTTATTTTAGATTGCTTTATAATTAACTAATGTGCTTTCCTGAAACCAGTTTTATGTTGTCCTAATGGCTTTGGCTACAAAATGAGATCACCAACTAAATGATTGCCTAATCACAAGGACCTTTAAACATCTTTTAGGAAGTGCTGTGTTACCTTAGACTGAAAAATTCTGCTGCTGTATTATCTGGTGCACAGTAACATTTACATATAGTACTGAATGTTCATATTGCATAAAATCATTATAATGAAATTCCACATACAAATATTCATTTCTGTGTTGTCAATACTGCATGACAGTTTCAGGAACTTTTTTTTTTTTTAATTTCTTTTTAATAACCTGGTTCAGCAATCTACTGAGAAGGCATTTAAGTCCCACTGAGGTGGATGCTGGAGCTCCATAAATGTGATATGTATCAGCTGAGGATTTGTCCCAGCAGGACTTAAGATATAGTTATATGCTTTCCTGAATTGAGATGACAGAGGATTACATTCATCTCATTAAGGTGGTTAAGAGTGCATAAAATATTTCAAGGGGGTTCAAGTGGGAGTGGAGTTGGTGATGGCCATTCTTAATAATTTAGGAAAAAAATAGAATCATAGAATCATAGAATCATTTCGGTTGGAAAAGACCTTCAAGATCATCAAGTCCAACCATTAACCATGCCCCCTAAACCATGCCCTGGAGTACCCTGTCCACTCGCTTTTTGAATACCTCCAGGGATGGTGACTCAACCACTCCCCTGGGCAGTCCATTCCAATGCTTGACAACCCTCTCAGTAAAAAAATTTTTCCTAATATCTAACCTAAATCTCCCTTGCCTCAACTTGAGGCCATTTCCTCTTGTCCTATCTCCAGCCACCTGACACCTGACAGAAGACACCAAAAAGCACACATAAATACAGAAACGGACTCAGCCTTCAGAGATAAAACCTTTTAAAAATTAAACTTTTACTAATGATCTCAAACATCTCCTGTGATAAATCTTTTCTGCCCACTTTCTAATTCAGTGGTCTATAAAGCAATTACAGTTCATGAGAATCATCATTTCCTTTGATAGAGTGTAGCATGTTGTTGGTTTTGTTCACTCTGGACAGTGTATTTTTAATTAATCATGTAGTATATTATTGTGTTTTGTTATTTATAACATAGAAGCTAGAGGTCACCAAATGTAGTCATTCTACTGTAATGTGTTTATTTGTTTAAATATACCTATCCTGCCTTGCTTTCTTCACTAACACTAGATCTTGACAGCAGTGCATTTACAATATTTCCATAGCTGACTGAATAGTTTTATGTGGTAGATGATAATGCAGGAACCGTTTGAGAAAAAACACTTTTACAGCTTACAACAACAAAAATGGTTCCTTTAATTCAGTTTTTGGGAATGTATTTTATTAGATATTAATATTTATATGAAATGTGAGAAGTGAAAATCTGTTTATTGACTTGTCAGCAAAGGGATGTTTCCTGTTGCCTATTTGGATTTCAGGTGTGCTCTGCCTATCTGCTCTATCCCTCAGAAGAATCACATAAGGTGGCAAGGACCGCGAGTCTTTCCTGTGCACCATCCTTAAGTCTATGAAACTAGCAATGCTTATTTGAGCTCGGCTTGTTTGGAATTCCTGGAAACTTTTGGCTAGCTTAGCAGACCCTAAGAAAAGCTGAATTTTAAAGTTTGACCTGTTGTCTTTAAGAAGCAAATAGTATCCTATATGTAAGCGTTGTGGTTTAAACCCAGCCAGCAACTAAGCACCACACAGCTGCTCACTCACTCCCCCCTCACCCAGTGGGATGGGGGAGAAAATCAGGAAAAGAAGTAAAACTCGTGGGTTGAGATAAGAATGGCTTAATAGAACAGAAAAGAAGAAACTAATAATGATAATGATATCACTAATAAAATGACAACAGTAATAATAAAAGGATTGGAATGTACAAATGATGCGCAGTGGAATTGCTCACCACCCGCCGATCGACAGACACCCAGTTAGTCCCTGAGCGGCGATTCCCCGCCCCCACTCCCCCCAGTTCCTATACTAGATGTGACGTCACATGGTATGGAATACCCTGTTGGCCAGTTTGGGTCAGGTGCCCTGGCTGTGTCCTGTGCCAACTTCTTGTGCCCCTCCAGCTTTCTCGCTGGCTGGGCTTGAGAAGCTGAAAAATCCTTGACTTTAGACTAAACACTACTGAGCAACAACTGAAAACATCAGCGTTATCAACATCCTTCTCATACTGAACTCAAAACATAGCACCGTACCAGCTGCTAGGAAGACAGTTAACTCTATCCCAGCTGAAACCAGGACAGTATGACACTTTCTGTGTGGCGTAAATTTACATAAGGAGGTTACTTCAGAAGTGACTTACAAATAACATTCAGCAGTCAAAGAAATGAGGAATTTCCTTTCAAGGAACCCTCCATGTTCTGAGGGTGTTTGGCTGCTGAAGGTGGCGGGAATGCTCAGCAGATGTGTCTATGATCTTGCTGACAAGCCTTTTTGTCCTCTGAATACTTTGATAAGAACTGAGATTAATTATTTTGCTCTAAAATAATTTCACTTTTACAATAAAAATCATGAAACTGTGAGAGAGGATCTGGCAGTGAAAATAATGCCTTTACTCTTACAGTCCTGTAAGACTCTGCTAACTATTCTTTGAGCAATATATTACTTTTCATGTCTGTTGAACAGATGCAGCAAGATGTCTGTGTGATTTATAGGCTACTTGCCTGACAATCCTGGGGTAGTTGGTTGGTTTTATACATTGTTGTTGTACCATTTTGTGCATATATTATCAGTTGCTGAAGTCTCTGTTCTCTCCTTGGATTTTAATGTTGTGAAGTTTCTGAAATGACAAAGAGGAGTAAGATGCTGAAGGGATCAGAGAGTAGCATTGTCAAAAATGTCAAGCTGACGTAGTTCTGTTTTCAAAAACAGCTTAGCTTGTTAGGTGCCGGCAGACAAATAGGTTTCCAAAATCAGATTCCTGAACACCTAAATCATTCTTGACAGAGTTTGAAACTTCTGGATTTTGAATGCACTCATTTAAGTTCCCCCCTTCTTGCTTTTAGAGTAAATCTAGTTCTTTGAACAACTTATCCATATAAAATCTCATTGACTTCAATGGTACTTATTTTCTTGTGTAATTAGCTATCTAAGTAAACATACTATGAAGAGCAAAGTCTAACATACCACATGCAGCACAGAAATTTTTTTCTTTGGCTGTGAGGTTACCTCATAAATTTTCATACAGATAACATTTAATTGTAGTTAATATAAACATAATAATAATTTCTGAAGCACACAGTGTTTGCTGAGTTGGCTTCTATTGAGTATAATAGGAGGTTTGATAATCCAATCCTATCCTTTTTAAGGACAAGAGAAGTAATATTGTTTTATCTGATATTCAGTTACCTCTGAATATTTGTGAATTGTGGATTCTCGTACCACAGACATCGTCCCCAAACTTTCAGCAGTTTATTAGACCACTTACAGCACCTTCCAAACTTAGCAGCAGTATTGCTCTTAGACCAACTCGGAGAATCGTACAGCTGCTTTGCTCTCCAAACAGCCCTAACCATGTTGGTACTGTGGCAATTCTGTGCAGAGCCACTTGGGTGGCTCTCCTGCACCCTTCCTAACCTGATGGAGTACAGGAGTGTTTGATATATATGCACAGTGAACAAAGTTAGTCTTCTCTAAGACATAAGTGTTCTTAAATTTGAAAGTGGTTGTTAGAATGGAGATTCTTTCTTGCTGATATAGTCAATAAAATTCTTTATAGAAGTGGATGAAGGAGGAGTGGGAAATTACGGCAAGCACAAAGCTGTGGTGTTATGGCTCAACGTTTAAAATAAGGGTCAACAAATGCATAAATTACCCTAGCAGTGCAGTGCAGTGCTTTCTGCAGCATAAAAATATTTATTTGAAAGACTTGCTTATACTCAGGTTGACTAAGTTAATATATTTGCATAATATGAGTAGTACAATTTTTAACTGTTTGTATTTAATATTCAACAATAGGCTTTTAGTTGCATATATTCTGAACTGCATAAGGAAGTGTACAGGCTTATTAGGTAGTGTAACTAGGCACTACTGCTAAGGATTTTTAAAGTCCGTAGTGTTTCCCAGTGTTCAGTTCTGGTAGCCCAAGGTTACCCATGAATCTGAAGGCAGCCCTGTGCTTTGCAGTGTGCTTTGCAGAGGCCCAGGGCTGCCGCCACCCTGGGACAAATCACCCTGTGCACTGGGTCGTGCTGGGTGCAGGAGGCAGCCAGGCTATGTGGCTCCATCAGGCAGGACCGGAGGGCTTGGCACCACAAGGGCAGAGTCCTCTGCTCAGGCAGCCAGGCTAGCAGCATCCTCTGGCTCCGCTCTGCTCTGCGAGTATGTGGGGGAAGCACGTGCATGCCGCTGGCGTCTCCCAAGTTTTGTTTGGTAAACGTGCTGGGGAGAAGAAAGAGGGAAAGCAGAGAAAGGAAGAGCCCATTTGTTCATTTTGCTATGCATATATTTCATATTGAATGTCTTGCTCTCCTTGCTGCTGTCAATGTGTCCATACTGGGCGGCAATAAGGAAAGCAGTTTAGTGATTGTATAGCATAGTACTTAATTTTATTGCTGAAAAGATAAAACTGAGCTGTACACCTGCTGTTAAACCTCAATCTCACCTTTAAACCTTCCAGCTAATGTCAAACCTCAGGATGATTCTATATAATTTAAAAAGAAAATGTTACACAAGTTTTTTCCAAGAAAAAAAAAAAATCTTTTCCCTGTTGAGGATGAAAATGGGAGCATCCTTTCCATACTGCAGTCTGCTGCAACTATGGAAATTGCTAAACAAGCATTTCACTCTCAGGCAATGCAAGGGGGCACACTTACGCAGATAAGAATTCAGGTCTGTATTTAAGACAAAGCCAGTCAGCTCATGATCATATAAAGCTACACAAACTAGACAGAGCAGGACCTACATTTTGACTTAATGGTGGTCTTGTTTAAGGAAATAAAATGGGCAATATCCTAAATTCTATCCTGGCTTCCACCTAATTGGAAAACGTGCACACTACATAGAGCACACATTTTCTGAGAGTGTTTTCCTGCTCTCTTGGGAAGGAACTGGAGTCTTGAGTTAACCTCATTTCATATATATACACACCAATGTTATCAAAGATTATTCCAATTTAAAAGACAAGCCTACATTTTTTGGATTCACAAAAAAAATTTAAAATCACTTCTCATCTTCAGCATCTGGAAGATGTCAGATCAAAATGCTGTCAGATGCAGGAAAAAGTAGAATGTATCTAAAATTATGTATAGTTTTATTCCAGAAATAATGATATTCTCGCTATTATTATTTAACTGTCATTCCTCAAAGCATTATAACTCATTGTGTAGTGAGCACAAGTCACATGATACCATATTTGTATCTTTCTTGTCTTTCTCAAGCAGTAATTTACCCCTAATGAATTATAATCAATGCAATTGTTAGAAGTTGACATTTAAGGGTATACTTTAAACTAAAGTTTGTTTTTTCAGAGTATTTTGCTCAAGATCTCAAACAGTAACAGGGAGTAAGAAGTAAAGGTCATGAATACATCTTAAAAAAATAACCAAACCAAAACTACCCCCCCAAAGTGAAACAAAACACCAAAAAACCCCACCACCAAACAAAGTTGCTTTTGAATTAGTTGATGCTTGTGGTAAAGGCTTCTCTCTTTTTGTCAAGTTCTGCCTGTGGATATGTCAGTGGGAGCAGTGCCCCACAGCCCAGCCGCACGCCTGCGCTCCCTGGATGTCGCAGCAGTTCCTGTCAGGGCTGCGTGCATGGTGGAGCGCCCTTAATGGGACTGGATTGCTGCTGTGCGTGCTGGTCTGGCTCTGTCAAGATCAAATGAAGGGATTTGAAGAAAGGCTGTCGGGGTACGATACGCCTTCCAAGGGAGCAGCATTGAGATTGAGTACTGTATTTTCTAAAGGAATTGTTTATAATGTGTGAGGCCTGTGATTTTTTGAGAAAAATGACACTTATGAAAGAAAGAGGGAGGCAAAGATGTATTTCACCCTTGGTGAACCATCCTATCTGACAGAGTATGGAAGTCTTTTTACATCTGTTATGTAAAATCATATTTGTATGCTGAGATGTGAGAGAGAGTAGTAAACACCCCCCCCCCTCTGGGAGGGCAATGGGAGCCTCAAGGAAACCCTGGCTTCATGAGTGGAGACTGATGGAACAAAGCACATGGGCACAAGCCATGTCTGTTATTTTACTGTAACAGGACTGGCATTTTGCTCCAGCATTGCCAGTCCAGATCTGCTGGCTTAGAAGGGATCTCCAGGCAAGACAGGAGACTGCTCTGACTTTGTCTGTACTTGATCTTTCTCTAAACTGAACTACTCAGATTTTACTGAAGCGTAGAATGTTCTGGCCAGCCTTTATCTTAAGCATTTATTTCATGTATTCCCAGCCCTAGTTTAGGTGTCTAGAAAGGGTCGACTGATGAGCTCAGGGACTTTTCAGACCTAATAGGACTAAGATTAATCATCTATAACTAACTGTTAGAAGAGAATGAGTTGTTAAATTGCTCTATCCTATCATGTTAAGTAAAAGTTATTATTTTGAGCAGAGTGGAAGTAGTTTGAGACCATGGGAAAGTTTTCCAAAGCTATAAAATTAGACATAGAGTGGAGGACTGAAAATGAAAATATATTTTAGAAAAAAAACCCAAAACACCAAAAAACCAAAGACATGTGAGTTGAATGTGAAGTTCAGTTGATCTGAAGTAAATTTAATGTTTCTGAACAGTGAATCTACAGTCATCTGAATATCGTTGTGGTCACGTACAGATTTGTAGTTATGTAAGAGTGTTGCAGACTCTGCTATTTTAATAGATATAGAAAATCAGTAGGCAAAAGTAGTAGGAAAGCATGACTGGAGTTTGGAAGTAATATTTTTGAACATGCCATTTGTAAGAATGAAATGTGAATTTAGAGTCATATGAAAGCCCTGTAAGTATGCTTAGCAACTCCAATGCACGTTCAATGTCATGGCAAAACCATATGCTGAGTGATGGATCTTCTCAAACACTGTAGATACGGCCTTCCTTCTCAGACAATATACCCAATAACTCCTTGCCAATACCTCCTGGCCCAGCTCTTTGGCTTCAGCCACTGTTTCTTTCTGTTTAAAAAAAAAATCATCTGTTCCCAAGCCTCCTAAAATAAGTTTATGTTGAGGTGAGTGGGTTTCACTCAATGCAAGAGATCTTTACCTTGCAAAATGCTGTCTGAATTATGCCTATGTTTACACTTGCCCTGGGTGTATTGAGCAGTATGTAATTGTGTCCTTGAGGCTACCCATGAGGATACTGACTGAAGAGCCGTGGAAGTAGTAGAGCGTGCATAATGGGAAGATGTGACTGAGGTTGCCTTGGAAGTGAACTTGTCTTGCTGTCAGGTACAGGAGCCATGCAAAGTCTATCCCAATGGCATCATTCCTGCATATGATATTGAATTTAGCACTGCAAATCTAGTGAGATGCAGTTGTCTGGAATTTTTGAAACCTTAAGTCAGACAGGTTCTGCTTTCCAAGATACAGGTGACAATCTCCATGGTGTTGGGTTTTAGCCCATACTAAAATGTACCATGAAAATTTTTAATTTTTTTGTGAATACTGACCACTAGATCTCCTCTGTCAGAATATTACTGCCATATCTTTTGTTTTTCTTTGAGGTTTTGTCACTCTTATTTTAGACATTGCTCACCTAAAATATCCTGAGCAATAAAAACAAAGTGTTCAGTTTGCATTCTCTCCTTGTTCATCATCACCTACAGTTGCTTCAGTTTGGAAAAGCACATTAAACTTAGTGACAGTATTCCTTTTTACTGTGCTTGATGTGCCTAATGATAAATGTTGCTTTGCTCTCACTAGATTAAATAGATTCATGGTCTTTGTTACTTCTTGTATATCCTAAAAGAAGAAATAAGTAGGCGATAAACAATAAAGGCCAGTGAATGAGGAGGCTGAGATGGTTTGCCAGACTACTGTAAGTCATAACCTTTCAGATTATTGTGAACCTAAAGAAAGGATAATAGAAAAAGGATATCCTGTTTCTCTTGTTTTGAAATCTTTCCAGACCTAGGATGGGAGGTTATTTTCAAAACCGAATATGATTTGTGCTGTGTGATTCCAGAGGTCAGAGTTCAGCATTCTTTAATAGCCAAATTTTCCATTGACCTCAAAGAGAGCTTTGTAGGAGAAAGGACTGTGGAATTCAGCTCACAGGGATTTCTGTTCTTTTTTAATAAGGAAAAGTCTTGGCTGGCTAACACTGTGCATTCTGCTGAAATACCGGTTCATCATTTGCAGAGTAAATGTACTGTTTAATATTAAAGAAATGATTCAGTCTTTTAGTAGCAAAGTTCTTTCAGGTTATTAAACTAGCATTATAATTTCTGTTCTACTGGTGTCACAAATGAAGTTCTGGACGATGGTTGTGACCAATTAGTAATAGGTTGAGCCTTAAAAAGGCTCATTTTAATCACTTCTTGCTATTCAGTTTTCAGGTTTTTTTGTGCTGAAGGAAGGTTTGACACTCAACAGATTAGCAAATCACTGAGCATTTTTCAGTTTTTTAAAAATACTGCTAAGCAGGGCTCTTATCAGTAGTAAAGTCTCCAAGATCGTCTATTCCTTATGCCTTAATTTAGTGGTTTTTATCTTGCATACAACATATTTTTTCATCAGTGTGTGATGCATAGTGATACACACAGGTGACTCCAGCTGAAAGGGGACCCTGTAACATTTGGGAAAGACGCTTTTTTAGAACAAGCTTGTAATCTAGGTAGGCAAGACAGGCCTAAGAATAAGTCTCCACACACTGGAAGGTGAATCAACTAAAAAGGTGAAGGGGGGGTTAATCAGGTTAAATTGATAGTTGACAAACATTGATTATTAGGATATATTAATATATTTAATATTCTAACTATATACTGCTGTGTTAGTATTTCTTCCACATACTTCGATACTTTACAATACTTGTTAAAGTAAATTGCTTTTCTGCAAACTTACATCGTAATTAGTAGCAAATGTAGTGGCACATATAATCCTAAATATCAGAATATGAAGAGAAAACCAAGGTGGAGGTACCTGTTGGATTTCAAAATACTATTTTAATTCAGAAGAAAGGGCTTGATTGATGTTATGGGGTGTTTGTGGGGTGAGAGAGGCTATTCATCTTGGTTTCTGAATCCAGAAATTAGCCAGGCTCCCTCCTCTTACAGCTGTGACAAACGTTTCTTACAGCAACACTAGTGGGAATAATCTATTTACAGATAATGTGAAAAATGAAAGAAGATAAATAATATTTTATAGTACAGCTAGAGAAATTTTAAGCCAAAAGTGAAAACAGGTATTTATGATGGTTCCAAGGAAGCCTTTGATAGCTGTCTTTGATAGCTGTTCCATTCCCCCCCCGCTGTCTAGTATACACGATGATGTAAAAACATGTGCTTTTTTTTTTGGTGATAGAAGTGTCATTCAGAATTAGGGGATTTCTGGATTTGTTAGCAAAAGCACATGCATGGTTATACGGCTGGTCAGCAGCTGGAGCCTTCATTTGCTAATGCCTTCATCCTTTGGGAGACATGCTTGATTTTTTTACATGCCGTGTGTCCATTCTCCTGTATCTATTCAAGTGATGTCTTCCCCCCCCCCCCCTTGATATCATTGGTCTCTCCTTTATAGGTTTGCTAAAAATGTTATAAATATGATATTAGGAATTTTTTTTTTGCATATTAAATTCAATATTAACATTAAAATAATCCTAGAGCAGAATATTTTTTTAAGGAGGCTAGTAAAAATTTACCTTGCTTAGTCTGTAACCTTGGCTTGTCTCCCTCCCTGAGGTGTGATAACAGCCTCCTGTTTCTGTTCCGCCCTGAGAGAACTGCATCTGTAACTTCCATGAAAGTATTAAATAGCTTGTGTGTACAGCTGCTTGGGCTGCCACTTCCACTAAATGCTTTTCCTATTTTCCTGTTGCTTTTGCTATGCTAGATTGCCTTCAAGGCTTCATTCTGAATCTGGGCCTTTAGCCAAAATAAAAGCCAAAGACACATCAAAGGACTTGCTCAGAGGATCGCCAAATATTACATTTAACTAGAACAGAGAGAAGTATTTCTTCTGAAACCCTAGGCTGGGTATGGAAAATACTGTGTAGAGAAGGAGACATTTGGAAATCCTGGGAAAAAGTGTTTGTATTGGACAAATACATGTGCTTGCCAAGCTTAAAAAAAGGACATCTTGGCAGTCCTATGCTGCAGAAAGACCTTCAGCCATTAAACCTAAATTAATAGTAAAGATGATAATTGCAAAAGAAAGTGGAATTTATATTGTGAATAATCCAAAAACCATGGCATTGACAATAAAGTTTGAGAAATGCAAGCAAGAGGTGATTTCGTAGAGCTTGACTGAGAACCAATTTGAACTTGGAGCAGTGAGCTCCCAGAGGAGTTTGTGTAACAGAAATTAAAAGGAAAATGAAATGAGCAAATGGTCTGTCAAACTTGGTGCTTCAGTTGCTCACGTGTATCCTCTGCTGTTGAACCTGGGTGGTACTGGAAGTTTGCAGGGGTGTGATGTGAGTGGGGCAGGGTGTACCTGCCCTAGCCCAGGAGAGGCTTTGAAGCAGTGGTTGTAGCCTGCTGAGAATACAGCTGTATCAAGGGAAAGTGCCATAAACAATGGGAACATGGTGTTGTACACTTCCTAGAAATAATTGCAGCAATTTAATCTGGAAGCAAAAATGGACGTAACCTGTCCAGGACAACTGAGAAGGGGAATCGTAAGAGTTTAAAAGCAGAAACAGAAATAGAAATATAGTTTTTCTTGGGAATTTTCTGTTATGTGACATTCTCGCAGACTCTGTGACACTCAACACCGTATTAATTTTACAAATATTGAAGAGCCCTTGGGGGGGGGCATGTAATATAATGTATCTGCAATCACTTGGCTTTGTCATTACAAAAATAAATTTCCAGTACACTGTTGAAGAAGCCTGCCTGGTTATAGGGTAATTTTATTCAGGGTAGATAAAGGAGGTGGTAAGTTCCAGAGGCTCTGGTGTAAGCTAACACTTGAGCTATGCACTGGCTTGTTTTATTCAGCGCTGATAAGTTGGTGTCAGGCAGCAAACTGGGATCTGTCAGACTTCTTAGCTCTGAGAGATTACTGAACAGCATGGGAGCCTGGAAAAAAATATGGGTCACAATGCTGAAAGATAGACAAATCTCACTGATGCGTCTCTGCTTATATAATTGGAGTTTTAACAAGCTCAGGATCTGCCCCTTCAAGAGTGGATATGAATTACATCCTCAAAAAATGTTACGAAATTAATCTGCCCACTGATGAGATTGTCTTCTCTTGATTAGTGTCTTTATTGAACTGTCCTGTCACTTACTCTGTAAGTGTAATCTACCTCCTTCTGTGTATGAAATACTACACCAGATCGAACTGTTGACTGCAAACAAATTGTCAGGCAAATGTGTATGAAAAACAAATATAAAAGGCTATGAACATCAGTCTTGATTCTTAACTTGCCTAAATATTTGTGAAACATTTTTTCTAATTATATTCCCAGTGCTGGTAGAAATATAAAAGGCTCCTGAAGTTACTCAGCAGATAGTTTTAGATATCTACAGACTCCGCTTATACCTTTTATTTTGCTCATCCATCTGTTCATATAAATTTCTGTTCTCTGTCCAGTTTTTTTCAGATCTTTCCATTTCATATCTAAATTTGAATGTTAACTTCTCTCACTCCTCTGGAGAGTACAGAGCCCCTGATATCTTAACAAACTGACACACTTTGATATGTGAAGGTGTAATGTTTTTCTGCAGTATTAACAGCAGTGTATTTATTAACATCGCTGAGGGGGATTTAGCACTATATAGCACTACAATAGAGAGAAATAATCTTCCCAAAGATACAGAGACTTGTTCTTGTATAGAGTGCTGTCTTTCATATGGAACTATTACTAGTGAACCCCAGAATAAGCAGCTCTTACCTGTTAATGTATGTATTCAGTCTACTTATGTGATTAAATTGCAGTGAAACTATACTCAATTTGTACAATTCATATTTATTTATAATATTTCTTTGGAGGCAGTTTTCAAACATAAGAATACAAAAATATTTGTGTTAATTTACTGTTCAACATGTGCCGTGAATTAAATTCTGTGCTCTAGCCACAGAGCATATGGGTCTGCTACAATCCTTAAGGCTGCAGATTTAGGTTTGATACTTTAAATTATAGACCTGCTTTTTGCTGTTTTTCAGGATGGAGGCTGTTGCTTTAAAGCACTGTCTGTGTTTGGAGAAATGACCCAGACTCCTTACTCAGCTCCAGACTTCCTGGGGGAACACAGGAAAAAATACTTATATTCCAAACAGAGAACATATTTAGGCATCTTATAATATGGATTGACGCTGGTGCCATTCTCAAAAGTATCTATCACTCTAAAGGACTGTCTGAATTGTTTTATTTCTTTATTTTTGGACCTGCATTCCCACCTGTGAAATGGGCAGGTGACTCTGTCGTGCCTCACAGGAATGTTACAGGGGAAAATACAGTGTAAGGCCTGTATATCAAATTATTCCTCCACAGAAGATTTGCAATTTTTCAATTTGAATTTTCTCCCTGGGAAAATATTGGTGACTTCACTGTCACTCATAGCATGGAATATTTTTTTGTGTACAAGGTTAGGAGAAAATTTCTTTTTGCGTGAGTATGTAGATTACAAACCCTTGTTGTAGTTCAAGTCTAGAAAGTTATTGCAGAATGTTCTAGATTAAGAAGAAAATATTAAACCTGAAATTACTTGTGAGAACAGCTCTTTCCCAGGAGAGTACAGCACTGCTGCACGGTGCAAAGGGCCTATTCTGTACAGCAACTCGTGAACATAAGCATTTCTCTTCATGGCAGTTTGCTGAGTTTCCCTTTGTTTATAAAATTCTACTGCAAGACCTTGATTTTTCAGATTTAAATGTACAGCTAAGCAGCCTGCTCTGATTAAATAATTATTTTTCCTGAGGGTGTTTCTCTTTGGTCGTTTTAAGGTTTTAAATGTCTCTAACCTGCTAGTAATGCACATGTGGTATCATCATGCTTAAAACCCCATGTTAACAAATCTGTGTTGGCTGGGGGTTAGGCTTTTTCAGTCAGCTGTCAAGTGTTTGGGGATATCTTTCTTGACTCACTTGTGGGTTTGCAACTCAGATTACACAGTATCTCAAATGTGTGCTGTGAATTTTAATTCCATTTTATGTTCATTCTGTTATGGGTGTGGAAGGAGGAGCAGAACAGGGAAATAGCAATAAGATGCACCGTTGTATGAAAACATGCTTATGAGTAATTTGGATGTAAAATTGGTACAGATTTTGCAAGATAAATCTTTGTGAATGTGCTTTCAAAAGCTGTAGAGATTTATATTTTTTCTTTTCATGTTTGTATTTCACTACTTTGTCATGTTCTTATATGTATCTGTACCCATTCATGCATATTGATCAGTTGTTACCATAGGCCTTCAACAGGATGATCACTACAATTAATTTCTATACTCTTGTTAAACTTTATAGATCATTGAATTTTAGTTTTTGATCTTCAATATTTCAGTTAGCTTACCCCCAAAGTCTTCCTCATTGGATTTTAACAAATTAAGTGACCTTTTCAGATGGTCTGCTCATAGCCATGTTCACCCAAGCAGTAAAGGACTGATGCTTTCTAGTAGTAAAAGTCCTTGCAAATGGAGACCTAAAAGTTTCATGTGAACACGATACCCCAGGGGACACCCTGGGATGTTGTTCCGATACACGTGAGGACACAGAATGACTGGGAATCTCTGTTGCCAGCACGTGGTGTGCAGATGAGTAATATTTGGTGGGGGCATGGAAAGTGTTACTGAAAGCAGAGAAAAGGTGTACAGCAGTGGTGGAGGGGCTCTGTTTGCACAAGAATATAATGCATTATGGTTCCTTCACTGCTCTGGGTTTCTTTTCTGAGTGTTTTTCTTCATTTTCTTCTTTCATCATCAATTTGTGGTGGTTTTCCTGTTCCTCTTTCATGGCTACTGATCTTGTGTTAAGCAGCTTTCATGTCCCCATGTTAGATGCGAGATTTCTGTCTCTCCTTTATAGCGCAGGAGAATATAAATCGCAGGAGTTAAAGGATCTCAGTGGCCTGTCTGCCACTGTTGTGAATGTATTGGACAAGATAATCGGACATGGGGAATATAAGGGATCTTTCCTGGTTTAGAGACTGGCCCAAGGAGGTTGCATCCATATTTTGGAGACTTTGTGGGAATGGCCTCATTGTGCTCAGCTCTTCACAGGAAGAGCCATCTCCTTCCCAGTGGGGAGAAACCAGAGATGAGCTGTATCTCATAGGCTGCAAGACAGGAGACAAAGCTATTATCAAGTTTATCACCGTATTCTTGTGTGAAGTTAGTATACCCTGCCCTGCGGTGTGGATGTGTTGGTGTGAGAGAGTCTACAGGTGTCTGCCTTGAACCTCCCTCCCCCATTCCTATTGCTGCTGGGTGCAGCCTCTGCCAGTTACCTCCTGGTCTGAGCTCCCACACACTGAGCACTAGTTCTAGCAGCACTGGTGCTTTCAGCCTCTGCGAGGGAGGGAAAAGCTGTGCCACAAACTGGGTATCTGAAGGAAAAATTTGGAAAGGGCAATTTTACTGAACAATTATTGTTTCACGGTCTTCCCCCTTTACCTAAAACCACATGAGAAGGAATTACAATGTAAAATTATTGCAGCCCGAATTGAGCACACTTGCAAACATTTGGTATCTTTTGTTCTTTCTAATCTAAATTGAATCTGTGAATAATAATGATTTCATGATGTGAGTGGGGGAAAAAAGTAACCATTCTGAGCAAAAGTGTAACTATATGAAGCCTTATTGATTAGAGCAATACCTAAGTGAGCTAAATGCAACCTATAAGTGCCACTCTCAGAGGATGATACTTTACCAATGCTCCTTGCTCCCGAGGCTGGCCGCATAAGTCTATGTAACAGGGATTCGTAAGTGATGAGGAACTTGCTCTGGCCAAACCTGCTTCCACCCAGCCAAGCCTGCATCCAGCTGTATCCTCAGTCAGTGCAGGAGGTGCAGTGTCACTTGTTGCTTTGAAAAACTTTGATCAATTTTATCCTTTTGCTTTCTTTGCACCATCATGCTTAAGTTTGGTAAAGAAAACTGTAGAGAATGTTGAAGTAAATGGAGATCTTAACCTGTGGTGAGGAGTCACCATTAAGAAAGAAAGTGTAACGTGTTTATGTATTTGTATGTCTTAACCAGCTGATCCAAAGGGGTTTGCAGACGTGTATCTTCCACAAACCGAGCCCAGAAAAGGGACCCGTGAGATTCCACAAAAATAAATTATTAATCACATTTGATATTTGTGTAGCACAAAATTACATTGTATTCCATAAATCAGAAATTACTATATGGTATGTATTCCCTCCCCTCAAAATATATTATATGCATAATCTTTTCTGGCTAGTCCTGAATGAATAATTGTTACAGATGTTGTCTCAAAAATCTGACTAATTCTCAGTACCTTTTCATTTTCCTAATCTTAATTAAATCTGTGACTGAAAAGGACACATGATGAGAATGGAAAAAAAATCACCTTGTATAAATCAAAAGCAGTGATATGAAATCAAACTGTTCAGGATAAAAGTGTGGTTTTGTATATAAGCTATTAAGGAGCTTTTCTTTACACCCCCCCCCTTTTGTTTAATAAATTGAAGGGACAGAATTGCTGTTCAGCTCCTGAGGCAAACAGAACGATGGATTCTACAGCTCGTACAGAGGCCTCTTGTGCAGCAAGAGCTGTACGGCATCTGGTTTTCTGAGAAATGCACAGTGCTTCCAAAAAGCTTAGCTGTTTTTGCTTCTTTCTGTCTGTCTTAGTTGAACCACTCTGCTTCCCTCAGCGACTGTCCAATACAAAAGCCTCCCTTTCTCGCTAAGATTATTTTTAGCCATAACCCATTACCTGATGCAGCTCAAATGACCTCCCAAATGACTGTCACGTCAAATGATGAGGCAACACAGTAGGTGTAGATGTTGGGTGTAAAAATAGCCAGAGATGAGGGAAGAGCAAAATCACCTCAAAATAGCCCCACTCACAGCCTTTTTGCATGGTGCACAGCAACCGTGCAAAATCGGTACAGTACTGAGTAGAGATGCTTGATGAAGACCTGGAATCACTGCAGCACTTCACCCAGTTAAATAAAGCCCTCTTAATTAGCTCAAGTGCAGCATCTAATTGACAAAGTTATGTATGTTTATCACAGTAGCTATGAGTATGTTATATGGTGCTGTATTGTTCATAGGAAAAATCACACATAAATGGCTAATTACAATGGATTAGGCTCATGTAAACCTGGTTTGAATCAGAGGACACATAAGAGTTTGCAGAAACTGCTTTTTTTTATTTGACAATGTATTTAGATAAACTGATGCAACTTTTCTGCATGCTCAGAGCTGGTTTTTGGTATAAATCAGGCATGACTTCATTAGTATATCTTGAAACCAATGCAAGAAGGAAAGTTCTACCCAGCTCTGGGTTTTTGCCAAGTTTTGGGAATTAAGATAGGAAGTGGTTTCTTATAAATCAATTTAGCTATATTCTGTTATAGTAAATAACAAACAAAGTTCACTTGATATACATTTAAGTATTGGAACAGCAAACTAATAAAATGAGATGAGATGGTTTAGAATTTTATATATAAACCCTCATATTCAGTCAAAATACTGAATTAACCTATTTTCCTGTCCAGACTGTTTAAATTAGAAAGAGATTCACACCTTGGGGTAATTTGAGTAATAAGAAATTGATTTAATTTTGGCTTTTGAGGATTTGGCTTTAAAAAAAAGAAGTTCGGATCTGCTGATTTTTAGCTTATTCAATGTTAAAAGTTTGTTTGGCAGATTTACTGTAGGCTGCTTTTGGCATAATTGGATTGATAAACAACACATACTGGATTGTGCTGTGAAATGAGAAAAACAAAACACACCTTTCAGTAACATCCAGTGCTGTGAAAATGCTGTTTTTGTTAGGTGTCTGACTGAAGATAAATTCTCCCTTGGAGAACTTCAGATGGGCTGTGTGGTACCAGGCAAATATTTTGATCAGTATTAAAATTCTAGGTACAGCTTTCATGCATCTAGAGGAAGACTAATCCTTTTTTATTTTAAAGTACCATAGCTCTCAACTTTCTCTCCTTGCAGATCCCCTCTATGTAGCCATATAAGGTACGGAAGCAACAGCTGAAATCTCAGTCACTCAGTAAATGTATTACAAATGAAAGGAGTTACTCTCTTCAGCATTTTGTTCTTCTGGTATTTTGATGCAGAACATCATACATTTAGTAAATATGTGAAGATATGAACACAACAAAGTCACTTGAAGTCTCTGAATTTTTGGTTATCCAGATTCAAAGTCAAGTATTGCCCATGAGTCTTTTTGAATAAAGCAGGGATTCTCATTTCCCAACCCAGGAGCCCAAGAAATGTTAACAAAGCAGGGCTTGGGCTCAGGATCAGAAATAAGGAGCAAATGGTCTCCTTGCTCCCAGGCTCTCCCAGTCCTAGGGAGCAGGCAAGTGTGGCTTCTGATAAATGTGTTTAAATGTGAATTGCATAATATTTCATAGCAATACCAGATCCAAAAGTAGTCCAAGGAGAAATATCTCAAAGTAATTTAGTTTCTAGGGGAAAATTTAATTTTAAACATAGACTGTAATAAGAAATAAAATGGCCATCAGATATGTATCATTTTATAATCAGTGTCAGCTTTGCTACTGCAGATTAACTGCTATTACCTACCTCCTGAAATTCAAGGTTGAAAAGCTTATTGTTGCTCAGCTGACTCCCAAAAAGCATTGTTCTAGTAAAAATATACAGTATATTTGTACTGTACATGCTATATTTTCAGTGCTGCTGTATATCTATGTGTATACAAATGCCTGAAGGCTATCATAATGCATTTGGACAATGCCCTTAATATGCTTTAACTTGGTCAGTCCTGAATTAGTCAGGCAGTTGGACTAGATGATCATTGTAGGTCCCTTCCAACTGAAATAGTCTAGTCTAGTCTAGTCTAAATGCCTGTCAGAGTAGTGCCATTTCTTATTTGCTCTTTAGTTTGGGAATAATGAGTTCATAAAAACATTTAATGTGAACTTGCTAAGAAAAGATTAAGGTAAGCTTTTTGGGAAGATTCATTTTGAGCTAGGTTTTCTTCTCTAAGTCACTTTAGATTTTATGGAAATGTGATAATACTGATGAATGAAGATCTGTATAGTGCAAATTGTACAGCGTATGTTGTAATGCTACATGTTTATCTTCTCGCCCTGCTCAGTTAATGTACTGCAGAATGGTTACTTTTCAATGGTGAGAAAATGGTTTATTCATTAAGATCATGCACTTCCCATTTTTCTGGACTTTTTTAGTGACTCTCCTCACTAGTGAGCAGAGTAAGAGTCTACAAAGAGGCTTAAGAGAATTTTGTGGGAGTTCAAATCATTGCAGCATGAAACTATCAAAGAGCTGTAACCAAGCACTAACCAAAGATGGATTTGAACCCAGTGGCTTTATATCTGATAGTGTTTCTTTTGAACATTTTTCTGATAGATTTACTTTTAAACTTATGTTTCATCTACTATGTAATATAGACTGCATAGATAATGAAAGACACGAAAAATGGTTTTTAAGCTGTAAACAAGATAAATTTCAATCACTATGTTCAGTTTCCCCTGTGGAGTATCTACACTTGAGTGATTTTTTTATTTTTATTTTTTTTCTCCTTCTCAAAACTTTTGAATGATTCAGTCCTGTAAAAGTTACCCCCAATGTTGTCTACAAAGGAGGAGTTTTGTTGAAATCAAGATGTGTTATCTTGGGACTGAGAGTTGGTCCCAAGAGTAAGATTTTTCAGAAAACAACCCCCCAAAAAGGCAGTGACTCAAGGAAGCTTGAATATAATCCTGAAGTGGGCAGAGAAGTGTATTTTTCCACCTGAGCTGTTTTTATAAAAAAATAACTTTCTACCATTGTACTTCAAAAACATCAGCTGACATGTATCATTCTGTGTTGCAGTTTCTTTATTGATTTTCTGGGCTTGTGGCATTGTAGGCTTTATATTCCACTTTTCCCCTCACCTCAGTTACAGAACATATATACTTTGCTTCAGCAGAACTGTGGTTTTCTTTGTTATGATCCAGTGATAGCAGAAAGGTGAACATTTGCTACAGTTTGCTTGCATTTCTTATTCTGCCATAAAACTCGAGATATTTGATAAGAACTTGAAAAGCTTTCCTTGAAGTAAGAGGTATTTTAGAGGTATACAAGGTTGCTAAAGTTGTGCATACTTTCTTTGATACTATAAACAAGGAACTTCTTAGGAGCCAATGTATTATTTGTATGTAAATTAATGTAGCAGTTGGAGAAATTTCATGTTCTGAGCAGAAACTCTGGGAAGGGCTGTTAAAGAACTATTGAATTGATGGCAACGTAGTGTTAATAGAATATTTTTGCCATTGAAAGTCCTTTTCTGGGTTAATTGATACTTTTTTTTTTTAATTGAAGGAAAATATTTTTCTCCAGGATTATATTCATTAAGAGCGTATTTACTCACTTCATAGACTCTAAATACTGTAAGGAAAAGAGCAGTAGCCCAGGAAATACTAAAGGGAAGAGACCTCTTTGCTTCTTTCGTGGACTTCAGTTACATCTGAATAATAATTTCCGGTTTTAAACAAAATGCATCTGAAACTCTGCAAGCCCAGGTCCAGCCAACAGTGTACAAAGTGTGATGCAGCAGAACAATGCTACGCAAATACTTGTCCAACATTTCCCAGGCTGATGTCTGTGTGCACACACAACACCTGATAGTAAATTCAGTGTGGTGATCAGTCCACACCTGGACAGTATTTTGAGAGCATTTGGGACCAACAGCTTTTTATTTAGTAACTTCACTTTACAAACTAAGCACTGCTTCATAGTGAACTTCACGTAAGGCTGTGCCCTGAGGGCCTGTGGAGCTGAAGTTCTAGAAGTCCTGGACAAATGTAGAAAATCTTCACTTCCCCTAGACACTTACCTAGTAAGAAACAGAGATAGGGTAGCTGGGGCCACAGGATTTGGTACTGAACATGACTGAATTGAACACACTCCTTGGCTAAGAACTAGTGCTGTCTGTCATGTCAATGTCTTTCAGCAGCTGAGGAATCTAAGAAACATTGTGCTTTGAAAACTCCAACTTTTGGCCTCCTTAGAGCATGCAACATACAGAATTTCCTTTAAGAAATAAGCTTCAAAAAAATTTTGATTTAGTTCTAAGTTGGACTGTTGAGACTTGCTATGAACGAAGAATTCTGGCCGAGTCCATCTCCAGGCAAACTCATTCACAGCTGAGATTGCTCACTTCTGCCATGTTTCCATTACTGTCTGGAGTGATTAACATGCATAGATGCTTCAGCTAAAGAATAAAAAGCCCAAAGCTTTTAACTGTGCAACAACAGAGGAATTACATTCAGTATAAAAAAGTTAATCTGTATTGTATGGTGTGTAAGTACTAGTAAGCAATGGGGAAAATTATAGGTCTTATTTTAGAAACAGTTGAACTTTTGTGAAGAGAAGTATACTTAAGTTCTGCAGATGAATGATTTCATGAGGAAAACAAAGTTGATTCACCTCTGGGAGCAGATAACTCCTGCAGGTGAGGCCATCACTCAGCTAAGCCAACTGCTAAACAAAATACATTATTCGAATGTTTGGGAAAACTTTCAGTTTTCAGGGGGGTAAAATAATAATGGACTTGTGTTATGTGTGAAAACTGAACTTAGCCTCGAATGTTCAAATTGAAATTTAATACAGATAGAAGCAGGATGCTAACACTTAGTTGTATACTTCTGTAATGACAAGCATTCCTTATGAAACCAGTCACTGATGGCATTTCATCAACAGAGCCAGACTGTAGCCAGGATCTGTTTTTTAAAGATTCCCGGTTTTCCAGGACTGGATTTTGTTGTTGGTCATTTAAACAAAGGCATAAGTGGCTGGACAGGTGTAGCCAACAATAACTGCTGTTCTGCAGTGAATCACACCGCAGGTTTAGGTAACAGCTATCCAGAGCTCCGTTTCCAGTTATGAAGCGTTAGATCCAAGAGTTAGTGAACTGGTGAAATTGTGTTTGATAGATCTGGGAAAATGCAACGGTGTGTTAGACGAATGTCAGAGCCTGATCACTGGACAGGTTCTGAAAGACTCCAAATTTCCAGTAATAAAAAATGAAAAAAGGAACTTTCAAAAGTAAACAGGCATATATTTCTGGTCTTGCAAATAACATTTTTTAACTTCATATGCTACTAAGGTTGGGTGGGTAGCAGTGGGGGCAATGGAATGCCATTTGAGTTCTCCATCTGCACTGGAGATCTTTCAGGTGTTCTGTTAGGGTAAAAGAGGAGCTCTGAGAAGGTATGGAATAATGCATGGTTCTTCCTACCGTAGGTAAACTTACAAAGTAAGAAAACAAAATTCCAAAATTAAATGTTTTAATTAAAATAAGACAATCTTGCAAAAAAAAAAAAAAAGCTCTTTAATCTTTTCAACCTTCTGAATGTGAATAAAATGTTAAAAAAAACCCCAAAACAACACCACCACCACCCCCCCCACACCACCTGGATTTGAGGCATTAATTCCCCTAGACAGAGAATCCCAATGGCTTCTTCTAATTTCTTAGTTCTGTGAGATAACACACAGAAGTGCATCAGCATAAATAAATGTTAAAGAACTCAAGGAAGCAAGACTTGTGAACGCATAACACCGTATTGGGCTATAAGTTACTTTGAGGTGCTATTTGAAGAGGAATATTCAGATAGAAGAATTTATTATAGTTTAATAATTTGTGAATTTGTACTAATTAATATATTAAAATGAAATTACTTTGGTGACATTTTGGGGACCAAATTAAATAAAATGTCTATGGTATGGGAATTTGAGCTCATAAAAGGCTAATTTGAATATGTAATTTGGATCAATTAGAAGTCTTCTCAACTTTAAATAGTGATAATAGAAATGTAAAAAAGCTGGGTAGCTGTTAGGATTAATTAAGAGTGATACATCTGGGAAAAGCAAATTATAGTGTCATTTTTTAAATGCAAATGAGGTTTAAAATGTAAAGATAATATGCATATATATAAACATGTGCAATATCTGCAAAAAAAGTCATAATTCATTTTTTAAAAAATATAGTGAATTTTTCATGATTAGTCCTTAGTTTTGCCTGCAAAATAGGCAGACAATAGTAACATTTTTACTTCCAAAGAAAACTTAAGTGTGGGAACTCTCACAGAAGCCAAAGTGGCCTTCATTTTCTTCCACAACCTCAAGAGTGAAAACTGCAGCCTAATTTTGGTCCTTTTGAATTGCCACAGTGAAGTTAAACTGGATTTAAGTCAGGGTAAAGGAGACTAAAATCTGCCCTTGAAATTTTAATAATATATACAAAGTATGTAACAGAGTTCCTTAGGAACAGCAACATACTTATCTTGAGGAAAAAAAAAAAATGTGGGTGAGGACAGGCTGGTTAAAGATTTTGAGAGTGCTCATTTTGTTTATGGGATGGGCAAGTCTTACGGTGAGTTTTAGGAGAGGCTTTTTCTACAAATAATTTGTTGTGAATTATTTTCTGTGTAACTGGTGCACGGTTGTTATTGTATCGTTGCCTCTGTAGTGAGGGGATTCACACATCAGGCAGGATTTAAAATGTGATTGTCCCTTTTGTATGTCCATGGTAGTCAGCATGGTGTCAGTCTGATGTTTCACAGCCGTGTTTCAATGATGTGAGCCAATTTTCTAGTGAAGTCAGGAACAAACAGAGCCAATGTGGGGCAAAAGCAGGAATGACCAAAACGCTTTAGATCTCCTTAGGTTTAACAATCCCTTTGGATGTCTGGTGTTTTCAGGGTCTCTTTATAAAACACTTTATCTCAAACCAAGAAATATCTCTGCATGGCAGCTGGAGCTGTGGTTGCAGCATGGTCCAGCATAGCCTTGCTGGCTTCTCATCTCTTTTCCCCAGGTTTCTGTAAACACCTGCTTTGGATGGGCCAGGAAAACCAGCTGGCAGGCAGCTTTCTAGATACTGCTCAAGTCCACAGCAAAGTGACCTACCTTGCTGTTGTTGCTACTGATAGCAGATGTAGGTCGGTTAAATATAGCTGAGGTATGCTTACATAGTCCTTAAGCACGTTTTCAGTTTTGGTGCACATGCGTGCCTTACTGAGCTGCTTTTCTTTAAATGATGTACTCTAACAATGTCTTGCCAGGGTGCTTGTTGCCTATACTTTTATTTGGAGAAGTAGCTGAATTTTCCTGCCAGCAGTCCAGAATATTGAGGCTTCAGGAGCAGTTATCTACTACATATGTGGCAAAGTCGGAGTTCTGGAATGTGTCTTCAAGATTGTTAAAAAAAAAAAAAAAGTGGAGACAATATATTTTCTTACCTTCCATCGAAATGTAAAATCTCAAGTTGTAAATGCCATTAATGAAAACCCAAGGGTGTATCTGGAACTACAGCATTTTGCATGGCAGCTTTATGCACTGCTGCTATGCCACTAGGCTTATTAAATTATAATTTTAAGAAAATTATTACAATAGGGTGGAAAACCTACAGAGCTCATTTGAGAAGAGACAAGAATAATTAAAACCACAGATTATCATCAGTGGAATTCAGCTCCAGTTAATTTAAATCCACATTGGGTCATTCTTACATACTGCTTTCCAGAGACTACAGAAAAAAGCAATCTTTATGCTGCAGGAAAACATGATTAAGATCACCCTACTTGAGAAGTTTGTTTTAAACCAAATTGCTGCATGTTTATGAGGACAAAGTGTTTACATTCTACAGCATGTGCATTAAGTGTAGCTATGATTTCAGTTGGCTTCTTGGCCTCAATTTAAAATAATTTCCTTCTAAACCACACATTACATCAATTCAATGTTATATTAAAACAACTCTTATAATATTGAAATTACTTTTACCAGTGCAGATCCACAGTGAATGGCACATACTTGTATTTCTTGTTGTGTAAGCCATATGCTAGAGAAAAGATGGTTTTGAATGTAGAAAAGAAAGCATTTTTTTCTCCTGTTACAGTGGATTTGTGGCAAGTAACGATTCCTGGTTTTAAAACCTGCAAATCACAAAATTGGGTTCTTTGCTGGTATCCAAGCAGCGATGAATTTCCACCACGGCAAAGCAGGGGTTTCTTTGGCAAAGACCCCACCTTGCAAACCCAGTCTGTGTGTGTGCAGCTGCTGCATGGGTATTTACACCTATCATCATCCTCCAGTGGGGCTTCCCTTGCTTTACTTGTTTGAAAAGTCTGAAGAGGAATATCATAGCAAATAACTATGATAGGTTTTGGAAGTGCTCTATTAACTCCACAGATAGTTTGTCATAGCTAAAAATCAGAAGTAATTTTAAAAAGTTTGAGCATCCTCTTCCACAGCAGCCACATGGCGATAGGCATGCCAGCAGTGGAGTGGGGCTGGGCTGGCTCTGCCCAGTGTCACTGCTAGGAGCAGGCTCCCGGTGGGGGGAAAGGGGCTCTGCCAGTGCTGCGACTGCATGTCGGGAGGGCTTCCTGGGCTTAGGGGTGGCTGCCCTGCAGCATGCTCCTGCACCCCACCTGCCTTTCTCCTGTGCCAGTTATGATGTGTCAAGTCACTGAATTTGCACTTGCTTCATGGGCATTCTGTCCAACAGGGTCAGCTAAATTGCAGCATTCACAAAAAGGAGTGTTCCTGCTCTATACAACTTTAATATAGGTATCTTCTAAAAATGAATTCTAACTATTGAGAAGCAGAAATATAACTAAACCTCAAGATAGGAAAAAGATATTTTCTAAGCAAAACTAGGTTTGTCTTCTAGAGAAGCAGCAGTTTGTTCTTAGCACATATCTTATAAGCTCTTTTATGGAGAAACTAGCTTCAACTATTAGTCTTGCTTATCAACATGTAGCACATTTATCTATGTGTAGTAGATTTGGGGTTTACATCCTTTCTTTTTTGTGCTACTTTAAGCACAATTTTATGCTACTTCAAATATTCTTTGCCAGTGTCCTTTAGATTTTAGGAATCGTACTGGTTTCACCATCTACTATTTTGTGGGTTCTACTATTCTGAGGCAATGACCAGCAAATTGTTTGGTTATTTGTTTTGTGGCATGGTTTTACCGGTTTGTTTCTTTGTTTGGTTGTTTGTTTGTTTGTTTTGTGGGGTGGTTTCTACAGATGACACCAAGTTGGGAGGGAGTGATGATCTGCGCAAGGGTAGGAAGGCTCTACAGAGGGAACTGGACAGGCTGGATCGATGGGCCGAGGCCAACTGTATGAGGTTCAACAAGGCCAAGTGCCGGGTCCTGCACTTGGGTCACAGCAACCCCATGCTACAGGCTTGGGGAAGAGTGGCTGGAAAGCTGCCCGGCAGAAAAAGGCCTGGGGGTGCTGGTTGACAGCTGGCTGAATATGAGCCAGCAGTGTGCCCAGGTGGCAAAGAAGGCCAACGGCATCCTGGCCTGTATCAGAAATAGTGTGGCCAGCAGGAGCAGGGAGGTGGTTGTTCCCCTGTACTCGGCACTGGTGAGGCTGCACCTCGAGTACTGTGTTCAGTTTTGGGCCCCTCACTACAGGAAAGACATTGAGGTGCTGGAGCGTGTCCAGAGAAGGGCAACCAAGCTGGTGAGGGGCCTGGAGCATAAGTCTTCTGAGGAGTGGCTGAGGGAGCTGGGGTTGTTTAGTCTGGAGAAGAAGAGGCTGAGGGGAGACCTTATCGCTCTCTACAACTACCTGAAAGGAGGTTGTAGTGAGGTGGGTGCTGGTCTCTTCTGTCAGGTGGCTGGCAAAAGGACAAGAGGAAATGGCCTCAAGTTGCAGCAGGGGAGGTTTAGATTGGATATTAGGAAAAATTTCTTTACTGAAAGGGTTGTCAGACGTTGCAAGAGGCTGCCCAGGGAAGCGGTTGAGTCACCATCCCTGGAGGTATTCAAAAAGCATGTAGACAAGGCATTTCAGGACATGGTTTAGTGGGCATGGTTGATGGTTGGACTCGATGATCTTGAAGGTCTTTTCCAACCTAAATGATTCTCTGATTCTATAATATAGGCCTTTCTGGGGTACCCTCCTTTATTCTTATGTGAGCCCAAGGACATCAGCACCTTAATGGCTAGTGATGTTATGGCCTGGATATTGTTGGAAAACGCTTATGATCCAAATCAAGCAGCCTTTGAACACAGTTGGAATGTTATCTTTAATAAAGGGTTGGACTAGAACACTTAAAAACTGGTTCCCTTTAAAATAAGTATTTAAAAATTGCTTGATGTTATACATGTACTAAATAGAACACTTAATTTAGGATTATATAGGTGGTCTTATGCATGCTGACTTTTAATTCTTGTTAGTCCTGCCTAACCATTTCTAACTAAAATATATGCTTCACTTGAGATTATGTATGTATACTAAAAGCTGATTACTGGTGAAACACGGCATACTTCATTCCTGTATCATTCTACAAATCACTCACAGCAATCTGCAGTCATTATGAGCTAAATATAGACTTAGTGTCCTACCTTACTAGTCAGTATAGCCGCTAACACAATCCATGGCAGAGGAGATAGGATATGAAGTATTGCTGTCTGCTTTAAGGAAAATAAATTCAGGTAACCATTCATCTATAAAAGGTATACTTAAACCTAGCTTTATGGCCAAACTTGCAAGATGAATTGCTGCTGAAAGAACTAGTTACATCCTAGGAATAAAAAAAGGTAATCATGACCCATGATGCAATAGTATTATGAAGTTCAGCTGATAACGTGAGAGGATGATATATTTTATTACCTAGTCTCATTTGTCCATTCACCTCTATATCAACTTAATTCAGTGGAGGGAACTTTTCTGGTTTTAGTATGTTGTTCATGCATAATAGCAAATACAGATTTTACTTTTTTTAACAGATAACATGATCTAAATTTACTGTAAAGCTCTACTATCTGTAAACTGACTCATTGATCTTTCCTTGCAGTTTGAGAGCACACTGGCCAGTGACCAGCCTGTAGTGGGACTCATGTCAGAGAAACAGTAAATGCACAGAGATCCTTTTATGGATGTAGGCATAGGCTGTCAGGTTTACAGCCCTTATATATTGGTGGGAACTCATGGACCCTCTTCTAGGGTGCGCCTCTGACAACCATGGGGTGATGTAGCAATATCACGTTTACATTTTCACCCTACTTGTGGACCATCTGAGAGATGGAGAATATATTAGCCCCTGTAATGACCTTGGCAGTACAAAAGGACTGAATTTTGTTTTACCATCTGCTATATTCACCCATTAAGAGGTAGCGTTAATATAAGGATAAAATTGTATAAACCCTATTAGAGGAGTAAACTGACTTTTTGGAAGTTTCCTAGCGCTGATGTCCTCATCCAAAACTTAATGGAGTTGGTGGGATTCTTTTCATCTTCATTTTTACATGCATCTCACTTTCTCAAAAGCAATTAAAATTCATAGTTTTAATTCACAGCTTTCCCTTAAATAAATTAACAAGAGCCCTGAACATTTTTATTTTATTATGCAACTATTCATAAGTAAGTTCTGATAACTTCATACACGGGCATAAATTTTTTATATGCATGATGCATTTTGAAGTTACGATCTGTAGAGTTTGGAAGAAAACGTGAGCAGAATCTGAACAAATCCTGTCTGGTCCAGTCATATCAGTATGTGGCATGGTCTGAAGAGCCATTTTTCCTATAGATTAAGCAAACATGGAGAGATGTTACAATATGTGCCTGAAAGGAAGGCGAAAATCTGCAAATGCACACCTACAAGCTTCATAATTGTTACAATTGTCCAGCACTGTCACTAGGCAATAATGTCCTAACTGTTTATCAGAGATGTTGATGAGCTTAACAAGCAGCAGACATCTGGGCAGAAAGTTATGCTATAAAAAAAAAAAAATAAGGATGTTAAATACTTGGTGGGGAGTTTGGATCAGAAGGCAGTGAATAAGTTTTTTAACCCATGCACTAAGTTGGGAACACCCTTTAATGCTGAGTTACTGAATGAACTCTATCTTAAAGTACTTATCTTTATAGGATCTTTTCATTCCACCTCTACTGCCCCAGAAACCTGTCACACTGAGCATACCTCTATCTTTAGATAAAAAGGCTTTTTCAACTCAGCAAGTTGTGGTTGGTTGAGATAATGCAAGGTTTTGATAGCAGTAAAATAGCCTTAGCACAAAAGAGAGAGACTTTTGCCAAGAATCTTCATCAAAAGTTAGTTCCCATCTCAAATTTGCCACCAAGTGCAATACTTTCAAGACCACTTAAGAATTAAGAGGAGTTGGATGTAGGTTAAAACAGGATTGTCTCTTCTCAGTGTGGGTCTGCCTAGAGATAAAGATTGGAACCAGAAATCCATACTCTTTGAACAGATATCTTAAAGCAGCTTCTCTTTAAGATGGTAGTAAAATGCTCCCAAGAACTATTGATCTGGTGATCTGAGTATTCCTAAATTAATAGCAAGAGCTATAAGGATCTGAAGCACAATATAGTTTGTTACACATTTGAGGGTCAGATGAAACTCTGTGATACAGTCTCGTCGTTCTTTTTTTGTTTGCCTGTGGGTGCATAACATTTTTCCAAAAACTTTAAGACATTTCAAGAAGATAACTCAATATTCTGAAAATGCTGTCTCAGTCATTGCCTTCTGAAGCAATTAGCGCTTGAAAAGGGCAAAGGTGTTAGAGTGGGTAAGCGTGCTCACCTCGGTAACCCAGTTCCTCTGCTAGGGTCAGATTCAGTAGCTACTGATGACATTGGGAGACTCCAATAAAAAGTAAAACCCAAACCACTATACCTTTTGATCAATATTTTCAATCAATTTTAATTGCTGAAGAAGGCAGTTTGGAAGCCCAACTAGGAACCATATCTCAGGTCAAGTTTAGAACTTTGGCATGAAAAGAGGAATTTTAACCTGATGATCTTCTAAAAATGATATAGGTAGATTTAATCATTGCACAAATATATTCAAACATCAAATTACAATCAATCATTAGTTCATGGATTTTACCAATGGAAGTATATTGAAGATGAATGCCTTTCAATGGCAAGTGTTTAGATCCGTTACTATGGGACAATACAGATTGGTAAATTATGTATGTTATTAGTTCTTTTTCCTATCTATGGTAAATAATGAATTGCTTTTTATGATTTAACCTTGGATGCAAAAGAATTCCCTGGCAGAGTGTGTGTACAAAGAGGAAAACAAAGCAGCAACTCAACCCAGTAGGTGCTTGGATAGTTCTTCATGCAATACAGCATCACAACCTATCAGTAAACAGAAGCAATGCAGATTGAGTTGTATCAAGGCAGATGAATCAAAAGCCAAAACTCTGAATTTTTTTTGATATATGAATATATGTTAAATCTCTCTCTATATATTTAGTACTTCTGGGGTGGTGCAAAATTATCAGCATCTGCAGTTCCCATGTCATTACATGGTCTATATACTTTCAAAAGACTTAGAGTCCAGAAAGAGTGTATGCTACATGTATGGGATGATGAAATTCTAAACAAACTTACCTCTAAGAGTGGTTGTCTGCAATTTGTTCATCTCCATTTTCTGAGGTTGAAGTCTAAACTGACTAGTCATACGTGACCTGAGGAAGTAGAATTGCATCTCGCATCTCTCTGGGTTTATAGAGTTCAAAAGGTTGATTATATGTTTTCAGTAGCAGTTTTCCAGTCCAATAGTTCACTGTATCAATTACTGTACACTGGGAGATGTGCAACAATTTCTATTGCACAAATGCACAGCAGATATAATATCATAATATAGGTGTTTTAGAACTACCTTGGGTTTTTTTCTTGCTTCATCTTCTATTTTTCAGACTTCTGTACCAAGCATCTGGGCTGTTACATCAGATATGTTGATCATTAATTTGGGTTTTCCTGTATAAACAATAAAGCAATGAGCATACACAATATTAGGGTACTTAAGAAGCATACATTAAAGTGAAATGATATTCAGTGGCAGCAAATCTGGTAAATGATTTAAAACAGAGAATCTAGAATTCTTTGGAAATAGTCTTTCTCTGAGGCAAACCTAGTAAGGCTGTAGGGAAAGGAACAAGTCAAGATGCTGAGATCTAAAATGGCAGAAATCTAGAATATAGGAGCATAGGATTTAAATCATCTGCTTCAATTCTCCACAGGAACTGCACAAAAAAGCCTTAGCCCTAAAGAGTGCACATAACACCTACTCCAGCTCTCACCATGCACTGCAGCCCACAAAGCCACCTTCCAAGACTCAAACAAACCTAAAATTTTTGGAAAAAGACCAAAAGCCAAACTGTGTGTCACAGGAGGAGAACAGCTTAAAAGCCTATGTTCTCCTGAAATGGTTGGGAAAATGCCAAATAAAAACACAGATGATCTTAAGATGATGACTGTCCACCAAAGCAAAAGCACTTTTCTGGAGCATGAAGTGACTAAATGGATATGTAAATACAGAGCAGATGTGAAACAATGGAAGGCAATGTTTTTTATACAGAGGACGCTCTGCACTTTGCTGTTCATCAGCCTGGACAGACAGGAAGCCTTAAGCCTAAAGAAAGCAGGGAAAGAACTTGCAGAATAATTTGATGTCTTTGTGTCACCCTATTACTCCCTCAACCTCTTTCTCCATCAATTATCTACAAGTAGATTGAATCTAAATTTTGCTGCTTGTTCTACATAACTACCGTAAGATGCACAATGAAAAGTTCAGTCCTCAGACCTTTATCATCTCAGATCCTGTAGCTTGCTCTTTAACTTGATGAGTCTTGTTTAACAACCCTCTCCCTATAGCTCTTCAGAATACTACACGTGTATAGTGAGTGATAATGAAAAGAAGCATAGTGTTTGCTTTTGTAATATATGCCATAATTTACGTCAACTTGTTGTTATCTGAGCATAAAGGATGTGTAGAAAAGTTTTGTGCTGTTCTGTCTGTCCTTTACTCAGTAATTAAGAGTGCACTGATACAGATATATTATTGTAGGCAGATATTATCCAAGTCCTGACAAAGAACCAAAATTATTCATCTAATCTATCATCATGGCCATCTTGAATACTAACTAGAGCACTTCTTGATCAGAATTCTCAAAAGACACTTCCACTGCTTTCCTACCAGGGAACATCTTTTCTGGCAGATGCTGTCTTTCATATGAACTACAAAGAATCTCTCCTGCTTCATTTTGCATTTTACTGGCCATGAAGAAACATACCACTATAAATGTGTCTGTCTTCCTGCCTTTCTCTGCTGAATAGATTTTTATAGAAAAGTCTTTAATGACTTTGTTAACATGCTTTTCTTGGCAGTATAATTCTTAAAGCTGACTTTTTTCTGAAACACATGCAATTCTATCAGTCCTTCACTTCTGCCCATGTGGTAGAGAGCCTAGAGCGGAGGACCTAATTCTGTTCTTGGCATTTAGAGTTTTGATTCCACTGACTTCAGAGGAGTTTATTCTTATTTATACTGTAGATATAATAGCAGACTCAGGCTTTATGATAATAGACAATAATGTGCTGTTTTTATATAGTTTAAAACTCAGTTCCACTCTAGGATGCGCGGGTAAGTTCCCATTGACATTGCACACACCGTGAACATCTGGGGGGAGAGAGGGTTTGACCCTGAACTGCAGAAATTATTCAAACTACCACAGCTACTTTTCTCTTTTGTGGGAAATTTTATCACACCCAAAGGTGTGTAGTTTGTCATTTGGGAGCTGTGTGCTTTGTAACCTCAGTGAGACACAAAAGTTTATGAACTTGGCAAGAGTTTCCAGTATTTCTGCCAACCCTTGTTCGTTATTCAGAGGACAGGATCTGTTACATATTTCAGGAATACTTGCGGAGTGATCTACTTGGGGCTCAATTAGTTGGTCCTGATTTCCTGTAGTCCTGCTCTAATCCCTGGTGATAACTAAATTTTTAATATAGTGTTTTGTTTCTATATTAGATTTTCATAAATTAGTGCTCAAGTTGTAGTATTGATTTAGAAAATGCAGTATGTGTGGATCTTCCAGATTCTCATATATTTTGAATGCTGTGAAGGTAAAAACTGAGGAATCATAGAGGCTTATAATTTGGTCACATTTGGGAGAATTTCTGAATGATGAAGCAACTGCCTAGAAACCAGGATATCACTTCTGGCCAAAATTCAAGTCCCTGCTAAAGGTCACAGGTATACTGGACTAGAACATCTCAACAGAAAAGCTATGAGCATTTTTACCATAGATAAAGAACGTATTTCTTTCCTGAATTCACTTCAGAACTTTTCCAAAATTCATACCTGAAACTTTTTAGAAAGCAAAGACTGCAGCAAATACCCAGGGTGGAAAACTTCACCCTACCAAAGTTACAAACTATGTAATGTTGGGTCACACATTGGGATGACTCAGGCTACTTAAAGTCTAGGTAGCACTACCACCTCTGTCTAGAGTTGATATAAAAATTACTCCTATTCTATAAGTAAAACCTGGTGTATTTACCCATATGCTTTTAAATACATAGCTAAAAGTTTGAACACCTTTTACTCTATCAAACATAATTCTGGCATGATAGTCCAAGGTGTCAGATGTCAAGCTATGGGAGATGCTTCCCCATCAAAGGCATCTGGGCTCATTTGCCAACTCTTTGGGCAGTTAATGCTGGCAGCTTGAATTTGCCTCTAGGTCATTAGTGTGGATAGGTTGCTAATAAGCTTTCAGGGCTGTGTTATTCTCCTGACACCATTTTTAACTTGTTTTGTACTCTGAAGAACCAATGCATTTTAATTCTGTTTGTGTATAAGGCCTTGCATAAATTCATTGATGAGATTTCTTCATAGATCTTCTCCTTGATTTTAAAAGCACGATTGTTTTTGTTGTGAGATATGATTTCAGAATACTAAATATGTTTGGGGTAATGTACACCTTTTAAAGTACCCCAACATCTATTTTTCTTTGAATTTGAAGAAACAAGACAGAGCTTTTAATTTATAACGGTACATTCTTATGTGCAAGCCTTTCACTGTAGTAAGTCCTGCTAAAATGTGTAAATCCTCGGTGCATACTATGTTGAATTTACTTTGACTTATGAATACACATCATACTACTTTTTATTCTATGAAAATCTGTAGCTTTAGATTTTTGTTTTGTTCTGCCACTTTTAGTCTTTTTATTTAATCTCATTTTTAAATCCATGTGTGCTGAGAATTCAGGTCCTGGCAATGACGTAATGGTGTCTTGACACCTTGCGAGAGCTTTAAGATGTCGAAGATAGTGGCAACCAATGTCCCCTGTGGTTTAGGATAATGCTGTTCTGCCTACGGTGCCTTACTGTAACACCTTTTTATAGTCTGTGCAATTCTTGTAAGGGTTTAAAAATACCAATCAAATATTAATGACAAAATCCTATCATTACTTTAAATAGATAAATCAATACGAGTAATGTTACAGTGCTCTGGAAAGGTTTCAGTTCAGCAGGAGTGTGATTTTCTTTTTCCTGTGAACGATTATGCATGAGTGATGCTAGACGTGAGCCTGCCAGTGAAAAGAGGGATGGTGGCATGAGCATATCTGAGCCACCGGGGGGGGCAGACACTGCAGCACTATGGGAGCTGCTGGCACTTCCAGCAGTCTCTAATCCCGCTCTGCGCACAGAGCAGCCACTGGAGCCTGTGGCCCATGTCACTTCCCCATTTTCCCCCTACCTCAACCTCATCCCCTCTTTTATTATAACTTATAGCCATAGTTTTATGAAGGCTTTAAGTTGCCGTTGCTGCCCAAAGAGGCAGAGGGGTCCACTGTCCCCTTTCTTTGAGCAGCGGGGGTTTGAGCAGCTGCATGGTGACCTGGCCTGTTGGGCTGAACCAGGTTTGTAGTGAGCAGGCAAGAAAATAAATTAATAGTGCATGATCTGACTTCTCCCTATGTGATGTGTTCCTAGTATGTATCTATGGTTCATGTGTACCCATGAAAATGGGCTTTGACGGTAATTTGATAATTTCAAATTCAGTTTTGAAATCATTGTTTAAAGCTGTTGCTCAGCAAGGTGTAGCAGATGAGCTCCATGTAAACAAAACACAGCATCACTATTCCACATTTGATCTCTCTGTGTGAGATATTTACTGCTGTGCTCTTTCCTAGCACCTGAAATAAAACTTGATGAAAAATAATTTCTCATTTTCAGAGGGGTGCTTCTTGGTCTAGTTAGGGCATGAATAATTATCTATTCTGAAAGAAATACCAGTAGGCAATGCAGCTGGTTGCATGAAAGGTCTACGTGGTGACTGCTGGTTTGTGCATAGGAACCTGCTCTGGGAGTTGTTTTTTAATCTGGGCGTGCTTTTATAGCCTGGGATTATTCTTTCCTTCAATGCTGGAGAAAGAATTTGTTAAAAAAATTTCTGATAAAGTGGTTTTTTTTTCTTTAGAAAAGACCATTTCTCTGATATCAAAATGGTCTAAAAAAGTGGTGACTGAATTTTTTTTTTTTTTAAATAACTTTAAGGAATTTTGACAAGCTGTATGCTTGAGGTGTAATTTTAAAATATTACTGTATATGCTGTGACATAATTTACAATATCAAGGGAGAGGGAAGCAACATCAGAATGAAGTATTTAGGGAGTTTTTATTCTATTAAGAAAGGAATTTTAAGATTTTAATTTTGTAGGGTATATCCCCAAGCTGGTTCATTTCAGAATTTGCTGTGCACCAGGAATTGCAGACTTTGACCAGCTCTAGCTGGAATGCTCAGTTCCTTGAGCCATCATTAAACAATCTGGGATTCACACAGGGAAGTACAACCCATACATTATCACTATATGGGGAGCATTAGTCTTAATGAATTGATTTTCACTAAAGGATTTTCACACTGTAAAATATTTGGATTTGCTTCTTAAATTTTCAGCAAGAAGTATAATGTGCAGTCCCTAACTGGAGCTGCTACAGAGTGACTCTGCACCTTGTTTTGTGTTCACTTCTGCATCAGAAGGTGTGGTTTCAGGTCCCTTCACCTACTAATGTAAACTGCTTTTGAGGCCGCTCCCTGGACGGGCAGTGGTTGGCAGTATTTGCTGCTTTGCTCCTCTGACTTTCCGTGATTATGGGAGCTGGCATTTAATCTTCAGTGCTTCCAGTAGACTCTAAACTGGCAAAAGCTGTTCTCAGACACAACGTTTCTTCTTGTTACTTCTTTTTACTGCCTTGATTACAAGTCACTTGCTAAGAAAAGCAGGACAGCTTTTGTGTTGATCTCTGTCTTTCTGAGTTTGACCCTGCTTAGAAGATCAGATTAAAAAAACATTTACAGAACTTGTGAATTTGCTGTATGAGTATTCACACAATTAGAAATCGAATGATAGCTGCAAAAAGTCGTATCTGTAATTAAGGCATAGGAAAATGCTTATGTTCTTTTCCTTGTCCTTTAATTAGGATAAATGTGTTGTTCTACACAGCTCATTAGGAGAGAGCATGGGGTCACCTGAATACATGTGGAAAGGAGGAGTTTTCCTTAAAGTGAGCTGATGAATGTGGTGCACTCAAGTACTCAGGAGCTCAGGGAGGCATGACCAAACTGCTGTAATAGCTTGTGTACTGCAGAAGAAAAGAAGTGGAATGAGTGACTGGTAAGTAATAATGGTAGTCCCTTTGCTGGAGCCCCTTTTTCCCCTGTTTTCATTTGCAAATCATGAATATTCACGAGTCTGCTTGGACTACACGCTCAGCATTCCTCCTCTGTGATGCCATGCTTAACACTTGTTTGCTTTTGTGGCAATATTGATAATAAGGCCTTACTCAGATATTCGAAGCGTGAAGTTTACTTTTTCTTTGACATACTACTCAGCTAACTTTATTTACAAAGTGATCCAATAACCGGTTTAGCAGCTGTAACTTCTATTGTATTCCCATAGCTACCTCGCAAGGTTAGTGTGAGGCTGTATCAGTCATTAGCCAGCTGAAGTTTCAAATAAATATTTTTTTAATGCTTCAAACAGTTTGTCTGGATTATAATTTGCGAAATCCTATAATTTTAGTTTTCCGTTTCAGTTTAGGCAGTGACTGTGGTGGTATTATTATTAACAAAATTACTTAGTTGCATAATTTTTGCTGCAAAGAATGGATACAGAATTTAGGAGAGGGAGGACAGGCTAGGAAGGTGAGGAGAGGAGTTGCCTGTATATGGGAGAGCAGCTGGAGCACATGGAGCTCTGCATGGCCAAGGTGATGAGCTGCCTGAGAGCTTATGGGTCAGGGTTAGGGGGCAGACCAATACAGGGTGACGTTGTGGTGGTTGTCTGCTACACACCACCTTGTCAGGAAGCAGTAGTAGACAAAGCCTTCTTCAGACAAGTGGAAAAGCCTCATGTTTGCAGGCCCTGGTCCTCGTGGTGTACTTTCACCACCCAAATATCTGCTGCAAGGGCAACACAACAGGACACCAGTGAGCTAGGAGGTCTTTGGAGTACATCAGTGATAACTTCCTAACACAGGTGATTGAAGCACCTATGAAAGGAGATGCTCTGCTGGACCTGGTATCTACAGACAGGGAAGAACTGCTTGGGGGTATGAAGGTTGGGGTCAGCCTTGGCTGCAGTGACTGTGAGTTGGTCCAGTTTAGCATCCAGACACAGTGGACAAAGGCAAACAGCAGGATTCCAACCTTGGACTTCAGGAGAGCAGACTTTGGCCTGCTCGGGGATCTGCTTGGAAGAATCCCATGGGATACAACCCTGGAGAGTATCCCTTATGGCTCAGCACCATGTCCAGTTACTGAAGTGCAGAATTAGGAAGCCACCTTAGAGTGCAAAGGTTTTGGTTATGAAAACTGAAACTGCATCTAGTAAACTTCCAGTACACTGATAGCATTTGGTTGGAAGGTAGAGTAATTAAGAAAATTTATCTATTTGCTAATTCTTCAGAGACTCGGGGCATGGATAAGTGACAAAGCTTTTAGTGTTTTCAGAAGTTACTTTAAAATGCTGGCATTACAAATCTCACTTGGCTGCCTTTATAATGACTTTATTTTTCATTACTGGAATTATGAAAATGTTCTAACGCATGTATCTGTCAGGTCTTGAGTTGTATGCAACTTGCAGGGAAAGAGGATATCTCTGGGCCCAGATAAAGCCACAATCTTATTAGAGTTGTCTAGAAATAGCTTATCTGCTATTCTTAACTACTAGCTGCAGACAATGTAAAAGTAATTGTGCTACTGTTGAAGGTGTCCATGATCTAATTACCTGTTGTAATTTATTGGGGATATCATATCTATCTTAATCTGATACTATAGTGTGCAAATAATACTTTTTCAGAAAGAAAAAGGAAGCTCTATAATATGTTTGACAAATTTCCCCTTTATGTCTTTAGTTGCTGTTGTAATTAATGTGGGAGAAATCATGGCAAATAGAGGGGGGGAAAAAAGCTAGCCACAAAGTCCTGTATTAGATTATGAACACTTGCCTCAGATGGGAATAGGTGAAAAAAGATGGTTTACAATAAAAATGAGGTGGAAAAAAACCACACGGTGCTTAAAGAAAGAAAAGGCTGTGTCTTCTTGTGGCGCTCTCGTCCCTTCCTTGTAGGCTTGCACAGATTCTTCTCAATACTCGCATGGATTCTGCTCAGACTTGCACATTTGCAGTGATGTTATCCAGGTGCTGGGCGGTCAGGGCTGTTGTGTGCCATCTGCAAGCTCTCATCACATTTGTCTTGGCTTAGATTATTGGATTTTTTAAATTAACTTCTGTTACTTAACTTATTTAAATAGCATCCTAAAGCCGTGTAAGCATGAACTTTTTTTGTGGACCCATCTGAAATACGTAGCTGGTATACTACATATTGACCATGACGTGAGGGGAAAAAATAGTAAGTACTTTCTGGTCTCATGTTCCACACTTCCATGCTATCTTTGTCTGCAGATAATATTACTGCTTGTATGGCTGTTGTGGTTGTTTTTCCCTTATTTTCTTTTTCCTGGACAGTTCATAATTTACACCTACAGAGTGATTTTGTTAGCTACCTACCTTCTTCATTGAAATGGAACATTTAATTCTATTATCTGCTTCAGCTTTGACCATAGATAATTATTGTTCAAGATCATTTGGTCACTACTGCTGGTATCAAATGCTGTGAGGACACTATTTGTGCTTGTGAAAAATGCTGAAATCTCAAAAGTTGTTCCTTCTTTTTCTTTTACTGTTAGATGGCTGAGACAAACAGCAATTGTGCCGCTAACTATAATTTAAAGTTTGTATTGAAAGGTCCATATGTGCGGTCAAAAAACTTGCTGCACATGTGTAGAAAAGTAGGTATAACTGAACATGCGTTCTGGGCAGGGAGAAAAATAAAACTGAACATATCTGAAGCTGCTATGAAGCATTAGTTGCTAATGTTTTTTATGGTGTACATTCTTAATATCCATGCATATGGACAATATTAGCATAGGGTTTCACTTTGTATTTATCTAATCCAAGCTCTTACTTTAGAACTTAGTGATTGATTCCTGACATTAAGGTAGTTTGTTCTCCCTATAAGATTTTCCACATTCTATAATATTCCAGACAATATTCTGGGAAGAGTTTTTGCAAGTCTCAATCCCTTTGCAAATGTTTCTGATTTGGGTATTGCTTTCTTTTTTTAACCTTATGTTGTATGTATTTTGGCCCTAACAGCGTTCAGTAAGCATAGCCCTCTCTGTTTCACAACTGTGATCTCATTGTATGCAGTGTACTTCCTAGGACAGAGCACAGAATAGCTTTCATACTTTTACGGCTACAGTGCTTAAAAGAATAATTAAAAAAAAAAAAAGGAATACAAGTGTGGGTTTATGTATTCCAAACATGCGTGTTAGAAACTCCTCAATGTACTTACTGGGATTAATTATATGCAGCCTGTGGGCTCTAGTCCTGATTGCATAGTGTTTATACCCATAAAAATCATTATTCCTATGAGTCCCCTCACTTTCTTCATTGATGCTAAACCATTCTGAGGTAGCTAGTTAAGGGAAAAAAGAGTTTGTTCTCATATTCCCTGCACATAGGAGAACCTTTCTAGAGACGTTTATTTTCCTTTGCATTTAAAGGAAAAATAGAACTTCTCATGAAGCTGGGTGCACATTAGATCATCTCAGGCTGATAGTTCTCTTCCAGTGGATTAGCATTGGAAACAATAGATGTTGCAGTAAAGAATGATGCCCCACTTCATTCAGTTTTAGGTGGTATTCAGCTCTGTAAAAACAAAGGAATTGGTCCCACCCAGTTGTTTAATAGCAAAGTATCTTGAAAGTCATTGCCATTCTGCTTACAAACTCCACTGCTTTGGAGTATTGTAGCATTTCTTTTTGCAGCATCTTTCCTGTTTTAGCCAATAGCAAGCAGCAGATAATACTAGGGATAGTGCTGAATTTTAATTACTTTCTTGGTCAGTGATGATTTGCTGGTATTGCCAAATAGTCTTAGCAGGTTAGATTGCACAGTGGGGGCCATCTATCACAAAGATGAAATTCTGAAGAAAAACTTCAAATCATTTTGTCTCTTGCCTGCTGGCTTGGAATTATGTTACCTCTTTTTGTGAATGGGTTCAGCTAGGTTTGAAATCAGTCTTCTCCTATTCAGGTCACATTCATCTTTTCTGTAAAAAAGACCACTGGGATATACTGAAAAATTTATATGGTTTAACGAGGACTAACCTGAATAAACCATTTTTTTCTCATGACTTACCACTGAGATTTCACCTGACCATTTTATCATGTAAATTAGATGACTGCTTCTCTACAGCCTTGTGTTTAATTCATTAACACGGTTTGACTGTAACTGCTGTCTATAACCTAGAGTACCTGTCCAGTGCTGAAGACTCAAGGGATGTGATGGACAGAAATCTTTGCAAATGCCTTGACAGCAAATACAGAGCTTTGGTATCCTCCTTAGAAATAGAAACAATCTTTCTTTTGGCAACGGTATTGTGATTTGTCATCATTTATGGAAACAAGTAATAGATTCCAGCTAGATTATTTTTTTAATGTCATTTTGCTTGTTGTTCAAAATGTCTGTATCACACAAAGGACTGCCTTTGTTAGTAGAAAAAGGCCCATTCCAAAGGCCTTTCTATGCTGAGCAAGTTTTGATGTGATTTTTTTCCTATGCAAACCCAAATGAAACTTGGGAGGTACGGTGATTTCAGTCTATCACTTCAGCTCAAATTTCTGAAAATCTCGATCTTTTTCCTCTTTTTAACTTGAGCAGATTAAAACAAAATTATGAAACTGCTCCTGAATTTAACTCTCTTTGTCCAGCTGTGTCATCTATGGCTCATGTATTAGAGCAGCCATGATTCCCTGTTTTTGAATTCTAATACAAAGTATCTTTGCAAATGGTTTTATCAGTTTAATCAACTGAAACAAAATCTAAGATTATGATCCTGTAGTAAGTGGAGAGACCTCAGACTTCTCCTTATAGCCATTGGGAATTGTTATGTGGATGCTAAAGGAAGGAATCATGGCCATCATGAGTATGAAAGGACACTACTAACCCTTCTATTTCTTGGTGGGTCAGGGGGTGGAAGGGTGAGAGCTGGTATTATAGCCAGTATGAAAATGATGTTTTCATTGTCCTGCCTGCCTGCTTGCCACGTTCAGGAGTAAAGACTTTCCCATTGTGAATAAGGTTTCTGATTCCAATCAAAATGTATTGGCAATTGAAACTGGAATCAATGATCAATGCCCAATTGCATACTCGGATCTGTGACATATACATTTTGGTTATTTGGGCACTTGGGAACACTTTACAGTGTATGCTCACAACTGTCCCTGCAGTCATGCTGTCCATTTGAAACTGTTTCCAGGGTAACATACATTTTTAAACTGAATTGCTAGGTCAGAAGAGTGAGGGAATTGCTGTTTTAAACAACAAAACAAAAAATTTAATGGTGAAGGAAATATGGCACTTTGAAAATGTGGAAATAAACATCCTGCAGACTCTGGATATGAAGTTGTCGAGAGCAGTTTATGAAAGCAGCTTTGTCACTGAAGAAGAAGTAAAGCCTAATAATTTTTAATAGGCCTATAAATCTCTCTTATGATATGCAGCTACTGTAAACACTTCTTCCATATTTTTCCAAGCATTTATGCAGTGTTGTTAAGTGTTGTTAGAGACATGATTGCCAGAGCTAACCCTTTCCCTCCAAAGGAGTTGCCACCTTACTTGGGGGGTGGCTAGAGGGAGTGGAGAGTGGACAGGGCAGGGGAAGAAAAGTAAACTCCCAAATGGAAGGAGCTGATGGATATTTTTATGAAACCTATAGGTAGTCATGCAGTTATATATGCTAGTTTGTGACTCCACGTGAAGAACTGGGATTGCTGAGGGCAGAAGGGACAGATGTCCCATCAGATCTCGGCTGATTTCTAGAGGGATTCTGAAACCAGCGGTTCTCTGAGCAGACCCAGCTCTTACCTCCTAAAATGTTTAATAAAACCAAGTAATGAATGAGAGCTAGACACAGATGAAAAAGCCCATTCTGATTCCTCCAGCTGTCAGGTGGCCCCACAAGTAGAAGGTAGTTGTTTCTGGAAAAAACAACAAGGCTGTGTTAGCACTGCTCCAAAGGGATGTGGAAGTGCTGAGGCTGGAGGGCTGTGCTGAGCCCTGGCAAGATCATAGCAGCCTTCCTGTGCAAGGGTGGAGAAGAGAGGTTGATAATGTGGTGCTTGGTAGCTGGCCTGACAGGGATTCATAGGTGGTGCAATTGCTGTAACAATGAGATTTGGTAGGAGATGCAAATGGAGACAATAGATTAAATAGATTGGTAAACCCAGACTGGCTTTTTTGTATACAACCTGTTCCTAGGAAAGAATCTGATTAGATTAGTCTACAGGTGCAGCACAACGATAATGTTCCTTCCACCCGTTCCCCTTCTGCTACTTAGTGTGAGTCCAGCGTAGCTAGTCAGTGCTGAATCTTGCAGGAATACCTGCTGAGCCTGTGACAGAAATGCTGCTAAACACAAGGCTAAGTGCAGAATCTGTTCTTTCCTTCCTTAGAGATCAAATAGGTCTAACATTTTGGGAACTGGGGATTCCTAGTTTCTGTACTGGAAATCAGGATTGGGCCTCGTATTGCTACTCCTTATTGTGTGCTGTCCTGTTGGTCTGTCTGTGCCTGTACAAAGGATTCGGGTATTTTGCAGATGTGTCAACTTTCTTGTGATGCTGCTTTTCTGTGGTGTGGGGTCAGGGATGTAAAAATGAGGATTTCTGGGGAAGTCTCAGGGAACTGCAAGCACAGACACCTGCAAGTCCTGCAGGCTATGTGCTACTGGAATAGGACAGAGAAAGCCCACATGGTTGCTCACCATTCATGTTGTGGCCACATCCAGCCCTGGCTTAGACAGCTTCCTACTTTACCCAAGTTCTATGCTCCTTATGTAACAGGACTTGAGTTTGAGATCTCTGGAACTAAAAAAACTTCTGGAACTAAAAGAATGAAGTATATAACAGATTTGTGCAGGGAGTGCTGTACTAGAGGATTTACTGTGAATGCCTCGTAGCTTTGGGGGGATTCTGGGTCCAGAACAAAATTGTTGACTTCCTTACAATGAGAAAATTTAAAGCCTAGTTCTCTACTATGATTCCGCTTTCAGGCTTAGATTGGTGGATGTAATAATCTTCGTTCACTAAAGATATGAGTTGCCTAAAATATGACAGCCCTCAGCCCTAGCAAGATGCATTGTCTCCCAGGGATGCATGTTCTGAATATTTTCAGCTAATGACCAAATGGATATACCTGTCATAAGTAAGTAACTTTTCTTTATGCCTGCAGAAAGAGTTAGTGCATGTTTCAGTGCCTGGACTACTCTGGTGCTATTTATATTTCAAGGTCTTTGGAGTTAGATAGAAAACAAGGAACAAGAACAGTTTAAAGAATTAATTTCTAATTTGGGGTTTTCTTTTTTTAAAAAATACTTCTTTAAAAATGGTAAACCAAGCCATACAGACCCAAGTAGGAATCCTATTCCTCGGAATTATTTTTATTACATTTTAAATGTGAGACTATGAAAAAATAATTTACTCAAGATGCCATATTGCTTTGTACACAGCATACACAAAGGAGTCATTTCAACCACTGTTCAAATATAGCTGTCCCTTGTGTGAAGCACAAGAGCAAACCAGAAAATTTGCCCACGCATATAATGTGTTTTGAGACAGATTTTGAAAGCACAGCATTTAACAGTGATATACATCTGGAGTTGCATATTGAGGCACTGCCTTGGAAAAAATGCTTGATGGAAGTACAAGGCCTTGGCACCATTTTACACATAAGAGTCGCAGTGAAGGTCCTTGGCATCGGAGTGGATTTCACTCTCATTCTTGGGGGCTTAGCAATGCCTGGATCTGTTTGTAAAAGAGAGAACAGCCATTATTTTAATGCTCATTTGAAAGAGATTCTGAACTGAAGACTAAGAGTATCTATCATTTTCTGAGTATCTGTAAACAATCTCATGATTTACATTAAGATAAAGTTGTAGAGTAGCATTGCATTATGCTGTGCGTGTGGCTTTCTGGTAGAGTGGCTGCCAAACCAGTTAATCAGATCTACTGGACAAGACCCAGCTGTGAAAGGTAAAGATTTGCTCTATTTTTTCTAAAGGCACTTTAAGCTTTTCTTGCCAGACACATTTTGTAGCAAGACCTGTGAATTGATGATGATGGTGGTGATGTGTATGAACTGTGCAGACCCACGCTGGAGAAAAATTACATCAGTTGTACAAACATAGTTTGATATGTTTTCTAACCAACACATAATGCTGGTTTTGGAACAAAACACAAGTAATGCAGGGCAGGCCCCAGGTGTCTTGAATGTTAACAGGTTGTTTTTCAGACAATAAATGATTTAAGGTGAAGCCTGGGTAAGCATATAAAAATACTAATAAATTGTTTAAGGTTTTTTTTCTTAGTCCACTAATGCTCTCCACATCCTGACATGTTACAGCAATTTGAAACAAATGATGTAAATTATTTTATTTTTGTATGCAGAAGTGAAACTCTGGCCCTGTCCTAAGGTAGTCACACTTTTTCACCCGAAAGCTTTGTATTTTCTGAAGCCTGCATTGCTGAAAATCTAGAATTAAATGCTGTAACTTGAACTGCAGTTTTTAAGGACTTATCCTACATGGGCTTTAAAAGTCATACCCAGAATTAGAAAAGTTGTATAATTACAGCTTAGCAAAAAAGATAATGAAGCTCTAAATATGAAAAAAATTAAAATCTTCAATTCTCCTCAAAACATTTTTGTTAGTCACTCAACTCTACTTAACCCACTGCCAACATTATTTCTCTCTTATTTAGGGTTTGAATTTTATATTATGCTCAGTTGTTCTCTGTTGTAGTTTTGGTTGGCCTTCAGGGTACAGTAAAAACATTGCATCCGTCTGCTGAAAAACCAGCTGCATCTGCATTTCATTTGCCAAGACACATGCTTTTGTAAATTAAATAACTCAGGGTTTTGCTGCAAAGGGAAAGGAATCTCAACCCAGACATATGAGGAAAATCCGAATCTAGTAGGACATAATTCCCTTGTTTGGTTTTCACGTGAAGCAGTTCTCTGGCTGTTTTAGCTAAGCGAGTGCTGCCACACGGCTGCAGATGCAGGCAGGGGGAGCTTAAGGATCACAATCCAGTTCTGCTTGTTGCATCACTTCACTTTTCCAGAGTGTTGCATTAGGTGGAGTGTGGGGCTGCCGCTGTTATCAGCGAGTCACGCAAGTAGTTACTAGGTACAGCTGTGACCCAGTTCCTCCTAGTTTCATTGCTTATATTTCTCTAAAAGCTATAAGGAGTGGAAAAAAAGAGAACCCCATCCTTCGAGTGCACTGGAGGTCAGCGGGGATGGTGGCATTGGGGTGTGACTTTCCACGTTCATCACAGTCTGGAAGCAGGCGGTGTTTCAGCTCTCCACATGGTGTGCATCCAGCCCATCCGCTGTTTCAGCTCTCCACATGGTGTGCGTCCAGCCCATTCACTGAAGTCGCAGCGTTGTGTGGGTGTTTGTGCTGCACCCCATGTACTTGGTAGCAATGGCAGCTTCCTTCTACTCTCTCTCCATGGCAGAGTGGCTGGGTGAAAGCAATGCCATGAGATGGCTGTCGGGAGGCCCTGCCACAGCTGGCAAAGCAGCCACTTGCCGCCATCCACAAGCATTTATCAAAGCAGGAGGGACCCCCTCACACTCAGTGTCACTCCTGGGGGACCATGTGTGTTGAAGTCTTTGGTTGGAGACTCTCCTATTTTGGCTTTTGTCTGATTTTTCTCATGGTTTGATAAAACACAGTTACGGGTTGAGAATGTCTGCTTTTTTCCCTTAAAACAGTTGATAATTGTGCTGTTTTATAACATCAACTAGCTATACATCTGCCACTTTCAGCCCAAAGACAGGCACCTCTCATGTTTCAAACTAATGTATTTGTGGTGTACACATGGAGCGTGAGGCTTTCTCTGGATTTCATTCTGCTGAGGTGTGTTTGTAAGAGAGAGAGCACAGAGGGGAGAGTTGGGCGAGCCAGAGACACAGTGATAGAGTGAGCGTGGACCCGGGGAAGGGAGGTCTTGGGTGAGGAACTGTGGGAGTGCCATGGGGAAGGCCATGGGCTTCTGAGGTGGGGACAGGGCATCTGTTGCCTCCATAGCTAAACAGCAGTTAATTACGGAAGTATTTGGCATCATCACAGCTCCTCTTCCAAATGGAAGCAATCTCTGAATTTCTTTTTCCCCAGTGGCCCAAAAGGCATAATGCAAGCTAAACCTGTTTCAGGCACTTTGGCTGAGATCGCAATTACCAGGCTTCTTTATTATAATAATTTATGCTGCAATGTAATTCCTAAAGTAACAGTAATAATAATTCAGATGGTGACAGACTCTTAATTAAAATCACTATAGAAGACTTCAGTTTTTAGCTGCTTTACTCTTCCTACTGTCAATACATATTGGAGAGCAACAGTTTGCTAAGATAAAGTTAAAATAGCCTGGTGACAGCTATGAGAGCTGAACACACCCTGGATCTCGCCAGGTACACACATAGAACTAACTGGGAAAAAGTAAGATTTCTATCAAGTTTTTGCCTTGATTTTACTGATTTTAAGGACATTTTAAAAGTACAGGAACAGCTAAATAACCAACAAAAATTCACAGTAAACAACTGTCTGATCTACATCCTGGAAGATTAACTTCTAGACCAGTACTGAAAATAATGAAGGAATATTGAGTAGAAGGGGAAACTGGCAAGTGTGAAAAACTTTGAGAGGAACTGCAGTTGCTCTTAGCCAAAGTCATAATAGTTACCAACACAATTCAACTCTAGACTTTCTTCTGGAAAGGGTGTAAACTCTCACACTTAATTGGAAGCAGCATTTCAATTGGAGGGTGGGATAGGAAGGAAACCTGCCTCTCTAAATGGTTACCCACCATTTCGTACTGTAGAGCATTTTGTTCCTTTCTAGGACACAGTAAGAAAAAGGATGAGATGGACCATTAGCTTGACTCGCATGGCAATTCCCATTTGCCCTGTGTAAATCAGGAATTGAAGCACTCGTGAACAATTTCAGTCCACTGAGGTAGCAAGTTCCTTGTTGCCTTATTTTACTCTGAAATTCATTTCAGACACAAGTAGACTGATAAACAGATAATGATGAATAATTGAGTTAGTCCAAGAAAGCTCTGGGGCTACATCTGTCACAGTAGGTGTAAAAACAAATGCATGCAAATCCCTTCCTATATCAGGGTGGGTTATCTAATTATTTAAACCTTCTGAGGCATCTGTTTGCTTACGTCTGCTAGGTGGGATTTCTTGTTGTGGGAAAGAGTTACTTTCATTAACGTCTTAGACTGAGACTTGAAGCAATGTAGCACAAGGTGTGTTATATAAGAACGTACTCGTTTAGCGTAGTAGGAGTCACTTTTTAAACTGATGGAAATACTGAATAGAAGAGATGTTTTCTCAAGCATGTAAAAATACAGACTTTGTTATAATCTGAGTGTATGCATTAACTTAGATGAAAGATGTCCAGCGGAGCCTTGTCTTCAATTCATGATAACGATGTTCTCATATAAAAAAACAAATACGCTTATTTGCTGTTTTCTAGGTTAGTCAACCAAGGTCAAAATAAAAGTTAAAAAAGTTGGGAGGGAAGGAAGGATCTCTTTATCCCTGTATTTTCCCTTTTGTAGGAAGAGTTTCAATATACACTTTTAATAGGAAACTTGAAGAGCAGAATCTCTTCTGGTGCTGAAGATCCATCAGTGACCTTAGCAATTACCATGTTTGAGGTCTTCACACAGGAAAAATTTTGTCCATCACTCTGGTATCAGGCATGTGTTCTTCATTAATAATAGCAAAGATAATGGGAAAATGTAAATAAATAATGTTCCTTGATCTTCAAAGATATCAAGGGGATCTCTCCATCTCTCTCCTCTCTTTATATGTAAGTTCACATTAATACATCTAATTTAAGTTCCCCTGGGATTCAGAAAAAACATGTTAAAATACCATTTTCTGCGAAATGAGCATTCTGATTTTTAAAAAAACTCTACTGCAGTAAGAAAGAATGAGGATGATGCTACATGCAGTTCAGACTCTAATATCTTTTCATCCTTCATGGTACTTAATGTGTTTTCCTCAGATACCTGTGTTATAACAGAGAAGTCAGTCTAGCTGTGTAAGGCCTTTTTTTTGTAATTTAGGCTGGTATAAAGTGTTTCTAGGTAACTTAGCTCACCGATACGCGAACAGGCAAAATTCCTTCTCAAGCTGACATCAAAGCTAACAATAGATCAAAAATGTTTAATGAAAAAACTCATGGGTAAGCTATTAAAATTGCAACAAAGTGGTCAGTGTCTGGCAAGGTTAAAGGATAGATAATAACATTCATATGCTAATGTGAAGCTGTTTACTTGAGGGAAATGTAAACCTATCAAATTGTCTGAAGTTGCATTAAAGTTTATGAATTCTTTTCAGAGATGAGAGACATTCCTATTTGAATGTAGATAAATTTTCATGGCAGGACTTCATTGGAGAGGAGAAATTTACTATTAATAACATTATATCTGTTCAAGATGTAACAGGCTGCTACTTGTATGTTGCAATAAATGTGGCTTGCGTCATGTGAAAAAGTGAATCTTCACAAGTGTCTTTAAAGGCTCTGTACAGTATCACCTAAACAAAGACATATCTCTTGGGGTTTTGTTGTTTGTTTGTTTTAAATAAAATCATGGGTGTTCCACTGTTCTTTTTTCTCTTTTGAAGTTAAGACTAAAGTATCCCCCCCTCCATCTGAGTGGATTTCACCTCCATTTCTTGAAGGAAAAGGAAAGTTTTTACTAAACAGATACATTTGTATACTACCTCAAGGCTTATAAGAAAAATCAGGGAAAAAAAAAAAAAAGGAAAAATGCATTGAAAGCTTGTGTCCAGATCAAGTCAGTGATATCTTATGTGAGGGAGTAGCAAGAAAAAGGGAACACATGAACATATGGATCTGGTAGAGAGAACTTCTGGTTGACTGAGATTAATTGTTGGTGGTATTTTTGTAGATGTCTTTTACATTATGTTTTTAAAATAGATCTCAGATAAACCTGATTTTGTTGTTTATGTACAAAGTATCTGTATAGCTATTTAAATATACAGTTGATAGCTACTGACTTAGCACTGCACAATATGCCAGTTGATCTGGTGATTTGGTGTACAGTCAGGCCAGTGCAACCTGCTGTGGTGGGTTGACCCTGGCTGGATGCCAGGTGCCCACCAAAGCTGTTCTATCACCCCCCCTCCTCAGCTGGACAGGGGAGAGAAAATATAACAAAGGGCTCGTGCGTCGAGATAAGGACAGGGAGAGATCACTCAACCAATTACTGTCATGGGCAAAACAGACTTGACTTGGGGAAAATTAATTTATTGCCAACCAACCAAAGTAGGGTAATGAGAAATAAAACCTAATCTCAAAACACCTTCCCTCCACTCCTCTCTTCTTCCTGGGCACAGCTTCGCTCTTGGATTCTCTACCTACCCCCCCCTCCCCCCAGTGGCACAGGGAATGGGATTTATGGTCAGTTCATCACATGTTGTCTCTGCCGCTTCATCCTCTTCAAGGGCAGGACTCGTCACACTCTTCCCCTGCTCCAGCGTGGGGTCCCTCCCATGGGAGACAGTCCTCCACAAACTTCTCCAATGTGGGTCCTCCCCACGGGCTGCAGTTCTTCACGAACTGCTCCAGCGTGGGTCCCCCACAGGGTCACAAGTCCTGCCAGAAAACTTGCTCCAGCATGGGCTCCTCTCTCCATGGGGCCACAGGTCCTACCAGGAGCCTGCTCCAGTGCGGGCTTCCCACAGGGACACAGCCTCCTTTGGGCACCCACCTGCTCTGGCGTGGGGTCCTCCCCGGGCTGCAGGTGGATATCTGCTCCACCATGGACCTCCATGGGCTGCAGGGGGACAGCCTGCCTCACCATGGTCTTCCCCGTGGGCTGCAGGGGAATCTCTGCTCTGGTGCCTGGAGCACCTCCTCCCCCTCCTTCTTCACTGACCTGGGGGTCTGCAGGGTCGTTTCTCTTGCATGTTCTCACTCCTCTCTCCGGCTGCTGTTTCTGTGCCCGCTGCAACTCTTTTTCCCTTCTTAAATGTGTTATCCCAGAGGCGCTACTACTGTTGCTGATGGGCTTGGCCTTGGCTGGTGGTGGGTCCGTCTTAGAGCCATCTGGCATTGGCTCTGTCGGACACAGGGGAAGCTTCTAGCAGCTTCTCACGGAAGCCACCCCTGTAACCGCCCCGCTGCCAAAACCTTGGCACACAAACCCAATACACCTGCCTTCTTATGAAATTTTTGTCTTGAGTATGATCCCTTGTGTGATTTCTTTGGTGGTTAAGGAGTAGAGCTCATCTCTGAACGACGTTCTTCTTTCATAGGTTTTTTAGAAGAGGTTACTTATTTTTATTACTGATTTTCATGAAATTATAGGATTGTAACATGTTTCAGGTCTCTAGAACTATAAAATATCCATGAAATTGGTCAATAAATTCAAAAACCTTTGAAGAGATTGGTTGACATACACAGAGTGGTGGCTTAAGGTTTTGATTTCTTAGGGAAAACTAGCACTGTACAACATTGTTAAAACATGTAGAATTGCTTGAAGAACTGCCAGACCCTTAGATAACAACAAATATTTGTTAATGAGAAATCAATAAGTGGGTGTTTTAGTGAATTAGTATCAAAATTAATCTTGTTCAGCAATTTTACAGACAATTGTGAAGTAAATATAAAATTGCCAATGATAAAATTTGCAGATGACTCAAGATTGAGGTACATATTGAGGACAGAGCACTTACTGATGCTGCTCACTGGTTAGGCAAGTTCCCTTGGGCTTTAGCACAGCCAAATTCAAAATTACACACCCAGGAACAAGCAGTGCAGTTTTATCTGCACAGTAGGGATTATATTCTGGAAAGCTCTAACTCTGAAATGAAGTAAGGGAATCTTCAGCTCCAGGAATCTGCCTGTAACATGTTTAGAGATGTGGAGGCTGAGGGGTGGGGGTTGTAGATGGCCTGTGGGCCCCTGCCAATCAATACATTGGAGGAGACAACTGGAAGGCTCAGAGGTGCTGGGAACCCTTTGCAAGACAGCATGTCTGGGGAGAGGGTTCTAATCAAGCCAGAGCTATCAGTCTTCCTTGATGAGATTCCTTACATCCAAGGATTGTGTTGCTCAGAGGGTTTCTAATCAGTTCCTGGGTAAATCAAAGAAGGAGGAGCATCTTGTTTTCTTTCTTAGGTACAATCTAGTCCTAACTTTTATCACAGACACACAGTTACTAGACTACTACTGCACCAATATTATTTCCAAAGAATTAAAAAGAAATAAAAACATATATATTGCAGGAGCATATAAAAGATGCCTAATGGGTAGAAAAGGCTGATTTCCTCTAATCAGATAAAGAGCTGGATTAACACTCTTGCAGTTGAACAGAAGTTGAATATTGTGCACAGATTTCATTGGATTCCCTCCAGGCTTTTTGATGAGAGACTATACCATAGTGGCAAATGCTGGGGTTGTACTCTCAAAGGAGCAGCACAACAGAATTCACATTTTATGGTTCTGCAACAAATCTAACTTTTAGCAGCCAATGTGTTAAATGTTTTATCTCATTCAGAGCCAAAATACTGAGTGGATGTTACAGATGGTGATATGCATGCTTTTGGAAAGATGATGAATGCCTCCAGCTCTAGCTGCAAATGGCTAACTAATTAATTATTGTACAGTGAGTTCTTGAGTATGATACAGTGGAAATTTACAGAATTAGCTTTGGTGAATATTTTTGAGAAACAATTGCTTTTAAGCATAGTACTTATTCACTGGAGGAAATTCAGCTCTACCTACAGAACAACCACAGAATCTATGCAGCATGTGAGCTGCCTTCAAAGTAGCAGTTAAATACTGAAGGGGAATTGTGGCTGATACCATCTGCCTGCAGACAATTCTGAAATTCACTCCTAAGGTGAAATTCTTGATGGGTCTGTACATGTGGTTGCAAACTGCCAGCCCCTGTGCTTTGGCCAGGCAGGCTCTGCACCAAGCCAGATCATTCTGCAGATGACCAAACTAGTGGTAGAAAAGGGATGACTGTTCTTTGGGCAGGTGAAGTATCCAAAGAGAAGAGACAAAGGTCAGATGCATAATTTAAATTTTTTCTTGCTTAGCAATATATATATATTTAAAAAAAAAAAAAAGAAAAAAAAAGTCAATATAGCAAAATCATTGGCCAGAGCCATAGGCCGTAAGGTTAGAGTATAAACTCTGTCAATATTAGCGGCTGTTAATGGAAATGCAGGTTGCTGGAGCAAAGAAGCAGAAGATGCATAGGCAAGAAGTGGGACCAATGAGGGAGCCAGAAATTAAGGGGGGTGGGGTGGGCTATGGCCACTGTGCTGGCCAAAATGGGGCTGGGAAAGAGGTCTTGGTGGAATGGCCTTGTAAATACAAAAAATTGCACTGAGGAAATACCAGCTTTACCACTACCTTTTTCTCCTTACTGAAGCAGTCTGCTTTTTGCATCCCTGTCGAGGCTAAAATAGCCTAACAATAATAACGACTGAAACAGTAACCAAAGACCTGGTGCTGCAAGCTAATCTGGAGATCAACCAGCTGTGTTTATTCTTGGTAAAGATTATGTAGGCTGCTTTCTGAAATACCAAGGCTGCCTCCTTCTGAGAAAGTGTGTTGGGTTTTCACGTATCATTACAGACACTGAGGGCTTGTTTGCATTTGCTGAAAGTGTATTTTATTAGTCTGGTTGCTTTTCTTAATGGAAACAAATATTTTGAAGTGGTTAATTTACAAGAATAAATATTATTCAGCAGGTTCTTAAACTCCCCAAAGTAAATAATACAGACATGGTAAAGGCCAGCTCTGTTATATTAATAATTGATGTTTGGCTTTCTCTTAGCTCAACTGTAATCTATTCATTCTGCTTTGTAAAAGTGCAATTAGAGCTGAATTATAGTAATCAATAGAGAAGCAGCATTTAGAACCAGGGAACATAAATAGAAGGAAAGTTTGCACATAGGAAGTTTTCTGAGGTATATTGCAAAAACTACCTTAATGGGATGGAATTCTAAATGATTGCAAAGGAGATTAAATTATAATTGATATAGACATTTTCAGAGGTTCTCTTTTTAACCAAAACCAAGCCCTAACAATTTGACTGAAATTATTTCCCTTCCTTTTACTTCTGTCATGTCTCCCAGTGAGCGCATACGCTAATGATGTGACTGGGAAAATACAGCTTTATTGAGCTTGTCCAAACATCTACATTATTTGTGGGCAGGTGAATGGAATAGAGAGGGTTGTGATGGGAAGCAAGTCCTTCAACTGGAAGACTGAGTGGCAGACATGGGAGGCTGTAAAAATGAGTAGTGCTAATGGACAACTTGAAGAGGAACAGAGGAAAACTCAAATGTGCTACAACCAAAGGAAATACAGAGTCTGGTAGTGGGGAGGGGGAAAAAAAAATATAAGGTGGTTTTGGTTAACCATCCCAAATGTCAAGGCTATTAGAGAGAAATGATAGTGCCCAGACTTCGGTGTAGAAAGAAGCAATGAAGAAGGAAGGGCCTCGGAAGCACTGTGTTTCAGATAATGAAAATAAAGGAGTTGCAGCACTGAGATGAGATGGGCTACTACAAACCTCTGGTGCTGTCCTATAAAGCTAGTTTACATGTTGAAGCTCACACTGAAATACTTCTTTGAGTATCTCTGTGACTTAGGTAGACTGTGTGGGTTTTTGTGCCTTGGGACTTAGGCATCTTAAACAAAAACTGGATAATGGTCTCCATCCTTGTCTCTTCCTGCTTCCTTTCATGCTGATGTGTTAGTTTGGAATAGCCTTTCACAGTGTTCAGGAAACTCTTTCTGGACCTCATATATTCTGTGGGGCTGGCAAGAACAGCTTGCATTAGGTTTATTTCTGCATTTCAGTGTTCGGTTTGGTTGAATCGGGCACAAAGCCTGTTGTACAGTATTATCTTCCCCTAATATTTAATTTACTCAAGATTAAGGACTGTCTGGAACTGAGCTGAGGCCTGACTGGTGCCAGGTCTGGCCAAAATCTAGCCTCTGTCCCAACTGCTGGAGAGAAGCTGCTTTGGCAGCACAGGACACCAGACACTCCTCTCCATGCAGAGGAGCTCTACGGGGGTACAAGCTGCCGGTAGAGGTTGAATTGCAGGGTATGGTGAGCTGGATTCAGAGCTGGTGGGAGTCACTGGGAGACTGTCAACATAAAAGCACACTACTAAGTGATTGTTAATATTAATAATCTCCATCATATTTTCCTTCTCTACAACACTGTGATATTTGAGGTGAAACTAAGTGCTTTCAGTCATCTAGGAAGTGTGTAATGGCTCTATAATGTATTCCCTGTTGTGACTTTTGGACTTTATGCAATGGCAATAAAAGTATAAAATGTGTTTAATTAGAGGAAGAGGCCGATTTTATTGAACAAGTGTACCAAATAAATAATGAAAAGTAGGACCATTAATGTGTTAGTCCAACTTCTCAAGCACAATTTTCATTTTACTATAGAAATTTAAAAGCAAAACATCTGTTAATTAATGCAATTAGCTTTTATTAATGCAATTATTTTTTATTTTTCTTGTGGCAATAGAGTATTAAATAGGAGCTACCAACTAATAGGAGAAAGGTGCTATTTAAACTGATACGGAAGGAGATGCTTTCTTGGCTACAGCTTTGCACACTTGAACAAGGAAATTAATTAAAGCTGTGTTTAAAACAATATATTTTCCTGGGAAGCATTAGCTTGCCACTGTGTAACACATGCATCACTCTGCATGTGTGTTATGTATTATTAATACCTCTATCTTCCTCATAAGGCATATTGTCTTTTAATGCAACCCTCTCTAATAAGCCTATCCTGACAGTTGTCACGTGGTACTGATTGCTTTTGGTGAGTAGCATATCCTGTAATTATTTTCCTCTCCTATCAAGGTATAATATACCTCAGATTCTCTGTACATAGAAATTCCCCTTCATATAGTTTTTTCATTTTTTTTATCAGCATAATGAAATGATCCCCTTCCATATCATGGAGTAGCATAATGCTTATTGATTTATTGCTGTATCTATTTATGTTGGCTTATCAGAAAGGTGCTTCCAATGCATTAGCAAACCCCTGAAGTGCTTCTGGTAATAGGAAAAAGTGCCTGGGTAGCTGTTAATATAGGAAAGAAGGCTTACAGTTTTATAAAACTTACAGCAGAAAATTCCACTTACGCTAACATTGTAGTGTGCTCAGCCAGGTTATCTTACAGCTAACCTCTCCACAGGACGACTGCTTGCAGGAGGATTGAGTTTCTTTTTGGCCCTGGCCTGCTGCCTTTGGCAGCATTTCCCAAACGTAGGCAGCAGTGCCCTCATTTTCTCACTTTGTTTACCCTGCATTGAAACAATTTCTGTTAACGTGAAGAGGCAGAAGCTGCTAGATATTAATGTTACCCTGCAAAACAAGAATTGGACACTATAGTTGGGCATCGGTTTAAAGACTTTTCCAGAAGCTCCATCAATTTAGGGTTAGGAAACCATTAAAGTGGTGTAGCCCACCCACATACCTCCATGTATGTGCTGTCTGGGAGGAGGGGAAGCAAGCAAATCAACAAACAAGTCATTCCTATAATAAATCTCTGCTGATTGAACTTGAGTACAGCACAGTATGCTACAGAAGAATGAATAAACCGATGATAATAACAGAAGCTGATTACATTGTGATGGGCAATAGCAGCAAATAGGCCTTATCTTGCACTGTGAAATAGAAACTCATGGCCAAACAAATAAGTCTAGATTCCCAGAGAGAGCATTTTCAGCAATCCATGGGCAATGACCCTCAAAATTGTGTATTCCAAAAAAATAATTATTTTCAGAAGTGCAGCCTTGGCCCTTAGTGTGGCTAAGAATAAGGTATTTGTGTTGCTCAATTGCACATGCAACCTATCATCAAATTTTCATCCCATTGAGAAATGCTGGTGTTCACAGTTGGATGCTGGTCAGGACCTGGTCACATATTAGCATGTATACTTTCTGCTCTTGCTTTGACCATCTACTCTTCCTTCTTCCTCTTCATTCAGATAAATAATGACTTCTTATAATCAAGAGAAAAGAATTTTAAACCACTGAAAATGGGCCAGGGGCTTAACCCTTTGAGGACTTATCTGAATAAGGTGTACTCCCATAGGTGTGCTCCACTTAGAGTGCACTCTCTTTGCTTTAGTATGTGGATGATGGAGAACAAGCAGGTTTCGCTTTTTCACACAATCCCCAAATTTTGAACATGCATGCACACTTTTCTACCACTGGCAAAAAAGAAATATTTTGACCAATACTTGTTTGGTTTTGTAGAAGTTACAAATATATGTGTAAAAAGCCAAGGTGATATCAGTTGCGAGATCCCCATACACATTATTTCAGCCTGAGTCAATGAAGCACTTGGGCAGGTACTTTGCTTTCAGTAATGTTAGTTTACTGACTGTTTGAATTTGGTGAGCTCTAGTAGTCTTGGATGTAAAGAGGCTTAAGTCTGTGCTTAAAATTAAGCATATTTTTATTTTTTTCTCATAGGGGATTACTATCTATCATAATGCTGACTAAATTTGTCCTGAAAGAGCTTAAAAACTTACCTTTTGTGTATCCTGTTAAGAAGTATAAAATGTCTCTGCTCTATGGTTTTCCTGCCCTTTAACAAAATTCACTGAACTTTCACAAATGCAACTTATACCAAGTGCTTTCTTCTATTAATGTAGGACAATTAGTCGTGAAACTCATTGCTCTTTTTAATACACCCAAACCCACCAGAACAGAGCAGATTGGCATGTAGATCGTGCTTGAGTATGCTTGTGATCCATCAAGTAGGCATTCCCTGCGTGTGTTACTGAGGTAAACATCCTTAGAGCACAGTGAATGTCACACAGAAAAGCAAAGTAAAATGGATAGTTTTAGTACCACATTAGCTACTAAGAGGCTGGTAGGCCATAGGAGAACAACGGCAACATAAATCTCAGAAGGATGCTGAGATTCTGGCTCCCTTCCTCCATGTGCTCCTGACTGGGTGCATTTTACCCTTGTGTCCCCACCTGGTGAAAGAGACTGCAGCTAGATCAACTGGATGAGGGTGGATACACAAGGAAGGGAGGCTCTCCTAGACCCTAGATCTACTAAGAATCAATCCAGCAACTGATCAGCATCCATTGTTTTCCAGACAGAAAAGTAATTCCGTGAATATAAGCATGTATCACCCTTTTTCTCTATAGAGGATTCACTAGAAACTTTTCAGCTACAAAACTGTGAAATAATTAATTTTCTAGTTAAAAGTGTGCTATCAGTATTCATACGACAGTTCAACTTGGGTGTTCCTTCCCAGTTTGTAATACATGCTGAAAAACTACCTTAAATGAGAAGATCGTTATTCATTGGTAACTGAAGAAATGAAATAATTTATTCTAGCTGAGTATAATTTTCTTGAAAAGATATAAAAAGAATTTAAATAACACCCAAGAATGTTTTACAACCCTATCAGAAGAAAACATCAGAGCACTAATTCCAACATTATGCTTGCATATATCAGCGTGAAATATTAGTATTGCAATGGATTTTTGTATCCTTTAAAAGTAATATGAAATATTACCAAGAAATAAAGTAAAATATGCATCCAACCATATTGTTACAGCAGTAATAATAATTACTGATGGTTGTCAAAGGTACCCTTCAGCTCTAAAATCTCAAGTCAAATCTTTCTCCTTGTTAAGAGTGTTAGTAAATAATTGTTGCTGGACTGCCGGCTTATTTTGTACCAGTAAAGCTCATCAAAATCTCCCTCTTATTAAAGACGCTGCATTAATTACTGTTTAGCAGTGCATACTTATCTTTCTAACCACAGATTTAGTAGGTGGTGGTTTTGTTTACCCAGTGATAAAGGTTGAAAGGAGCACTTGCAAGATCAGTCATGGAATAACTGCATGGAGTGTCTTAGGACTTTTAAAACTGGGAGCAGATGTTGTGTAATGTTTTGATTTGACTGCATGCACTTAAAGGTGACCATTTTCTGAAACTCAAACTCAAAAATCAGTTAAGCTAGTTTCCAACTAACTGTATTTTACATGGTGCAGTTTTGGAGCGCACCTTTACGTTTACTTAAGGGGGAAAAAAGAGGGGAGTGGTCTTGTGAAATCGGAGGTAAAGTCTGGCTTCAGTTCTGAGTTTTGCTGTCTTGCTCTTTTGCAGCTGCATTTTTTAATGTTAGTTCCCGTTTGTCAAAGCTGATCATTATCCTTCAGTTTTTTCCTGTCAATTTGTTTAGAACTGACTTCTTCCAGGAAAACCCCTTCTGTAATTTATTCATATTTTAGGAAAACATAGGATACAAAATAATTATTAAAGAGAAAATTATGTCTGATATGCACATGGAGTTACCAGTTTATTAAATACATCTTATTGTGTGTATCAGTAAATATATAAATTTAAATCTCTCAAGACACACAGAAATATATGGAGTTTTAAAATGTAAAACTGCATGATAAAATTCTAAGCAAGCAGTACATATTTATCACAAAGCAATTAAATATCTTGGTTTGTTTATTCCAAAATTAACTTGGCACATTAATTTAACATGAAAAGAATGATTTAATGAAATCTTCAGAGAATTAATATCTGCCCTTTGAATAAGTTATCTAAAATGCCGTTTTATTATGCAAAGCTATGTAAAATAAATTGCATTCAAGCAGTGGTTCAGAAAGTAGCTTATCGTAACCTGATGTTCATAAAGAAATGACATAAAAGATCTGGGGATCGCTGCTTTCAAGATGGGAAAAATTAAGCAGAAATAGTCTTTCATTTGAATAGGTAATTTGACATGGAGATAATTATCTTGGTACTTTGAAATGTGATTAACTCTAATTATAGCCAGAAAAAAACCTACAGGGAACAATGAAAACAAAATCTAAATGTGGAAGCATGAGTGCAGTCTGCCACGTGTATGATTCATGTGACATAGCAGGTCTGATTTTTTTTTTCAAGAGGGTAGCAATCCTCTTGTAAAAATATGCAACCATGTCCTCAAACTAGAAATTCCTATTTGCACACATATTGACCCCTCAGTACAAGAGAGTAACATGAGCAGCGTTTCTGTTAAATGACTTACTTCTCTAACTGTACATATGCATATGCGTAAACAGACATGCACATATGCACAAACTATAGTTGTCGCCCAACTTAATGTAAATCCAGGATATTCTTATTTTGTCCATGGATAATCACACTGTAATTCTAGCAAGATCAGTGCGTTGATTCCAATAAAGGGATACAGAAAGGCTACCCAAGCGAGTTATTTTGCCAAATAAAGAAAACCACTGTTCTCCCAATTTAATTTGGTAATTCCTGGTAGTACTAAATAGCTAATATTATTCTACATGGATGGAAGTAGTCTTCAGTGTTTGGCTTCCTTTTAACTAAACTTAATAAATTGTTCCCTTCACTACTGTTTTCTGACAGTGACATCCACAAGCAATTCCTATATTGTGCTGTGGTTTGGTTTTTGCTTCATTTTTTAAGCATTTCCCAGTATTTGTCATAAACCATAGATTTAAAACCGGGTTCATTTTCCTCAGGTGTGGTGACAGATAGATGCAAAAGTACATGCAAAGAAGAGAAGCCAATGTGTATTATTTAGTACTTTTCATACTGAAGGCAGTTCTTCAGAACTGATCAGGCAGAGGAAGTCTAGAAGTCTGGCTGTCATTATCCACTTAGGCATAGCTCACAAAGATATGTGTGGCTTTCCATTTAAGCAAATGCTCTCATATTCTTGTTTTATGGAAAATAGTAAATAGGATTATCGTTTTATAGTTAGTGCGTTACACAAAGCTCTATACCTTTTTCCAAAGGATCTGACCATTCTAACTGTTCATTATAGAATATTGCACAATAAATGGATTATTAGTCATTTGGGTTATTGTCAGTTTAGCATTCCTATCAGACTAGCTTTTGAACAGGTAATGGTGTGCTTGCTGTTACATTTTAGCCTATTATCTCAAAAATGCACACTGAGATTGGTTTTGTTGAATAATTGCATTCTTTAAGTTATTTTGCCATTTAGGGTTTTTTTTAATGGAGTTGGTTAAGGCTTTTTGTTTGTTTGTTTCTTACACATACATAATTTATTGACTGATGTGTTTGTGCATAATAAAGTAGAATATGGCTTCTAGGCTCTGACCAGCTTGGCTTAGCTTTGTACTCCAGTGCAATCTGCTGGAGCTAAGGGGAAGCCAGAAAGCCTAAATCATTGCACTGGGAAGTAAATTATGACTCCAAGTTTGGATTCAAGGGTCACAGCTTTGTGATGATGGATGCCTTAATGTGTGCAGCTTAAGCCAATTTCTCGGGGGAACCTGGCTTTCTAGTATGAAGTTTCCAGATGTCTTACACTCCCAGCTTAATATCTGGAAGTTTAGAAACAGTGGATTCCCCACCAGCTGAGCTTCCATATCTGTAGGAACTTGTAACTGCTGATATGTTCATGTGTAATTTCTCATGTTGATGAATAACCACTTGTTTCAGTTGAAAATCCAGCAATAGGCCAAAGCTCCTGAAATACGGTCTTGCCAGCTCTTCCCTTCCTGCTCTTTCACACACTGCACATTACCTGGAGCTCTGTGATACAGCCCTAAGGAGGCAGCAGAGAAAAGGGATCTGGAAGGGAATGCACCATGATAGGAGTGAAGGGAGATGAAAGCTCAAGTAGAGAAAATTCTGTAAGCCCTTTAAGATGAGATCAGGAGTTTTCTTCATAAGGGGGGGAGTAAATCGGCAGAGGAATGAGTAGGAGGGATGATGGGACGGGCTCAGGAAGAGGTCTTTTACAGTGGTGTGTGACTAGTCCAAATGAGGGAAAGGATAAAGCAATCAGGGAGCAGAACAGACTCATTGTCAGAGTCAACTTGGTTACACAAAGGTTAGTTGCCACCTGGAAGCTGGATATTAAATCCAAATATCTGGTCATTCCTACTAATTGTTGAGGAAGTCATCAATAATTCCATAGCAGTTTTCAAATTAATATGGAAGAAAATTGTGGGTTAGGAATAATGTTTCTTCTCTAGTGAAACCATTTCTGTTATTTAGTCCAGGTGAGCTGGGTGTACACAAATGACAGAATCTCCTAGACCACCTCTGCAGTGTTAGGCTGCTTCACAATGTGTTAGGTATGAAAAGCACCAAAAAAAAAAAAAATCTTAACATCTTTTTCTTCTGTTAAAATGGTATCATTGTTTCTGGGTGCAAGGAAAACAAATGTAATTTTAAAACTCTAGTTTACTTGTTCGTACATGGTAAAACCATGGTAAATGCAGATGGATTAATTAGGTAGAGACAGTTACCTGACTTGATATTCCTGCTTAATTTTATATAGTTGTACTGAACTGAGACATCTCTCTAAAAACTGCTCTAGTTTATATGACTCAGCTTACCATTTCTGTGTTCTCATTAAAGCACAAGAACAATCTCATTTGCCTTTTTTTTTTCATTAATACAAGCAACATCCTTTCTCATTTAGTTTTAGTTTTAATCAAAAAGAGGAAAAAATCTGGTAACACAGAAAAGAAGTTGACATTGCAATAGCTGGGAATGAAATGCACGCTGTAAAAAGTGTAAAGCAAAAGATTTGTACTTAAATACCAGGGAAGATCTGAGTGTTTTGGGTAGAAGAGGGGCTGTCCAAATGACCCTGGTAGCTCCTCTAGTATCGAAGCATTAAAAAGAAGGTAAAGCAGCTTAAAAGCCAGCCTAATAGCCTCCTGCCCTTGGGCTGCAAGTTCTCTGGGCTGTACAGAGCTGTCTTGAGTGTGCATGACTAATTTAAATTGGCCATGTGCTCATACAGCGATAGCCTTTTACCTTTTTATTATGTTCTACTCTGTGTCACTTGTACCTTCTGATGTATCCCACAGTGACAACTTTAAAGTTTCCCCATGAGAACCCTACTGCAGTTTAGTGAAGGACATGAATTGCCTGTCACCACAACATTGGGGTGCTGCACACCAAAAATTCTCCAGGGCAGGGAAATGTCTTTTTATTTTAATTACTGCTTAAAGTTCCCTGGACAAGCTGATACATAATAATCATGTTCACTGGCTTTCCTGTTTTGTATTTAACATGGCATGGAAAAATTTATTGCTCCAATTATCCAATTTTAAGGGCAGTGGGGGTCTTTGCCTGTCTCCCTCATTAGCTTCCATTTCATATTACCTTGCTTCGTTCTGGGTAATGGCACACTTGCTTCCAGCACAGCTTCTTTCCAAGCCCCTGAGGCCACATGCCTCCTCCATGGGGCTGATGCGGAGCAGCAAGGAACCGTGTCCCTCCCTTGTCAGCTCCCTTCCAGCACGAAATCCACCCACTGTGCTTAGAGGGCAGCTGAGGCTGTCACATCAACTACCTTTAAAAATTATCTGCATAGCTACTGTTGGTTTCATCATCTTGTTTTCCATAAGGTTACTCTTTTCTTCATTACTCCCCCCACCCCCCGATTTTCTTTATGAGAGCAAATCTAGTTGAGGATTTGGAGACAATGAGATGATGATCCCAGAGCTGAGCGTGTTGACAGAGCTTGAGTACTGAGAGCGCAATGCGCCATGCTGCTACTGTGTATATAAACCGTGATGCACCTACAAAAAAGCACCAAGCTCCTCAGTTACATCCTTGTAATTCATATTCTGTCTACAAACCAGGGAAGAGGATGCTGTGTTTCTAACCTACTTTGTTATTCTCTTCAGTAGGTCTAATATTTACAGAAATGCTCAATTAGAGATAAATCTTTTCTAATTCCTTTGGATTTCATTGTACTAGTGTTAATCATGATGAATTCTTTCAGTATTTAAGAAAATCAATTGTCAATTAGCTTTTATGGGGAATTATACGTTGTGGTTAGTCATCAGTTGGGCATTATGGCTTTATTTGACAACTATGTTATTAAAACATACAATAATTTGCTTTTATTATAATCTATCAAAAAGCCAACACAAGTTTCAAAAATAATGTGAGCTTTGGAATTATAATTAGAGCATGTTTTATTAGGAATTGTTTTATAATGCAGTGTTACTGTTCAGAATTAATTATTTTGTGTGAAGAAAATTTAATTAATATATTATTTACAGGAACCAGATAGCTTACCTATTTTTTCATAAATGCTTGAAGAATAATAAATGTTATAACAAGATTTAAATAAGTAGATAATCATTCTAAAGTAAATAGGCTTGATTAAATAATGAATGGTTTAAAAAAATACTTTATTTTCAAAACACCGGACCAGTTCCTACAAATTTGTATTACCAGGTGACATTTTTTCCCACTTAATCTGGAGGTTGGTGCTGTACTGTGGATTGGTCCAAAATTTATTCAATCATTTTCATAAGCAACTTCTATAATACATTGACATAACTTAGCGAATTCTGTAATGAAATGGTCCATCAGCATGTAACGTTAGCAACAACTGTTATTAAGCAAATGAGTGCACTATCTTCTAGCTACTTTGATTAAAGGCTACATGTTGGCTATAGTTGTGACAGCCTCTGTTTAAAAATGAGTACTTTGAAGACATTAAACCATGATGGATACAAGCCAATCTTATTACTGCAGTTAAAATTTGGAAAAATTCAGAGAAGTCTGTGATATTTCGGATACTACTACCTGTGGTGCTTGGGGTAGCAGAGATCAGAACATGAGCCAAAGAGCACAGTAAAAATGAATTGATGCAAACCCAAATAGTATCCTATGCTGATATTCTTCCTAGCTGTTGGGTATATCAAAGATCATCCTTATCTTGCCCAGAGATATTTATTGACCATAGCTTTCATTACAGAGCAGCCAAGTACCAATAATCTAAAATATATGCAAGTTTTAAAAGTCTATATTCAAGTTTTAAACATTTTTGCTTATGAGGAATGTTCTTACTGGCCTTTTCCTGTCTCATTTGGGAGATGAAATGTGAGCTATATATTTGCTTTGGAATTGGCTTGGCTTTAAGGGAGCCATTACAGTTGCTATTCAAACCTCTGGATTCAGCGTATCTTAGAATTATTGTGTTGTTCTATTCAGTGGAGTATTTTAGTGTAGGAAGTGCAATGTGAAATCAGTCTGTATAAACCTTGGCTCTAAAAACATTTTTATGCTGAAATCTTCTCTACAGTAATAATAATAACAATAACATTACTGGTAACTGTCACCCACTATATATAGGGTACTTTATTCAAAGAGCCCTAAATAAATCTGTAGAAGTCTGTTGCTTCATCACAGATAGCATAAAATGAGGGGTAGATTATTGCCACTGAGAAAGATAATTACCGGTGCCACTGAGCTCCTTGCTCTCCTCAGAGCGTAAGAAATGCTGTATGGGGTCACAGCTGGCCCACCCTATCTACAGCATTAACCAGTAGCAAATACTTTTGGAAAGAGCACAAGAAACATGCAAGACTAGAGTTGTCCTTCCTCTGGGTTTACAGTCCCAGTTTCCAGCAGTTATCTGCTGTAGGCTTCTCTTGAACCAGAGACTGAGCCTGGAGCATTGTGTTCAAAAGCCACAGATGGACCTTCCCCTATGAATTTTCTGTTGCCCTTGTTAAACTACCTGTACTTTTCTGCCTTCCTCACATTCTGAAGCAATGATATTGTGTGTAATCCATATTTCCTTTCTTTTGCTTTACGTTTGTTCTTTGATGATTTCTCTGCATGCTTTTTATTCCTTCTTTGCCCTTTTATTTGTTGTTAATTTGGGAGATGATCTAAATGGTGCATTGGAAAGATTTAACTGGTAGCTGAACAGTATCTGTGTTATGGCAGATGTGCTTCATCCTGAAACCAGAAAATTCTCTGTTGCTCCTTTAAATATGTCTTTAAAAGAGCAGTGTTTTGAGCAGTGTTAGTCAGGTTCCTGTGCAATTGCAGAGCTGTAAAATGCTTCCTGAGCATCTTCCCACCCACTTACTCTCCTTCTCTGTGTGGGGAGACTCATCCAATTACAATTTACAAGCTGAGAAAGGGGATGGTGTTAAATACTATGCCAGCAGAAGATGTAGCCTACTTCTAACATATGTTCTTACGATTACTCTTCTTGCTATACTGTTCTCCTCTGATTTGTACTGCATGAAACATGAGTTTAAAAGAATTTAAATTCAGGTCAATCACTAATCAAATGCATTGGCCCAGTGGGAGGTTGGTGCAAGTCTGTGAAGAATCTGCAGAGCGTGTGAACCAGTATAACCTGTATATTGAGCTGGCTATGGTGGACTGCATCACGCTAATCAGTTTTTCAAGTTACTCATGCTGTTCTGCAGGTAATTGTATTCTGAGTATTGCCATTCCTTATCAGATGGTGTCATTCTGCTGGGGTTAAAATGGTCATGGGGGAAAGGACAAGAACTTCTCTACAGTGCTTAGTGTCTAAATAGTAGATATGTCATAACGAAATTGCTTTTCACAGCTGAAAGAAAATGTGACTTTAAACCAACACATCTGAAAAATATTATGTACAAGTATAACCATTTGGCAGAATGAGTTGGATATATCAAAGATTAGTACATAAATGAAACAAATAAATTATGCTGCATATAGAGGGGTTTCTGTGGTTACACTGAAGGACATTACTGGGGAGTCAGAGATTGGAGACGATTGAGTGACAAGCTAATCGTGGCCTAAATAAAATATAAACCAAGAATAATGAAAACACTGAGACTTATGTTCTCACAGAGTGAGTTGGAAGAGTTTTATCAAAAACTACAATTAGTTGCCAAAAACATCCCTAAGCCATGACTTTCTTGTGTAGTTTAAAGACTTCAAAGCAGCGTGTCATTCAGGAATACATGCTGCAGTGCAACTGGGATGCAGCTTAGAAGATAATGGTAATAGCAGTCTTTAAGATCCTTAGATGAAAGTGTTTTCATAAACATTAGTTAAATGAGTTGTGAAAGATAATTCTAGTCAAGGACTTCAGTATTATTTAATTGTTGTAATTTATTTCAAAATAGAAATATCAACAGATAAATGTTGATGTTTCCAAAAGCTGCACAGGAAACAAGAATGGCTTTGCAACTGAGTGTAAAGAATATAAGATAGATTTTTTTTTTTTTTCATGAAGAACAAACTGATACTGATAAAACTAATTACAGAAGAAAATGGAGAAAACTGCTTTGTATTGTCCAAACAAATACAAATCAGCTAAAAAGCATTCCCTTAAAGCTTGCTTGGGTAAAGACAGCGAAAAAGCAGCACACAAGAAGCTGCCAAATATGTTAATAGATTATATCTCACCTGGGAGAAACATTCTGATGATAGACTACTGATGAATGAAAGACAGCTAAAAACCACAGAATGAGGCAATTTTTGCTGCCTCTGAGCTTTGTGGAAGGTAAATGGAAGGGAAAATGACTTAAATATCACAAACATAATGGGGAGAAATGCAGTCACAGATTTGAGATTTTTCTTCATAGGTTGCTAAATCTTTTCTACCAAAGGTCCAGAGGCTGTGACTCTGGCCGTGCTGTATGCAGTGGGGCTTTGGCAATCAGGAAATTGTAATTCATTACTGTTCATGGTGCGCTTATTTTGCCACTTAAGATTGAAGCCCCACAGCACTGTTCAGTTTAGTACATAAAATGAGACAAGATTTAGGCTACCATTGTACCTGTAGGATGATATACCTACTTCTGTGTGCTACATGCTTCAATTGCAACAACCTATTTCATGCTGACTCTAGATCTCTTTGAAGATATTATGCTTCCTTTGTAGAAGAATACTGGATTAATTAAGACAATAATTATTTCTAGACTGATGGGCTCTGGACATAAAGCCTGCCTAATCCATAACCACAAGCTAGACCATGACTCCATTATTTTGTCACGAATCCTCCAGACTGCTTTTAACCTACCCAGTTGATAAATCCTTGTGTTTTTCACTGGGGTTATGAGTGCAACTGAAGTGAAGGACCCAGAGCTGGGAAGTGCGCTCACAGTGCAGAGCCCATGGAACATCACTCCTGTCTACGAGAGAATGGATGTGAAACCTACCGCAGAGCAGGTGACCTGCTGATATAAGTGGAAGTATGTTTGCCTGGGAAATGAAATGAACTGAAAAGGTAGAGAGGAGAAAAAATTTGGAAGATAAATAGCACTGGCAATGGCAACCTTTAGTGACCTCAGCAGAGCAGCCTAGAGATGACAAGAAATTCAGGCTGAAAAAGGTTGATGATTTATAGACTGCATGTAAGAATGGCCCATATCTATTGATATGAATTATTAGTAAGGACAGATTATCTGTCAAAATAGGAAACTGTCTTCAAAAACAAATGTTTCTGAAAAATGATTGGCACAAGGTGAGAAGATCTTTGTCACATTCAATTAAATGAAACGATCACTACCAATTCTTCCAGTAGGTTAAGAAAAGTGAGCAGGACAAGCTGAGTGGCACTGTGATTATGGCCTAAAAAAAATTATTGGATGAATGTCTAACCTTCTAAAAGCTGATATAGAAAATACCCCGGTAAAGATTAAATTATTACATTCCAAGAGTCTGACATATACTCATTTGCATGTAGAAATATATATATGTATAGGTAGGTTTTTTCTTTTCTTGTACCATAATGCAAGAGTTTGTTTATCAGATATACAATGTCAGATATGCCTTAGGAGCTAATAGCAATGTTTTATTTAGTTAGAAGCAACACAAATGTTTTGAAGCAGTTATTCATCTTTCTAATCAGTGTCTAGTACAGTGACTAGGAGAGAGATACTTTTATTTTGTACTGTAGTCTGAAGCAGAGATATTAAAAGAACTGGAGAGAAGAGTAAATAGTGGCTTCTGCTGGTGGAAACATTAAAGTCCAAATAAAAACATCTAAATCAAAGCATATTACAAGTGTAAAAAGAAAAACACATTGACCTAAATATGCAGGTTTTATATCAGGCAGTCAAAACTGATGTCATTATAGGGAAAGAATAATTGCTAGGTCAGAATTTGTCATGCCACTATAGGTACTTCAGTGGGAAATCTATGAGCCACATCTTGTGTGTATTAAATTCTAGCTTGCACAAAACCTCAATGTACTTTAGACCTTTGGTATATATACAATTCAGGCAAACTGTTAGAAAAGCTACTGAAACTCCTGAAACTATTTAATTCAAAATTACAGTTCAGTTGGAACTGAAAATAGAGGGGAAAAACCCAGCTGTAGCCTGTCACAACTGACAGGCTGTTCTGTATGTAGGGGTGAGGTCCTACAGGTGACAGTTCAGACCGACATCTGAAATGCTTTGTCACACTTGTTGCAATCCAAATGAAGAGCTCCATTTATTTTTTTTCAAATAGCAACATTACCTAAAGGGTGCTGTCATCAGTCACCAACTATATGTGAGTTATACACAGCAGCTATGGTTATGAAATAAACTGCTTGGTATACTCCTCCTCCTGGTTTAAACACAGACTAATAAAAAGTAGTACTGTTAACATATGAAATAAAACTTACCTCATTTAGCTGCTTCTTGCTATTCCTTTAACTTCTTCAAATGTAGACAAGGGAGGATAATCTCTGTACACACAAAGTCTGTCCTCTTGGGACACATATTCACATGGTTTACATTATGTTTTTAAGTGCCCTTTTTTAACCATTAAAACCCTATACATATAGAAGTTCCTGGACCTGCTAGGAAATGATGCATTTCTCAGTAGCTCTTTTGATTGTCCTAGGGCTGTGCAAACCAATAGATCTCTGCAGGAAGCTGGCACTTTTTATGTGTGATAGGAACTAGAGGCTGCCATGTATTGCCATTACTTGCAAATTATATGGCGGCTCACAGAGGAAAATTTGGAGTTCTGTTACCATGTTACATGGTGGGAGTAAACCAGTTCTGTCCAATGCTACTATTAGATTGCTTGCAGAAAATTATGTACAGACATCTGCATATTGGTGATTTTTACTACAGAATTTTCTACTAAAGATCACTCAAATACAGGCTGATGCTAAGTCCTGAAGCAAGACCAACTATCATTTGTACTTTTTGCCTTCTGATCCCAGCTCTGCCTCTAGGTGTGTAACTTCTGTTTGGCATGGGAGAGGATGAAGTCAATACAATTGCCAATTCTGTAGCTGGCTGACAAAAGACATCAGCCATCACTACTACGTAATATTGTTAAATGTGGAAGTTATCTTCCCCTACTAATTTTACTGCCATTTATAGGCAGAAAAGACCGTCTCCCCTGTCCCATGTTTCTAGCTCCTGTAAAAGCTAGGTAAAGCCAAATAACATATGCATCTCTAATGTGGTTTAATTCCAGAATTGCTTATTTTACATTTCTAATGCTGAAAAAAAAAAGTGCATGTCGCAAACAATATGGTACATTCCATTTTGAGTATGCATTGCTAGAACAAGGCAATGTCATAGTTAATGTCTTGAGGTTATTAAAATGTTATAATGCTAAATAGTTCATGAAGAAAATATATCATAGTTGTGACACAAACTGGTTGCTAATTGTGTTAGGACAATAAATGCCAACAGTTCTGTGTTTTCTTTAAGCAAGCCAAGTTATAATCTGTTGTTTCTCTCTTGCATTTCATTAGATACTAGTCATGGTTGATGCAGGATGTTAAACAATATAAGAGCAACTCTAATAAGTCAGACAAAAAGTCTATATAGCTCAGTATCCTACCTTTAACAGTGGTTATAAGCAGATACTAAGGAAAGAATGTGAGAATAAAGCATGCATTCAGTGATATTTCCCTCATTTTTTTCCCTATCTTGCAACTTCCTGACTTGATGAATGTTTTGTAATCAGTCATTTTTTAATTCCATTGATTGGTCTAGTCCCTCAGCATCAGGATTCCTCAGCTTACCCTATCCCTGTATCAAGAATACCATTCATTTCAACATTATATTTTATCCCCACAGATTTTAATCTTCAAAGATAAAATACGATGCATTAAAAATGTTACAAACTATCTATTCTTCTGTTTTCATACATTCACAGAGGTGTACAGCTGGAAGCCACCTCGGAAGGTCCCCAAAGCCCCATCGGTGATGGCTGAGCTGCTACAGACAAGTGTTCTTCACAGTTTCTAGTGCAGACATTTCCACATCTCTTTTCAGGTATGCTATCTTGAACTATTCTTAACTATTAAATACTCTACAGTTGGAAAGACTCGTTTTCCTCCCCCCAGAGTCTCAGTTAAATCTCTTTGCTTCTAATTCGAGCCTATTATTTCATGGCTTATACCCAAAGGTTGCAGAGAATAGCTCGTATTTATCTATTTATATTTTTGTTTTGAAATAGTTTAAAAAGTGTTGTTGTGTCTTCTCCATCTTTTCTAATTATTCCACTTATATTTCAGTTGTACGTAAATTTAAGCATAGTTGTTGCAGTCCTCTGGATACTACTCTAGTTAGGCCACAATTTTCTTTAAGTAAAGCACTTTGAGCTACACATCATCTTCAGGTAATGCTTTACCAGTGATAAAGTAGGGTGGGTTTTCACATCTTCCATACAAGCCTCCATCCCAACAGGGCAGCCTTCTTTATTACATTATGGTCCTGTAGACTCATCTTCAGCTTGTGATCTACTATAACCCCAGATCCTTTTCTGCAGATCTGCTACCCAGTTATTACTTCCTATTACAACACATCCTAGCTTTGTAGAGCATTATTTGTTGAGATTATTTTTAATTCTAATCCTTTTTCATCAACATTTGCAGCTCTACCCAGTTTACTACCACATGTAAACTTTATAAAGGTCATTCTCTCTTCTGACATCTAGTTCATTAACAAATATACTGAATAGTGCTGCACCCAAACAGATTCTTGCAGAACTCCTCACAGCATGTCACTTTGGTCTAACAGGGAACTGTTGATAGTTCATCTATAAGGACTGTTTTTGAAGCAGTTGTACTCTACAATACTTCCACTTATATCAGTTTCTTAGTAGACATGAGAATGTCTTGTGAGATGGCGTGAAAATCTTACTTAAAAGTTTGATATCTGTTGCTAATATCGCCCTGTTTCCAAGGCCTGTTATCCTATTATAGCAACAAATGTGATTGCATTGACGTGAATTGTTCTTGATAAATCTATGGAGGCCATTACTTATCACCTTATTGTACTCTAGCTGCTTACAAATAGGATTATAGGTTTATTTTGTATTTTAATATGCACAAAATCTGAATGAAGGCTTTAGTAAATTGAAGCATTATTAATTCTGAAAATTTAATATTAATACAACTGTTCATCTAAGGGACTGCATTATGGGTTGTAGCTGTTGTCCTCTTACAATTCCTACACAAATTTTCTAAATACAGTGAGCCTTGTTGAAGTACTCAGTGCTCCCTTTTCCTCCTCCCATTGCAAACACTATCAACAAATGATTGCAATACATCCAGTAGGTATGGGAATCAGCAAATTGCACCTGGCTGTGCCTCTTCTACCAACCCAGGATTTGATAACATGCACCTCAAGGCAAGTATATTAGCAGTGGCTGGGGCTAGGAGACGGAAGCATGACCAAACTGTTGTCTGAAACCACGTTCCTCTTGATGACATTTCCTTGTTTGCTAGGAGGAGTTTATCAGTTTTGTCTGACTTCTCAGTTATAGCTGATTTTTTTGCTAAATTGCTAGGTATGTGGAAAATAAAAATTCCCTCTTTAAAACACAAATATCTGAGGCTAAGTTATGTTAAATATAGCTGCTGGTTAACATTTCTTCGTTATTGCCCTTGTTTCTGGCAGCATGGACTCTCCTAGAACCCACCACACAGACTCCAGTCATCTGCTGGGGATGCTCAGTCAGAGCATGAAGTCAATGGAACAGTTGCACTACCAGCTCCAAGCATCCACCCTAACCACCTACCCAAACCTGGCTTCCTCAGTAGTCAAAGAAAGACTCCTCTTGGGGGACTTTATGGTATCCAAGTCAGATTTAGAATCTCAGTATCTTTCTGTGGGGTTGGCCTTTAACTTCATCTGGCAGAATCAGGTGCCTCAGCTGAACCATATACACATTTCAACATCCTGAGCCCATTGTAATATGGGCAACACACCATTTCTTGTACTTGTCCACTTGCTTCAACTACAGGAACTTCTTTGTGTTGTCTGAATCCATCTGAAAAGGAGAGGGAGAAAGCAATCTAATAGTTTTCTTCTTTCATGAAGAACAAAGAAAATTATACATTAGAATTAATATTTGCATGCACATAGGATGTGGGTTGTTAACGAAATAGGCTGGACACAATGGTTTTAAATTTTCACTGACTGCTACTTGCATAAATTGAGACAGAGTCCCTGAAATGAATGACACTTTTATTGTAAAGCTGGTGTCAGACAGAATTCTGGCTCTATATATCCAGATATCAGCATTATGTCAGACCACATTGTAGTCTCTGGTTAATACTGCTTAATTCTATGAATCTGTTTGAGTTCTTTATTTTACTATTTTATTAGTGAATAAGCTTATACTACTTGCATCTTGAAAATTTTCTGTTGGACTTTTCTGTAGTAAGAAGAACCAAAGCTGGGAAGGTTTGTAGGCGGTAGTTTAACACTGAAGATCTTGGGGTTTGATGGCAGGTTGGATTAGGATAACTGAATGACAAGGTATTCTGCAGCTTAAAGATTTCAGAAATACCAGATTCGGGATGTGCCCAATGCCCCTGTGGTTCTGGCTCAGATTGTCTGCATCCTGGCAGACACATCTCAGCCAGGAATGCAAAACAAATCCAGTGGGCTGAAAGGTGAGCCTGCCTGGCTCCCTGGGCACATACAGTATTATCCACTGGAGCACTCTATGTTGTGTTTTGCCTCTGATTCCCAGGAAGAGTATGAGAATGCAGAAAGGGTGTCATTTTATCTTGGGAGTAGATACCAACTTTGCAAGCAGAATAAATATATGTATTCTATTTGTTTTTCTCTAGAAGTATAATGCAATGGTATCATTTGAAAAGTTGAAATCACAGCTGAGATCTAAAAATTTTGAAATGTTGAGGTCAGTATTTCCTCACAGGCTTTATATGACATCATTTTGTGTCCGTGTTTTGATAAAGCCTTCTAATTACACAAATAGTTTCTTCCCCTGCTTTTAGCACATTAAAAAAATTGTATTGTCCTCTAAAAAAACCCCAACCACTTAAATATTTTTTGCAAGAATAAAGGCTGTTATCATTGATATTGTTACAGTAGTTTTTATAATGTCATAATTATGCTAAATAATTTGTCAAGTGTGGCATATTACATTTGCAACTAACTGGTTGGGTTTTGGACAAAAGTAATTCTTGGAAGCTGTTCCCTCTTTATTTGCTGCTGTAGTTGCATCGGGGTGAATTCCCAGCTTGCAGGAAAAGAAAGGAAGGATGCTCCGGAATGACACTCCAGAGGCGTGAGGTGTATCCCTGGTTGTGCTGTGGTTCCTGTGTGCTGTTGCAGTTCCTCTAGCTGTTTGCAGGTGGTCATCACATTTCTCTCTCCTCTTCCAGATTTTTAACTTAAAATCATGATTTGCAGGACTGTCAAGTACTTTTAATGGTAGCTGAATCAGTGGGAACTCTATTCTATATTAGGTGCTACAGCCTGGGGAACCACCCTGATCAGCACGAGATTCTAGGTGTATCAGACCAGGCCCCCAGATTAATGGATACTTTTGATCTGAGCCTGTGTAAATGCCATATTTTTAAAAGGTTATAACAAGAGAAAATTTGGATTTTCATGGTGATTGCAAAATGTATACTGGTCAGCAAAACTGCAAGACTTTAATGGACATGAAGTGCTAAAGTCCTTCAGAGTCAGGATCACCTGCATTATTAACATGAAGGGTATTTTTCATTTAGCCATCTCTTCAAAACTATTACTGAAACATAAGGAAAAGAAATTACTTGAAAGCAGGAAACCTGGCACAGTTAATACAGATCACAGCCAGAGCTTCCCAACACTATAAATAATCAAAAATTGTCTTAGAATGTGAATCATTTGAATAATGCATGGTGCTACCAGCTTGTGGAGGATAAAAGCAATTAACACATAAAATAAACATCATCTGTAGTTAGCTGAGAAAGTCTTATCCATGGAGGACACCCAACCTTCAGTAGCTTTAAACTCTCTCCTTCCTCTATAAATTATTTACTTTTTCCTTTTTCAGGGCTGGAGAAGGGTCATTATTGTTCTGTCACTTGTCACTTCTACTGATGAGAAATGTATTGCTTGGATGCTGAATGCTCCTTTAACTGGGGAACTGACTACTGTGTTCCTCAGATATACCTTAACTGCTTAGGAATTTCTCCTTCATGTAGATTTTTTTGGTGGTCAGTGGCAAGAGTGTCCTTGATAACTGTGCTGCTGTGCAACATGGCCTTTGAGAATTCTGCCTCATTTGGTTTGCAAGAACATACGTTAATGACTGTACAGTGTGGGAAACTGTCCTAACAAATCAGAAGGGTTAAAAACCCCATGTGTTATTTAGCCGTGAAAATGACTTAATATTCTGATTTTCTGTTTAGAGTCTCTGCACTAATTATTCCTTTGGCAGCAGTAAACATTACAAATATTGTCCCTCTTCTAAAGATAAGGAAAGACAAAGCTTTTGAAATGTCAAATATTAAAAATTATGTTTTGATTTTAGTATCTTTATTCCCCTTATCTGAAGAACTTTTTTTATTAAATAAACATGAACTCTGGTCAGCAACTTCATAAAGACCGTTCTGTTCTAAAGGAGAAAAAGTAGCTAGCTGAGAAGAAACAGATGTGTGGCTGCTCCTTCCTATCTAAGAGGCACACAGTTGAAAGGCAGGCAATGCAGCTCTTCTCTCTGGCATAGGCTTGTGCTTTACAGCTTCGCTGCTGAAAAACATCGGGCCTCAACACTGATCAACCTGGCAAACCTGTACCAGCATCAGACTGTCCTTGCTTTTAGCTCCTGCCACCATGTCAAGTCAACAGCAGCGAATGATGCTGGCCGGGCTGGCTGAAGCAGACTGATCATATGGCTGACGGTATGAGGCACAGGGGAAAGTGTGACTTCATACTGCTGCTCAAAAAGAAAGCGGTACAGTGCACAGAGTTGTCTGTCTTACACAAGTATGAGGAAACCCCAGATGTGAAGAGAGAAGTGGGGCTTCATACATTTCTGGAAGGGGAAAAGTGCCCTATTAGCTAGGTGAAATCTCCGAGTTTGATTTTTGTTTTCGCTGGCAAATGGTTTAAGTGAAAAGGATCTGATGTTAGGAATAGAGCCCTGTTAAGGCCATTAGTGAAGTGGAGGGAGTCAAAGTGGAAGTACAGGAGGTAGTAAAGCCCAGCAAGCCACTGCTTCTTATTAATACAACGAATCTTCAGAATTTAATAAAATATAGTGGTATTTTTCTGTGTACTTGAACACTTACACTTCCAGCCCCACGGGGTACACTAGCCATGAAAAGGGTAACATTACCCTTTTGTATGGTGGTAATCCTCCTTCCAAGGATGTCTTAGCCCACAGGGTAATTATGAGCTCATTACTGGCCATCAGCACATCACTACATGGAGGTTTACCCTTGCTTGAGTCATCCTTCCCCCTCAGGGAGTTTGGGCCTTCTGGAGTTTCTGATCCCAGAGAAGACAATACAATAATTAGACATTATTCCTTGCAAATCACAGCGTCGCTGAGGTTGGAAGGGACCTCTTGAGACGATCTAGTCCAACTCCCTTGCACAAGCAGGGTTGCTCAGGACTCTGTCCAGTTGGATTTGAGTATCTCCATGGATACTCCCCAACCTCTCCAGGCAACTTATTCCAGTGTTTGACAACCTTAACAGTAAAGAAGTATTTTAATGTGTTCAGATGAAATTTCATGGTTTTTAATTTGCAGCCATACTTCCAATACCAAACTGAGTGGGTTTGGAGATTTGAGGCTATTAACTCTTTAATTCTCAAATTCTAGTTAATCCTGATTCTTTTCTAGGGCACACTTGGCCCATTAGGAATGATCTTTTTGTCACTATAAAGAGAACAAAGTCTTGAACTGAAGAGAGAATGGAGACTATCAGATCTGCACTAAGCAATAAGCTTATAATATAAGCTTATAATATAAGCAATACTTCAGCTTCTTCAACTGTTATGTCATCAGTCTGGTGAATAAAGGTATTGCTGGCATCTCATGTTCACAGTAAAAGCTGCCAATTTGTTCTCAAACATGTTCAATGTCATGGTGTTGCATTAGCTGTAATTGGCAAGATTTGGTCCAGTCAGTTTGATTAATTTAAGTAACAGCTTATTCTGTGCAAGTAATTTTATGCATGACCCTTTAAGCCCAGCTGTGACATAACTACTCTATAGCTTTCACTGTGTTCACTTGCCAACTCAGAAACAGCCCTGGCCATTCCTTGCTTTACAGGGGGCAAGTTTACTGGTACCACAGTTACTTAGTGATTATGTAAACAAAGATTAGGCCTAAATAATGTACCTGTGGGCTAAAAAACATTTTTAGGATGAGGTGAGAGTAGCCACTTGTGAGCAGATAAGCAATGCTCTAATGTTACTTCAGGAGTTACTAAGCTTTTTTCCTTGAAATAATAGAAAATCTGAGGAAAGATCAACCCTATAATACAAGGCACATACATGAATACCAATTATTTAGATACAAGTTTGGGAACATCAGTATTGGTTTAGCATGATTCATTATACCAAAAAAAGTTCTTGAGAATGTTTTTGTGGACATAGTAATAAGGTGTAAAGCTCAAATTTATGAAATGACGTAAAACGCATACCTATGAACTTCTGTAGTAGTCATCTATGGTCATCTTTTCACTAAATTGTCTGAGAACGGGTGAGCCAAATGCATCAATATTCTGATTATTTAAAACTTCAGCTTTAACCCAACTGTCATCACAGCTTTAGAGGAGATATATGTGAGGCTAAACATTCCAGACCCAGGGAATTCTGAGCACTGTATTTTCTATTTTGCAACAGGAGGGAGCACATCGATGCAGTGTAAGACAGAAGCATTCACAGAGCAACAGTAAAGAATGGGAAGCAAACAGGAAATACAAGATAGTTTGGTGTCGTTTTGGTTTTTTTGCTTGTTCTGGACACAGCAAACTTTATTTCTCCTGATATACTGTAGGCAATTAATTGCTAGGTTTGTTTTGTACTGGCAGGATCAAGGCTATTTAGAAGATCTATTTCAGGCTGCATTTGTTTCTCCATGCCTTCAGAATCAGCGTCAAGGTAAGAGGGGTTTCAAAATTTTGGCCTTTAGTGGGCTTAGCCTGTAGGCAATATGAAATGATAATTTGCACACAAATCATTGAGTCTTAAAATACCTCTGATGGCATCTCAACCTTTTGCTATGTTCAACATTGGAGATTAGTCCAGACTGAGTCATTCATATGATTTATTTTTTCACCTTCTGTAAAACTTGGGATTTCCAATTTTACTTCCCTCTCAACTTACTTCTTTTGGAAAAGTGTCACAAATTTTCCAGTGTCTTAAGCACCTGATCTGACGTCTAGATATGCATAAGATCAAGCCTTATCTGCAAGTAAAAAAATAATTTTATAATTCTAACACGACACACTTATTTTTGTCCACATCATAATAAAATTACATTGCTATCATTCTAGTTAAACAATTATAAGCTGCCTCTGAACAACGTAAAAGAATTTTCTTTCTAGGTAGGTTTTTATTTACTTTTTCCTTCACTTCCTTTGAAAACAAACAAAAAAATACATTGAAAGGAGGATTACATCTCATAGGATTCTATATTGAAACTTACTCCAAACACTGTTAGAAGTTCACAGCAAGATCTTTTTTAGATGTTCCTTCCCATAATGCAGTAAAAACAACAAAAAAAATAAAAATAATGAAAACATGTGGTACGAAGGAAACAATGGCTTTGTGGTTCAGTGTCTATCTTGAATCTGCAGCCCTTCAGGAGGGCTCCATAAACATATCCTGGGTCTGCTGTAGTATCTCTCTCACTAGACACACTGGAAGTCCATACACAAGTCAGGAACAAGTGCTTACTCCAAGTTTTTATTAAAATTGAACACAGGGAAGTATTCGAACATACTTCTGGTTGAGAATCTACACAGCTAATATGTTTTTAGGATCATCTGGTTTTACAGTTTTCCAGAATCTCAGTTAACCCTTTTGAGTGTACATTCACAGGAACATGAAAGTGAGCAAGCACCTCGTTATTCAGCCAACAACCACTACATCATCACCAAGAAACTGGTAAGTTGGAACCTCAAGGTTATAGGGAGCAGGACCTTTCCTGATTCTGCCAGAGGCATCATAATGGGACCCATGGCAAGGGCAGTAATAACCGCCAAAATCTCCAGAGTTGGCAATCGGTACACAGCCAAGATGAGTGCAGACACCTACTAATATGACCCATTCTGGTTTCTTTACTCTGTCTAAGTCATGCTGCGGATCCCTCAGTTTAGACAAATCAACTTCAGCTTCCTGATTAATCTCTGCCTGGGTTCTGTGACGCACAAAAAGGGGCTTCCCTCTCCACTTGAAAGCCATGTTCTTGCCTTCTGGAATGTCAGATAACTTGATCTCAATCTTTGACAATGCTAGCACATCAGCAGAGGCACTCAGGCTGGAAATAAACTGGGTGACCACATTCTTAGCAGCATACGCAGTTGCTACACATGTCGTTGCAGTCACCAGGTAGGAAAACCCTTTTCTAGCTTCACTGCTGCTTTGAGAAGATGTGGTGGCATCTAGCACGTCTTGACGACGATAGGCAGAGAAGTCAGGTACCACAACATCATTATGGACCCAACGAACACTGGCAGGTGCTGCAAGAAAAAGGATATGAAATGACAACACTTTCAAGTAAAAAACATTATCATGTATTTTAAGTTATACTTTTTAAATTGCATTTTTGGAATAATGGGTAAAAGTTACTCCAAAGTCTAGGTAGGATTCCACTAATTAGACCTTTCAATTTTAAGCTGTAGGAAAATGGTTTCCAGAAGGTATTTTTAGTAGATCAGCAGGTGATTTGTGAAACTATTTTACCTACTCTTTGAAAATTACATGAAGCCTGATAAGGGTGCAGAAGAATCTGCAAGAAGTTCTGGGTTTAAAGTAAACTGTTTTTTCAGAAGATTTCAAGGCAAAACTCCTGCAGGATACCATGACTAGCTAAGACGAGACAGACCTGTTTTCCATTCAAATGTTTCCCTGAAAAAAAACTGCTGTGAAGAAATTTGGTTTAGTAAAGTTTGCACACCTATAGCTTAACACTTTTGTGCTTTTCTTTGACTTAAGTTCTATGCCTTTAATAATCTTAAGTGTGTGGTTAAGCATTTTTGAGATTAAAAATGCAGTATTAGGCATCCCCCTTTATAGTCAACTGTTGTCAAAGCTAACTGTACCAGTAAATAATTTTTAAACACGCAGTCCCCTATTTGCCAGGCTCACTTCACAGAAGGATTGGATAACTATCCAATTCCCAAGCTTTTCAAGTGGGATTCCCACGTCAAACCTGTGTGCTAAACTAACAAGATGTGATGGCTACGAGGCCTTCCATTAGTTTTTCCAGCAAAAGAAAGCTGCTTCCCTCAATGAAAATCTATAAGCCAAAGAAAAGAACACACCAAAGACAGAACATATTACTTGCCAAAGTGCAACCTCTGTTCATCTGAAAAGAACTATTTAGTCTAGCAGTTGCTACAAAGTTACCAAAGGTTCATAAAAACCATTCTCTCAAGTACTTAAAATAACTCTCAGGGATTTATATGCAATATAATGGGGAAAATATTTGCATTTATTTACAAGTAACTCAGCATAGAGAAGGTATTTGCTGTAGGATTTTAACTGCAGAGAAATTAAACTGAAATTCAAAATTCTGAGAGAGTAAACCATACTAATTTATCTCAGTTTCAAGGCTTAAAATATTTTATGTTTAGCAACGAGCAATACAACTAACTTCTAAAAATTCCTTAGATTCAGTGAAAAACGTGCTTGATGTTAATTAAGACTAAATGACAGCTATATTAGTTACAGATTTGTAGAATTTTCACCTGAACATATCCTTTACGGTTGAGGGCCAGGGGAAATACGTAGTTCTAATCACTACAGATCATCTTCCACAAGGCACTGCCACCTCCAAGACTTATATGAATATCCTCTGTAACAGCATGAAGCAAACTGTTGCTGCATGCCCAGCATCAGCAGAGCAGGGCAGCAGTTCTCCATGAAATGCAAATCTGTCCGTTTCATGGAGAAGCACTGCCCTTTGGCTGGAAATCAGGTTCTGCAAGGATGACTTGGGAGTACCTTTACCTGGCTGATGCTCTTCTGAGCACTGCATGAACTGGGGAGGAAATACAGGAATTCCAAGAAAGAAAACAGCAACGGTTTTGGCGTCGCAAATTCACTGTTAGAGCTGCTTTTCTGCAACAGTATAAAACACACCATGTGTTCTCACTGCACGTCTCTGCTTTGATGCCCCTCGGTTAAATACCTTACTGCACTAAACGGAGTTTTCCTGCACCTTCCCAACTGTAAAATAAATATCCACCCGAGTCATCAAAAGGAAGCAGCCTTTCAAGTGCCCTTAACTCTATAGTCATGAATGCGTGCTACCATACTCGTGACGACTTGGAATCAAATATTAAAAAAAAAGAAAAGAAGCAAAACCCAGAACCTCTCGACTAACTCACGACTCCGCTTTCCCCCAGCCTGCCAGGCCAGACCTCCAGCGTGAAGGACACCGACACCCCCACCCCCGCCCAGCTTCCAGCCGCTGCGGCGAGTCCCGTTCTCCCCGCCGGGCACAGGCCGAGCGGTGACCGAGGAGCGCTGGCGGAGGCGGCAGCACCACCCTCGGCTCGCCGCCCGCCGTCGCGCGGTGCCCCGGCGCCTGCCGCCTAAGCCCCCGGCCCGCCTCGGGCGACGGCCGGCCCCCGGGCCCGGCTGCCGCCGGCTGAGGCGAGGCGAGGCGAGGCGAGGCGAGGCGAGGCGCGGCGGCCGCTGCCCGCCCTCCCCCCCCCGCCCCGAGCGGCTCCCCCAGGGCCCGGCACGCACCGCTGAGGCTGGCGCTGGCGACGAGGCCGCCCCGGGCCGACCGGCCGCTCATCGACTCCCGGCAGAGCAGGGGCCGCTTCAGGTCCAGCGGCACCTTCTCGGCCCGACGCGCCACCGCCGGCGCCAGCGGCTTCAGCGGGCCGGGCACGGCGTGCGCCGCGGCCGACAGGTAGGGCGCGAAGGGCCCGGAGCGGGCGGCCACGGACAACATGGCGGCGGCGGCAGCTGCTGGGCCGGTCACCGCTGCGACCTTCCCGGCGGCGGGGGACTGCGCACGCGCGCTGGCGCGCCGTGGGGGCGTCACGGCCGCGCCGTTGGGCGAGAGTGTCGCCGCACGTCACGGCGGCGGGGTGTGGCGCTGCTCCTGCCTCTGCGCTTCCCCGTGACGCAGTCGGGGCGGGGCTGCCGCTGCGGCGCCGGCCCTCCCGGTCCCGGTCCCGCGGAGCGCGGCAGCGTCGCGGCGGTGCGGTGGCGGCGGCTGCCCGGCGGGGGAGAGGGCGGCCCGCCAGAATGGCGGCTGCGGGAGCTCGCCGGCGGAGCGGCCCTCGGGCCGCCGGGCTGGGAGCGGGGAACCGCCTGGCCGAAGCGCCGTGCAGGCGGGAGCGGTCGGATGCCGACAGCGAGGGGGCTCGGGAGGAACGGTCGGGAGCGCCCCGGTCCGGTGACGCAAAGCGGGACCGCGACATCGTGGGGTTAGCGTCAGCCCGGATTTGGTGGGGTTTGGGGAGAGAGGGATACGGCGCGCAGGTGACGCGGGGGGCGTCACGAGTTGCCATAAGTAACAAGCCTCGTGTGCTTCGATGTGGTGAGGCTGGCAGGCGAGCAGAGACAGTCACAGCGTTTCCGTTGCCGAGGTAGTATTGCCTATCTCTTAGGAGCTCTAAGAATTAATTCCTTGCTCCGTTCTTAACTTTTCACGTTCCAAACTTTTTTTTTTTTTTTTAATCTCAGGGTACCCTTTTTTCCCTCCCAAAAGCTTGGCTACCTTACCTACTTAAGCAACTAGACCTCGAGGGTGAAGAGTACTTTTCAGCAGCTGTGTACAGTGTCGAGCACAAAAGGGTCTTGGTCTTTGCTGAGTTTTGGGCATTATCGGGAAACCAATTCTGTATCGGATTAGCCCATGCATGTGACAGTTACTTTCTTTTCAGAAGCTACTGTCTGAAAATATCCCTGCCGACTGTGTCCCAGGTATGGGTTTCATCTCGTGCTCCCTCTAAGAGCTCTGGGTCCAAATCTGCAGCTTCCCCTCTAGTACGGTGAGAGTAACTTAGAGGTGGTGATGGGGCTTGTCCCACCTGTGCCTCTCTCCTGCCAAGGTCTGGGACTGGCTGGGGAAGTTTGTAGCTGTCTTATTAGTGCTCTTAACTGCAGAGTCAGTGCTGGGTTTGGTACTCTGGGCAGGTCTGTTCACATAAAGTGCTTTGGTTGTTGGTTTTCCTCTTTGGTGTTACCTCATGTCATGCAAAACAGTTAAGCGCTATTAGAAACATACTTTTTTCCTGTTTTACTGTAATTAGTTATTTTGTTGAGGTATTTCTGTTCAATATTTTGAAAGGACAGTAAGTATATTGAAGTCCCATCCTAGAATACCTCTGATGATACTTGTGAGCAAATTTAAGTCATTAAACTTTCAAACATTTCAAAGAAGGGTTCAGGAAACACCATGGGGACACGTGAGTCGTCCTGTGCCTTTTCTGCAGGATTCATTTAAACAAAGCAATGTCATCCCAAAACACCTTGGCAGGGTTAACATGTTCTTTTCCCTTGCTGCTCTTCTGATATGATTTGGAGGTGTGTAAATACTATTCAGAAACATTGCTTGAAAGAATACTGTGCCACTTCTGGGATAACACATGCGCTTTATTATTTCTCCTATTCCTTGTGCAGTGTATGATTTTTGTCCCTTTTTATTTCCTTGTTTCTTTTTTCTTAGCTTATCCATTTAATTTTTTGTCTCTTCATCGTCCTGCTGGATCAGTTGCAAAGTGGGAAAAAACTTAAGCTTTTCAGCTTGTCATAGGAAATTGGCGAGCGATAGACTTTACATCAAGTTTGAAAAACGGGAAGCATGTTTTACAATACACTTGTTATGTTCATAACTGCATTTCTGTGGGCAGCCTCCAGCTTGCCACACCTTCAGTGTTTTCCGTTGCTCATCAGCACGTTCAGTCTGGAGCTCAGACTGCTGGGGAAGTCAAATAGTTCCCCAGAAACTCATTCTTGTAATCAGTGATCAGCAGGGTGAAGGAACAAAGCAGCTGTAATTATTGCCCCAAATATATTTCTTCCATTCTCAATCACAAACACGGCAGAGATGCAAACACTTGAGTCCAATTTTTATCTTTGCTCAGTTCAGTTCCGTTCAGCTGCGTGAATGGTACGGGAAGCTTGCGTATTGTTGCACCTTTAGGTCTGTGCAGTCAGTGTAAACCACGCCCCCCACACACATACCTTAAATGCTTTTCCATTAAGGGAGAAAATTTCAGTACTCTTTGGATATCTTTTAAGATTTTTGATTATTTATGAACAACATGCAAAGTTGTTTTCCTGAAGATAGAATGGATTATTTTCCAGAAGTTCCTGCTATATTTTTGAGTAGCAAAAAGCTAAATAAAAAGCTCTGTTTACAGGATTTTTTTTTTTTTTTCTGGCCATGCACAGTGCTTGTCCTGGTGTGGACACAGGCAAATCAAAGTATTTTAAAATGTTAAATTAATACTAAAGAAAATATTTTGATAGATTTAAATATTTCTTCCTTTAAGACTACTCTAGATCTGCTCTGATGGACAGCAATAGATTGGGTTTGACCTGCCGGGGTATTCCTAAAATGGTTGATGGTATTACTCTGTGGAGCTTCTCAAAGGGAAATAAAATTGTTTTTTTGTTTTCAAAAGCACATCTTCTAAGATGATATGCCAGCAGCATGCAAGACAGAAATACCGATTCATTTGGTTTAATTAGATAATATGTGTGATTTCATCCTTTTGACTGCACTGAAAAATAATCTGTAACAAAACAATGCTGCTGTCAGCTCCTTCCCCTGTGCAACAAGCAGCACATGACATCCTCCAGGCAAATTAAAACCAAATCCACTCCCAAGGGCTATTCTGGAGGTGCTAGTTCAGTTCATAAAATGGATCTTGGCAGACACAGACCATTCATGCTGAGGAAGGGCAGCGCTTTTAAGAGACAAGAAGGCAGAATGCCATAGTAGTCTTTCCTCCCTTTGCAACAGGGAAGCTGTTGGCTGCTTCCACAGGGCTACAGCCTTGACGTACAGACAGGCTTTTGGTCAGGCAGTGGCACTGTAAAACAGAACGAGTGTCTTGGGCTCTTGTTGGAAGCACCAACCTGTCTCTGACAAAGTCCTTCCACTGGGCAAGGTTCCAGTTCTCTGTAGTAACCACTCAATTTGGGATGATATTCTCACCCAAAACTTGTTTGGGTTAATTGCAAGGATAAGAGGACAATAGATACATCACATAGATGAATCCCAGACTAAAGCATCCATTCTTCCGCTAACAACTAGGGTGAATAAATATCTGTGCTTTGGTTGTTTTCTTCCAAATTTATTTTACTTTATAGCATCAGTCTCATGCTTGACTTGTCACAGCTTCCAATGCTAAGTTTTAGTTTGATGTGCTAGTACATACATACCTGCTCCAGTGAAGCCTTTTAACTATTTCAGGGATTTTCCCCAAATTTGGGATAAACTTGACACAGAGATATATTGTGAAGACATTTGAGCTAAACCATCTGCTAGAAGTCTAGCCACAATTTCTCACCTAGTCAACCCAGTCCATTCATGCAAGGCTGTGAAGGTTTTGTGTTTCATACTGGCTGTATATGGAGCTATTGCTTTGAAATTCAGCTGTTGCTAATGCTGTTACTAGTAAATTATTTTATGATTGTGCATTAAAAAAAGCCTGTCTCTGTGGAATGGTAGTTTAGGGACTGGGCTTACTAATATTTATTTATGGGTTTGACTTTTTCATATCGGTAATTCACTGAATCTTTGTAACTGTTGTCTGAAATGTATACTGAAATATGGTAGTTCTAATTAATTGGGATGGATCATTCCAGTTCCAGTAGTATTGATCGATAATTTATTTCTTTCCAGCAAGTTTGTGACATCTAAGCCTGGGTAGATAATGATTAACCCAACTCAGCGCACTGTACTATTGGTAACGGTAGTTAGTAGTGATGTAGTGATTATAGGGCACCATAATAATATTCTAGAGGAAAGGTAATTTGTAGAAACTACTGGGGCTATGAATCAATGTGCAGGTGGAAATAAACAATATTCAAGCAGGGGGAGAGAAAACTAGGAAGACCTGTTTTAACAGCACAGGTTTTACAAACATTATTTAAAAGAGCTACAGAAACATGGTCTTATTTTCTGTTCTCTAACAGATTACAAAATTGTCATGGTAAAGATCTGATCAGAACCAAACAAGTTCTAACAGGGCAAGAGGAGTTTCTACTAAGGCCATCAGATATCAGTATGCTCTAGATATTTGGTGTTTCACCCCAAGACTGAATATCTGAGCTAGTATTTGTAGAAGGGTTTGTTACCAGTTGTGTGTTTGGGGGATTTTTTGTTGTTGTTTTGTGGTGTTTTTTTCCTAAGGATTCTGAGTTTTGACAGTGATGTAAGTTTTGAATTTGCTAACCCAGCTCAGCTGTTTGGGATGGGGCAAGCAAGGCCTCATCCCAAATTATATATTTTTCTGACTGGGTGCTATTCCCAGAGATATTTGGCAAAATGTGCTTCCTACTTCTAGTGACTTTTGACAAAATGAGGTAGCTGATTTTTTTTGGAAAACATGGTTGTAAATTTTTTAAAGACATAAGACTAATTTCAAATTACAGCGTGGTCAGAAGATGATTAAAACATGAAAATACTTCACCAAAAAAGGCACCACATTCATTAGAGTCCAAAAAAGGGTAATTTTAAGTTTAAAATGACTAAGCATATTCTAGTGTGTACGTGTTTCTTTGAGAACTGCTGTTAGGCTTATGTTCCTGAGCATCAATGCTGAGCAAGTGCTTTCCAGCCAAATCTGAAAGTTAAATGCCAATATAGTATTGTGTAAACCATCTAAACAGACCTCTGCGATTGCCTTTGTGCGTTCACAAGAGTGTTAGCCACATGAAAATTTATACTGCTTAATGTTCCTGTCATTTTAAAGTAAATTAAAAGTTCATTTGCATTAATGCAAAAGCTACATAATGTCAGGGTTGCAGTATTATGAAATAGTAGCAGCGTATGGTTACAATGCTTTTGGGCAGGTGTAGTGGTGCTTCACTGCCTTTCTTTGCATAGTATTTTATTCTTGTGTTTATGTTTTCTTCAGATATTAACTGCAGAACTTGGCTGGCTTTTTGCTAAAATGTTGGTCACCCCAGACAATTTGATCTTACTGGAAAGTTATGTTTCTTTGAGTTCTTTGCCATCTTGCATGATTTTTATGCTCTGAAAAGTCAGTGCTACTAAACTTGAGACTTTAGGGTTTGCATTTGCTTTTTGGTTTTCCATTGATGATCATTTTGTTTCTCCCTGAATAAGATTATTCAGAAAGAAAAAAAAAACAAAACCAAACAAGCCACCAAATTTCACTTGTGGAGCGTTGTTAGTAAAGCAGGTATGCCCTTGCTTCATCACGCTGGAAGATGATGTTTTTCACGCTGTGCTGTAGAGGATGACTGAGAACAAGTGCCATGTGGCCCAGCGATTCCCCTCACCCCCACACCTCTAGTCATGTTGTGTGATCTCACGTCTGAAAGATGGGAGGGAGAGTGCAGATGATGTAACACAGTCCAGCTGTATGCAGGAGCAGGTTGCTCAGAGAGGTTGTGGAGTCTCTGTCTGTGGAGGTACTGAACACCCAACTGGACACAGTCCCGGACAACCTGCTCTTGCTGATGCTGTTTGAGCCAGGGGGTTTGGGCTAGATGGTCTCAAAAGGTCCCTTCCAACCGAAGTGACCCTGTGACTTTGCACCATTCAGACTTTCATGTTAGTGCATTTACTAACGAGCAAGGGAAAGCTGCTAGCTTAGAAGCGTTTAGACATTCTTGTGAAATACAGTGCAAACATTGCTGCCCTGACCTGTAGAGTGGGGCTGATGGCAGTTCCTGGCTCTGGTGCCTGCATGGTGCCATTGCTGAGCACAGATGTACGAACTGGGAGTGCACTGAGCAAGGAGAAGTTTCTGGAAGTTAAAATGGAAGAGTTTCCTGCTTTCTTTGCACTATATAGCCTTTCCTTTAAAAGCTATATCTAGCAGGAGTACTTCATACTTTTTTATTTAATGGTACGTCTTTGTTTGTATAGCTATGTTGTAATTTTCATGTGTAAACTTTCTAAAACGGGATGTTTCTTTAATGTAGTGGTGTGTTTCGGGGTCTACAGCCTGCAGGCATTAGATGAGGCCTTCCAGTTCATTGACTATTTAGATAAGAGCACCCTACTGCTAGAGTGGCTCCAAATGTCTGCAGTTAGTTCCTTTGCAGAATTAATGTTCATTACTGTGATATCTGTTTTGTGGTGTGGTAATAGGGAAGCTGCTAGATAAATTTGAAGATAGATTTGTGTATGCAATACAGTTTGTTTAAGGTTAAAATTGTGGAGACCTTTTGATATTTAGACACTATTGTTCTTTGAAGTTGGCCTATCACTTTGAAAAGTCACAAGATGTGATCAAAAGGAATGTATACAAAAAGTGAGGATCAAAAATGTATAGTAAAACTCAGAATATCTGCTAACATTCAGCTGGTTAAACATTCCTCTCCCACTCCCCAAATTAGTTGAAATGATGACACCTCACAGCTACAGTCCAATCTAAATTCAGCTTTTTCCTAGTCAAAGAAGAAATAAGTTAAAGTATCATGAGCAAAGAAGAAATCTGATGGCAGCTTTTTACTACTCTTTCTATTAATGCAGGAGTAATAGGCAGGAGTTCACAGCTTTAGCAGCCATCTTATTCTAAATCTGTTCCCTTGCTGCTTGATAAGGCCAAGATATATTGTCTTGAGCAAAAGGGCATGGAAGATCTGGCTCTGGAAGGTATGCATTTGACATTTTGAGTATAAAATGAGATAAATACAAAGAAAGCATATTTCTCCTCCCCACCCAAAAAACAAATAGAAAAATCAAAGCAGATGAGGCATCCCATTGGGCAGGAAGAATGGGATTTTCGGAGTCTATTATAGAGAGGAAAGAAAATAAAACCAGCGAAGTGAATTAAATAAAAATAAGAAGACCAAGATTATGTCAGATTTACATAATTGTCCAGATGGACAAAAAGAGTCATATATACCTGAAATTGATAAGATCTGATCACACAAATCAGAAATGGCAACAAAAGGTGTCCAATGAATCAGAAGCCAAAGGCTAGATGATAATTGCCTGGGGCAACATCAAAGGCTGCTTGGCAAGGCAGCAGCCAAAGGCTAAATGAAGTTGCCTGGAGCATCATCAAGAACAGCTAGTACAAACTGGTTTGAGGGAGAATACTTTCTCACTTTCTCTCTTCACATTTCCTGAAAAACCCCTGACACTTTTACCTCTTGAAGGGCATGTGTATGACTCACAGCTGGTCCCCACTACTGCATATTCTTTGCTTTTTATGATACGTGCAGATGGAAACAAAACCAAACTGTTTTCAACTTTGTGACCACCTCTGGCTAAAAATTGAAAAGCTTTACAAAGGAGAATCCAAACTTCCTTTGCTTTGCTTACATATTTATTACAATTAATCCATCTGAAGAACTCCATGTTTGTGTCTGACGCTCAGCTGACAATGTTTATGTGGGGTGAGGGAGAAATTCTCCCCACAACTGTACATAGAGGTTAAGAGTGACTATCTCTTCTCCAGTCTGCTGAATGGCACTGCCACAGTTTCTATTGGTCAAAACCCAGGTGTTACTTCAAGCTTTAGCTGTACATGCTGGAACAACTCACTCCTCTGTCATTGCTAACAAATCTGTCATAGTTGCACAATTAAGCATAAATGTTACAAAAATAGATAATTTATAACATTTCAGGGGGCCTTAAATTATTGATTATTCAGAACAGAGATCTTTCAAGGACTAAGAAAAGCAGAAGTAGGGAAAGGGAATAGTAGCACCAGGGCTAAGCATGCTGCTTGATGCAGGGCCAAAAAAATCTTACCTGCTACTATGTGTGTATATATATGCCACTCTGAAACCTGTCTTGGGTGAAGTGGCAGAATAAGAAGGGCAACATAAAAAGAGTGACAAAGGAAATAACTTTTTCTCAATTTTGTGATGTACAGTACAGATCTTGATCATCATTAGACTCTCCTGTAAGCTTTTCCCTGATGCGAAGTTGCTGGACCTTGGCTTCTAACCAGCTTAAAACCAACATGAAGAAGATAATGGCAAAGTAAGAGCTTTTTGTGATACTTGGAGCTGTTGGCAATAAAGAGCCATACCATTAAGAGCTAATGCAACGAAAGCATCCACATGTCATAACTTTTTCCCTTTCCTCCCCCTTACAATAGGTATGCAGAGGCTTTGCCTGTAGCCTTTTCTCCTCTGAATGTTTAAGTTGAATTATAGGACTTGATTCTAAAATAAATTGTAACTGGTTTGCAACATATGTATCTCACTTGGTTTCAGCTGGATTGCTGCAGATCTGTGTTACTGTAAGGAGCGTCTAGTTTAAAAATATCGTGCTGAGAAAAAAAAGCTGGCCTTGGTCTCAAACTGTTGTATTGATCTCTGTGTGCCTCAGGGAATCAGGAACAATACGTGTATAATGTGTACCTGAATTGAGCTATTTGCACACTGTAGCCTTAATCATCTTAATGTTCTTGTGACTACTACTAAGTACTGGGCTTCAGTAGTAGCTTGTGGAAACCTGCCTATAAGGCAGAAGATTTTTTTTTTTTATTATCTGCTTGTTGTTTTTTATGTGATGCCTTTATTTTCTGTCCTTCTATGTAGAAATGATAAACAAGAGCCTTTTCCTCTCTTTTTATGTATAGTTAGGAGAATAATCATGCTACTGAGACTGTTCCTAATGGTTCCCAGTGGAGCTCCTCCAAGTTTCAGATTGGTTATATTTCATATTTTCATATTTTTAGTTACCCTTGGTGCAAGAAGTAGACGTATACTAATGAAATCTGCTGAGGCAAACTTACGAAGCATTCTTACTCAGGGAAAAATCAGAATGTAATATGGAAAGAATTAGAAAACTTTAAAAGTTAGGATGAAGTTTAGTAGTACAAAGTACAAGGTCATACAAGGTCATTTAGAGATTCATATCAAACATTTACCACAAAATATAGATCTGTCGTAGGAAGTGACAGGAGAAGGAAGAAGATCTAGGTATGTGGTGGGTGATCAAAGTGTAACTGCGATGTGTCTGTTAAATAGGTCGGTGGGATACTAGGACGCATGTGTTTTTCAGTAGATACAGGAAATACTAATTTTATTATACAAGGCCACTGCATGCCCATGCAAGTAGAAGGTACCTCCTATGTCACAGAATATGCAAATATTTTTCTCAATTTGCCAAACAACTTTCAAAATAGTGCAGTGAGTGGCTCTCTGTGGGTAATCTCAGGGGGTCCGATGATAATCTTGGTTGTCACAAGTTTCTGTGGAATGCTTGTTCAGTTAAATAAACAACTAATCTGAAATGAGCAGTGCAATTGAGAGCAAATACACTGATTTCAGTTATTGAAACACATATCCTTATAAATTTAGCAAAGGATGTTAACGTGAATAAAAATGTAGATTTTGACTGAAAGCTCATTCAAAGGAAATGGAAAATTGCACAATGGTTTTTGATATTCTCCAGCCAGGGATATAAATTAGTTTAGTGATGTTGGTGTGGGGTTATCTCTGAAGGGAAGTGAAAAAGGGTGAAGTTTGCAGTGTTTATGTAAATGCATGCATATAATTTTATCCCGTGTTATTGGAGCCTGCATTATTGTCAGTGGTAACTATATGTGTCTTACTGAGATATGAATTATTAGCATTAAATACTAATTGCACTAGCTAGAACAAGGAGGCCTGGTACTGGCTTTCCATTCATGTTAGTTCTCTTTTCTTTGTATACTGCTACAGTCTCTTTCATTTTTCTTTCTTTTGAAATAGGTTTAGTTACTGCAGTTATGCTGAACAGTGACAAACTGTGTCATGGCATTGTGTTGAAGACAGATACCTTCTGAGGAGAGCAGAAATCTGAAATTTTCGCATGTGTACTGAAATCTGAAGAGACAAAAGGTAATACATTATAAAAGGGTCTAGTTTCCAAAGTATCCTTCACTGAGGCACGTCACTAATTCTGTATTATAGCCTTTCCCTGCAAAAAGTTGCTGGCTTGCTTAAAACAAGACTGGTGCACTTAGAAGCTGCCTTGCTATGTAAAATGGATAATATGATATAAGAGAAATGTTAGTAATTGATTGTGAGCCCATTTTTCATGAGTTTTATGTAGGGTATGGAGAGGAGTTGCTACTGTTGCAGGGGGTCTCTCAAAAAGTAGATGTTACAAGCTGTGTCATGTTTCCAAAGGAATGTATTACTACCTGTCCTGAAAATTAAGAGTATAAAGAGGTGCCAAAGGAGCAGGCAAAATGTTGGCAGGCAGCTTACAGTCCAGAATGAAAGCAGTGTAGGGTTAAAGGTCTCAGTTCCGCTAATCCCAAAGGTCCCTTTGCCATCATTAGTTTATGTGGGGCACCTTCATGCCCCCCATATAAAATCTTAGAAAAATAGCACTGCCTTCTTTAGTATCAAGAATAGCATGAAAAGAACAGCAAGAACATAGTGTAGCAGGACTAGCAGTAATTTACTCCATATCTAAATTTAAAATAAATAATACTGTGGAGCAAAAAAGTTGTCTTGTATTCTGTCTGGGCTCACTTTAACCAATGTTTTGCTAGACACAGCAAGTATGTGCAAGGATGTTGGTTACAGGAGAAACTGGGGATTCTAAAATGCCACTTTGTATTTTCACAATTTCACTCTGGGGACACTATAAGCAGAGAAGCTTTTAAAAGTGTGAACAGGGTGATGCTGTTTGGTTCTTTAACAGCAACATAAGCCTCATTGAAGTGTTTTTCTGGGGTTTGACTTTGCAGGAAAATTGACCGCAGTGCCATACTGGAATACCTCCCCAAAGTAAGCTACAGCTCCTGGTGGTCACATTAGTGTTGTCTTTGTCAACCACACTGGGGACAGCTCTGACACTCAGCCCATTGGTACAGATTGACTTCTGTCCACAAGGTCAGGTCCATGACATAAAAACTCTTTGATAAAAGAAGAAATCAGTTCAGCTGACAGTGTAGACTCATTTGGTAATAAAAGTCACTTTAGTCTGGAGTAATGAATAAATTAGTTATTAAAAAAACAAGACCGCTGTCACAAAGTTAACATGTGGTACTTAGGAGATGAGCCATTTTTTGAATTTTTTTTTTTCTGGTTGCTACCTTTGTGTGGACTTACGGAATACTTTTCCTTTACTGACTTTTTCCTTAATCTCCTTTCATCAGCTGGACTGACGTACTTCTCCCTAAAATCTTCAGAAGAATGATCTGCTTGTCATTCCCAGAGGAGCAGGACTCTTCAGCTGACTTTCCACTTCTGGTCTGTGATCTCACTCTCTGCGTTCAATTCTTGGAAAGAGTGGTTCCAGGAAAATGCATTTCACATGCTCTCAGCTTTGCTTTTTCTTACACAGATCAATGATGCTGCCGTAGCTTATGATTTCTACGTTACTCTCATCTAGGTTTCTTACCATATCCCCTTTCTTTCCTGGTACGGCCTGTAGCAATGAGTAGGTCACAGAAGTATTAGTACAGGCCTCAGCCCATGGGTTTCCCAGAGTGGTTCATATTCAGATACTTGGTTCATACAGCAATGAAGGTCCATGAGTGACATTTTCTAAGGAAGGGAGTTGCCTGTTACTAGACAAACAGCAGTTAAAACAGGCAAAAAAAGATAGTCTGAGGAGGACAGAAGATATGCTGAGAAACTGGAATAAAACCGTGGATCCTGTAGAATATTCTTGACCAGATTTCTTAGAAAAATAAGAAAATACAATTTATCCAGTTGAAAACTGCCTATGGTGTCAAACTGACTAAAATTGAAAGGAAAGGAAAATAAAGCAATATATTGCACAGAAGTATGTCCCAGCAAGCTCTTGAAGGGCAGGAGACGAACTTAACAAAAGAGAGAGGAAATTAATTCTGATTACATTGTTAAAATGGTGTCACCCTGATTCCCTAACAGCCTTGTCCTTGGTTCAAACAAACAAACAACCCCCCCACTACTTTAGTTTTAAAATTATAATAAATCAGGAAATAACAGTAGATAGATGAGGACTGACAGATCGTAGGATTCCAGGGATCTGATCTGAAGCAGATCTTGGGGAAACGGAAGTGATGGCAAAAGGTTGGTGCTCAGCAGCATATTCCAGGGTTACAAGTGACTGCATTTCTGGGTTTGAAGCTGTACTTCAAAGTGAAGGATGACCTTGACCAATAAAAGTTTCAGCACGGTTTGTGCACTCTTTTCTTGGGTATCTGACACACCACAGAGTCTTCTGTCAGGGATAGGCTATTGCATCAACTGTTACCCTGGTCTGAAGCAGCCTGACCGTAGCTGGGTGCAGAGCTGCGCACACAGCACCGCCTGCGGCAGTGATTTCACTGCAAGTGTTAAACGGAGGAGTCCTTGCATGGTACGCACGTGGTGGCTCCACTCAGTTGGCTGATGTTAGCCTATCTGGTTTTGAACATTAGTTACGCAAAGTTAGAATTAATCTGTTAGGACAGTTGAATTCCTGATGGTTATTTGTTATACTAATTTTTATTTATTTATTTATAGAAATGGTTGTATTCTTATCTGTATACTGACTTTATTCTCTGGTAGGAAGTTCAGTGGCAGTGTGATAGTTACAGTATTATGTCCAAATTTACCTTCTCAAATACAGGATAAAAAGACAAAAATAATGTTATTAGTTAGAGTTAAAAGCTAGTGTTATGCTTTGCATAAAATATAGCAAATACAAGATCACTGAATCACATTTTCAAGGCAGTTCTGGGCTGGCTTTTTTCAATACACTGCTTCATAGCAGAAGAGGCTATAAATCGGTTTATGGATGTTTATGGGCTCTCCCCTATGATCCATGTAATAAATATGTAGGATTGAGAAGCAGTAGCATTTTTCCAGGGTTTTTGCATGTACTTTTTTCATACTTGTTAAATTAAAATGCAGGAAATAACAAAGGGTGCATTTATTTGCATCTACTGAAATCTGTAGATGTTACAATTTATTGTGCTGGGTTTACAATCTTGTGCTTCTATGACTATATTAATTTATTAACTTTGAGGGGTTGGACAGCTGGATTTGGATTAACTGGAGTTTAATATTTGGAAGAGCTGGCTGTGGTCTTTGTTTTCGTGTACATCTTTGTGTAACCTTGGAGATTGTTCTTTCTCTTCTTGTTTTCTTTTTTCTTTCTTTTTTTGTTTTAATTTTAAGTGTGGGGTTTTGGGGGGGGGTGTTTGCCTTGAAATAAAAATAAAGGACCTCAGTAGCTCTGAGAACTTAGACCTCCATCTCCCTGTGCTTTAATTTCCTAGGAGAGCTTCTGCTGGAGAAGTATGATCTGGTATAAATTCATTCACTCAAGAGCACTTGAGTCTTTAAGATGCTTCTTGGTTTTTTTTACTTTCGGTTAATGGTGATTAATAATTGATTTCTCTCTCTACCATGACTTCCCTTTCCAGGAGAAAAAAGTGATTTGACATTTTACTTTTTAAAAAAAAGCTTAAATTAATGAACACAGTAAATGTAGGCATAGTGGTAAGCAGCATCCTGACCTAAAGAAGCAATTAAAAATAAATCACCCATCTCCAAGAAAGATAAAAATAATATTCAGTAAGAGTTGTTTCCGCAGCTTGAAAGCAAGAATAAATTTCTTAAAGCAAAGTGAGTGCTATAAGCACTCATTTTTGTGGAAGGGGAAAAGAGCCTAAAAATACTTATTGCACTAAAAAAACAAGAGCAAAGGCTGAAATAGCATAATCCTTTCCTCTTCAAGATATGGAAATGGGAAGGAACAGGGTAGGGAAATAGACCTTTCAATATTGAAATTCATTATCTTAAAGGAATTGCTCTGAAATGGCACATCGGTGGTTTTAATGCTGGCAGGAGAGTGTGTCTGTGGGAGCATAGAATGAAAATTATACAAGTAAGTCGTGGAGATCACTTGTCCACATAAAGTGCCCAGAAGTACATGAACAGTGATATGGCTGTCCTCATGCCCTCCGGGACAGTGACCTACCTTGATTCTCATGAACGTCTGAGCTGAAATCCATATTGCCTTCCTGTTGTAAGCACTGTGTGACCATGCTGCATGATTTTAGGGCCTGACCCAACTCTCACTGAAGTCTGCTTTTTACTTTAATAGCAGATGAATTGGGCCAGCCATAGTTACTTATGATCCCTGTCAAAAAAAGTACCCATTTCAGTTACTAGTGGTGCCCTTTTGGTTTGTAGAAGTATTTGGTGCTGTAGTGAGGCCTATAAACACCAGATTGGCTTGCTGTCGTGATGGAAGAATCAAATTTTTTTTTAATGCCTAAAAGAATGGGGTCAACCTCAGAGCCACAGCTAGCTTGGAAATTAAGTGGCACCTGAGCTGGTCAGGGAGAAAGGAACAGACTGCTTATTAGAAGCACTAGAGGATGGAGGTCAAGGCTGAAATACTGGCACTGTTGAGTTCATTGAATTGTATGTTGACTTCATTGGAGGCAGAATTTCACTTGAGATTTTCCTGAATAAGGGAAATTCTTTGAGCAGTTGACATGTGTCCACCCTCTTGTCATCTCTCCCTCATTCTTCTCCCTTCTCCTTGAATTTGAATATTAGAAATTGTTGGATAATTTATTACTTCTTTTAGAAGCATGAGAAAACTTGGCAGAGAGTACAATGTTGAAAGTAACTCATTCTGTACTTTCAGTACAAACTGAAAGTAACAGTTTCAGATCCATGCTTATCATTAATTTTGAGTAAAGGTGATTTTATTTTCAAACTGCTTCTCAGAAAGCTATCTCTCCATGTGACTAACAGGACTTCATGGACATGGCAAGCCTCCCAGGAGCCCTCAGGGGAAAGAGCAGCATCGCTGCAAGTTGCGGAGTCATCCAGGTGAATCCAGTGACTCTATAACTACTTGTGTAGGAACTTGGTTGCTTTGTCTGATTGCCTCACCTGTGAAAGTGTCACAGAATCTGAAGTATTTACTTGATCTAACCAGACCCCATCGCTTGCAAAGGAAATCTGACAAGTGGCGGAGAACAATATATGACTTAAGGTAGTTATTTTGGTTTTCCAGTTCCATGTAGATTTGCTCGAACTGCTAGAGAATTATAGATTGGAGTTTAGTCAAAGACAACTGTCAGTTATGTTTTCTCGATATTCATATTGAAGATTTTATTTTAAGTGGTTCACAAAATGCTTTTTACATTTTTAAATTGCTTCATGAGTATGGATCAATCAGAAAAATATAGCAGTAATGAGTTCCTTTTAATAGCAAAGAGCTCACTAATTACCATGCTGATTATATAAACCAGGTTTTTAGCCAACAAAAAAGCTCCTGCAGGCAGTGTCCTTCCACCTGCTGAGGGGCGGGCAATTCTAATTAAAAAATAAGAGGAAATAATTTTTCTTTTTAGTCTGTTTCAAATCCTAGGGGAAAAAAGTGTGCTAACTCACTTTCTGTATGTGACATCATCTGAAATTAGTAGATGCTTCCACAGGTCTTTGAGAAGACTACGACCCCCAAAATTTAAAAAATAGCTTACCATAAACCCTGTCTTTTTTTCCATTCAAAAGGAAGGTGTTCTAGGTGTGAGGTTTAATCTGGGGCCCACCAGTCAGCAGGTGTTTGCCATTGATTTCATTTTGGCCAGGATGTATTTTCTGATTTCTTTCACTACACCAGGCCCTGTTTGGCAGCAGGGTGATGAATGCTGTGCACTGATACCCAGCAGGGAGTCTCTGGCTGTCCACAGACATATTATCAGTGGACTCTGGAGAGCTGTCATCAGCTGAGTTTGTCAGCAGAAGATTCCCCACACTCTCACATAAGATTAAATTCTCTTGTAGGCAACATTAGCTATGCTAAAATGAAACTTAAAATGAACATTTGAAAAACGCCCTGGGTTCTCACCTATTGCAAAGCCAGGGAATGGCCTGCTGATTATGACATTAGGCTGGAGTTCAAGAAACCCATGGGCTTGCGGGCAGCTCGGGCAAATTGCTTTGCCTCTGTGCCTCATCTGGAATATGCCTTATTAATACATGAAAAATCAAGAGGTGCTTAGAGGCTGAGGCTAAATAAGGTAAGTAGGTAGACTTTAGGCAGAAAGGAGCAATGGAAGGCAAGTCTGAAAGCTTTTCTTATTTTTTCTCTATATTCTCTATCTTTCCTTATTTTCCAAAGGAAAAATGGATTTTGGGAGATGCGTAAGCCCCTTTCCCTTTAGATAATTTGGAGGAAGAGAGAGGGAACAGTGGAATATCCCTTGGGGCTACTCCCTGATCTTGACCTAGTGAGTGCATGCCATTCACAGCACTAAGGCAACCTTATTACTTCCTAAAATAATGATTTCCTGTTGGATTTATGGCTATCACACAGATTAGATTGTTGATGCTATGGAAATAGCCGTTGACAAAAAGTTCATTTTCACAATTTATTTATCCGACTAAGGAATTTCTAATGCAGTTTGACCTTTATTCTGAATCAAGATGCTTTTTTTTTTTTATTGTGGGTCAACTGGGAAAGGTTCATAACACATAGTTTACAATCTGTAAGCAAGGGTGTTGGAGGTGATGCTGAACACTTAACAGTAAGAACTGATGCAAATCCCAATTTTATCTAAAATAATTGCAGATTACAATGTTACTCAATATTCAGTGTCTCATTTTAAATGTGTGTGTGTACACTCAGCCTTGCTTCTTGTGGGTAACTCTATCAGAAGTTCAATCCTTACTCATGTTTCAAGCAGAGACCAGGACGTGTACAAACTGCTTGCTCATAAAAATACCACATTGATAGCAGAAACGTGTGTGTGAAACAACGCGGGTCGCTTTTTTCCACAGTTGGTTTTGTTTTGTCCTGTGGATAAAGAAGGAAATTCACTTTTCAGTTCTAGAAAACCAGTATTTTTTGTAAGTGGTACAATTCTTTAAAATGTAAATGAGAATCCTCTGCCTTCCTTTTCTCTGTGGGAAAACAGATTATTACCTTTTCTCTTGGAATAATGTCATTCTAAAAAATCTTAAATTTTAATAAGAAAAAAATTGAAAATATGGATATTTCATTTTAATGGGATAAAATTGTTTATTTGAATGTCAGGCACAGAATATTAATGTTTTTGCACAGAGAAAAATGTGTAAGAATTGTATTATTATACATTTTATTTAATTTATTCTGCCTGCAGGTACTAATTTAATTCATTTTCATTGATTTAAGGAATGCATTTGAGCTGAATTATTATGCTTAAAGGCATCAGCAAGTGATATAATAGGACTGTACCTGTAGTTGAGAATGAAAAGATAAAAGCAAAAGAAACTGTTATTCCTAAGGAGAATTAAAAAGGACGGGAGGAAAGCCCTATTTAATAATGGTTCATTTTCTTCCTTTTTAGTACAGAGCGATAAAAGGAAATAAATTCATGTTCCAAGCCTCAGACATAGTGTAAGGTCATTTATGAGGATGTTATCTTCATGGGTGAAGAAAAGTTTGTCAGAAGTTGTTAATGTTGAAAGTATGGAAAGTGGATTAAAATATCACAGGGAAAGAACAGATTGTCAAGATGACAGAATAAACCTGTATACCTGTTTTCCAATTTTCATCTCAACATGAAAACACAGCATGATACTAAGTTTCAGTGAAAAGAAACAGAATATATCGGTCAGCAGCTTGGTAGGAGGGGAATCATATTTTTATAAAGCAGATACTAGGTTTGATAAAACAGAAACACATTCCTAAATTAGTGGTTGTGTTCTGTGTTGCAAAAATTGTTCTTGGACAATGTCCAATTTTTACATGGGCTGTACGAAAAGTCCTGGAAAACCTCTTTTGAAAATACATGTCACTGTACAGATTTGTGATCATTGGGGATTTCAGGTAAGTTTTGAGAAAGGCCATTGTATCATTTCTGTTGGATAAGCAGTATATTGAAATATAAGGGCCAGAGAGCAGCATATGAAAGGGAGTTGGCTATATGAATAAACTGTGCCAGTTTACAGTGTAACTTGGAAGAGCAGTGTATGAAGGAAATAGGTTCAGTCACATGTATCTTTATGGATACAGTGAATGGGATGAGATATCAGAGGAGTAATGAGAGCACGATTTGAAGATGAGATGTGAACAAGAGTGTGCAGAATGAATGCTACTGATGCACATGTCTAGGTGTATCGGCAGGGCTGATGGTGAGAGAGAATATGTATAGATACCTGTCTTGATTTTGAGACAGAACACCTTGCTTGGGGAACTGAAGAGGAGAAAGGTAAAATTCCGTAACAGCATTGTCAGAAGTGCTGGTAGGAACAGAACAGCATTTTTACTGGAGCATATTTATCAACCATTTCATACAAAAGGGGGTTTGAACCTTCACCTCTAGATGATATTTTAATTATTCCTCTAGTTAAGGGCAGTTTGACTCTCCATTTCAGATTTAGTGTAAAAAAATAGCATGATTTTTCTACTGTTGCTCTCGTTTCTTGCACTGGCTGCAGGTATCCTACCATTTGACTTGTGCATTGTTTCACTGTCTAGTTAGAAGAAAATTATGTTCTTTTTCTCAACCAAAAGGGAGAGTGTCTTAGGAATCAGTCCAGTTTACCAAGTATTGCCATGAGATGTATGAGCCTGCCGATGCCAATTTTGGAAATTGTCTACTGAAAAGCATGAAGTGTTGAGGCATACTTTAAAAAAAAAAAAAGAAAAGAAGTGTGTTTTCACTGAAAAATACAAATTTTTGCATTTGTAGCATGACAGCTTCATTATTATGGACAAATTAGGACAATTTCTTATGATATTTTCTGGGTAACTATGCGTTTTCAATTTGGCTTTGGGAATATACTCCTCAGCAAATCTATCCAAAATACAGTACTTCAGTTACGCAGTAATATAAATCCATTCAAGAAGCTGTCTTGGCTTGAAGCATGGCTTGCTTTTTACCTACCTGTTGCAATTCCATTTGATTTGCTTTCTTTGCCTTCCATCCCCCCTCATAAGCCATTTTCCTATTTCAATAAGGAAAGAAATGAGAAATGTAAAATTTGAGAGAAAAGAATATTAATGGATGTATTATGACAGTTGAAATGCATTTGAATTACTGTTTTTTATCTTTCGTCACTAGTAGTGCTTAATACCAAATTCTCCAGAGCCATATGATTAATACTGTTTTCATTTTCATTCCTGTGAGAGAGAAGTATTTTCCTCTACAGAGTTTTCCTTCTTTTTATTTGCATAATTGTCTGCTTTGAATGTAACCGTAACAGAAAAACCTGTTAAAGGCATCATCTTTCCATTCGTGCATGGCCCCTACTGCATATATTCAGCATCATTAGGATTTTTTTTTTTTTTTAATTTGCAGCAGTCTTTTGAAATAGCTTTTTTTGGATGAAATACAGTATGGTAAAATAATAACTACACCTTTCCTCTTTCTCCAGGTGTCCTGTTTTGTTCTTTTCTTTAGGTTGGGTTTTTTTGTTGTTGTTGTGGTTTTTTGGTTTGGAGGATTTTTGTTTTGGTTTGGTTTCCTAATTAACTTCTTCTACTCACTACACTCTATTACTTGGCTTAGGTATTTTGGGGTGGAGGGAGTTTGTTACCCAGAGGTGTGTTTTGTTAACATGTACTATGTAAATTCTGTTAAGTGGTCTGTGTCAGCAAGTCCATAATTTCAAAATATTTGTTTAAAAGGGCCTATTTTACACTTCTTTTTCTCTATGGTGACTCTGTGCAAGGCTCCTCAGCAATCTCCTGAACAGATTCCCTCCTTCCTTTGGGAAGGGGCTTGGTTTCTGTTTGAGAGAGGAGAGGGCACTGTTGACAAAACACACTGCTCTCAGATGTCTGGCTCTGGAATTCTCTCCCCTGTTCCCATGGTCAAAGAGCATCTGAAAAAGATGTTTTGGATAATGTAAAGAAAGCTAGGTTCTCACTGGGTTTTTTTGTGGTATGTTTTGGTGCATCGTGCTTCTGTGTATGGAGAAAAGGAAATGTAATTTGGATTTTATGAGTTTGAGTTTTGGTTGTACTTTCAATGGCTGTGGGGGTGTAAAACACTTGGGCTAGAAGTATATTTATTGATCTCCAAGTAAATAATAAAATGTGATCATTTTCTATTCACCCTAAGAACTATGTGCTGAATGCATTGTTCTTCTTCTTTCATGAGTTCAGGAATTACTTTAAGGAAAATGAACTACTATTTTTTTTTTTTTTAAGAGAATATTGGGAAGGAATTAAGCACCGTAGTTCCACCAGCTTGAAAATTGTGGAGATACATTTATTCAGATGAGGTTTCCTCTTGAGCTCACTGGTATTGATGGGACCTTTGTAGTCTGCACTATGATCAGCTCTATGTCAATTTTAATGATAGCATTTGGCGCTAAGCTGCTATGCTAATGGAGCCTATAGTAGTTCCTTAGGTACACTGAAAGACTTTAGTGAATCAGACTAGCTGTTTTAGTTCTGTATTTCACTTTCAGAACATTTTCTCTGTGTTTCCCACAAGGAACATCCTTAGCTGAATGGTGGAAATTTTCTATAGCTTATGAAAAATCCCAGGTTTTTGTTATGCTTTATAGTAACTTGCTGTTTATTTCTTTGTGATATCACAAATGTTTGCAGAGACCCACTTTGACAGATAATAACTGATTTAAATAGTCAACATCAAATACAAAAGGTTTATGAATACTAAGCAAAACATCTTGACAAAAGGTGAGCAGACTTTGCAAGGGTGAGATAGTCTGCATGTTTCAATGTCTCTCTTAGTGGAATCGCATCTTTACTTTCAATTTCCTCTTTAATGTAACATACATTCTGTAAATATTGTTGCTACTGACAAGAACATCAATTCATGTTATTCATAAAGAGACTTTCAGTATTTGAGGAATGAATAGCAAGCAGGAGGAACAATTGCTTGCATTTTTATTTCTTAACATACATCCCTCTGCTAAAAAATGGAAGCAGAGACAATTTATGCTTATCAAACACATACTGCTTTTGGGAAAAGGGCTGATTTTTAGCAGAAAACCATATGCAAGTGAAGGGAGGTAAATTTGTTAAAGTACATTTATTTCCTTTATGTATTAGAAATTGCTTGCCAAATAAGATTGGGGGACTGAGGTATTTTTGCAAGAGTTATAAAATTAGTGGTTGTGAAGGGATCATTTTAACAGACACTGTATTGAATAGTTTTGCTCAGAGTAATTGGTGTAAGAGGTGTGGATGTGGACGTTCCTGTGGACAAAAATCTAGTTAAGTTTGGTCACCATAAGTAAAGCAATACTACATATGATTGTATGGCAGTATCCAGTAAACATGCTTTGCGTTCAGTCTTCATCCTTGCCCTGCACTTATCCATATGCTTTACTTCACTGAAGTCAATTGGACCATGTGCATACTTCAAATCAAGTGGGTGCACAAGTGTTTGCTGAATTGGAGTCTTATTCAATGTAGTCACCAATGTGAGTAAATAGCAATTTCAGTAAAACTTGAGGGCTACAGTGGAGTGGTGTTGACACTATTAAAGAGCTGCAAATCCCAAAAGAAGGGTTTGGGACGTGGGTAGAAAGTAGCAGAATGACGGCATGTTGGAGCACACTTAGTTGATGTGGGAGGAGCCCTATGGAAAGAAAATGCAGAGTATAAATGTGTATTTCCCATTTCCAAGTCCAGTGCCACCCTGCTCTGCCACTCTGCCTAGGTCCAGCCAGAGCTGCATCTCTCAGAAATGGAAAACGCTTTCCTAAAAGGCCATTGCATAAACGCTAAGGAAAAGCTATTAAAATCTTTAGAGTGTGGAGTAAGCTTATGGTCTCAGGGCTGGAATAGGAAAGTTACTGAATACTTCCCACTTTCTAATCATTACAAATTGCAGGTGCTTGTCACGTCTGAGGATTTAAGTTAAAATCAGGGAAAAAATTGAGTCATTCTGACTGCAACTTGGCAAATTGCCAAGGAAGTCTAGGCAAGAGTTACAGCTGCATTAAACAGCTTAGTGTGGTGCTATCTTCTGCTTTTTTCAGCTGGAGAAATTGCTTTGCCATGGAAAGCAGAGACCACCAAACCCAGAAATCTTTACGAGTTGTGTGTATACACCAAGAGACACTGGGAGTGCAGCAATGGGCCATGAAGAAAGCTCTACTCCTGCCTTGGTAGCTCTGGAATAAGTGGAAAAAGATATTTTGTTTCTGGTCTTTTTTCTTCTTTTTTTTTCTTTTTTTAAATTTTATTTTTAAGGTCTGTTGCTTTTCCAATGCCCAGAAATGTCTTCCCTGAAAGGGATAAAATTTGCATTCATTTCTGCATTTACCACTCTGTGTGCACACATGTGCATGTAATTTTCATGCATAAACTGGAAGGAAAAAGTGGTGTTCTATTTTACAATTAAGTTTAATCTGGTACGTGTTACTTGAAGAATAATAGCTAGCGGTATTGACAATGATGCATAAATACTTTGTGGCATGACTGCAGCAGTGACATTGTAGTTCTGCTGTTCCCTATTGTTACTTTAAAAGACTGATAGCAGAGTTGGAGTGGGAGTGGGTCCCTCCTTTATGAAATGCGCTCTACCAGCCAATACTACTTTTGTAATATGAGTGCAAATCCCTAGTGATTATTTTACTCTCCTGTCCTTTAAATAACAAAACATATTCAGCCCTGTATTTTGCTAATTACCACAGCTGTCGAAATGGATTTCCTACTTGTTTGGAGTGTGCATCAGGAAAAATGTATCAGTTTCCTTAATGATACTTGGGTTTACCCTGCTTATCAGAGGGGTAATCCAAGTGTGATTAGATCTACTAATTAAATTTTCACAATAAAAATGGTATTCCAGCATTTCCACTACAATATGCTTCTCACTGTGTCTTTTGTGAAACACGCGCTGAATGATGAACAACATGCAGAAGGGAAAACAAGCACCTGCTTCCTGGAAACAAACATCCCTGAAATGTATTGCTTCTTTTAAGATGAGATGTTACAGATTTGAGGGGACAAAAAATATTAACAGAGTGATTTCTTTTTTATTTTCCATTCAACTCTTGTTGTAAAACTAACTTTTTTTCAGCATTATGGATACATATAGATGGAAGGGCCTGTTCAAAATAAGTACACAAGAGTTCTGCTTAATGATATTCAATGAAGCCACTTTGAGAGCTGCAGTCAGGAGGACATACAGTTCATCATTTTTATTGGGGGTTTGTATCACTGACAAGAAAAGTTGTTCTCCCTCTCTTATTTTTGTGTGAGTGTATGAGGTTGCTGGTCATGGGAAGTTTTAAGTCCTTCTAAATATGCATTTTCTTTAATTCATTAAGAGACTTTCGTGTTCCAACATATCCATTACAATGACAAACTGACGCTGTAAAATTAAAAAGCCTGCAATTACTCACTTGGTTTGTATTTTAATCAAAGCTATTGTAATATGACTCTAGGGAACCATAAATGGCAAAACAAAGGGTTTGGGATTTATGTGGGACCTCTGTATACAGAATGTCTAAGTGGAAGGAGCTAGGGAAGAACAAAAATGCTGGATTTCTTCCCTGCATCCAGGAAGGATAGTTTCAATTGTAGTTTGAGCAGAGCCTAAAACAAGTCTCTGGCCAGCTCAGGATCAGAGAGATCCAAACAAACATGTCTTCTTTCTTTATTTTGGCTTTCGGACATTGATACCATCCAACGAAACCATGCTGGGCCCATACATTATTTTTATGAATGATCAATCATTCCGTGAAAGACCTTAGAAAGTAAGGCAATATAGAAAACATTTCTGCATGCATTGTGTTTGTTAGGCAGGCAGTAATTGTATCATTTACTTCTCTTATAAAATAAAGTGGATATGCGTATGGGTGCATGTTTGTGTGTAGGCAGGAGAGGAGACAAGTGTATGGCTCCTGATTTGTGGTTTGTGATTTCAAGAAGAATTTTCTCATTTCATGTAAAGCAAGTTTGATTCATTGCCTGTATCTCTCAGGCTGCAGAGCTCTGACATCAAAAAGTGAGCAGCAGTGGGTGTAGCAAGACAGTGAAGGTTGTTCATACAGTGCTAGGAGAAGGTGTTTCCACTGCACTCTTTAGTGGATTGCACCTCCTGTACTTGCTCAAGTTGTGCATTTTGGGTGCCCTTCCCTGTGAAGTAGCAGGGATAGCCCATGTGTCACAAAGCAATTCTCTCAGAATTTTTATAGGAAGTTTTGTGCTTTTCTGTATTGCCTACAAAATTTATACAAGACTGTATAATTCTGAAGAAAGTTAAATGCACAAAACTGCTCTGAAGCTGGTATGGCAGCTGCGCCTTAGAACTTATTTTTTGTCTCCAGGGTTTACATGGAAACTATTGTAGATTTAATGAGTTTTTGTCACTTGCATGGCAGATATGAACAGACATTCTCATTTTGGACCCAAATCTATCTTTACAAAAGATGGAATAGAAAATTCTTTAACAAAGCCAGCATTTTGGAGTGGCTTTCCTTCATGGAGTTCCCCTGTGGATCCGATTGAGATGCCCCAAGGTCACCTGCATGTGCAGTAACTAACCAGACTTTCTTTGTAGCTTTGTGAGCAGCTGGAATTTGTATTTCCTCGTCAAAGAATTTGCAAACCTGTGAGAGACTGAAAGAGTTAATGTCTCAAACGTTGTGGTGGGGCAAGTTCTGCTTAAAGACAAACCCTGCACAGCAAGAAACCAAGGTGAAAAGCCCATCAGCTCAGACATCAGCAACAGGAGGGGGAGGGCATGGTGGAGGGTACACAGCTCCCTTGTTCTGATAAGCTGTTCTGATACAAAGATCAAACAATGGGCCATGTCTGCAGGGAAGGAGAAGTTACTCCACAAACGACCCCCAAGCCCAAAGGCTCACAAACTGCTCATTAACCTGAGGAGTTCGGGTGCCCACCCGAAGGAGGGGCAAGGATGATAAAAGGACACAAACTGAAGCCCCGAGTGCGCAAGCCCACCGGGACTGGACCCCTTGGCTGATTGAACCAACGCTGGACCCAGGACTGGTGAAATCTTTCTCTCTTCCTTTCTCTCTCTCTTTCTTCTTTTCTCTTTCCTTTTCCACAATCCCTACACCTCATCCGTTTCAAGATATAAACTGTTGACCAAGTCTGAGACTAAGAGTGGATCCAGCCGCCCCTAGACCCTTCTCTGAGGAGGAGTCTGGAAAGCAAGGGGGTCTGCTCTGAACCTCGTGACTCAATGGGAGGGATCTCCTTATTCCCTGAATTGATGTATATGGTTACCTGGTTTACAGAAGTAGTCCTATGCCAATTCCTGTTGTGAGAAACCCTGCCACCTCGTACCACGCCTCCCCAGTTCAGTTTGCTTCTGTCATGAATAAAATCTTTAACTGATCGTTTGGTGTCGTTTCACCTTAATTTAGCCCGAGGGAATTTCGAATTAAACAGGACTCCCTGGTCTGTCCAGTCTGGGTCGTGACAAAACCCCCCATGAGGTAGGTCTAAGAGGTTCACTTTAGAATTTAACAAATGCAACACAGTTAACTGGTTTCTCTTATTGTTCTCAGCTTGGCACCTGATGCATCGACCACCTTGTCAATATTTAAGGTATCATGAAAGAAATGGGCTTCCTATATCTGTGAGCAGTTGCAGGTACAAAGTTGGCCATAGCCCAAGTACCAGTCTGTATGAAGTGGGAATTGTTGTGAGTATTTCACAGACTATTACTTGCTAAGCTGATCATAGCCTTTTCTCATTCAGGCAAATCAGAGTTATATTTTCTCATGTTCAGAGCATTTTCTGTTTGTCAGCACAAAGCTCTTCTCCGTTGTGTGACTGAGGGAGGAGCAAGTGACTGCGATGGAGAAAAGTAGCCCAGCACATAATCCAGATACTTAAAAACGCTAAATGCGGGACACTGATACTCAGAGCGACAATTCATGCAAAGGCAAGAATGGAAATATTTTTCTAATTGCTGTCTGAGCCAGATCTCCTAACTCCTAGCAAGAAGCTGGATGGCCTCTCTACCTACCATGGCCCTAGTGGAGAGGCTTTCTCCTCCCGTGGTGGTGCTGTGGGCTGCAGAGATTTCACCCATCTGCCATCTTCATTCAAACGCCTCGTTCGCACTAGATGGCACTGTAATAACACTTGTTACATCACCCAGTTTCTTTACAAAAAACTCCCCACCTGCACCAGTGATCTTGAAGTGCAGTAAAGTTAGTGTTTTCTTTCATTTGCTCCTTTTGAATATTAGTACTTTATTGACAAATGAATGCTGTTATACATATGGATATGTTGTTATTAAGTCTGCATGTGACTGGTAGTCCAGAACCATTCTGAACACACAACCATACCTCTGATGCGACTGCTCAGACTGGCTTGCAGGTTACTCTTTCAATCGTCATTGGATTATACAATGCTCTTTTAAAGCTCTCTAATTTTGTCACTTCTATTGTAATTCCTAGCTTATAATGTTGGTAGAGCTTCAGTGTTTAAATATTTTTTTAAAAACATTTTTTCTCTGCTGGAATCTCCTACTCCCCCATTTGAAAATTCTTATGATCAGCGCATCCCTTGTGTCTGAGTATCCTTTCAACTACTCACCTCAGGTGCATTTCACAGTACTTTCTTTTTAAGCCTTAAAAGCCTAACCTTAACTTAGGTTAAAAGTCTTTGCACCTGTGTCTCATAATACAACTTTTCAATTTTGTCTGCTTGCTCAGCCACCCCTTCTAATTTCTAAATGAGTTTTACATCTCTCTGGCATTAGCAGCTGGTTTTGGTCTGATTAAGTCTTGCATTTCTGTGATGATTCTCATCCAAGTAGATTCCCTAGTGCTTTATAAACTTTATTAACTGGTGGAACATACTACCTTTGCCCTTGATCAAATTAATAAACCTTTAGAGTGAAAGACAGTAAATGATTTTGCTGAAGGTGGAAGGTGATGATGGAAAGCATGTGAAACATTGTATATGAACTACTCCAGGCTTCAGGATTCTTCTACCTGAACAGGACAAGTGAAATGTCTCATCAGTGTTATACAGATTTCAGCAGTGTCAAAATGATTATGTGGACTAATTCAAGGACTGTGGCTTTTTCTTCAAAGCTCTAAAACAGAGCTCATGCTGTCACCTAAAAAAGGAACATCAGCTGTCCTAGATCTTATTTGTTGTGAACAGCGATTGTATATGTAGCCTTGGCTCTTTACTGCTAAAAGAAATAGCCTCCAAAATCCACCCATGAGTGTTTACTAAGAAGTATTGCCCTGCAAGAATGTTGCTTGAGCTTAATGTTATTATATTTAGAGGCTTTGACTGACATATTGTAAATAGATGCATATTCAATACAACTGTTCTTCAATGTCCCTGAACAAAGCAATTACTGAAATAGAGAACTGCATACTTCTATTATAGGATGTGGCATATGGAAAGATGGAGTTAGCCTTCAGTCTCAATCCTGACAGGACAACCCAGTTAATAACTTCATGCTTTCTAAGACTCCCAGAGATTTTAAAGCTCTTAGTGAACAGGAACTACAATTACATGTGAAAGAGAACAGCAAAACATGTATGTGGATAAAGCTGTGGCACTAGTACCCAGTGTAAGGGAGGTTTGTCAGCTACTGAAATGTGGGTTTTATTTAATACATCTGCCAGGCGTTTTGCTTAATAACGCTGTAGCTAGAATGAAACTGTCAGGCTTTTCTCAACAGCTTTTCACTGACTTTAAGGGAGATAATAGATTAAGGTACTTCTGTACATTAATTTACAAAGCTTTATTATACAAGGTTTGCAAAATGTAACCAAACTTTCATGGCAGTCACCACTGTGAAGTGTTTTAATTTTGGAATCTCAAAATCTGGTGTAATCTTCAAAGTATCTTTAACAGTTTTGCCTTTGGCCCCAAACTGTGATAGAGAGTTATCTGTTGACATCTATGGGAATTTTGCATTAAGCTCCATAGCAGGATATGGGTTTTTATCTCTTTCAATTTGTCTCTTTTTAGCATTTCCTAAATGCTACCCAGCAGTGTGTTTTAATGCAATACATCCTCTGTAATTCAGAGGCATTGCAATAAGCATTTTCCTCCCTCTCATCTGTAAGGTTTACTGTCTTTAGCACAGTGCTGACCCAATGAATCGTTGTTTTCACTGCAACTGAAATCCAGTTTTTAGTTAAGTGATAAAAATTACATTTTCATTTAAGTGATAAAATTAAATTATTTAATTTCTCTAGCTGTTGCATAACACGTCCCAGTAAGATGGATTTGAAGAATATAGGATGGGAGTCAATCAGAACAATAGTATTGCAGGGGCAATGTCCCTGCCCCAAGAGCAGCAAGCACCAGCTGCTTCACAGGACAGTGCAAGAAGTCTAGTAATAGCCAAGTGGGGTAACTTGACAGTGCCTATTTGCTTCAGTTTTAATTTTAACGCTGACTGTTGGAGTGTTTATACCATAATATAAACCACTGGAGATGCTTGTTTATATTTTTCTATCTTATGTAATGTGATAAGGAAGTTCTTATTAACAGCATCAATTACTAATTTTTTTCTAAGTACTAATCTGATGGGTAATTTGCAAGGTTGAATCCGTAAACAGGCTATTGTATGTGTATTGGAGGTATAGGATTCCATGTTGTTGATTTTTAATCTTTATCGGCTAGCATGGCTGATGAAAAGCTGGGGGGGTGCTACTGTGGTAGGGTTTTCACTGAAAAAATGAGTACCAGCTAAACACTGTACAAGGGAATGTAAGTGAAAAAATGTGAACCTCAGTCAGAGCTGGATGTGAGCCTGAAAGACTGCTGTTCTTTGATATTCTTCTACATATCACAGGTCAGTCACAGATGATGATGTAGCTCTAGTTTAAAAGTGAAGTTCTAAATTTTGTTGTTTGTGTGGCACAACAAATATAATTTGAAATGGTACCGAGAACATTTTTTCTTCATTGCTTGTCAGATTCATTTGCAGGCAATATTTTAAAGTGCTATAAAGTAATTTTGTCAAATTGTTAAGGAGCTTTAAATCATAGTATGTTTTTTAAAACCCAGGAAACAGCTGTTTATATTCCACAGAAGTGTAGAGAGCATTTGATTTGTGACTGTTATATTATTGTTTAATCCTGTCCTGTTTGCCTTTTTCTATTTTTGAAGCTGACTGACAATCTGTGGATCTTAGTTTGCAATGTAAATCAAAGCCATGCTCAAATATAAGCACAGAACATGACATTAAGTAATGCTAAAATTCATTTTATATGGAAGTATTCAATTTGAATGAATAACTAAATATTAAAAATAATTAAATATAATTTTATATAATTATTTTGTGTATGTGACACACTTGGCAAATATTGCTGTCAGTTTTAGCCGTATGGTCTGGCTTATTTTTCCTGTGAACTGAATCACAAAGTGTAGAAGTTGTATGATGAAAAATGCAGCATTTAAAGAACTTGAAAGGCTCTTAAATTTATCAGTTCACTCTCTGAATTTGCTTGAAAAAACATCATTTTCTGGCATTTTTAAAAAGATATTGATCTTAAATGTTCTTTCCTACTAAGAGGAATAAACTTTATGGTATTTGACCATAACATACTCCAGTGTTTAACACTATCCCTGAATTACTACTTCATTGTATTTCAATCATTTTTGTTTGCAAGGATTAGGAAGATTTCACCTATAATAATTAAAGTTGACTTCCAGAAGCCCTGCTGATAGAAGTATTAATGCCTGATTTTATAGGCCTGCAGTGTATAGTACACAGCATAATGGGAAACAAGTGATTTAAATCTGAGTGGTGGACACTGAAGGACCCAAGCTAATTAATAGGCTTGTGAACGAAGCTCTTGAGGAAGCCCACTAAGAACTGATGGACTACGTTATAGCTTTACTCATAGCACAGTGAATATATATTGAGCTGCACTGTAAATCAATTAAATGTTCTTGCTAGCACCACATTATTAAGTTTATGTGGTCTGATCATTTTCTTTTAGCTTTACATCCATGCTGTTGCCAGTTCTACACAAATGATAGATTGCATTTTAAAATTAAAATTGCCTTTTTTTTTTTTTTTTTTTTAACAAAAAAAGCAACTCTGTGTTTGTTGTCAGAAACTGTTATCAGTCTACTTTGGTGTCTGAACTGCACATGAAAAACAGGTGAGTGGGCTGGTCCTTGAAAGTAGGAATGGACCAACACAAAGGCCAATAGACCTTTACAAAAACTTGAATTTGAGTCTACTAAAACATTTTATCAAGATATATTAGGCAAATATTAGCTGTCTTGAATCTAAATGTTCAGGGCAGCTCTGAACTTCAGAGACATCCAAACACAACATTACACTTGGAACTGCTCTTGTGTAGAGACACAACCTAGGGAAGTGGAGGAGCAAAAAATACTTTAAAAATGGATGATTCAGATGAAAATGTGATTTCATCGTGTCAACTATAACACCCACAGCACAAGAACCCACCCCAGCAGAGTTGCGAGATCATCTCTGATAAATCAAAGCCCAGTATGTTTGGCAATCGCTGTATTAAATAAGAATCTGTAGCTGAAGACAGTATTGCCACCCCAGAAATACCAAAAATACCTAACTCCCTGAGATTCACACATTTATACATTTTCCTGGTGTCCATCTCTTTTGGGATTCAGTGAGGTTAGAGCAGTTCAAGAGGCAAAATCTGCTTTGCACCATTTTCGTTTTTTGAGTCTTGGGATCCTGCTACAAAATTGGAATTGGAACCACCAGTTCCATCTTTCTTCCTGGGGCGACCGTGCAGTTTAACCGCCTGCTCTGTCTTTGCATCCTCCCAATAAGCATCCTAGTTTCCCTTGGCATCCCAGTTTCCCAAGAATAGTCTGTATAGATGGGAACTATATCATGACCCATGCAGTTCTGTGCAGATTTAAGGTATTCCCTGTGCAGATGAGTACAGGCCAGTATGCTTATTATTATGGTTTTATTAATTTCATTATCATTTCTTTTCTTACATGATTTTTAAAAATTTCATCCTGCTTCTCAACCTTCCAGGTTTTTTTTTTCCCCTGAAGTGAAATATATTTGTGTTTTACAGCTTGAATTTGATTTTAATATAGTAAATTTATGGACACATTTAATAAAGTGAATTGGTTTCTTCCCTTTTTGTACTCCATACCAGTCAATGGCAATGAATGCTACTAGTAATCAGAAATCTATAAAGAAATTTCAAATTTCTTTAATATTTGGAAATCTCATTTGCATGAAGGAAAAATAGGTGAATATTTCCTCTGTTGTAATAATGTATAATATCAATTGCCATCTTTAACGAAAAAATAAATTAAAAATATTGTATGCACAATAAAACTGGTGCCATGTAATGTAAAAGATATGAATGGTGTATTACTGAGTCTCAGGTGTAGTTTATTAAATGTTACATAATCTCTCAAGCATTTTGAAAAAATGAAAATAAAAGATCGGTTTCTGCGTGTTCAAATCCATTTGACCAGCACCCAAGCAGTTCAGAGCTCTGCAAATAGTTCTAGGGGAGTGAGTACGCTAAAAGTGTTTGATTAGCAGAATTATTTGTTTAGCTGTACTCACAGACACTGAAGCAGAGTCCTTTGAATCTCGATTTTGTCATTTTTTTCTTACTGCTGGGGTGTGATGTGTGGTGTAATACAGTACTCGGTGCGCTTGAGTGCTGGAATTTGCTTGGGCGTTGCTTTTTCTTAGGTATTCGTGGTGACTTATTAAATCGTTTGGTGATCTCAAATTAAAATGCACTCATTTGTTTGCTTTTTGGATGCATTACTTTCAGAAAGATGCAGAAATTGAAGAGTGTGACAATTTGGGGAGCTTACCATATAGGAGATGGGTTTGAACGTCACCAGCTCTCTGTCCATATGTCTGGACTGGCCGTGTCCCCGTGGCCAGCGGTGGCTGTGGTGAAAGGCGGCAGGACCAGGTAGAGCACCTGCAATAGCGTCGTGCCAGGCGTCAGCTCCTGTCAGAGGGAGAGGAGAAGTTTTGTCTCCCTTTGTTTTCCCAGGTAAAACAGAGCCAGCTGCTCTGTTCCATTTGCAAGACTCATTTGTGACCTCTCTGGTGTCATCTTACCTCTGGTTTCAGTGGGGCTCCAGGGGGTGCAGTCAGCAGGGCTGAGGGCCACGACGCTGGCCTCCCGCCTTCCTAATGCGGGGTGCTCACAGGGCTGCTCCTCATGCTTTCTTTCCCTCACACTTTCCCCTCGCTGCCGGGCAGCGTTTTGCCCTTTCTCATACACGTTTCCACAGAGGCTTCGACAGCCTCGCTGACGGGCTCAGCTGTGCCCTGCACTGGGGCGGCTGCTGAACCGGCCGGAACCGGCCGGAACCGGCCCTGTGCAGCACGGGGCAGCCCCGGCTTCTCCTCACAAAGACCCAGACCCCCCCACAGCCCCCACTGCCAGCGCCTGGGCACGGACACCCAAAACCTGTGGTGAGGGTGTGGGTGTGCAGATACAGATTGCCCCACAGGGGCGTTGTCCTTCTGAGGCGTGAACAGTGATGCACTTTGGTGTCTGTGCTGCCATCTAAGTAATTGCTGGTGACATACTCAAGATGAATGTGTTCTTATTAAGTGCCTTTGAAGCAACCTGTGCTACATGGTAATGTCTCAGCGAGGGTGGCAGGAGAGTTTTGTTGTACAAGGAGATGATGGTCTTCTGGTCCTCCCTGTGCTGAGTTCACGTGGCTGCTGCCATGCCGCCTGCCTGCCGCCGAGGGCACGAGAAAGCCTTACAGCTTTCCAGGAAAGACACAGCGGCTGCATGGATTTGTACAAGTAGCCTGGTGAGTACCGGGATGAATAAAGCCTGCTTTCAAGTGCATTTACAGTTCATATCAGATGACTGCCACCCCACTGAACCATAGCTAATGTTTTTCATTTGGGTTTGGTTCACTGCAAGCCTTTTGTAGTAAACAAAAATAAATTTTATTTACTTTTTACCAAAAAAGACCAACACATTTGTGGTGATGAAAATCTATCCTCTATTGCCTTCTGCTTTTCCTTGGCAGTAGCACTGCGTCATGCTGCATAGATTGCTCTATGTTAACCTACATTAGTTACTCCCTGTCCCCTGATGTAGGTGGAATAGACCTTATCTCAATCTGCACCTCTCCGAGATGTGCTGTGTCCTTTGGCATACTGAAATGGACGTTAGTGTGTTCTTGCTAACTAGACAAAAGGAGAAACGTGCTGGCTCGGTAGTGTAGTGGCAAGGTATTTGTATGAGTGTAAGCGGTCATCTGTTTAAACCCTATCACTTTGTACAATTTACAAGAGTTTTGTAACTTAATTTTCAGAGGAAGAAATTTTCTGTGGCTTGGTGTTAGCATGAGATTGATTTGTGCTTTAATACGCATTGTCCATATAACCCTGGTTACATCACTTGGCCTCCTGTCCTGTTAAATGGGTTGCAGCAATTCCCTGCATTGCAGATATGTCACGTAAGCTCACAGTCATACCTTAAATTTGTGAAACAATTACATTGGTAGCGAGGGAGATGTTAGTACCATAGAATTGTTATAGCTCATTTTAGAATGCATTGCCGTGACTTTAATGCAGATATTTATGTGTTTTTTTAAAATTTGCAGGCTGCTCTTTTCTTGGTGAAATGCATTGTCATTATCTGGTAACAGTGTCACAAACAAAACTGCTAGTAGATTTATCCCAGATGCCTGGAGGTAGGGTGGGGGCGTGTGTGTGGTGTTTGGGATGTGAGTGGAAGGCTTCTCTCCACTCATCGGGATTTTCTCTTGTGACAGTGCCTAAATACATCTGTGGTAGTTTGATCTAATTGACGTGGGGGGAAGAGGTGGAAACAGTAAATGCAAACTGAGATCCTGTCTTTCCTTTAGCACAAACCATTGGAAAAACGAAAAGAACTCTGAAAATAGTGCAGTTGTATTTTCCCATTTATTGGCAATGCTTAACTAACACAACTGGAATTTTAAGGGATCCCAAATTGTGCTAGGTGTGTGACGCAGTAAATTTGACCAGCTGTAGCTGAGTTGACCATGTGTGAACACCAATTAGTGTGGTACATGGTAATTTAATTAGGAGAATCAAGATGAAATTAAGAAAAAGGGAAAGGTAAGCTGAATATCAGGTACTTTGTCCATCAGGATCTTCTAAAACTAAACTGCAGAAGCCATAGGCAGGGGCTATGTAAGAAACAATTTTATTCCGAAAAGGCCTGGACTGGCTCATTTTTATCTCTAAGTTCTGCAATTCTGTGCCCAGTGAAGCATTCTCTAGATAGCCCCCGACAGCTGGTGTGTGTGGGATATATTGACTTCTCTGCTAATGATCCAAAACAAACAAAATAAATATTGGTTATTGTGTGCTGTCCCATGGAAGTTGTCTGTGCTTCAATCTTGCAGCAGGTAGTAGCACTGCATTTCTCTGATCTGTGCAACATTGCTGTGATGTCCCAGACTCTCTCCTCACTCTTGCCCAGTTCCAGCCAGGCTCTTACAGGTTGCATTGATATGTACAGAAGAGCATGGGGAATCCTCAAAAGTTCTTGTGTGAAGGGTGTATTTGTGCTTCATTTACTAAGTAACACACAATGAGCAAGCAATGAATTTAAAGTGGACAGTAGTCCTTATTTCTTCTCCCTGGTTCCCTGCCTAGTGATATTGTAATATTAGTGAAGGAGGAGGTGGATGTCAGAAAAGAGAAATGTTATTGCAGAAGGGTGAGGAGTACATATGCCCTATATAAGCCATCTGGCATGGCAGGCCTATGTGTGGCTGTGGCTCTTAAGATATGAAATCCTTTTTCCAGCTAGTTGGCTTTTGCAAAGTATTTAAGTCCTGAAGAAGTTTTGGGGTAATAGATGAAATGACAGCAAAATGAGTTTTCCAAATCAAAGTAGTATGTCAAATTGTGCTAAGGAACTTTAATGTCAGCAGGATTCTCTTCTAGGTAAAACTTGAGTGCACAGAAATAACTTCAGTGTACTATGATTGGAAAGACCAGTTGTACATATAAGGACTTAGGATTGTGTACTGGGCTCTTGATTTCCAGGTCAAATAAGTGCATGGTATCAAACTTTATATTCTACCCAAGTACTAGTTTCAAGCTCTCTGAATTTTTGTTACCAGGAATTAGGACATAGAAATACTTGCCAGTGCTTAATTGCTGCCCCTAGACAATACATCAGTACATTCTCGTAATAAAATTCACAACTCCCCTAACATCACTATTAATCTCAGTGATGCACAACTTTAACAGCATTTGGAGTCTGTCCAAGAAAAAAAGTTTCTTAGATTGGCAGGGCAAAAGGCTTTTATAATAATATTTTTTTTTTTTTTTAATGCTGGTTTGGAAATCACTGAAAAGGAAACCAATGTTTCGAATCTTTTAAACTGCATTTTCTTCTTAAAGTTCTGCAGTGTCCACCTCCTTCTGTAGATATTAGATATCCAAATACAGTTAAAGTAAGTATTATAAAAATAGTAGGATTGCCATTATTGGTCAAATTGTCCTCATTTGGACTTGCGTGTTTCTACAGAATCTCTGTCCTAAAATATTATAGAGAAAATAATTTTCTCCAACAGTGTAAATTGTATCTTTTTTAACCAAAATCTGTCATAGCTTATTTGCATTAAGCTAATCACAATGTTCCTGATACATTTTATAAGAATAAGGAAGTTTAATGTCTTATTTAAGTATACTTGTCAGAAGAAAAGTGCTATTGTCTATGACTTTGGGGTTTTATTTCCTGTTCTATCATTTACTTATCTGAGCATGTGTTGTTTTATACATTTAAAATTCTTTGTGACCCCAGCATTACAAATGGGCTTCTCCTTGGAAATTTTCAATACTGTGGATACGACAAGTGGTCAAATGAGAATGCTGAGCATGTGAATTTTTTTTGGCATACATATAAGCAGTTCTACCATGCCTCTATACTTAATATCTTTGAAAACAAAAACCAAAACCCCCAAAACACCCCTGTCAGAAACAAAACAGAACAAAACAAAACAAACCCAAGAGAGGACAGAGTCAGTAAAAAGACATTCTAACATGTCATGAAGCATGAACAAGGAATGACAGGTTAGTAATAAGTTTAATACTTCTGTTTGAATGGACGATCCATCCAAGACCCCTTTGATCTATTGTACTTTCTGGGCAGAAAAAGAGTTATGCAAAGGCAGTCATTCCCTTCTTGTCACGCAGAATATACTTTATGTTCTGTTGGCCTTGGTGAAAGGGCAGCAAGAAACGTTATACAGATGAATCCAAGTATGGTGTACAGTCCTGGGGTGGTATCTTAGAAATCATTGACATACTTGCTGAGATTTCAGTTACAGTAATAACATTAAAGAAGATGCTTAGCTACTGTATCTAAGAACGGTATCTAATAGAGGTTAGTGGGAAATAGTTTGCAATCTCCTTCCTCTGTTCTGTTTTTTCTTGGATCAGTAAAGACCAGAATTTTGATGATGGTTTTGAAAAGATAATCTGGAGAAGGAAAAAAAAAATCTTATTTAAGAAAATAAAAATGTCTCATTTGGGTAGTTTTGAAACAATTTAATCCTTTGTAAAAACAGATTACTTACAAATTAATGTATATCTCAAAATGTAATTTGCTTTGGCTGAATGCTAGAGATGTTTTTCATCTCTGTGACTGCAGGTGAAGCGTTTTCCTCCAAGCAGCTGAGAAGGGTCAGGGATCTGTGCTAATTTTGTACCCACTTCAAAATCTTCTGATACGTTATAGTTCAGAAGTGGGGACCTAAACCTTTCTGTTACTTCTGATAATTACTTAGTGGCATACATGACTATGGAAGACTATTAACGTAGTAATAAATAATTGTCAGCAGACATGTAGGATGGAAAGAGCTGTATATAACAGAACTAATATTCCATCTTCTGAAGTAGTTCTGGGTAGTGTGGGATGCCCTGGAAGCAACCTGGGGTAGTCTGCAGTGGTAGAACTGCTCTCTTATGAATTCGAATGTCAGAGACTAAACTGTCCCACCACGGGACTTGCAGCACTTTTGTTGTTACCCATTTGGTGTGATGGGGAGTAGAAAGGCCTTGAGATACAAAAAGCTAACAGAGGGGTGGAAAACCCTGGCAAAGAAAATATGAGCCTTGAATTGTAATAGAAGAGGAAGACACTGACAAGTTTCTGTAAAAACATAACTTTGGTTTTCTGCCCAGTACTGCACCTTCATTCTTGTGTTTCCCTGACTGCATAATTGCCAGGTATCTGTTATGATGTTGGTATTTCCCGCAACAACGCTACAAACCAGGTTTCTCCTAACAGTGAGTTCTTCAGTGCAAAGGGAAACTCACTCAAATATGAAAGTCAGCAAAGTTAACCATCCCATGCTGTGTCCAGATTTATTACAGCAGATTCATTGGAACTGTAATGTTTATATCAATTCCCAGCATCCTCAGATAAAGCTATGTAGGAGTTGTACAGAGAGCTTCTATTTTAAGCATTTAGTTGAAAACATTAATGACGTTAAGATGTCAGTGATATTTTTTTACTCTTCAGTTAATAACAATCAGCATGTTGTCACAATTGTCAATAAATTACCAGTGATATTTTCTTCTCATTTATTGATATGCTGTTGGGAGTTCAGACTGCTTGATAAGAGGGGCATACCAGAATATTATGGATAACAACAGTATTTTGTCTGATGAAGTTGTTTGCTGTGTCTGTACTACTAAAAAGCAGAAAGTTTTTACTGGCATGAAAAAATGTGTATATTATTAAGTCTTATTGTGCAGTGACTTGAACATTGAGTGTTATCCCAAGGTTTATTTTGAGATCTTAGTCATATATAAAGTCTAATCCAAATACATGAGCTTTTGGATGAATAAGCAAGTTCGGTATCATTTAATCAGGTTGTATTTGCATTAAATAGATTTCTTCATTGGGGTTCGACAGCTCGTACTGAAGTCTCCATTGAGTTCATGTATTTTGCCATTGTTGTGCTAGTATAATTGTGGTTGGAAGTGGCATTAACTCCAGCAAGGATCACAGCTGGTCATAGTAGCCTGTCTTAGACCTGACAATGTGATACTGTTTCTGCCCTAAAAGAGGAGCTGCTTGATTAGGAGGTAAGAGCTCCAAAAGCAAGTTGGTTAACAGTTTACTGTACTTGCTGATGGTGTGCATTGTAATCTGCCCCAGTACATCCAACTTTTGAGGTTAATATTTGCTTTGAATGGATAACAAACACAGCATTAAAAATATTACACTACCAGTGCAGTCTTTGGCAATGCCTGGGCCCTTATTCTGGTGACCTTACACAAGCTAGGCAAAGAAGGAAACAGATAATTGAATTACTGCTATGACTAAATGAGTAAGAAGCTATTTGTTTGCATGTGTAAGGTCTGCTATTCTAAAACCATACACTTCTGTCACATGTGAGAAAGAGAAATTAGCATCCACCATTGTGTATAGCTTCTGTGAGATACTAAAATTTGTGAATGCAGAGCTGAGGAGTGAGTAGATGTATTGTGTGTGGCCAGAGGGATCCTAAGCAGCAGATCTCCAGCTTGCCAAGGGAAGTGGAGGACTGGTCTTTTCCGTGACTCTGTATTGTCAGTTAGGAGCAGCACCTGCAATGGAAAGGAAATGGAGAATTCTGTGGCACACCAAATACTTCATGTGGAATCTGCTTCTGCATAGAAGCTCTTCAATGATGTCTTTTTAGCTGATAATATCTTCTGGAGGAAAATATAAATAGGGAAATAATACATAAATCAATAGGAGATCACATCATTAACTGAAGAAGAGGTTTTTACTATTGTGTCTTGCTACATCTTTACCTACTTTTTTCTGTGCTGATGATGAACAAACAACTGAGCTAGGACTTTTCTTACTCTTGAAAAATGGGATATATTTTTAATATATCCTTGATAGTTGACCTTTTAAAAAAATTACCTGCTTCACAAATATCTTGGTTTGTCTAGGGCTCAGCCAAGGAAGCTGTGTTTGTAAAGGAATAATACAAATTAAATAGCCTTTTGACTATATTTAACATGTGGAAATAGAATAATCCTTCCAAGAAAGTTTGCTGGCTTTGCCATAAATGCCTTGTTTATAACTGTGAAGATGGCTGTATATAATTTTTATGTATAAAGACATTGTAAAGGTACATAAACTGAGCATTACTCTAAAAGATGCCCATGCTGTATAAATTATACAGTAGGCCTTTCACACATATAAAAGATAAATAGTTAACTTTTGTGAGTATCACCCTTTGCTATAATGCTGTGTTTCATGGAAATAAACACAGTGCTACTCCATTTCAGTATCTCTCATTAATATAATCATGAGTCTTTTAAAGGTGCTTAATAGCCTTACTAATCTTGAAACGTCTCTTTCTTTCAGGGTACTTTTACATGAACTTTTGTTAACTCCAGTTGAAGAACAACTGTAATTTTACTGGGAGGATAGTTTTAAATGATATTAGGATTTTCTCATTTGCCATGTTCTCTGGGGAACATATATTGCCAGAATCCCTCAGGCTGGGTGTAGGTTGATCCATGTCTGTTGTCACCTTCAGGGTCCCGGTTCCCTAAAAAACATGTCTATGCATACTTCTAGAAAACCCAGTGTTCAGGGCTAGCCTATGCATTAGTCTTGTCCTGATACAGTGTCAAGGGGCACATAGAGCAACTTGGTATCTAGAAGACCTCAAGGGTACAGCAATATATTTTGTTTGATGCAAAATCTGCTATATAATCCTCAAGACATACTGCTTTCTCCAGTTAGTGGAGTTTTCAGAAGTGGCAAGTATTTGCCACTCTTATTTTGCTTTTTTTCATTTGTCACACTGCACCACTTCTTCAGAATGATTACAGATTCTAAGAAAACTTGAAATTATCTAAATTGATCCTACGCTTGCTCTTTTTCTGTGCATGATACAAGTTTGTCAGCATGGGTTTTCTCCAAATGACTGCTTTCACTGTTCGTTGTCCTGTGTTCCTCTTGAGGATTTATATGCTGTATTATTGTTTAAGAAGGGCTTATGTTTGTGTTTATCTGCCACTGGCACCTTCATTTAACACTTGGATGTTCTGTTTCCCAGATAACTGATGATTATGGAATATACAGAGGTTCTGTAACAGTGTTTTTTCACCAGACTGTTGAAAGCCTATTCCTATATTTTGTTCCTTCTTTTCTTAATCTATTTTTAAACCCAGTAATTAATCTTCTGGCTACCTACTTTCCCATACACTACACCTAGTAGTATTATCTCACCCAGACATTTGTTTCATTGGAGGTTTGTCTTGAGAGTAAATTGAAAGCATGAATGTATTGATAGCAGCTAGCTAGCACAGATAATAAACGTGATGAAGATGGAATGACAAAGGATCAGGTACAGATGAAGAAGCAGAATGTATCTTTAGCCTTTGCATAGTTGTGTGTCAGTTTGGGGGTCAGTTCCCTCTTTGCATGTCTTCACTAATTATTTTACCTGAAGTTAACTGAGGCTAATCAACCAACTTCATCAGCAGGTGCACGACAGTTGTGTATCAGTGGCTCTGCAGGTATATTCTAAACAAAATGTGGTTTTGCTCAATGAAGAAAATCCATTGAGGAGACTTACATGCTGGACAGCTGTATGATCAACACTGGGGCAAAGAAAACATTTTCTTCTCTGCCATCTCCTCATTTTCTATCATTGCTCTCTTTTTTTGCTCATATTCTATCAGTTCATGACTTGAGAGATTTCACAGAAATATTAAATCAACTAGGTAATACTTGCACTATTTTAGATACATCAAATATTTGTACTACAATTATATTAACAACTCCTGAAATAAAATTGAGCAGGATTAGAGTCATCAGTTTCTTGGCTGCCATTGCATTTGAAGATTCTGCTCTCTTCTGATTCAGGAAAAAGGCTCAGTCTTGATTCTTTCTTTGACAGCCTGTGAACAAGATTCTAAAGCTTTTAGAATGCCATTAATGGTGTTCAGGAATGTGTAACATTGTTCCTAGATTTTGTAGGACCCATACAGTCTTATAGCTGAGACCAGGAACATGGTTTCCTGAACCAGCAATTCATATCAGGAAAACAAATCCCCAGGATAGGCTTAAAAAAATACTGTGAAAAAAATTGCTATAGCAAAGCAAGCTTGAATTGGGCTCACATTACATCTGCGTGATCAAGACAGTCCATTAGACTTTAATCTTCTTCTGAGACTAACTCAGGCTAATACTTAACTGACAGATACTAAGACTTTCATTTTTATATTCAATTCAGTTGTATAACATCATTTTAGCTGAAAGACTGATACAGCATTCTTTTTGTCAGCAATACCTATATAGCATGGCAATGTAGAAATAGCTTGAAGCTGTTAAAACACTTTACTTTCTGACTTTTCTAGATCTCTGTCTGACATTACCTGCTGAATTTTGTGCAACCTGTGAAGGATGAAAGATGAATACTAAGCTGCCATTTGGACAACTGCAGCAACTGGTAAGCTGAATGCTTAAATTTTAATTTTTTATATTTCCATTAATAGTTTTATTTAAAGGAGGAGTAACTGTAAGAATTACAAAACCTTCATGACCTCATTATGAGTGTTACTTAACTCCTTTCAGGCTAGCTGGAGTTCATGTGCTGGACACTTGCATAAAAAGATGTTTTAAAACCTGTGCATGAGGCCATGTAGCTGAACAAATGGCTTAGATTTATGACAGAACATAAAATCTGAATTGACACTTGAAAATGCAAAACTTAAGGCTTCATAGTTGAACAATCACATTTTATAATTTAAAAACATGTCCCAAACTTTTCAGTAGCAGTGTGTAGTTTAACCCTTGTTGTGTCTTACCATATGTCATGCAATAGTAACCTTTTGAAATTCTGCTGTTAAGTGGGCAGATACCTCTATTCTGTTGAAGTATAATAGGTGATGTATACATCTCTGAATTTATATTGTGGTCCTTTCCATTAATGGCACTGAACACTTTATATGGTATAATTTTAAAGGATGTCCATTTTGACTTGGCAAACTTGTTCTGGATTTAGTATTATATGACAAGAGTGCTGTGGTACAGGCTCTGTGGCCCGCAACCATGCATCTAGCCATTCTCAGAGCTGGGATGAAGGACTCCTCTCTCTGAGTCATGTGAACTTGTAGCATAGGGGACTCTGGAAAATGTGTTGTTAAGGGAGAAAAGTGTAAAAATTTCTATTCCAGCCTTTCTCCTGAATACACAAATAGACGTGTCAAAATATTCTTTTACTGAATATGTATAGCATACGCTCATTATTAATCTGCCTTTTGCAGATGAGCAAGAGCTGAGTATTCTGAAAATGATTCTAACTTTTGCATCATGCCAGCATATCCTGTAGTAAAATATCAGCAGCCAAGCATGAGAATTGGGACTTTACTGATTCCCTCAGGGAGCTACTTTGAATAGCTCAGGGCTGAGGACTAACTGTTCCTGTGGTCGCTTCCTTCTGACCTGGTTAGGTAGACACAACGCTGATTCAAACAGGAGTCTGAAGCTTTTCTCTGTTCATTGCACTACTTTCAGTTTTGTTGACAGTGTGCCTGGAGGGAAGTTTCTGGTATCTTGGTACCCTAGTGGTGCAATTTTTAATTTGCTGTTCATTGAGAGTCAAACAGATAAATGGCAAAAGGCTTGTGAGTTTAGAGGCACTTGTTCAATAAGAAAGAGCTGGTGGCAGCACTAAGTATGCCATTAATATGAATATGATAAGCTCTTATGCTCTCAGTGCCGTGATTTAAAAGGTGGGACTTGATAACTCCACAGAGAAATATGATCAAAAAATATTGCTGGGGCTGTGACCTCCTTCTCTTGAGCTATGCTGGGTGGGATGGTACAGCTTAGCTCAGCAAAGTCCTCCTCAGGAGCAAGATGCAAACCTCTGCTGGGGGAGACGTACTTTCAGCACTTGCTTTCTGCTGCCAGTCATCATGTTCATGTCAATCACCATGTCACTGAACAGCTATTGGATGCCCTGTTCTTATGCAGTCACCAGGTACAGGACTTGAATTCTTTTAGCAGACCTTAAACTTGTTAGAAGGTTATAGCCACCTTCTTGTCCTTTTTCTGGCATCCCTCCCCATGACATTTGAGTGCTATGTCATCTTTTCTTCCCGGGGTGGGATTCAACTGTTCTTTCATTGTCAGTGTCTGTGGGGGCAGCCTAACCTCTTAAGGAACACCAAAGGTGGGGGGGTTTTGTTCTGGTTTTTGGGTTTTTTGGTAATGGCTTGCATCCACTTCTAAGGTGTCCAGCAAAAGCATAAATGGAGCTGTTAGTTTGTACCTTCTGTGACTACTTACAGAGAGTATTATCCATCAAGCCTGAACCCAGGACCAACTAATGAGTGAAGGTGTTTGAAAATAGTACCCTTCATACAGGCCATGATTTGAAGTGAGTAAAAACACTACTCCCACAAGGAGCAATCATGTAGAGCTTGCTCCTATGTAGAATCTGGATGCAAATTTTACCTTTAACTCACTTGTTTATCATCATGCACATCTAGCTAGGTACCTGCATTTCTTCTCTTTCACCAGTACTATTCAGTGATGAAGAGCCTTTTAGCAGCAAAAAGGCATTTTGGAAAATGGCTGAAAGCAATGGAAAAACACTGAAGTGTGTCTGGGCTTATATAATTTGAGGGTGAGTGAAGTTACATGACAGAGCTTAAGATGGTCTAACAGCTTTATCAAAACTGGAAGAAAAAGACATTTTCCTTGTTATTCCTCCTGCCTGCCTGTCCTGGTTTCAGCTGGGGTAGAGTTAATTTTCTTCATAGCAGCCAGTATGGGGCTATGTTTTGGACTTGTGCTGAAAACAGTGTTGGTAATTCAGAGATATTTTGGTTACTGCTGAGCAGTGCTTACACAGAGCCAAGGACTTTTCTGCTTCTCACCCCACCCCACCAGTGAGTGGGCTGGGGGTGCACAACAAGTTAGGAGGGGACTCAGCTGGGACAGCTGACCCCAACTGACCAAAGGGATATTCCAGACCATATGATGTCATGCTCAGCATGTAAAGCTGAGGGAAGAAGAAGGAAGCGGGGGACGTTCGGAGTGATGGCGTCTGTCTTCCCAAGTAACCGTTACACGTGATGGAGCCCTGCTTTCCTGGAGATGGCTGAACACCTGCCTGCCCATGGGAAGTGGTGAATGAATTCCTTGTTTTGCTTTGCTTGCATGCGCGGCTTTTGCTTTACCTATTAAACCATCTTTATCTCAACCCACGAGTTTTCTCACTTTTACCTTTCCAGTCCTCGCTCACATCCCACCAGGGGGGAGTGAGTGAGCGGCTGTGTGGTGCTTAGTTGCCAGCTGGGGTTAAACCATGACATTGCCTTGTCCTCATTCTGATGTTAATCAAATGTTTTTAAAATTATTCAGCTGACTAGCACAGCAAAAATAAAGAAAAGCCTTCTTGCTTACTAAATTCAGTCCCAATGAACATGAGAGCTAATGCAAGAGGACGGAAGGGTCTGTCTGGCCAAGAGGTGGAAGAATGAGGGAGCATGACTGCATGGTCTGCTCCTTGTCACTGCTTGGGTTTGCCATTAGACTTTATTCTGGATTATACAAATGAGCAGATTCAAACACTGTTGTGTTTTTGTGGTTTTGTTTTTTTAAATAAGCCCTGAAGCTCAAGGGGCACAACCTGCTATCAGCTTCTCCTGTGTTTGCATAGTCCTCTCCTAAAGCTCCTGTCTCTACAGTTGACAGCCCAGTTATCAGATACCTTGCAGCCTTTGCTAGAGAGCCCTGGTGTCAAGTTTTCCTTTGGGCTTGCATTAATATTAAGCAAATCAGCCAACCAGGCAATTCAGAAACCAAATTCCAGGAGATGTTTGCCCTATTGTCCAGAGTTTAAAGCTGTGTTTACCTTAGGCTTGCAGGAGTGACAGCATTGTACTTTAAAGATTTCTCACTTGGCTGAGTAATTGAGCTGCCACTGGGATTCATCTGTAGCATCATCGAAAACTCTTCTGGCAAAGTTTTTAGTAGGGAAAATTAACTAATATCAAGCTGTGGCCTGACAGGGCTAGACCAATATTATATCTAGCCTGTTTGTAAATGACAATGATGCTTCTGTGCTGCACTGCTGTTGCTTCTGTGAAGGGACAGATGATGGTTTTGGAAGGCATTCAGTCCTGACTGCAAGCAATGAGAGGCCCCAGTGTGGAGGCACTGGCTGTGACATTCCCAGACTGGGATGTGTGATGTACAGTCTGGAGTTGCAAATGGTCACCACCAGTTTTGTACGTATCTCCCACAGGATCCGGCATCTCTTCTGTGGAAAATCCCAGATTTTAGTCTCGTATTTTTCCCTTGTTTCTAGAACTGAACCTTGTTTGTGACCATCCAATGTTTTTCCTTTGTCAGGGATGTTACTTTTTTAGCTGGCTGATTTGATGAGCTAACCTTAGCATTAAGCTTCAGTCCAAGGTGAAATACTTTGAAAATATGGGGACTTCTTTTTCAGAATTAGAATCTGACAGATCTCTTTAACATTTCTGCAGGCAAGAGCTAAAATAAGTATAGTACTTAACAGTAAGATAGTGTATTACTAACTCTTCATCAAAAGTCCTGCTTGGAATTGTTTGTTGAAACCAAAGGAGAAAAGCTTATACAGTTTTATTTCAAAACAATAAAGAATCAATAGCTGGGGTTTTGTTTTGTATTTTAGTAGGAAAAGTAAATAAAAGTTAATAAGACATTTCTATTAAATGCAATTTAAATTTATTGTAAAGGAAAAACAGCTAATATGTCTTTTTGGGTGAGAAAGGAGAAGAAATTAATTGTTCTTTGTGAACATAAGCTTTCAGTGGTTAGCAGCAGTGAGTGCAGACAATACATTTTATTCTTGTCACTTGGAAGCAAAAAGCAAACACTGAATTACTGAGACATTTCATCAGCTCTGGTAAGGAATCTGAATATCATAGATGCAGCTGCTGGCGCACTCTCTTGTGATAAGCTCAGTGTAGCAGAAATGGAAAAAATCAGTATCCACATGAATGAGGTAGAGGTTGAGTCTTGGTTGTGTGATCCATTTTAATGAACACCGTACTTTCCATTTGCTCCCCTTTCACACCAAACAATGGAGTTCCCCCTGAAGCACCTGCAAGGTAATGAATAGTCTCCCATAGCAAATAACAGAGTTCACCAATAGTCCAAAACATTTTTGTCAATAAATCCATTAAGATTTACATGAAGGACGTCATGTGTTAGACGAATTGAAGGGAGGGTGGGAGAAAAGGGGATAGGTTGGGATTTAATAGAGGGAGATAGTTGCTCTCAAAAATTAATGACCCATAACACTGGAATATGAAGTTTTGTCATTTTTTTTCTCTCACAACCAGTGCAGTGCAGGCATATATAACACAGCTTTCTACATATTTATGCAGATTAATGATCATAACCTTCCTACTACAAATGAGCTGTTTTTTCTTCTGATGCAAAATAGTTAGCCTTGTACTGTAGCTAAGATCTCAATTTCTACTTTTTGGGAGAAAATTTCAGAAATGCTACACTATGTTGTTCTGCAAAATGGATTTCTTCAAATGGATATTTGGAATGAAATAGATTCATTTATAATTTTTTTCTCTCCTATCAGAAATAAGTATGGGAATTACCTGAATGTATAAAATGGTTGAAAGATATAAGTTGCCAATATTTTTAGTAATAATATTAAATATTGATTATTTTACTGCATGATTGCCAAAATGAGTATTTTCATACTGGCATACACTTGTAGCAGCTACTAAATTACACTGATGTTGAACTTTTTTTTACCTATAGGGTTGCATAATTCGGCATTTGTCAATATCAAGTCAATCCAGTGCAGATTGCAGACACTCTGTGATTCCCAACAAAAAGAGAAAAGACCAGTAGATTTTTTACAGCTAGAACAATATTTCAGACACCCACCCACCCATGGAGTATTTTAAATTACGAAGTAGAACATATGAGGACTTTTAAAAATTATTTTTTAAATTTGTAAATGTAACAATTTGTGGTGTTTATGAGATGGAAGTATAATAAGACCCACTAGAATACAGCCACAGAGACTAATAATAATAATTCTGTAGGAAGAAACACAGAAAAAGTACCCCAGAATTATTCTCCCTTGCTGCTCTGGTGAAAAGCATCTATCAGAGACTCCAAGTGCCCCATGCATTGTCTTTCTAGCTTTAGTATTGTTAAATGTGCACTAGAGCTAGATGGAGACAAGCCAATTACTTTCACTTAAGATTTAGTTCATGTTTTAAAGCAGGCTTGCAGAAGTGCTTGGCTAGGACTATAACCGACTTATAGAGGGATCTTTCTTACAAAGAATCCTTTGCTTTCTTTTCTTGCTATTAAGAAAAAAATATATGGCAACAGTTCAGAATATACTTGTATGCTCCAAGATGCTCTGTCATCTTACATTCTCTGTCATGAGAACACCCTATCATCTTAGCTGTTTGTGCGATATGTGTCGGACAGTTCCGTGAAAACAACATAGAAGCACTTTCCAAAATGATGCAAAAATCAGGGATGGTCCCAAGGGTCATTAAGTGATAAAACCAGATTTCAATTCAGACTCTAATTAGGGAGGACTATAGGCTTGCAAAAACGGTTTCTGTCATGCCTGCCAGATAAAGCTGAAATGTTTTGCCAGATGATGTAACATCACAATAGGATTATTTTTTTCCATTATAGTTTGAAGTCTGAGAGAATTGGTAATCATTACCAGAAAAGGCTGCATTTCACTTTCTGAGTGATATAGGGTTCAGACTTCATGGATTGATCTGGAATGGAGAATGAGTCCACCTGCATTCTAGACTGATTTCCCAAAATCAAAGATACTGCTTCAGGCTTCTAGTTTGTAACCATGGGGTTTAGGAGTATAATTTATCACCTGTCAGCTTCTCATAGTGTTTATTGTTTACAGATAGTAACTCATGAAGACATAGTAGTTCTTTCTCCCTCTCGTGCCCAGCCACATGGAGCTGTGAGTCTGCTATGGTGTTTGAGTTAGCAGATCTGGATAATTTAGCTTAGTTCTTGTGTTCAGTCCTTGCTGCCAGCAATCTCCTCCAAAAATAATGTTTTTATCTATATATATTTGATGTGCTTAAAAAAGTGGTCTACCTCGAATGTCAGCCTGGCTTACTGGTGGTAGCACAGCTATATCCAGTCATTTTTGCACTAGTCTCTCATCTCTTGCAGTGGCTGGATTCCAAAGATATGGTTAGAAAGTTGTTCTTTCTTGGCTTGGCCTATCCTGCTCCCACTGATGAAACTGCTCCAACATCCAATACAGACTTAATGGCAGCAATGTGTAGTGTGTGCATAGGACTGTACAGTGCTTTCAGGCATCTGCTCAGTCCCCTGCCTGCCTTGTGTATTTGGTAAGCCACTGAAATGGATTTTTGTCTCTATCATTGCCTCATATCCCAGCACACAAAAGGTTAAGGTTAATGCTGAAGATGTCTCTTTTATATGAGGCACTGAATAATCCTTCCTTGTCCCACTTCAGAAGGCACCTAATTCTGTGGACCTATCCCCCACTTACAGTTAATCATGCCGAATGTAACATGGAGGAAATCCAGAGAGAGAGATTGATAAAGTAAAAAATTAAAACTAAGGTCTTTCAAGATTAGGAGTTTTAGTGACCATAATTATGTCTCAGATTTCAGCAGATAACTGTCTTGGCAGAATGATCATTCTCATGACTTGCTACAGATCCAAAATATTTCAGGGCTATGAAGTATTTGCTTGGTCATAATTAGAAGGGTTGAAAGCAATTCTTTCTTAATAATATCCTTTCTTTTTTATTAATGATTCAAGAGCAATTTTTTCCCCTGTCAAATGCCAATTTATCTTGAAAGTATTTTCTTGATTGTACTTAATATTTGAGGAAAATATTAGAGGAAATAATTTAGTGTACTCTATGTGTAGCTCTGTATTAATCTTTATATAAGTAGTTGTAAACCATGTTGCATATACGAACATTTTTAAGTGACCAAGCAGTTAACAGATGAAGATAAGTATGTACTGCATGTCAAATATTATGCCTTCTCATATTTTTTGGCAGGCCTAGTAAACAGAGTAAACTGAAACTTCAAGCAGATACTTATCAACTGCCTTTGATGGTAATCTGGATTTAAATAGTGTCTGAAGGAGATTTCCACTTGGATGAAAGCTAGCTGAGCAAGGCAGCTGACAGGATGCTAATAGCACCTACACTAAATGGCAGTGAGGTTTTCTGATCTCCTGAGTGGAGAAAATCTGTCAGACATGCAACATATGAGTGGTCTTGTCAATGTTCAAGGGGGGGTGGTAGCATGTGCACTTTTTCCTCCACTTGGTATTGCTTTTAAGGCCTTTGTGTTGGAGATGTGGAGGTTGGTTGCCACAGTGTTCCAGGTCATGAGGTTGGAGTGCTGCAACATGCTCCACTGGGGACAGAGCCCACAGCTGAGACCCTCTGGGAGACCCCAGCTGGGGCAACTGTGACAACCTTTTTATTAGGCAGCAAGTCATGCAAGATATCTGCTTCACACATGCTTTGTGATAGAAATTTCTGCTGCCTCCTACTACTTTTCAGTTACACCATAAAGAGCTTGGGTTTGATTTTTTTTTTTTTAATAATTCCTATGGATTATGGCTTCTTTAAAAAGAGCTACTGTATACAAAAGTGGATGTGATATGATTGATCAGGTGGTACTTTTGGCTTATGGTAGTACTCCTGTTAGAGAGGGCAGGTGGCTGGCCATTCTAATGAAAGACCCCTGGTATATCTTTATCCTGATGGGGCGACCAAGTCTGGCAGCATTTAGATTAGGTTTGTTAGCTTTTGGGTTGAATTGCAAGGCCATTTTTTCCAGCAATTGATAGATGTGTCTGGGAAAGAAGTGGTCAGAAGGAAGGATTACTTTTTAATTTGGCTTGGGGATTTTCTTACGGATTTTTAAAATAATTTTTGATGTTGCTTTAATAGAAAGATGCAATAGGTTCTGGACAATAATGGCGAAGGTAGCGCCTGAAGTATAACAGCAAAGAAGTCTTTATTTCCCTGAAGCTTTTCAAACAGTTTGTTTAACTAATTAAAGAGAACAGACTCCCATGCTACCACTTGGCTTTTACCTCCTTGTTTTTCCTTTGAGAGCCATTGCAGATGCAGTAACTTTCTGCCTAATACTTTTGCAGTGTACGCTGCAATATGCCAATATCTGCTGATTGCATTAGAGGGAAACCCGTAAGTGCAGCTGACTGCAAAGTTTTCTAGATGAAGTTGTTGGATTTGGGGGTTCTTTTCAGTGATGATGTTGGGTTTGGTGCTGGATCAGACTGGATGTCACTTGCAGATAAGGCGCATACTATGCAGATAAGATTTGGGGTGGTGGTATGCATGGTCAAATACTCTCCTCCTAGTCTTGAGTAATAGGCACCAATCTGCTTCCAGATGTCTCCAATCCTCCACAATATGTATGAGCCTTCCAAGCATAATGTTAAAATGGCTTTATTCTTCATAATTCCCTTAAAATTTTCCCTAGCAGTGGTAGCCATGATTTTTACTTTATTGCTTTGTCTGCAGGAGCAGGAATCTTGCACCAGACAGCCCTGTCCACCTGCCCCTGGTTTGTGTGCTGTATCGGAGTCTGCCTTGCCCCCCCCAAGCTGTGGCAGCTGGCATTACTGAGTGGTGTTGACCTACATGAACTCTGCAGGCTTTTGAGAACAGGAGAAGATAACACTTAGACTTTGCTAATCCCTGCAGGGCTGTCTCCTCCTGCTTACATCCTGCCTGGAGAAGAGGTGGCCAGTGTCTGTTCCTTATGCTCTAAACGCCGTCTGCACCTCAGGAAAGGCTAAATTTTCTAATCATGATCTCAGGGATGTTATATATTACCTTCTTACCCAGCTAGTTAAACAAATATATGATGCTTTTACTTACAGTGCAGATGCTTTCAACAGAAAAGTGCCAGTTTTTCCAAAATCTTTCATGATGTAACTGCTTTCTCTAATGCACATACATGCATTTCTTACACCAATAAAAAGGGCTTTTCAGCTATAGATCTCTGGAACAACAGTCACATCCAGTTGCTAATTAGATGTGACAGATGTTTGTTCCCTTTTTGTCTATCAAATGCACATCTCATTGCTTTTTCTTTTGTATATATCCATTCTGGAGTTCATATAGAGCAGGAGTTATGACATAGACCCTTGAATGTTTTCCTTTGCTGATCTCTATGCTTCTGGCTCTCACCGGTGTGTCAGACTCATTCTCTGCAAGACAAAATGACACTTTTCATTAGGACCTGCAGGAAGGGCTGCAAGCATAGTCCACATGCATTCCTGCTCATGACAAAGGCCGGAGTCTAGTGTAGCCCTGCAAAGATACCTCAGTGTTTGGAACAGAAAGGTTCCCACTTCTTACACTGTCATGCAAGGCAGAGAGCCCCCTGTTAGAGCTACCTGGACCGGGGCCCCAGGGAGAGTGAAAGTCACTAAGCAGAGACAGAAACTGTTTCAGACTGTCATTCCATCCTCCTAAATGTCAACTGGATTTGTGAAGAGAAGAAAAAAACCAGTGCTTGCCATCGTGCTGGGGATGAACTGGGCCCCTTGGAGCCTGGCTTCCCCCTGAGCTGCGTTGCAGGTGCTCAGCCTTTCAAAAGGAGGGACACATATTGCAGAGAGAGAAAAAGTACATAAATGCAGTGTTGATACACTGTTTGTATTCTTGGCTTATTTGGCTGTTGTCCTATTTAGTAGGATAATTTGCCTGTGCAGTTGCAGTAATTTTTTCCATAAATGGGAGAAAAGTGAAATGGACATATGTGCTAAAAGCATTTGGAGACTGACTCTTAACAAGGCATCATTAGTCCCCAGAGTTAACTCCCTATTGAAATGAATAGGGTAATTCACATATTAGATATGTTAGAGCAGCAGCTCAGCCAGGAGCAACATCTCTTTAGAACGTTTATCTTAGAAGTGATCAAGATTGAAAATTAACTCCTCCAGTTTATAAAGGCAAAGTTCTGTCATGCAGAGTTGGCCTTGGCCAGGAAAGTAAAAAAATGTATCAAATTAGTACAGAGACTAATGACTCTTTTTTGGACCTCTTCCACATCCAAAGTTAAGCTAAGAAGCAAAACAGTATGATGAAATTGTTTCCTTTTAATAATTTTTGCCACATATTTTTCAGCATTTTTTTAAAGTATTAATCATTAAGTTTTGGTGACACCGGTGCTTTCTTGCCTTCTTACCACATCATTATAGAGAAGTGAATCCCAGAAATCAGCATATGCCAATGCCATCATGGGCACTATGTTGTCTCGGCCATGGAGTTTTGTACAGTAGAAGGCTTTAAGATCTTTACTTATGTCTGAGTTCAAAAAGTCAGTTGCAATGACAGCTACCAGCCCCATCAGCATCCTGACACTTAAAGATACCAAATGTTATTGGTTTATTTCTTGGAGGATCTCTTGTATATAGTTTCCTTCCTTGTCGTGGTTTAGCCCCAGCCAGCAACTAAGCACCACGCAGCCGCTCACTCACTACCCCCCCACCCAGTGGGATGGGGGAGAAAATCAGGAAAAGAAGTAAAATGCGCGGGTTAAGATAAGAACGGTTTAATAGAACAGAAAAGAAACTAATAATGATAATGATAACACTAATAAAATTACAACAGTAATAATAAAAGGATTGGAATGTACAAATGATGCACAATGCAATTGCTCACGACCAGCCAATTGGCCCCCAGTTAGTCCCTAAGCGGTGATCCCCCGCCCCCACTCCCCCCAGTTTATATACTGGGCATGATGTCACATGGTATGGAATACCCCGTTGGCCACTTTGGGTCAGCTGCCCTGGCTGTGTCCTGTACCAACTTCTTGTGCCCCTCCAGCCTTCTCGCTGGCTGGGCTTGAGAAGCTGCAAAATCCTTGACTTTAGACTAAACACTACTTAGCAACAACTGAAAACATCAGTGTTATCAACATCCTTCTCATACTGAACTCAAAACATAGCACCATACCAGCTACTAGGAAGACAATTAACTCCATCCCAGCTGAAACCAGGACATTCCTCCTCAAACTTTTCCCCTGCTCCAGCTTGGGTCCTTCCCGTTGGCTGCAGTCCTTCAGGACAAGCCTGGCATGGGGCCCTCCACGGGCTGCAGTGTGGGTGTCTGCTCCCCGGTGGTTTCTCCACAGGCTGCGGGGGAATCCCTGCTCCGGCCCCTGGAGCACCTCCTCCACCCCCTTCTCCTCGGACCTCGGTGCTCGCAGGGCTGTTCCTCACACTTTCCCCTCGCTGCCGGGCAGCGTTTTGCCCTTTCTCATACACGTTTCCACAGAGGCTTCGACAGCCTCGCTGACGGGCTCAGCTGTGCCCTGCGCTGGGGCGGCTGCTGAACCAGCCGGAACCGGCCGGAACCAGCCCTGTGCAGCACGGGGCAGCCCCGGCTTCTCCTCACAAAGACCCAGACCCCCCCACAGCCCCCACTGCCAGCGCCTGGGCACGGACACCCAACAACTACTGATCAAATGTTTTTGTAATTGGGAGCTTGACAAGAATAACTCATTGATTTACTATAACATTTATACTGGTGTTTTCAAAACCTAGTAGTTGGAAGCTGACAAATTGGGTGCTGTTTATTTTTTTGCAGGTAACAAAGCCAAAGAAAGCAGTAAATGCAAGCCTGCAAAAGAACTTGTCCCCAAGGTATATGTAAGGCTTTCGGGGACCATAAAGTGTTCCCTATCATGGCAACCATGCTGGAGCAAGGTACTCAATTCCGGGAAGGACTTTTCTTCAGCAGGTGAAGGACTTTTCTTCAGCAGGTGAAGGCTGCAACAGTTTCTATACCACAGAGACATAGAAGGACACATTACCCCAGGTACAGCTCTGGGCAAACCCTGAATGACCAGAGGAGAGGAATGACTTCCATGGGACAGTGTGGATTTCCTTCCCATGATTCCAGATACAGTTACAACCCTGAGGCTAACTTTGGTCAGGGCCAGCGTGTTTTACCTCTGCAACAGCAGCATGACTATAGCCTGCGGGGAATTGGCCGAGGTCTCTCTGCTCTTTCCTTTCGCACTGGCCTCTCTGGCAGATGCCATTGCCGTGTGTGTAGCAATGCTATTTCTTCTCTTTCCTTGTTGGCAGGAAAGAGCTGGAGTCTGCCCATGTTGCAAAGCGGATGGAAGACATTCACAGAATGGTGGGTGGTTCAGCATTTCATCCTTGTAGATGCAGCTGATTTTGGAGGCGAAGTCAAGAGGGAGAACTGTGCCTGGTCCTGGGTTTATTTACTCTTTGCTGTAGTTATTTCCACCTGTCATCTCTATAAACTTTTTTCTCTCTGCAAGCATGTGGCATGTTAACAGAAGTAGCTAAATTTAGCAGCTGGCTTTGAGAATGTGGCTCTTCCTCTGCTTTTTAATATCATGGGTGATCACATAGCAAAGTGACAGGTGGTGAAAGAAAGAGAAAGCAGGACTATTTTTCACTGAGCTAAAATTTAAGGAGTTGCATTTCTCTTCACTCTGTCAATGCTGAACTCCTTTGCTGTCAAGTGAGCATGGCTGCCTGGTTACATGGAGAAGCACCCACCCCTTAGTGACATTTCCTTTGCCCGCTTCCCTAACCAGCGTAGTTACAGTTAGGCTCACTGCGATCATTTGACTCAAATCTTGCTGTACGGGAGTTGTCAGGTTTTTCTTTCACTTGTACTGACTGGGCTTTTTTTTCCTATTATAGCCATCCGAATGGAATTGATTTTCTATGATTTTGGGGTGCGGTTTTTTTCACATGAAGGAGAAAAAAATTTGCATTTACTTTGAGGCTGACTTGGATGCAGGTGAAATATTTAGCAGGATAAAGGAGTACTGGTTAGAGTCAATTATAACTTGATTGACCTGCTTTGGCAGGTTCAGTTCCCTTGATCTGGGAACTTTGCAATGCCTAGAAAAATGTACTCTGTCTTCACAAGGTGGGAATTTTGCTTATGTGGACACATTAGCTTTGGAAAACTAACTCTTTTATAGATCTGCTGTGATAAATTGGATTTAATGATCAGCAGGGGGGGTGCCCAGATTAATCCTTTTATGATAACCAAATTATACTGCATCAAATTTACTTCTTAAGGGACTATTTGACTCTTCTGTGCAGTGAGCGAAAGAAACTTGGCACGTCCTGTGTTTAGATACAGATACATGCAGATTATGAAGATTCAGTATCTGTTGTTGCCACTCAAATGTGGCTGTATTTTTTCACTCCACTTACAAACCTGTAAACCTACAGGATAATATTTCACATTTCTGTAATTCCTAGTTTTACTGTAGCCCAATGTGTAAGTAACTTTTTGATGTGGCTAATTCTGGAATGAAATACAGGAGCTGGCTAGGAATCCAGTGGTATTACACAGCCCTCTGAGATGGGGAGCAGAGTGGTGTCCACTGAGGGAGCAGTGGAGAGAGTGTTTGGAAATCAAAACATAATTAACAGGGATAGAATCTGGCATGATGCAGTAACATTACAGGCCAGGCACTATAGAGGGAGAAATGCTTAGACTCAGGTTCTCATCCAGAGTTCGTCACTTCAGTGTGCTGCTGGAGCATGTCTGCTAGTGGAAGCATTTAGTGTAGACCAAACTCCAATGAATATAAGAGCCTGAGAAAGTGCCTGGTATTATTACACTCCACTTGATGATTAAAAAAAGTTTGTGTTCACCCTTATCTCTCACAGGGGCAAAAATGAAATCTTGAAATATTCAGTATTTGAGCACTGTGTTTCTGATGCAAGCAGTTCTTCAGAGGTCTTCATAAAATACCAACTTCACCACATCCTGCTGACTTGCCATGTCTAGCAGGATAGTAGTACACAGGGTAAATTGGCTGTAACCTAAGGTGGTATTTATTTCTTATACTATATTAAATTTGTGTTATAATACATGACATCTAGAAGCTCATTGGGAACCTCAAGACAGTGGTTATAGGAGGTGAAGTTCTATTATTTGTTGAAGTGTATTTACAGTAACAGGATCAGCTTTTATAGACTTTTCTTTTACAAAGAGCTGGTACAATGGCTTGGGCTAAAGATAGACCATGTGCATTGCCGAGACCTAATAAGGGCTTATAATATAATGATGATTAGCAGATTAAATCACTCCAATTCTGCAAGAGGCGGCAAATTCTATGTGTGTCACTTGAAGTGATGGTGAAGATTTTGACAGCAGGTTTTTCCTTGCCACCTCATGTAAATTCTTGTGCAAAAGAACATTTTTTTTCTTTTTAGGTGTAGCCACAAGATCAAATATATCAGTATTGAGAAATTAAGCTGAAATATAGAAACTATAAGATTCATTTTAAAAGTATATATGCTGTGTATGACTATGCATATGTCTATAGAGATGCATCTATATATGCATATACATGTCTGATGAATGAATTTTGAGAGTCTTTCTAAATAGTAATCAATTTCTCTTTGTCCTTTATGAGATCGATAATATGGGTAACACACTAAGACTTTTCTAGACTGATATAGTCTGTTTCTAGAAAGTGCTTTCTTTAAGGCTGTATCCAAAAGGTCACTACCCTGGCATAGAGGAGAAAAATAATACAGAGCTCTTGCAGTCCGAGACAAATAGTTTTCTACCTTAGTACACATCTCTGCTACTAAAAGTGTACTGCAGCAAGGAAATCCGTTTACAGTTTTTCTTTTACATAAGAGTTGCAGTGCCCTTAAGACCCCCCAGTTGTTTCCATATTCTCTTCTCCAGTTTACAGAGAACTGGTACTGTTCCATGAAGTGTTTCTCAGCAAACCTTACAGGTCAAAAGCATGCATTTTGACAGCTTTGAAAGTATTCTCAGATAATAATATGGAAGTTCCTACTTTTTTCATTACTAGAGTTCTTTACCTAAGTGCAGGTACCCTTTACAATTCTGTTTTATATCAGTCTTATTGTAAGCATACCTGTAAAGGTAAAAAGCAAGTGGGGATGGACTGGCCTTGTAATTGCCATATGCCTGATTGGCCATAATCTGTGTCTGGGGTAGCTGCTTATACCTGTGCTGAATTCCCTCACTGCTGAGTGATGGACACTGCACCCTCTGCACAGGTGTAACAGATTATTGGGCTATTTTTCTGTGTATTAGCTCAGTCTCTTTCACTCCTTCCACCTTTGACCCTTTCTTTTTTTTCTTCTGTGTATCCAGTAACCAGATTTTTGCTTACAACAACGATCTTATTTCATACCCTGTGCTTAGAAGGACTTTTCTTTGTTCAGTTCTGCCATTTTCCTCATCAGTGTTGCCCCTGTCCCTTTTGTTGAGCTCCATAAACTTGGTCCCCACTGTTTAGCTGGATTGGGAGATTCCATGAGTCTTTTCCCTTGTTCTGCTTTGATCCTACACCAAATAGAAGCTTGCTTAATATCTGCATCTTAACCCATGTTCTGCTGACATAGCTGTTGATGCATCTTACCCATGTGTCTTTTCCACCCCACTAATGTTGCCATCTTGATCAGCCATTTGTTTCTTCCTAAGCACTTTCAAGTGGTGTTGTCTGTGCTGACATTTTTTTGGATCACCTTCCCCAAATGAAACCATAAAACCTATGAAATTGTCTTCTGTCACCACTAATTTTGTTTATACTATGAATTAATTTTGAACCAATATGTTTTGTCTTATGGTCCTCAGCCTTCATGTGGTGTTTTCTCATTTTGTTTTGGTGTCAAGATTGGGGAAAAGACATAATTCTTTACACCATTTTTGTACTGCACTTAGCACAAGGAGCCCTGCCGATAAGAAATATGGTTCTCCCCCAAGCAACCAACAGGAAAAATTTTAATAAAAATCTTGATCCATCTTGGTCCAGCTATTCAATAATACATAAATATTCATAAGCAAATTGGTGCACTTTCTACAATAATGAAACACATATTAGATGTTTTTTCTTGATAGAGCACATTTGGCAATAGACGTACATCAGATCTGGGTATTTTAATGTTGTATTATTATCTATAAGAATAGACAGATGTTACATTTTAAATAGCAGGTGAATGAAATAGACCAACAGCATAATGAGGTAGAGTGTTAAAATAATTTTTTTTTCTTAATTTGCCCATATAGCTTTAAAAATTTAGAAAGTTGTTAAGAGATTCTTTGAAACAATGTATATTAAAATATACAATAGTACATTAAAATTGTTTGAATTCAGACATAGAAAAGAAGTAAATGTCATTCAGTGAAATGTCATATACAGCCAGTGTATAGAATAGCTATATTTAAAAGTTCACTCTTCTAATGTTTACTAATGCCAGTGCCGTTCTCCATGTTGCATGTAGTGGGAAATCTCTGAAGCTTTTTCTTTTTTGATAAAGGAATAAATTTAGGGTGTGCACTCAGTCTCTCTCCCAGTATCTGAGGATAGAGTTTTTGCTGACTCCGACAATAACGTATTCACTGTCTGAGGAACAGTGTGATGAACAATTGACCTCAGTTTTTCTTATGCAGTAGAACTGTTGGATGAGTATAGCATAAAGGCTTAATCTTACTTTGTTATTTCTAAAAGAAAGTGAATGAATAAAATGTGATTGCATGTGCATCCCATCCCATTAGTGTATAATTCACAGGGCTAAATAATAACCAGAAGTTTGCAATCACATTTCAAGAGCCATTTCAGAGGCATTATGCACAGATGCAAAAGCAAAACTCAGTTTTACCCTTGCCCCTAAGAATGAACTGTGAATCCAGGGTCCTGAGTAAGAAACAGAAAATCTCTTTACAGTTCTGTCATTAACCAAGCGTGTTTCATCTTTAGCCATATGGTTGGTAATAGAATAACAGATGAAATACAACAAAAGTGTTCCTGTTAAAATGGACAAGTTCGTAGCTCTTGTGCAGGTAAAAATACTCCTGCAGTTCAGTGCTTGTATAAATAATGTCTTAATTACGCTTGCATCCAATACTATCAGCAGTCCCACTTTGATAGGTATGCGCAGGTTTGTAGACTATTCCAGTTAGGAAGAAAAATTGATGATGGAGTTTGTCATCTCTAATAGCATCTTTGAATTACAGCATGCACAGGAGAAGGAATGAACACAAATGCACAATACTGAAATACCAAAGGAGAGATGTATGAAAGGAAAACAACAGAAAAGAGGTTCAGAAAATGCAGCCTCAGAGGGAAGTTCAAGGCAATTAGATACATTTGATCTAGAAAAAAGAAGGCTAAAGGAAATCAAAAGAGGGAACTAGAGAAGCAGCAACAGAGGCTTAGAGTCTTGCAACACCTGCTCTGTCCTTATAGTCCTCTCTCAAGGTATCCTCTGTCTGATGCTCCTTAAAGATATGATAATGGACCTTAGTCTTTTATTCTTCTCCACCTGAACTCATTCTTACCTGTCCCTGCTCAGAAGTCACACGCACAAGCCTCATCCTTATGTTTGCTTCTGGTTTGGTGGAAGCATGTCCTTGTAGATTTTTTAAAGTAAAAGGCAGTGGTTGAATGTACCAGTTTCAGAAAACTTAAGTGCTATCTGTGACAACATCTTAAGCCAATCACCAGTTTGGCTTAAGCCAATCAGCAGTTATAACATTCAGAGTGAAGCTAATTAATATTTACATGATGTCCATACATGTGTGCTTTTGCATAATTGTCTTGTTCCCTGTCTATATAGAGTGCTTTTTAATGCAAAAGAATTGTTTAACTACCCTGTGAGAAGGAGTGGATAGTTCGGGAGGCGATAGTGGGCATGCAACTCTTCAGGCAAATCAGCATGGGTTTGACCTTGTTTAACAGTAAAGGTCAGTTAAATCAGAAGGTTCTTTGCCAATATATGCAAAATGAGGGTAGAATTTTAATTAGGCTTTCAGAAAGCAGTAGTATCCTTCTGGGCAGCTTTTACAGAAAGGCACAGGAATGAACAGGATGCTCCTAGAAAAGCTGGAAACCAGGGTAACCTCTGATGAGGATAAATTAGAGGCCTGCTTCCGGTGTAAGCCAGCCGATGACATTCTGGTGTAAACCAGTTTTGTGATATGTGCATTTTTTTAAGTTCACGCTATGCTAACAAAACTGCTTGGAACTGGTATACACGGTAGGCCAATCATTACATATGTAATTCCCATTGAAATCAGTACATTCAAGTAAAGGTTGCTTCATTTTTATAGAAATAGTTCTTCTGGGTGACTACAAATTTAGTGAGAAAAGCACCAACAAGTTACCGACTTGTAGAAGCAAGAGATTTTTTTCTGATTTTGAGTGTAATTTTCATATATTTTGGATGTAGGGAGTAGGCAAATTTTTCTACCTGTTAAGGAGAGAAGGGATGGGGTAGACTTTCAGGTGGCAGCCATTATAGCTAAAGAGGCTTTCATTACTCACACCAGCTGTGAGGCTGTTCCCAGTATTCTAATCAAGAAAAAGCTACTGTGTGTAGTGAGCTCCTTTAATAAAACTAGTTTGTTGCTCTGAATGCAAAATTAAGAGTATAAGCATAGCAAAATTTTTTATATTGCTCCTATGTTGCTGAGAATCTCTTAGGGCTTATCTCTGGTTGTCAGGATCTTCTGAGCTTTGCCATGCTGTTGTGATTGCTGCATCACTGACTTTGCTGATGGAGTAAAGAATACACTTAAAAATGCAGAGGATCATAATGACCTGTGGATGGAAGGCTCTTTCACAAGTACTTTGGAGGGAAGTAATTGGAACTCAAAATGATCTTAAAGTGGAGAACTGGACTCAAGCATGAAACAGGTACATGCGAGGAAGGAAACCCACAGATAACAGAGAATATTTGGCATGACAGCTGGTCAGCAAAACCAGATCTGGTGGTTATAACATGTTGTAAACTGAATATATGGAATATGTGTATGTGGCAAAAATGCAGTGCTGTTACCAAAAAGAAAAAAAGAAGCTCATTTAAGTTTGGGGTGTCTTTACTGAAGTTTTGTATCTAACGTGAGGGAGGACATTGCTTTGTCTTTCCTGTGATTTTTGAGACTTCAGCTAGAACATGGGTGCAATTCTGAGCTTCACCCATTAAGACAGACATACAAAAACGAGAGAAACATGAAAGGAAAAAAATAGAAATGAGAAGTTCAGCAGATTTAATGTCTGTGGGAAGCTTGAGGAAATTAGATTATTTTGCTCTAGGAAAAAAAGAAGGCTAGAGACCACAGTAACAAATATCTAGTCTGTAAAAGATACTACAAAGACGACTGTGATTTCTTTTTTTCTGTATTCTCTGAGGGTAGAACAAGAAGTAATCAGCTTTAATTGTAGGAAAGAAGATACAATGCAGGTATTTTAAAAAAAAACAAAACAAAACACTTTTCCACTATAAAAATAGTCGAGCAGTAGAAGCAGGCATCTAGGTATGTGGTAGGACATCCTTAGAGAGTTTTTCTTAAGGCCGTATTAAGAAAACATCTGTCAAGTGTTGTCTTGGGTATTCTTGATTTTCCCCATAGCACAGGAGATGGAGCAGGTGATGTATTGAAATTTTCTTCCGACTATTTGTGTGTTCCCTGCTGTAGACTGTAGACTCTCACTTTTACTGTATTTTGATTGCTATGATACAAAATTGAAATAGTTCAACAGAACTATTCTATGGGCTGTAATAAGATCTCACAATGAGGAGTATGGTGGATTTTGCAGGAAATTCTTTTTGTGTGCTATGCAGCAGCTGTACCTCTTGTAACAGAGCAGGGTGTATTGTGCCTTGAAATAATGGAAATATGAGCTTGGAAGTTCTCAGAGTGGCATTTCCCAGACTTGCTAGTTTGTCAGGCTACTGCTTTTATCTTTTTAATTTTTTTTTATGTTTTTAAAAGTCCAGCCTGAATATATTTCTCTGCATAGCAACGTAGACATGCTTTTGCCATTTCAGTTTATTCCCTCTACTCTAGAAAGGGAGAGAGGCAGAGCAGACAAAACAAGAAACAGAACAACACTCAACTCAGTTTTAAATACAAAAAGCTGACATTCATAGATTTATTTTTTTTTTTAAACTTTCTTTTTCTTAAGGTCAAAAGGGACCTTTTAGATTATCTGGTCTGACCTTGACTTGCTTTAATTTATTAACAACATCAATGCTGGTGACAAAATGGTTTCTGATGGTGACATAGAAACACAGTCATGTTCAAGAGCTAGTATATCTTCACATACCATCTAAGACTGTTATATATGTGCGTGTGTGCGTACTTATATATATGGACACATTCTTACTGATGCATATATTCGCATCAGTGAAATATTGGGTCTTGTGTATCATTAACAAATTTATTCCATTTGCACAATTCTCTTCCTTTCTGAGCACATATTTGAATATTTATAGGAGTGCTGGTTTCTGAGAGGCAAATCTCAGATTGCGTTAAGTAGTATACGAACAAGTTTGCAAACATAACGGTCCAATAATTGTTTTAATACAGGTCTTCTTGCTATTTTATTTGATGGAATAAATAATTTTTTAAAACTCTTGGGTTAGATTTATCTTAATGTGTTTCCACACCATTTAAACTCCATGAATATGGAATTCCCGTGGGCAGTTCATGTTTAACATGTTTCACCTCTGGATAAAAGATAGTTTTAGTCTTGATGGTAATATATTTCTCATTAATTAGAAAATGCTTGCTACAGAGACTGAGAAACAAGTTGTTGGAACAGTCGCTACTGATTGCCATGTAATGGGAAAGCAATTAAAAAAACCCCAAATAGACAATTTTTTTTTTAGGGGACTTTAAGATGATACAAGGACTTATGAAATTTCTTACTATTTTCTTCCTTATGTTTGGGGTTTTTTTTATCATGTTATTTCTCTTATTGCAAAGGGAGCTGGAAGCACCTTGTTCAGCAATTGTATAAACTTAGCACAAGGTATACTGACTCGGACTAATGAATGATTTTTAATACAAGTAAAAATAGTTCCTTATGATTCTGACTTAGCAGTATACTTAAGCACATGCTTAGCTTTAGATATGTGCTCAAATCTTAAGTACATTATGAACCAAATTTAAGCACTGAACAGAAAAGAATGGAGGTAAATCCTTCAATCTTTTTTAATTTATTTAATATGCATAGATTAAAGACATTTCCCATAGAAGTTCCTTATTTATTTTGTCTCCACTCTCAAAGTACTTTTAACAAAAGTTCCAGTCCTGAGCCTGACTTTGCAGGAGTCATGTGGAGTTTGCAAATTCAGGACCTGAATCATGACACTGTTATGTAGCAAAGTAGCTTGTTGTTATCAGTCTTTCTCAACTCTTCAGGAATTCATTGTTTTCAACAAGTAAAAAGTGGTTGATTATCACAGAGAAGCAAAATGAGATAATCCATGAATTGTAGGAATTCTGCCTGGACTGCATGACCCTTTCTAGCACAGGTGAGATTTTTTCAGAATTGATGTATTATGCCGTTATAGTTAAGATTGGAGTGTTTGGAGTAGAGAGCTGTTAAAGAGGCTTGAAATGAGGTTCTGTAAGAACAGAGTTTGATTGAAAAGGTACAGAGTAATGAAATCCACCTAAACAATGAATTATGGGTCACACTGTATTATCAAGAGAACAGAATTAGCACAGCCCAGAAGAAAAGTGAGTGCACAGTATGACAAAGCCCAGGGCATATCTGAGAGGAATTAGTAAAATGAAATTATCTGCAGTACACAGTGCAAACACAATAAACAGTAATGGGCTAAAACAGAAGAAAGGAAACAGGTGTAAATAGCAGGAAGCATTCTGTGAAAACACCAGTTAGGCACTTGCATAACTGTTGTTCATTATGCGTGACATCTGTGATAAGCTACCATGGCAAGATTAGTCAAGAAATTTTGTATGGATTTTACAAAGATCAACAAACACCATCCAACAGGGCTCTGTGCAGTCTGTATCCTTGTCTGTCACTGTAGAGTAGATGATGAGATGGTCTTCTCATTCTGTTGGAGTAAGATTATTTGGGCTAGTTTAAGCAAAACAAAAAAAAGCCCAAAACAGAATAGGGTTTTTTCTTCTTTTTGTACTTTGGAGTTAAAACATGCTGTTACATGAATGCTTTAAGCCAAGTCTAAAGGAGGGACTGAGCAATCAAAAGAACTTCTCTAATTCAGGAGTCATTATTTTGTTGGATCACTCTTACTGTGCATGGGCTGTTGGAAATTTATTAAAAAAAAAAAAAAAGACAAAGAAGAAAAAGGAAATTGCTTTAGAGTGAGAGCACACCATAAAAACATTGTGCTTTATTTCAGTGGACGTGCATTCTGATATGGCTGTCTGCCATTTGTGATGGCCACATAAACCTCCAAGGCTTACTTCTGAGCCAAGGTCCAGGTAGGCAGGATTCACTGTGATCTCGCATGGACTCGCATCTTCTCCAACACCAAAGGCTGCAGAAGTATATATCTAATTATAGGTGTTGCTTGTTGTTGCCAGCCTCAAGCATTTCTTCGCTGGTAAACTTTCAACCTGGAAGTGATGACTGCCTAAGGCACATCTTTTTACTGTTTTTATGAAACTAGTAAAAAGGTTAGTTGTGTAAAGGATTCAAGAGATTATAAAGGTTGAACTGGAAAGATGGAAAAGCAAAGCTGGTATGCTATTGGTGCTAACCAGGAGATAATAGAAAAAAAAAATTCCAAAGAAAAGACAAATTTGAACCCCAGGACACAGAAAAATTTGATTTTTCCTTATATTTTTTTAGGCAAGTATTCCATTGAGTTCAGTAGGGACTTCATACAAATAGAAATGTACTGATGTGGCAAAAATGACATATTCTTCTACCAGAACAACTCTGCTGATGCTTCACTTATGAAAAAAAAATCCTTTATAGTCACTGCACTTTAGTTTTCATTGTTGCAGAACTAGTGCTCCAAGTTTGTCACTGTAAACTGCCTCGTTTCAAGGACTTCTTGGACACTATAGATATGAACTCCTTAAAATTGAAGTTCATGGATTTCAGTTAGTCCTTTTCAAAGCAAATCAAGTTTGTTGTTGTCTTATCTTAGAATCGGGGGGCGCTGATATTTCCTCCTATTTATCTTTGCAGATTTAGCTCAGCAATTCTTAGCAGTGTTACTTCTGGCTTTATTTGGATAAAGAATGCTTTTAATGTTTGTTGCAACCTATTAGGAATTGTGTGTTGCTTGGTTAAAAAATAATTTAAAACATGACCTTGCTCCCATAGTTCTTCCTTCTTCTGCCTTATCCTGTCTGTAAAGCAGTTACCATGTCCTGTTTCTGTTGTAGTTAAGAAGAAAAACCCAGCAAGCCACTGTGCATTAGTTTTCCTTAAGGAGAAGGTTGCACTGGCTGCTTGCATCAGTCAGAAAGGAGATGCTTATGTTAAATGCGCATGTGAGAAAGCTGAGGTGGTTTTCTGTCCCATTGGTATAATAAGAAATTTGTGTCAAGTATATTTGAAGCGAGTTTAGACTGAGAGCTGCACCACTAGAAACTGTGCAGAGTTTGCTGTGCTTTCCCATTTGGGGAAGCTCTAGAATTCTAAGATGTGCCCTTCAGCATATTCACTGCCTGCTCTTTTTTTGTTGCGCTCCATTCCTCTTGCTTTCCACAAAATTTATGTGAGGTCTTTGGATGTTTTTACCGTTAACTTAAACAACTGCCAAAGAAAAAACAGTCCTTCATAATTTTCTGGTTCATGAACCATTCTGTTACCATATACGAATGACTTGTTATGCAGAAGTATGCTATAGTAAGATGACTCACTCCAACTACTATTACCAATGAACAAGTTGCTCAATTACGTTATATGACACCGTATCTAGCACTTAGTATTTTTTCCCTAAAGCTTCCTCTAGCCTCTGTTATATTTCCGCTCTCCTGTTCTTAATGTGGAAATAAAATGTGATGTGTGAGTTTGTGCCTTATATCTTCTTGTTCTCTGGTGCTTTTTGCTTGAGAAGATCTTTAAAACAACTGACCATCACTGCAGGTTCCATATGCAATGCTTTCTCCAGCCCAGAGTTTCTTTCATTCAAGCCTTTTTTATAGGCCTAGCGTATCCTAATTTTACTGCATGAAAATTGTTTAGTAGACATTAGTCCAAATCAGAGGAAGCTAATGTATTTATTTTAGAGCTCGTAAACATGATTTAAGATAATGATTACCCAGAGCTTATTTCTGCACTCAGCAATACTGAATTATTCTACCCTTCTAGCCAAAGCCTTTCAAGACGAAGTGGAAGAGCAGAGTATAATTTATGTGTTGTCCTGAGGTAAAATCAGATGTTTCTGTCAATTCTTGCTTCCAAGATTTTACAAGATCTGTAAATTAAGTGTTATAGATGGTGTTGTTGCCTGCCTGCTTTGACAAGAAAGTCAGAGTTGATGGACATTGGTTTGCCACTGGGAACCAAAACCATTAATTGAAGCTGAGGTGACTAATCCATTACTTTGCTCTGCTTCGTGGATCCTGACTTAACAGTTGTTGCTACAATCAAAAATTCATTCATGCAAATGCACCTATTGTGATCAAAGGAATCAATTTTTCTAGTTTGTAGTCAGCAGGCTCAGGATTCTAGAAAGAGATCCTGCTCCCAGGGGTGGGGAGTGTGTGTGTGTGTGCTGGGGGGACGGGACACCAAAGCAAACATGAGCTTAACGTATTATTAACGCTGCTGGCTCTAATCGTGGCATGAAACAAGACATTTCTATATAGATCTTTGAAATGAACATGTAGGGTTTGGGTGGTTTGTTTTGTGGGGTTTTTTTCTTTGGATTTATCTAGTTTATAATCACTCTAAGCTGAGTGTACACGAGAAGCTGCAGAGGAAATACAAGAGTAGTCTGGTGAGGTGGGGGTTTTTTTTGTTGGGGTTTTTTGGGTACTTGCAAACTTGGGCTCTGGAAACTTTGTCTTTTTTTTTTCTATCTGTTACTTTTTGACAGGGAGGGAAAGAGAGCATTTACTCAGAAAAGTTTTGAAGGAGAGGCTTTTAATCTGATTCATATAAAGTACAGTGAAACATTACTAATGGAAGCCTCATGAATCTGTATACTTTTATTAGTTGATATTTGGGGAATTATCTGAGCATCCCAATAATAAATCACTTCATCACTTATTGATAGTGCTTGCACTCATGTAAATCACAAATATCTGCACTGTCAGGTTCACACTGGTCTAATTGGGATTAGCAAATAGCCTTCTCCCATCTCTGCAGTTCCTGTATGTGAATAAATATACAACTTTAATGCTACATTAACTGGCAAGTGCATGAGATTCTTTGTTTTGCTGCTGCCTTTTCTTGGCCTTAATATACTGAGGTATTTCAAAAGCTTGTCTTGATTTGGGACATTGGGATGTTGGAACCTATAGGTTTTTGTGACTCAGATTCTTTTAAGTCTGTGTCAGTGTGAATGTAAAATGCATACTTGAAATATTAAGAAGATGTTGTTATTTGGGGGGGGAGAGTGACATGTGTGCCTTTTTTTTTTTTCAGAAAAGACTGTCTAGCGGTAAGATGTACTTATTAATGTCTTCAGTGGAAATAGTACCTTCTTTGTACCCAGGGTGTGACTTTTTACTCTGTTTTGGAACACGTGTTCATAAAAGAAAAAGTTTGCACTAGGGGACTTTATGGGAAAATGCATCTGTATTGATCTGTGGAGAATGCTATTTATAAGAGTTTTGCCTGTGGTGGCTGAGGGTGTGATGTTCAGAGCGCCCTGACTCTTGGACTGTGGCTTCTGTGGGTTGTGGGGTAAATGTTTCTAGAAACTTTTCGGGACATTTTTCTGTTTTATGACAGAGCAAACGTGAGAGAGTGCCATGAAGGTTAATGTAGACAAGGTCTGAGCAGTCAGCCCAGGTCCATGCTTGAGGCACTAAACTGACAGCATTTGGGAGGCATCAGGGTAGAAGTATTTATTCTTGGTCCTCTTTTCACTCAACTTGTTGACTTGCAAATATCCTATAGTTTTAGTGAAAGTCCCAGTCAAGCTGCTATTGGGGTTTAAAGCATCATTAAGTTTGGGTGGAAGAGTTTTATTTATGGATGGAAGGGAATTAGAGGAGAAAAGCTCTAGCCCTTATTATACAGGAGAACTCTGCAGTAAATATGTACCCTAAAATTTCATAATTCATGAAATTTCTCATAATTTCTCATCATTAAGGGACAGTTCAATGCCCTCGATCCTGGTATTTTCTCAAATTAGTTTGTTATAGATAATTGGGGTTAGAAAAGTGCCATAAAATATCTCAGCTGGCATGAGCGTCCTATTTATAAATATAGGCTCTCTCGCATAAGGCCAGGATCTCAGGTTGATTTTTTTAGCTTCATAATAATTAACATAGATAAAATAAACTTACATGTCCTTTGTTAAGACCAACAGCAGTGTTAAATACTGCAATGACAACAGCATGTGCTTAATTTCTCAGCATTCCCTTCAGAAGAAATCTCTAAGCCTTTTGTACTGTTAATTAGCAAAGCAATATTACTTTGCTGAACTGAAGTCACAATTCTCATTTAATAGTCTTCACTATAAAGTCTACATAATTGCTTATCATTGCTCATATATACGCATGTGCATACAGTTCATATAGCACTAGCTGAAGGAGAGGAAAAGATATCCTCTCTGTGAGGAAGTCACTGAACCATGTTAAACAATTGTGGGAATAACTCTCATTTTCATGACTTTTGCACATGTAACTCTGAACCATGAAACTCTATTCAGATAGATTTGTCTGTTTTAATACACCAGCACTGTAACTTTTGTTAAGGTCAATTGCAGAGGACTTTTGCCTTTTTGTTAGCTGCCTTGGAGGGCGATGCTTTGGTTTTCATTTGGCTTTGTCAAGTTACAGCATTTTTTCTGGTTTAATGTTAGCATCACAAATGTCATATCTGGTGAATTTTTTTTCTTTTTTTCCTGAATGACATTGAATATATTACTTTGAGGTCCCAGTTAGTTAGTTGGCAGAAGTATTGCTTTATTCAAATGGTTCTGGGATTCTGAAGATTAAAAAAATCAGTGTGTTACAGAGATGCTAAAAATGGACCAGTTTAAGAAATTAATAAATCCTGAAAATGGCACATCTGAGCCTTGTTGATGGTGAAATTTTTAACCCCTTCACAAAGGTGAGCTTGGTAGACCTAGACCTGTGCTTGGTGCAAAGTTCTTTCAGTCCCTAGAGAAGCACCAGAAACACTTATTTTGATGAGAGTCTGTGTGCTGCACTCCAGAAAGCTCTTTACCTGTGTGTGTTCACCTGCACCACCACCAAGGCCAGCAACTGGCCACAGTCACACCATGGGAGATGGGGCTTTGCCTCGTCAAGGGGAACAGCTGCTTCACGGGCCCTGCTCTGTTGTGTGTTTGCAGCAGGGTCAGACTTGCTCCAGGCCCAAGGACATCTTCTATCTTTCTGAGAGATAAAAGAACTAAATGAGAAGAGTTTCTTTGATGCAGTGCTGTTAGACTAGCATCCAGATCTTTATGGAAAAAATAAAGGGATCTTGACTTTCTGCAGGAAATGCTTGTGCCCTGAGTTGTCCTCTCATGCTTGACACTACCATTTGTTGGCAAAGATATTTTATAGACATTTCATGCATGCATATATGCATATTTGTGCGAGTGTAAAAACAGAAAACATTTTTTTCTGCTTTGTCAGAAGGTTAATTTGAGGAAAAAAGTTAATATAAATGTCTAAAAATATGCTACATGCCTCAGTTATTTTCATCTAGAATGTTTTTAGATGAAGTGTGTGGGTTAAACAAAAGTGGATGAAGAAAGCATTGGTTAATCTCTAATACAATTTGGTAGTTATAACATATACAAACCCTAGTGTTTGTGTGTTACATGCCCTGATAACATGGTTCTTGTATAGTTGTTTATCCTAAAGTAATACTAATATTGTCTGTTAGTAATATATAGCTTTTTATTGAAGGGGAAGGTTGTTTTTTTTTTTTCCCCAGTAATTTAAGTTTAACTATGTACCCAGCCAAGTCTGCCCTCATTAATTGTTCCATCAGTGGTAGAAGATTTGTTTAAATCGGTTGTCTTGTGGCATTGGGGTAATGTGAATTGTGTTGTTACTGTGAGCTGCAAGCCAAGGGCTGAGCAGGTGTCTAAACAAGTTTATTGTATAGTAGGTGTTTCCCAAGTGTTCTTGCTTGTCTCAGTGTATCATCAGTTGATACTGAAAGAACTGATGGAAGCTGACTGGAGAGTCTGGGTTTTGGGAGGGTTTGCTTTTTTTATTCTATGGTTTTTAAATTTTGGTTAGTTTTGCTCTTCCAGTGGCAGTACCACTTTGCTAACCTTACTTCACATCTTTCCTGTATAAAAAGTATGAACTACTGTGTTTCTGAATTTTAGGATTGTAGTCTTAAACTTTTTTTTTTTTTTAAGTGACACCATGGTAATCCAATGTCAGAATGGGCAGTTCCCTCCCTTAAAGCCTACTGCAAAACGAAAGCCTGGTTTTTTCAGTCACCTGTTAGGGTCCTGCCATTCAGGTTGCTGATGAGCTTGATTCTGCTGAAGGTCATGGACTTTTAGCCCTTTGCAAGAGGCTTTTTGGAAGAGCTGGTGGGCTTTTCAATATTAACTACTGGTCAGAATATTTTTAATTAACATCATCATCTGAATAAGTGAATATGAGGAAGACAGACTTCATTAAGTGTTTCTTCTGGCTAATATATCATAGAGAATATACATGATATATCATAGAATCAATATAATTGAAAACACAAGTTTGGGAGGAGGGCAGTTTTAGTAGGGATTTACCCTTGAAATTCTTTATTTCCTTGACCTGTGTTTATAAGAAAGGGGTTTGAGGAGTTGAAGGAGTTAAGCTACTTCAATCAAGAATTGTTCTTCTTTGTCAGGGTTGTTATTCTGGATTTTTAGGCATCCAGTGTAGATCATGTAGTATATGTGAAAAAAGGGAACATAAGGGTACTACAGCAGTGTGATTGTAGATCACGGATTTCCCCAGAGCTGGTTTTGTAAGGTGAAGTTCCTACAGCAATCAATCTTTTTGTATGTATGCTGTATATATTAATTATTTTTGAATTCACATTGAGGTTAAGCAATTTTTGTAAAACCCTTGAAATCCATGTATGAAATGAATTTCAAAAGGAAATTCTGTAAATGGTGTCTGACCTGCTCTCTTCCTTCTTTATTTAATATGTATATTGTGTGTGCAATAAAAGCTATGTAGTGCTTTCCAGGAACTTCAGCATCTGGCCTACTTCCAGCATGTTTTTGTCTAGCCAATGTTCTGGAATAGGTGGTGATTATATATCTGTATAAGTGATTAAACACATTCTCTTTACAAGTGAAGCTTAACAGGGTTTTTCCTTATGGTCCAGTACAACACATTCCTCACCAGTATTCTTTAATAACTTACCTATTTCTCCTCTTCCATTTCGTTTCTGTTCAGGACATTTTCTGACTGCTGACCATGTTAATCTTCAATAGTGCCTGAGGGATTTTGCTTGTCTGCTCCTTTGGCATAGTCCTAAATTAGCTCTGTTCACATTTGTTCAGTATATAGCGCTGTATTTAATAGGACAATCTCTGTTCTTCTGTTGGATAATTAGTATTCCAAGATAGTCTTTTCTGTGACTGGTGATTTCAAGTCAGAACATTTGTTGGCATGACAATAGTTTTTTCTTCCTTGCTACTAATACACAGAACGTTTTGTCAGCAAAGCCAGTAGTTTGACTCTGCTCTTCCTGTACTGACAGATTGCCTGGTAGATAGAAAGAGGTGTTAGATTCCATTTTCTTCAGTAAAGCTCAAACAAAACAAATAATTCAATTCCCATGTTGATGCCAGGCCCCTTCCACATTTTATCCAGGCTGGGCAGATGTAACTTTTTAAAGATAGCTCAGTGGGGCTTTTTTTGTTTGTTTTGATTTTGCTTTTTTCCTTCCCAATGAACTCTTTTGAACATCTCATTTGGGAGATCACAATGGTTACTTATTATCACACTTAAAATAAAATTCCCTAACAGTAGCTTATTCAGGCTTTCATGTCATCATACCTGCTGACTGCCATTCCTCAGCTCCTAGAAAAAAACTCTGGGTGGCCAAATATGTAAGGACATGCTTGCTCATGCACTGATTGGTTGGTGATTTATTGAGCTGCTGTGCTGTACATCCCTTCATTGTAAGAAATTGGATTTAATGTTAAGATACTTCACACACAGTTTTCTTCTGCCTGCTGTTTCTGTTGTTCTTTCCCATCCCACAATAATTCAATGATGCAGTAAGTACCAAGAAGGCTCTACAATATTGAAAGGGGAAAAAATGTTTATCTGTCTGTATGAAATAAATGTCTGTGGTGTCTGCCTAAAAGGAGGTGGCTTTGGAATGCAATATATCATAGATTCCAAAATTTTCTAGGCATGTTCAGGGTACAAATGACCTGGATGAAGAATAGGAAAAGCCCAGTAGATTTTGGTTAAAAATGGGAGGACTGGAAGGAAAGTTTTAGAGGTTTCCAGCAACCTGTTGAAACAACTTGTTGGGAGAACCAGCAGCTGTAAACACTGCTATCTTTTATATCAATGAACGGCTCTGTAAAGCTGTCATTAACCCATTGCTATAGCGATGCATCCCACTCAGATTGTGGGTGAGTGCCACAGTGGATGGCACCAGTCATCGCAGTACAAATTAAAACATTGACCACCTTCAATGAAGCTTCTTCCAGGGGGAAGGGAGCAAATATGTTACAGATGGCAAGGGAAGAGCCACAGGAGGAGAGACAAGAAGCAGGATGGTGCATAGAACCACAGACATAGTGTTATCCTACTATGCAGGGCTTCCTATGAGGTCTTTTCAGCCTTCATAATTCTTTAAGTCTTTTGCTTTCTCTGTGCATTGCTGGCCTTGGTATATTGCTTTCCAATTTAGGCATTACTATGCTTAGCGTTACATGAATTTTTCCAATTTCTGATTCCTTCTGCTTCTTACTACCCTAGTGCCCTTTCAGTATCCCTGTACAATCTGAAGCAACTCACGTGTTCTGCACTGATTGTCTTCCTGTTGAATCATTTGTTTCTCTTGCTTTATCCTTCATCCAAGGCTGTGTGTGTCCTTGGGTTTTTTCTCCCCACCCAACCCCCCAAGAAAACAGAATTAGGCTTCAAAAAGTAAGAACTGTATATCCTTATGAACCGCGAACTTCGTACAGATCCTAAATATTAAAGGTATGGTTATAAAATATGATTTTTAAAAATTATTATTCCACTCAAGTCAGAGTATACATTCTGATTAAAAAAAAATAAAAGTAATAAGCAATGAGTTGCAGTGTCCAGGAGAAACAAATGGGGTTGTCCCCACAAGTTACTTTCCTGGAGCACTGTTGCTAATAAGGGCCTTAAGCTTATTCTGTTTCCACGTTTTTTCAGCTCAAACAGGTCTGCCTGATCATGCAAATTATTTTACTTTGTTCTAATACCCTCTTAACCATTTCTCCCACTACCCTGAAACACTCAGACCTCCTAATAGAATACTGCCCTCTTAATAGAATTCATTCAGACTCACTGTCTAAGCTTGCTTTCAAAGTGGTATGTTGTAGAGCCAAAGATTTTACACTTTTTTCATATATGTGCTGAAGCACAAAGACAGAGCTACAGAATGCTCATGCTTATTGTAGGTAGATAAGGTTAATTGACACACCATTTGTTTTTTATTTAGTATGTGTTGTAGTGATCAGGAGGTCTGGTCCCAGGTCATTGCCCACTAGGAGTAAAATGAGAATTTTCTGGTTTCACTTGTGTAGAAACCAGGCAGAATTTAGTTTTTCATAGTGAAAACATCCGTAAGTGTATTTCAGGATGATTTTTTGTTTCTTATGGAAAGACTCATAAAAGATGGTATAATTTGTTTACACTCCCCCCCCCCCCCCCCCCCATTCCTAGTCTGACCAAGTTGCAAGCCACTAAAGGTTTCTGTTTTGCCAATCATTTTGTGTAGATATATGGGGGGATGAATTTAGAATGCTTTGACTGCAGGCTAATCTTATCTACTATAACAACTTTAAATACTAGGGTTTGGATCATTACTTAAGATGCTCATCGTATGAGGACTCCCACAGTTTTTCTTCCAGAGCATGCAAACAAGGTTTTTTTGAGACGGTGGGTTCTGGTGTCAGTTTTTATGCAATGGTACTCTGGAACATACTGTGGAGGATATGGGAGACCTTGGACTCTCCTCCAACCCATTTGGAAACAAGTTGGAAATAAAGTAGATTTGCAAAAACTTTATGGCGGTGTTTAGATGGAGATGTTTTTTGAAAAAGGGAAATAATTGTCTTTTGTTTCTATAACACAACCAATACATGCATATAAACAGAATACATAAGAATCTGGATTAACAATTTCTGGCAAGGATCACATATCTGCTACCAGTTGGCAGCAGCTGATGTCAATATCAGAAAGCCCTTGTTGGAAGGTAGGACAACTATATTTTGAAAGTACTTACGCTTTCTTAGCAGCTACAATTGTACAGTGCTGATGACATTCTATATGATGGTGCTTGGTATTTTTTGTGGTTTAGTTATGTTTCATTCCACAGAACGTGTGAAGACAGACCCTGCAGGTAAGCTGAAATGCAGGTTTCTCTCAGCATGTCCTCTTTTTCTATAAGGAAAATTAGAATGATCAGAACTAGAGGAGCTGAATGTTTTAGTCTTAGACCAAAGGTTAATCCTCTTGTACCAATTAGGCTGCTCAGACATATTAGATGCACTTGTGTTCTCTGTGTGCTCTGTATGTCCATATTTCCTTGTGTGGAGAATCACTGGCAGAGATGTACAAACTTAAAGGAAGGTGCAGTAACTATACTGAACTGCTCTATTATGTTTTCCTACCGGCACTTTTGTAAAGTCCCATTGACTTCAATAGGACTCTTTGTGAGAACAAACACCTTTTTAATGCAACAATGAATACTTGTATATTCAATGTTACTTTCAATTCTAGTCTCTTGTTCATAGAGTAAGAGAGAACAAAAAATAGAAAACAAAATCTAATTAGTCTAAGCATATTGAAAGCTTGTTAAAATTCACCTGTCCTGGAATGTCCATTTATCATGATTATGACTGAACAACCAAACTAAGAAAGGTGCTGCTTCTTCATTTGATGCAAAATGATGATTTATTACCCTGTTTTTTAGTAATAGTTAAATCTAATGGACGTTTCTGCATGACAAATCATTCATCTTCAGAGTAAAATTAGACATGTTATTCTTTCATGTAGAACATTTCACAGCAATTCATGGAATACAGAAATCTTGTATCACTAAATAATTGCCAGAGCACTGGCTGCATATATAAATTTAAAGAACACGTGCATATTAATGTTTTAATATGATATAGTCTCCTGTTTGTAAAATTATGTAAATATTTTAATTTGACCTAGTCAGTTTGCAAACTGCATTTTCCTTCATGCTTATAAATTCCATGTCACAGATCTGAAAAATACACATCATGATGAATAATTGTATTCTTCTAACATTCATTGTATGTACATATAGGAGTAGCATAAATGTTAACAAGGTACACTTGCACCATAGGGAGAAGTGCAGTAGGGCATGTACTTGAGGGCATGTACTACATTGTTAGATTACGTGGCCCTTATATATATGTTCTGTCTTTAATTACTGGATTTTATAATTAGTAATAGTACTTCCCACCTGAAAAAACTCCTGGAGTGAGTTTGAGTCTATTAACTCAGCCTGGTATATACATTTTGTAATGTGGAGTGCAGTGGAATGAATATTTGCAAGGTATGCACTCTCACATCTATAATAAAATACTTAAACAAACAAACCAAAAAACCTACTTTATTTTTTATTTTTTTAAGAAGATATATTTTAGTATTACTACTAGTCCTTTGCTTCCAGGCAGCTCTTTACAGAGATTCTCCTGAGTAATCTCACAGTACAGTCAGCTGCCAGGTTACGGTCTTGATGCTACCACTTACCACTTTAACATAGCAACAGAAGCTCTGTGGATTTCATAAAGGAGAATCAGTCTTCAAATACTCTGACTCTAATAGAAAAAAGATGATGTAAATTATTCCATAGATTTCTGTGGAAGTCTGGCTGCTTTATTATTCTAACATTGTTGTAGTAGCATATGTTTTAATCTACTTCTAGGCTCTTTTAGTGATCACAAAAACTTCAGGCAGACGGTGTTCTAATTAAACCATTTGCTGTAAACTGAGCTAATTAATCCTTTGGTTGTGGGGTTAGGCATTTGTGCTAGAACTGGGGTTTGCAGAAGACCTCATGCTTCATATGTTCATACTCTGGCCTGTCTCCTCCTTGCGCCCAAAGTGATTTATTGTTAGTAGCACTATACTATTATATAATAGTAGTATCAGCAGGCCAGTCTTGGGACCTGTTTTATTGAGTGCAGTGCTACAGAAGGGTTCCTACAGTGAGATGTAGGACAAAGAAGACTAAACCACTGAGAAGCTGGTCTGGCATCTAGGGTGTCTTTTCATGGTCTTGGACAGTAGAGAGTACAGGAATCGGAGCAAGGCCTGAATGAGGTAAGGGACAGTGATTTGGTGCTGATCTCTGTGGTTATGCTAGCAAGAGCAAGTGTCCTGGCAAAGGCAATGCTGGTGTAAGTGGCATGAGAGTTGGACCAAGTGAAAGGGAGTTAGTTAGAAGGCAGTTAGTTAGTCAGCTGATCTCCCACCTCAGCTCCTCTCACCTCTGACTACTTATTGAATTGTCTTCCTTTGCACCACAGGCCATCACTCATTGATGCCTCTGAGTAACAATGTGATCTGGTCAGAGAACAGGTCACCTGGACACTGTCTTGCTACTGTGATCAACAGTAGGCTGTGGTGATGAGATGCATGTGCAAATGAAAAGCAGTACAGGGATCTTGGTTCCGTGTGAGAAGCAGTATCTGTGAAATGATGCAGCTAACTTAGTTCGGTATTTTCAGTATTTTTCAATGCTTCAGATTCAGTATGATTTCAGTGTGTTCAGTGAATTGATATAATTATTTTGTGTAGTCCCTTTAGTCTCAGGCCAAGAGCTTAGAAATCCAGTGAAGTCACATTACTACTTTTTTGTTCTTTGAAGCTGTTGGATTCATTTGGATAACACATTTCAGTCTTTGAAGTCAACAAGGTGCTAACTTTATGTGAAAAGTTGGGAACTTATGCTACTATGTCATTGTTAGTGCTTGGTTGAAAGTCACAATTATGGTAAGGTTCATAATAAAACTTGATAACAAAACAGCAGCTCAAGTGAGAGGCTAGAAAGATGAAAAGTAGGTGAAATAATTAGCTGTCTGAGAGATGATCTGGCAAAAAAGCCTCTCAGGTTAGCAAATTACTGCTACTGAAAACAATCCTTTATGTGAAAGGAAAGGTAAAACAATAACTACTAGTGGTTACAGAATCCCTCACAGTTTGGATATAAGCCTGATTTTACTGTTTGCCAGTAAAACAGCTGCATCTGTTACAGAGGGGTGTCTTCCTGGTGGCACACACTGCCTTTGGGGCCAGTCTCTTTTTTTAATTCCTCATAGCTTTTTTTAAAGAAATGTTTTTTGAACAAAACTATTTCTTCCCAAAGCTTTTTTTTTTTTTTTTTCTTATCCAGGATGTAATCTGGTGTTTCATCTTAGTTCAACTAAGTGTTGTTTCACGTTTTTTGGAGATACAAATGTCTTGGTTAGACCAGGTGTTGTCATCTGTATTAGCCTACTTAAAAACTCTCTGCTGTAGCAGAAAAAACCCTTCTCTGTCCTTCCCCCTTAGTATGATATTGTGCATGTTTCAGTATGAATTGTTTCCTTCACTGAACCTTCATATTTTATACCATAAAACATACTGTTTCAGGGACAGAATACCCAACCTTTCCCATCTGTCGTGAGGCAGATCCTGCTTCCTCTAATTCCTTTTAGGATAGTAAAAAATATCCGAGGATGGATTAAATGTCAGTATACTCTGTCTCACCTGAGAGAGGCTGAAATTTTGTGTTTTGTGTTCTTACTCGCCAATGCAAGGAATAGGAAGGGAAAACAGCCAGCGCTTCTGGAAGCTGTTCTGTGCCTTCTGCAGAATCAGGCAAAGCTCCTTGTTTGGTACTTTCCAGGCTCTTCAGGAAGGTGGAATCATGTGGAGATCAAAAGATCATTAAAAGTTTAAGTGAAAATGCTAATGAGCAGTTGGAGGGGGTTTGCTAGACTCAGTAGATGAATATTTAGCTGCATGAAGTACAGGAGGATATTTGGTCCCAACTTTGCAAATGGTGCAGTGCAAGAATTCTGTCTGACTGGGATTACTATTGTCAGAGAATTTTTCAGCACCTCTGGACACTCTGTGATCTAACTTTCTAGTAAATAAGATATTGCCTACCACTGATACCAGGATTGCTGTGTTCTAGGATGAGCTATTGTATTTTAAAGCAATTAAAAAAAAAAAAAAGTGCCTTCCATGTTTAAAAAAAAATTAATAATTCTGTTGTTTAGCTGTTCTTAATGTTTGTTCTCTAATCGAACAGTACTTGAGAAATACCTTGTTGTCCTCAGCAGTGATTTTTACCTGTGACATCTTATTGAATTTACAGGCAAAATATAGAAGGCACAGTATTAATAAAGAAAAGAATCTATACCTTGTGACAGATCACTGAGCAAACATGGTACTAGAAGAGATTTGAAAGCCTCTATGCAATCTCTATGGCAACAATCAAGTGTATGTACTTATATTTTTTTGGTCCTTGGATGAGTGGTTGAAGGATTCATTTTGCTTTTCATCTTCCTCTCTCCATGGGCACTTCTGTTATCACATATGCATAGAAGTTTTCTGTAGTGGTTCTTTGTCGGTAATGATGGGAGTGTACACAATAGTACAGACTTGTATTTACATTACTGAAGGTATTTTTTCCTTTTTAACTAAAGATGATTTCTGTTTATGGCCACAATATTTACACAGCTGTATACAATTGCATTTGGGATGGTGTTTCAGCACTTGCTGCATTTCTAGCCTTGAGTCAGTTCTAGCTGTTTTTCAGCATAAATCGTAAGTAGCAAATGATGTTACGCTATGTAAAACTAGGAAACTTTGGAATTCGTGGTGTTCTGATCTGTAACTAAGTATCCAGAGCAGGACTGGACCACTTCTCTGACTATTGAAATCTGCCTGCCCTTCTAAAAAAAACATCCTGGCTTTGTGTTAGAGAGCTATGTGGAATCTTCTTTGCAGACAGTATGTGTTTTCTGAACAAAAATGGGAAAACACTGCAAAATACATTTTACAGATGCTCAGTGTGAAAGACGATGCTCATGCATGTTGACATTTTATTTCCAAGCTGTGGAGATGAATGCCCCTTGGATTTGCCTGTGGGAGAAGAATTTTATAGTTTCTTATAAAAGTTATATAGACACCAGATTCAATTATGAACTCTGAAGAAGGAAACTATACGTTTATTACAAAAACTGGAAGAGGCACAGTAAAGCACAAGGTTTTGGTTTTGACTGTTGGTTGCATCAACAGGAATAAAATTAAATATATATTTCAGAGGATTTGACCAATAAATTATCACCTCTTAACAACTTCCCTGTTTTTAACTGAACTATTTATCAGAGTTGATAAAAGTTTTGGGGACAAGAGAAGGTGTCTTGCTTGTCTGTAAAACATAGTGTTGAGTAAATAGTACTGACAAGTGACAGCCTGCCTGCCTGTTTTCTGCCTGCTTTTTCTGGAGTAACAAAGGATGCAGAGTTCCCGATGGATTCCAGAGTACCTTCTGCTGCTGCTCTAAGAGATCCTTTGTCTTAACCTTCTTTCCTTTTGAAGGGAGATGGTGTGTGTTTGCCATGCTTATACAGACTTTCAGATTTTAATTTGAACACTTTAGCACACTTTTATTTGAAATAGAAAGAAAAGCATCACTGCTAGTAGATAAGGGGACAGTTCAAGCAGAAATAGTCCCTTAAGCATACAACAGGCAACAGAAAGATTGGTCAGAAATTTCTGCAGAACAAAGTAATCCCCAAGAATCCTCCTTGTTCTTTAAGAGCGCACCATACGAACTTAACAAAATGCTTTTTCCCTTAACAGGGTCTCATTCTCTGTTTTGAGGAATTTAGACCCTCTTTCCCCCTCCCTTAGTGCGGCTTTGACTTTGAATAATGTTTGCAAACTTTGAAGGGGACAAAGTATTACTTTTCAGAATTTTGACAGGATGCATCGCTGGTCAGTCAGTAGAGCAATGCCCTAAAGGCATGTCTCAAAATTCCAAATTTTGACATGCATTCCCAGGGAGCCGATTGAAGAAAATATACTAAATGTACTGTGTATGTGCTCATGTAAATGAAGAAACTCTTGTGAAACCAGTGGGGTGTCATGGGGGGGGGGCGGGGAATTGAGATGATGAGAGAAAAATTAGGCTAAGCTGTGTTTTAAAGCCGACATACATATCTTGATACATGTCAGAAACTAGTTTTAACTTTTATGTGGCATTTTATCAGGACTCTGAATTTGGTGTTCGCATTATGCCACAGAGCTCCCTAGCTTGTAGAGGAATTTATCTAAGAGGATTTGTGAGTTACAATTCATGCCTAAAGCTATGCTTGTCCATCAATAGACTGTGGGTAGCTCTGTACTTATAGTTCTGGAGTTAATTAGCTGGGTTTTTTATAGGTTTGGGAGTTCTTGTGCTATTTTCATTGCTCTCACTGCTTAAAAGTAATAAAATGTTGTAACAAAACTTTAGAACTAGTAATGTTTTGATAGATGAATGACATTAGTATTTGAAACAGCAATACTAATTTGTATCTTCCCTATTTGCTGAACATTTGGATTAAATCTTTGTCTCGTAGTCATTTAATATGCTGAGTTTTAGACATCCATAACTCGATTCTCTCTCCTGCCCCTGAGGTTGCCAATGTTACATTTTTCCAAATTGAGTTCTGTATGTTTCTAGTTTAATGACACTGTTTCTTGATCTCTGATGCAGTTTTATGGATTTAATCCACTGATATTCTGTAAAATAGTATTTATTGACTCATATTGACTCTGCATACTTCACTTCCATAGATTTTTTCTTTTTTGTTTGTTTGTTTGTTTGTTTTATGTGGAAGATTTATATTTTGACCTGTTTTCATTCAAGCTGCCAAAAAGGAAGTAAAAGAAAAGATTACTGAAAGGGGCTGAGAGAAAGTATGGTAGAAAGACAGACAGATGCCTTCCTTTCCCCTTTTGTAAATCTCTTCTCGGAAGTATTGTATCCAGACTGGTGATGCAGGTTACAAACACTCTTCACTGGATCTGATCTTTCCCCTGAAGTAATGTAATCTAAACAAGTACTGCTTAGAAAAAAACACCCAAACCACTCCACTGTGGTACATATACCATCTCCTGGGTATTCTTGTTCCTTCCTTCTACCAGGCAGTGAGACTGAATTGCAAATCAATACTTGCACTTATTTTAGCTAGACCACACATTGGTCTCATGATGCTGATTAATCGTGTTACACCATGTGTTCTTTCAGAATTTGACAGCTGAGATTTTGCAACTCCTAACCTGACCCTTCAGTCAGGAACCTTTGCAATGTTTAAAATTTGTGTCTGAACAGGTATAGATGGCTTATTGAAGCAATATTGATAATACACCATATTTGGGAATAACTCATGTGACATGCCTGGGGAAGTTATACACAGTGGTTTGAAACCTTTATGTCACTGTTTAAAAATATTGTTTTGTGAAGAGTATAATTATTAAAAGATAAGGCTAAAAGCATTTAAAGAAATCAATGCTATCGTTACTGATTAACTATAGGACATTGGGGTTTTTCTTAATTTATTCTTCCCTATCCCAGCTATTTTTTTTCTTATTTTTAATCAATGGACAATTAAACAAAACACAAAAACCAGTGCAACAGGTCATCAAGAATTTTCACACAATTCAGGGGTCTACCTATTTGTCCTGGTTTCAGCTGGGATAGAGTTAACTGTCTTCCTAGTAGCTGGTACAGTGCTATGTTTTGAGTTCAGTATGCGAAGAATGTTGATAACACTGATGTTTTCAGTTGTTGCTCAGTAGTGTTTAGACTAAAGTCAAGGATTTTTCAGCTTCTCATGCCCAGCCAGCGAGAAAGCTGGAGGGGCACAAGAAGTTGGCACAGGACACAGCCAGGGCAGCTGACCCAAACTGGCCAACGGGGTATTCCATACCATGTGACGTCCCATCTAGTATAGGAACTGGGAAGTGGGGGCAGGGATTCGCCGCTCGGGGGACTGGCTGGGTGTCGGTCGGCGGGTGGTGAGCAATTGCACTGCACATCATTTGTACGTTCCAATCCTTTCATTATTGCTGTTGTCATTTTATTAGTGTTATCATTATCATTATTAGTTTCTTCTTTTCTGTTCTATTAAACCGTTCTTATCTCAACCCACGGGTTTTGCTTCTTTTCCCGATTTTCTCCCCCATCCCACTGGGTGGGGGGGGAGTGAGTGAGTGGCTGCGTGGTGCTTAGTTGCTGGCTGGGGTTAAACCACGACACTATTGCAAAAAAGTTCTAAATTGGAAGAGATGATTATGCAAAATTTTAGAAGTGCTGCGTTATATTTTTTTCATCTCTAAATTATTAACCAGACTTTGATTGACTATATGACAAGAGTTACTTAGAAGGGTACGGGCAACTGAACTGCACAGCTGAGTACTTCTCAGTGTGATGCAGAAATTTAATCTGTTGGTGAAGTTGTGCTTTGTCAAAGTCACTTGAAAAGTAAGTACTGTGTGTGAGTGAGTAGTCTTTGCTTCAGCAACGAGTTTAGGATAAACAGTCAGCTATCCAGGTTGAAATTACAGTGTTTTCAGCCCTTCAGGTTGTAAAAGACCCTGCTGGGCAGATTGTCCCAAGCATTCTTTCAACGTGTATGTAATTCTGGTGTTTGCTGTAGGTTTGTGACTTTCATACCCAAGTACTTTTTGAAGAGAGAGAGAATATTGAGGATGGCTTATAGAGACAGGTTTTCTTCCTCTCCTTTTTGTCTTCATTATCAACACTTCCCCACTAATGATTCACAAATGCATTAAAACACATTCATCCAAACCTGATACATAGCTATCAAAAAATGAGACAGAAAGGAAATTTCTCAAAACTGTGTGTAGTAAGCAAGCAAAACATCTGGTTCAAAATGTGTATGTTGATTTACTAGTTAGCCTTGGACACTGTGATGTGGGAGAGCTTTCATTTACTAAGCTTAGTTACTTTGTCACTGCTGCTCCATTTAGCTGAATTCTTCCTAGTGAAAAAAAGGATAATGGAACATTAGACTTTAGTTTTACTATTTATCTGTGTATGAAAAGGGGAGGGGAGCAAGTCCTAAATGCAAATAGCCACAGACCTTGCCTTGAAGAAGACTACTTTCTATTAAATGCGTAAGATTCAAAGCAATAAATTAAAAGTCTTATTGAAATTCTAAGCATTGTTTCCATTCTCATTTTACATTGATCTGCAAAATGGGCTCTTTCTTAATACAGCTTCAAGAAATTGGTGGTGGTGTACTCCTTGCCTGGGTAAACTGTTGCCATTGCAAGTGGTTTGGCTGTTTATTTTATTTTACCTCTCTGAGTTGAGTAGCATTGCTGAGGATCCCTTTCTTTTCATCCTCTCTCCCCTACTACTTTTTTTAACTGGATCAATGGATGGAAACTTTTAATTTTATCATAGATGGAGCCTCAAATTAAGACTCAGAATAGGGGGGAAACTGTATTTGTTCTTCCTTTTGTGTTCTTTCCCCAGGCCAGAGGTCAGTTGGTCCCCCAGTTGGAGGTCAGAACAGTCAGACTCATGGGTTAAGGCTGAGTATTATGCAGTGGGGCTGTAGATAGAGGTGTGCAGAGAAGCTGGAAATGTTGTGCTGCAAAAGAAATTAATATATTTGAGAAAATGAGTTGTGAGAGTAGGAATGTAATGGGGAACCAGCAGCAGGTGAAACTCCTGTTGGATCAACTTTGTGTTTGAGTCTCTGGCATATAAAATCATGTTACCTCTTACAAGAGCAAATGTCTACAGTTCTTTGGACTTCCTGACTAAAGTATAGATTAAAAATACAGGTGTGTAGTATTAACATGGCAATTCCTTACTCTGATCGTCTCTGTTAGGGCTGCAGTTATTTTGCAACTCATAGAATCTGTACTATTGCTGAAGAAATAAAAAATATTTTTTCACTGCACATCATGTAGCATATACCTGATCATGGCATAATCCATTGTCTGACTCAGTGCACGTAGGCCTAATGAAACACTCCTTGCAGATTAGCCCAATGGCTGTTTTGTAAAAAGTCAATATTAACTTGCATTCAACCTGTGCTGTAACAGCCTGTGAGAATGCTGCAGACTGGCAAAACTAAGGATCTTGCAGGTCTTTCTCTTTTTGTTACGCCAAGAATTAAATTCCATCTCAAACCCAGATATTCTTGCAAAACAGATAACTCAGAAGAATTATGAAAGCTTCAGATCGAGAGTACATTGAATTTATGATGTAAATGTCTGGAGGCTCTTCTTTAAAAGAGTTTTGACTTCCATGTCTCTTCTAAGTTACTGAGTGCTACTCAACGCTGCTATTTTCATGACTCATAAAGGTGAGTAACAGCTACTGCCTTTAGGAGCATATTAATAGTTCATTCTGTGGTACTCTGTTCAATAATAGCTCTGCCCAGTGCATTGATGAAAAGAAAACATTGGAAGAATTGTCATTATTACCTGGGGGGATTCCTCCTCTTAACGATCCTTCATATGAGAGCTGGTGAGTTGCAAACTTCCACCATATTCTGTTTTTATAAAAGCAATTGGCAAGACTGGTACTCAGAATTGTTCAGTCTGAGTTAGGAGGTTCTCCTCTAAGATGGGTGGCCCACCAAGACTGGGTGAACTCCGTCAGGCTCACTTTGAAATTAGAGTTTTCCTTTTGTCAGGTAGAATTCGGTCACAGGTCCTTATTCTGTCAAGTGCAGTGTTAACGAAACAGGACATCTCCCTGCTCTCTCTGCATGAGTCTTGCTCTTCTGCTCAGTGCTACAAGGGCAGATTTACAGTGGATCTCAGCCAGTTCTCTGGCTTTGCATGAAAGACTTGCAAGTGTTATGTTGTAAACATCTAGTTGCCTTGTTTTTAAGCTACAACATCTTTTACACTGATCAGCTGAGCAGATGAATGTCTTCCTTCTAGAGCTGACATTCCTAATAGTGGGTGGTTGAAACTTCCAAACAGTTAGTTAAAAGCTATTGCTGAAATCTCACCCAGTAGCTGGAAACAAGTTTATAGTCTCTGAGGAGGACTGGTAGCCAGTCCTGCCAAGTTCAGTAAGTTTTATAAATATGCTAGCAAGCATTCAGCATGTAACTGTTGTGTAATAATGACACTTGGGCACATTTTTTTCTTCAAAATACAGTGTATTTGAAAAAAACAAAACAAAACAAAAACAAAAAACACCCCAAAATGTCTCTGGCAACCATTCATTAATTTTCACAAAGTTCCAGCTGTGAAGAAAGTTAGGGCATGGTGAGATACAGTGAGGAAAAGCAGGCACTAACACCCTCCCTCCATTTGTATGATAGCCTGAACCTGGAAAGTCTTGGTCACAGCACATAAACCGTCATGTGGTGTTGTCCTTTGGACAAGAAATCCTCAAACACAGCCTGCACCTCTGCTGTGGGGATCTCCAGCTCTCCTGATCACAATATTCTGTTCTAAAGCAATTAATGGAAAGGATATCTGGCATCTCTGCTGAGTCTACTAAATGCCAGAGAAGAGGATCTGATTTGAAATATCTTTATTCACACTATCTTATGCATAATGATTTGGAATAAGAAAATGTAAGTGTTTTAACGTACTGAGTAGCTGCCACTGGTGATGAATTGTGTTTACAAGCTACCATTCAACATGATGTGCATAAACACCTTCCTTGGCTGGCAGTAATTCACGTTCCTCGGGGGGACTAATCCAGTGCTGAAGCTTCTTGCAGAATTGAGGCTGCAGTTGTTTAGACATTTCACCTGGAGAACTTAGGTAAAATGGAAACTTTCTTCCCTAGTAGCATTTTCTGGAAAAACATTAAGTTGCAGGATATGTATCATCCTTGAACTATTTGGCTTAGTAGAAATCAATGATAAGTTCATATCCTCAACTGGAACAAATAAATCAATTAATAGCCAAAAAAGGGCAAAGTCAATACAAAGCATAAAACAGTGTTGGCCTAATTAAAGTGTCCTGTGCACCTCAAAATTACTTATTGTCTAAAACTAGTGAATAGCAGTTCCCAGTCTGCCATAGGATGAAAAAAAAAGCCAAACCAAAACAGACTCCTGTCATCTGAAATAACAAGTTTAAAAGTAGTATCCTTGTTTGTTAGGAAACCTGAGAACAAGTAACTACAGCGAGCTTCACAGGTTGCCTTTCCTTAACTGTTCAGCCCAAATCCTGCTGACCTTGGAGGAGCTTTGAGGCTGTGTTTCCACATGCGTGAAGTGTTCTTGAACAATTTTCCTGAAACGTCAGGCCTGAGCAAGTTTTCCATTAATTTCAGGCAGTCTTCATTTCCCCCTGCTGTTTCTTTTCCTTCAGAGCACACCTATTTAAATGTAGCTTTTACAACAAAAAACTTGTTTATATCTTGGCTTCCCTATATACATTTTACAGTTGATCTGAGCAGTGATACAGTCTATGGAGCTGACACTTCCTCACACCTCTTCATACTAGTTGCGAGTAAGATACCTCCAGTTTCTCTTTCTGTTCTTCTAACCCTTCAGTAAGACTTATTCATACTAATCTCTTTGGATGTTTTGGGAGAGAAGAAAAATAAGGCAGGAAATATGAAGGAAGCAAGCAAGCAAGCAGTCATGTAGTGATTATCATTACTATCCACAGTATTGTTATGATAGTAATAAACAAATGAAAAAATTGCATAAATGTAGCCATGCTATAGGATATATTATTTGTTCTTGCTGTGTTCATTGCTGGATGTGAGTCTTAATTTTTGGTTTTGCATCTTTTGCCTGCTAAGGTAAACAGTAACACTAACAACACGGTGCATCAGCTTAGCTGGTTTACCTGGTTTTGTTTTGATTTGCTTTTCCTGAAATACATAGTTATGCTGATAGCTTCAGGAAAAGACTCTAATGTACGAGTTATCTCAGTGTATAAGTGACTTCTGTCAGCATGGTTATTCTTATTTTGATACAGCATCTTTTATACTCTTTTGTTTGCAGGAAGATAAATTGCTACAATTTTCTAGCATGGACAAGAGCTCCATTTGGCAAGTTCTAATGTGTGTGAGCTTCCTAAAATGTAAGGATGGGAGGGCAGCTATTATCAAATTGAAATTTACTAAGCCTCAAAAAAGGAACTGAAAGCAAGTCAGATGTCAGGTCATAAACCTGCCATAGTTTTAAAACTGGTGGGTTTTAAGTTCCTAGTAGCTTCTGCTGTAAGAAAGATTCACTGAGAGGAAATAATTAGATGCTATTTCATTGAAATGTCTGCCTGGACAGATTTCCACATCCTGTGGTAACATGAGATTTGGAAGTCTTTTGATCTAAACAGCACTGATGCTGGTTCTTTAAAGGTTTCATTGTGAAGGGAGGTCTTGTGGAAAAGTTGTCCTGCCAGACCAAGTGTAGACTGATGGTTGAGGGCAATCAGGTGGAAGTGAAAAATACAATTTTAAATGCTTACACCAAATCAGGGATCACTGATAGCCATTGACTACACAGCTGACTTCTTGGAAAGAGTACGCCTCATTCCTTCCTATTATTTGAGCCCCCAACTGTGCTAAGGGTGGTTTTCTCTTGTATGGTCCAAAAGTTGTACCATATGATTATTTTTTTTTCTGATGGGAAATCACAGAAAGTACATGCAAGACACCCAGTTTCCATGAGTCAAAATGAATTTCTGACACAAACTTATTTCACAGGAAAACTCTCAGTGAGCTTCATTAAGTATAACAAATAAACCTGAAAAAAACCCCTCTGGTCTTTCACTTGTAACATTTTTATCTTTGGTAATTCCTTTTACACAAAATAGTGACTTCAGGTTGATAGTTCTATAATTTATAATACGTTGTTGTTATTATTATCAAGCAATATTGATTGAAAAAAATATTTTATACTGGAATATTGGTGCTGTATCTTCCTGTAATATCTGTACTGAATCAACTGCTTTTCTGATTAAACAGAAAACTGAATTTGATTTTAGGAGTTGAGACCCAGTGAATTTGCATGTGATCCAAAGTAATTTAAGTTGATCGGGATTTTTTTTTTTTTTTTGGCAGTGCTAAGGTATGCAGCTGTGGATTTTTTTATTTATTTTTTTAATATTGCAAACCAAATAACCATATCCAGCCACTGAAACTGCTTGGATTGCATCAGAATTGACTATTATTCTTTTAGTCTTAAAATATATTTTGATAAATGATCTATGCCAGCAAGGGAGACTCTTTAAGGCACTGTGGAAAACAAAAAGTAAATGAAGTAGAAAGTATGCAAGTAAAAATAAATGTCTCGCCTTTGGTATTGCAGACTAAGAATTCCACCTGGTCTGTATCTGGTAATATTTTACACTGTCTGGTTCAGTTAGTAGGGTTTGGAGTTTTTTGGGTTTGGTATTTTTCTGAACATGTCAGTGCTTTCACAAAACTGGACAAATGCATTCTCCATTATTTACTAACTGGGAGCTGTAGCACAAGGCTTGTGTCTAAATGACACAAGAAGAGCAGAGCGTTGAGCAGAATATTGGTCCTCTGGCTACCAGCCATTTGATCCCTATATAACACAGGACAGTGATGTGAAGGCTGCCTTTTACAAGTCCTTTCTCATTGTTTTGGTTATGCAAATGCGTGTGCAGGCCTTATCTAGGATATACAGATGATACTGCTTCATTCTGTTTTTACAAATGCTTGTCTGACTCCTAAAAGCTCTTCTTTCCCATATATTAAACATGAATATTTATTTTATGAGAAACCTTTTTCTCACCTGATAAATGCATAAGTGTTGCTGTGTGGGGTCCTCTGCTCTCACACTTGTGCTGTGTCTGCTTGGGCTAGCTTTCAGCCCAGCAAATGTAGCACTCCCCAAACTTTGCACCCATCTGGGGAATGGGTAAATGCACTAATCCAGAAAATGGCAACACTAACCTTTGCAAAAAGTTGTGACCTCCATGAACGCAAAGCTGTAGCATGTGTATTTCTCTTTTTGTCTTTTAAACTTTAAATAGATAGTTGAGTGGGTTTCTGGAAATCATTGAGGTATTCTCTCTTTTTGGTATTCATTGAAATGTGTTAATCATTGTTTTTTGGGGAGCCTTATTATCCTTGTTAGTATGTTTACACATTTCCCATTCACTTTCTTAAGGGGTTACAACCATATCAATATAATTATATACTTGCTGAATGGCACAGAAAGTTTCAGTGGGGTAAGACTTTCCTTGCAAGAGCAAGGCTATGTTGTTTACTTACAGAAATCAGACTATTGACACTATTAACAGTGTTTAAGTAGATAGCTAGAGATGCCACTGTTCATGTATAAATGTTTTAAAATTAATTGGAAGTACACTTGAGGAAAGCTAAGCTGATAGGATCATAACCATAATGCTGGTTCGTTGTACTGATTGGCATATTGTGTGTCTAATTGTTTGTTGTTCTGGCATGGCTCACAGATGCATTTAATGATTCCCACTTGGGTTGCCTTGGTTTGCATTGATCTTCCCGGACACATGGGAGGATGAGATGTGAAGGATGTGGTTTAATTAGGCTACAGCTTTATTAATGTAGCTCATCTGGGAGCTCTTCCTCAATAAGTTATAAAGTACAGGTCATGATGTCTTGAGTTACTGCCAGCTGGTAGAAGTTAGCATTTGCCTCCCCAGGCTTTTGCTGGGCACCTGCTGCATCCCCATCATGTGAGGATTAAAGTGCTTGGGGTTTCTTAGTATGGTAGTAGGTGTTGGACTATGACCTTATTCCCCAATTCCTAGTTCTTTTTTAACGTGGAACCAGGTCTTTCTTGATAAGTGATCTGCACTGTGTAACTGCTAGAAGGGCACCCGTTACTGATTAGTTTATTTGTCCTGCCCACAGTTTCTGGATTGCTAATAGTTAATAGCTTTTACAAAATATGTTCCTTGTGTGGAGGGGATACCCGCTTTGCTCCAAAATGGTTCCAGTCAGACATGATTATGGTTAAGTAATCAGTAGTCACTGATTTTTATTGTTGCTTTTCCTGTCCATAATTTACACATCTTCTGGTTTTGTAACCCTGTAAAGGGCTGACATAACTTCTCCACTGCAGTATTTCAGACCAATTTATAGTCAGTATTGCAGAAAGGGCCTGTCTCTGTCACAAGTATTTGTGACACTTGTACAAGATCTTATACAATATTTTCACCTAGATATCTAAATAATCCCTACATCTGGCTGCTTCTCACTACTGGAAATTTTTAAAAGGGCAGAACTGGCCACAGTGCAAACTTCTTGGGTCATTCTTCTGCTTTGAACTGCAGTGAGATGGAATTAGACCTGTGGGCCTTCTGTAGCCAGCCGTAACTGCTCAGTGCTCGTGCTACCTTATAAGGAGTCACTGTGGTCCAGGAGAAAAAGATAAGCAGAAGCAGGCACGTGCAGACAGTGAGTGCTTAGTTTCTCTGATGGCCTAGAGGAAGCACTCCTTCCAGCCAGGAGGGACCACCAGACTTAAGGGTTTAGAGGGAGGTTTAGGCTGATAAATGAGACCCAAAATGCTTATTGTATTTAGATTACTGATTTGTCTCCCCAGAAGAACTCTATGTCTTGGGTTGCCTTTGGGTTTCATTGATGATGAGCCTAAGTTTTGGGGTTCCTTGGAAAAATTGTGTTGTGGTCCTAACCATGCCATCTGGATTTCTTTGTTTTACCAGCAGAACTTTTAACATTGCAGTGTAGTTGCGTGTCCTTTTTTTGCAGTTATTTTTTCTCTTTGAAGAAAGAATAACCCAAATATTGAAGAAGTTAAGCGTGATTTCTGATTGCCCTCTGTTTCTCTAGGACTCATCTGCTCTTGCTCAGTACTGACATACAGGGTGTCAGATCTTTGCTGCTCCCTCCCTATTGTGAACATTTGTGTTGCAAAACCTCGTATAAATCCTTCCATGCAGGTTTTTATTCAGCTTGATGGATATGACCCCTGCTGTAGCATCACCAGTTACTTCCTGGTGCTGAATTAGTTTGTATTGTTGATCTGGGCATGAGGGAACGGCTAAAGCTGAAGATTATAAGGTCTACATACCACTGCAGGATGCAGGAGAGCCAGTGATTGCTGAGCACTGCTGCCTGCTTCCCTGCCCTTGTCCCCTGCAGCCATTCTTGTCATCCCAGCAAAGGGAATAATTAAATCCTCAGTTTTTCCTGTTAATCCAGATATAGCCTGCAGCCCTGCCTTTGAGATAGGAGGATTGTGTTTTAGGATCCATTTTCAATATATGCTATGGTATTCTGTTTTTCTGGATGCCGAGCACTATGTACAGGTTTGATTTCAGGAAGACACGGTGTTTTTCATGCACTGTTTTAAATTATTACATACTTCCACTAAGTGTAGCAATTCCTATTTGTTCTGTTTCTTCCAGAAGGGCTGCTGTTGGTGACTTAAAATAATTTGTATTGAACTGTAGAGTATAAACTTGTATAGTGGGAAAAATATTTTTGAAATAGCTTTCATGTTCAGTTCAGAGGCAGGTATTGTTATGTGAGCATGGGAAGGAATTTGGATGAAAAGTACACCTGATGTCTGAATATGTTTATAAAGCATATGAAAGACTGTGGGAATAGGCGTTTACTTCCTCATAAGCACAAAACCTTTGCCATTCATTCTTTTATTTGTACAATGCCAAAAGCGACAGAGTAAGCTGGTTCTAGCATTTACGTGCTGATATTATACAAATGCTTAAGAAAACAAATTGGATTACCTAATTATGAAGGGGATTTAAAATCAGAGTCTTGGTTCTTCTGCTATGCTTCCAAACTCTGTTTTCTCTGTAGCATTGGCTTGATAGAAGAATAATTTGCATGTTAACTTGTTTAGTGCAGTGATGCTGCTTGTTGTAGTATGTATGGTTAATTAGGAATTTGGAATTGTATGCAGCTCATGCCTTGTTTGTTCTCAGCTGGCCTGTGCTTGCATAAACTGTTAGAAAATGCTACACAAGCGCACTTCTTTTGGAATTAGGTTATAGTTAAATTGCAAATAATTTAGTCTTTTAGCTTCTTTGAGATAAAGATCTTCAGCTGTGAGTTTGCTGGCTGACAAGTCTCCCATTGGAGAGGGGTGAGTTCCTTTTCTGTGAGTAATTTAAATTACAGATAAATTAATGCTATGAAAAAAAAATTATAAAGAAATTCTGCACTGCTTTTACCTTGTTTTTGTTCTTTGGCTACTTGTATTCTTAAAAGGTTTTACTTTGTAATAACTTAAATAGTAGTGAAGCTATGACTGCTGGTATATATGTTTGCATTGTGTTTGAATATTTCTGGAGTGCTAATCATTTTTTCAGAGAGCACTAACGTTATTACCAATTATACGGCAACAGTGAGACATGATCTCTCACAAAGAATTAACTTTTTTGCTCTGTTGCATTTTTCCCATTTAATGATGTAATAGTTTAGTGAACAGCTTAGTGCACTAAATAATAGTATATTTTACGTTTAGACCTCTTTGCTGCTCTGTCGCCTTTGTTAGCTTTGGTGGTTTTTAAGAGCATCTGCTACAAGTATAGACTGAGTCATTGCTAGCTAGAGCAGCTGCATCCCAATGTGTTTGAATCTATTTTGCCTTGCCCTGGGAATCTCTCTCTTTTTTTTTTGTTGGGGGGGGGGGGTGGTGGTGGTGAATATCATTGCCCCAAGTAACTGTCGCAGTCTGTCAAGGATTTCCTTAATTAGGCTTTTAATCCATTAGCTATAAAAGGCAAATAACTTTTTAATTACGAAAGTATTATTTGCAGGGAAGCAATTCTGCCTTTCACAGAAAGGGGAATGAGGGGCTAGAGAGATGGTGAAGCCAGACTCCTCTGAGCTGTGTAGTAAAAGGACAAGAGACAAAAGACACAAGTTTCAGCAAGGGCAATTTCAATTGGATATCAGGGAAAAGTTCTTCACACTGAGTATGGTCAAACATAGGGGTGGGGGCTCAGGAAGGTAGGTGTTCAGCCCCCTGCATTCTTGGGGGACTGCATAAGGCCCTTGTCTGATCCAATTTCAATGCTAGCCTTCCTTCAAGTGGCCCCTAGAGGTTCCTTCCTGCTGAAGTTATTTTAAGATTCTTAGTTAAAACAGGAGAGGCAAACTCACCTCTATCATGTTATTGAGGATAAATCACACAGACATAACCCACTTGTAATGTGTGAAGTTGGAATCAGCCCCATCTGTGCTGCGTACAGCGTTCTCTATTGCCTTAGTGCTGCTATGTTAGACCTCAGGGGAGAAGGATTTGATGACAATTGGTTTATTTTGAAACACAGATTATGTCTATCTCTTAGCCAATGTATGGTACTGCTAGTCCATAATCATAATGTCCAAATTTGAGCAGTCTCCTCTGTCATTTTGAACTGATGTCTCAAAACTATTAATAGACTTTCCAGCTAATCTTTTATTCAGTAAGCTAATCTAGAAGACAATTGTAAGATACAAATAAAGCATCTTATGATTAACCTGCATTGTACCACACTGCAGACATCTGACTGTAGTAGCTTATTTCAGTTTTTGCGAAGAAAATATGAGACTTAAAAATGGATTTTCAACTATAAGCACTGATGTCCTGTCTAGAGATTTTCATTGCCATGGGGGGGGGAAGTAAATTTTCTTCTCTTAGCTGGCTTTGTGGGTTTTTTTTGTTGTTGGTTGTTGGGTTTTGGTTTGGTTTGGGTTTTTTTAATTGAAATGGAAATTTTGTTGTCAGAGAGCCTGAAGCGTATAAATTCTCAAGTCTTATTCCTAATAGGGATATTTACATAGCAAGGAATATTTTTGAATAGTGGGATTTTTCAAAAGTACCTGAAGAAAAACTTCAGAATATTACCCTTTAGGTTTCTAGAAAGGCACTAAAAATACCTTTTGTACATCTGCATTAAATTCCTAGCAAGTCTGTGCTTTTATTGATGATCTGCTAATGTAAAAATAGTCTTGAGACTAGCAAACATAAATGAATGAAAATATACTGTACCCAGTAATCTACAAGCACTTTGAAGTATTTAACATATGTGTGGGAATGTTTCTATTAAAATGAGGACCTTTTATTGGTCATCTTGATGTTGAAAGAGACATTTGTGCATCATAAATATTGAAAATACTTGTATGCTGAAAACATGGATGTTGATTTTGGATGCAATTGGATATGTACATATAGAAACTTGCTCTTATTAGGACCCTATCAGAAAGCAGTGGGGCTCAGCGCAAGCGCATTAGCATGCGTGAAACAGATGAAAGAATCCAGACCCAGATTTTCAGCTGTCTGGAGACCAAGGACAAAAGTCTCATCATTACCTTAAATCTAAAGTCGTAACAAAAATAGAACAAATTGGTTCAGGAGATGGAGAGAGATGTATGTCTGGCTAAGGGATGGAGTGGAGGGAATTACAGAAGGACCCATGAGAACATACTTAAAACAAGCTTGGGAAACTGGAACAGACATTATTTGGTCTCCAGCTGTACACACTACATGACTGAGCAATTAACTATCATTCACTGACTCTTACAGATTTGAAGTAAAGTGGGATATATTTTTATCTAAAAAGCAGTACGATAGTTGACTAGCAGCAGACTGACTGTGTGTGTGTAAGCATATTTTAGGGAAATCCATTTTTCAGAAAATGGAAGCAATTGTCTTAGCTTAGCGTAGGTTAGCTTTTAGCATACCTAGGTATTTTCTGCTTACATGCCTTGGAATAAATCTAATCCAAAATTTAGTCTTAATTAAAAAGGATAAAAACAGTCTAGCAGCAATGTTTTGGACATGTTGTAGCAAAATATCCTTTGATAAGTTAGTCTTGGCTTGTCTATGCTGAAAAGCTAGGCTTGATCTTTACCTATAAAATCATTCCCTTGTTTAGAATTTCAGCTTCTTTAAAGTCTCAGATGCTGTTAATAAGGCTTAAACCCAAATTCAGCTCTGTATTGAAAGTCAAACTTTGATCTTTAAAGATGGAAGTGGTAAAATCTGGGGATTTATTTCAAGCCTAACCCTACTGAAAAACATCAAGCCTCTCCAGAGCTGTGTGACCACAGCAAGGCAACTGTGCAGTAAGATAGGCAACAAAAGCATGTCACAGAAATATGAATAATAAATAAGCCAAAGGTGTTCCAGAGTTACAGTAATGTTTTACAGTTATAATTTGTGCTTCCGTGTTATAGAGCTCAGAAAGCCATACAGTTATATTAAATGATATGAGTTTTCTCCATTGGAAAGATTTGTAGGAGGAAATTCTTCAATTATTAAAATCGGCTCAGAAGATTTAGTCCAAGATTTATTTAGTAATTAAATGTGGCAACTTGGATTCAAATTTCACATCTCATCTGTAGAGGGTTTTGATAACACACAATAAAAAGTTCTTGAAAATTTGTAGCTAAAGATGTTATTTTTGCCATCCATATAATATTTCACAACACTACTCCCCTTCATTCAGGTTGTTGTTTGTTTATAGTGTGGTCTCTGAATGGTAGATAATTATTCTGGTGCAATTCTTTTACACATACAGCAAGAATATTTAAAAATACCACGAATCTCTTCTTTGTATTTGCCCTGCCCCAGGAGAGATATTACTTTCATCCTGTGTGTCACTGTTTATACTGCCATTTGTTTGTGCTGCAAATAACTTCTAATATCAGGTTCTACTAAGTCCAGTTCAAATACTTCTTGCTTAGCTCCAATGGAGAGCCATAATCAGTACCTTAAAATGTATCCTCAGCTTTTATCTTGAAGAAATGGGAGGCTGGTGGTGAATGGAAGAGAACCAAATCTCTTCTGTAGTTGATCTGCAGAGTCGGGGTAGTAGAGGAAGTCTGGTTAATAGCGCTGGATGGGAATGGGTGGTAGGGAATTTCACAGTTTTAGAGAGGGGTAGATGGAATTTCCAGCAGCGATGAATTCTGAGTGAGAAAATTTAGATCAGATCAGTCAGATCTTTCCTAAAATTATAGCACCCCATTCTGATATTTTAACATTCTATTAAAAAAAAAAAAGCCTATGGATGTATGAAATCCAATTGGAAGTAGAAACATTCAGACTGTGAGCATGTGAGTGCGTGGGGGAGAGATTTCACAGGGCAGCAGACAGCTCCAGCTTTACTCTGTCATGTCAGGAGGCAAGAGGGGAGGAAACTCTAGGCCTGGGACACGGGCTCTGACCAGTTTTAACCAAGAATCTAATGAAGCTGTGTTTGGGGAAAGGATGGATAACATTAGGAAGGGATCTTTTAATTTGTGCAGATTTTGGGGATTGTGATGGTTGGAGGTTTTTTGCTTGTGATGTAAGGAGGAGAGTTAGCATGTCTGACCTACCGTAAGTTAAATAGTATGGTTTATCTAGTGAGGAGGTTGTTCGCAAAGGGCTAGGAGGGGAATGGTCCCATCTGTATGGTTCCAAGGCCTCTGTTACTACCTGGAAGTCTCCCAAGAGACTTTATTTATTTATTTATTTATTTATTTATTTATTTATTTGTAACTCAGCCCAGAAGAGGGAGAGGAGCAGGGCAGCTGTTTGTTGCTGCCAGTTCTTGAGGCTGCACCTCCTCTTAAAATCTATGGTAATAATGCACCAGCTTTGGGAAAAAAAAAAAAAAAAAAATTAAAAAAAGTCCAAAAGCTCTTGTCTCCTGCCTGGACACCAGGTTTCTTTCTACTGTAGATATGTTTTTCCTTGTATGATAAAACTGTTGAAACCTTGTCAAACTATCGAATTAGCACCTGGGCCAAGAGAGGAGTGGTAACTGGTGCAGGTACTTGTCTCATAGGTTGAAGCTCTGGGCTGGTCCTTCCAGCAGTCATTCCAGCTGGCTGTGCAAACAATTGACACCTTCATTTCTGTGCCTGTTTTCTGCTTTTGAAAGAGAAAAATCGTGTGTGGGAAGAGGTGATAGGTTACCTTACCACTTGCTGTAAAATTCAAGATCTTTGCAGAGAGCTGTCATAGACCTCACAAGAAATATTTTATTGAGAAGAATTAAATATAAAACAGCTCTAAGGAAGTAAGTAATGTTTTTGTTGCTAAATTAGTTTTATTCATTTAATATTCAATATTTACAACAATGATTTAAAATAGCTGAACTGATTCGGGACTGTGAGATTTGAGTCTTTTTAAATGTTCTTCTGTCAGCCTGGTGTATTATCCTGAGACTTGCTTCTAAAGCAGTGAGCTGAAATACTTTGTTTGCAGTGACTAGATGTGTGCACTATATATGCATTCTAACAGCACACCATTAGCCTAAACTCAGATGTTGCACTGTACTTACCTTCTTTGCAAGTGCAGCTTTTAGAACTGAACATTTTCTGTTGTTCCCCCTTCTTTATTGGAATGCAATCAGATACCGAGTCACTTAGGTTTTACTGAGTGCTAGCAGCAGACATATATGTAACTTCATGACAGATTAAACATCGTATCTAATTGAACTGTCTCAAAGTTTGCGTGTAAATGAATATAGAGTAGACAAATGATGTCATTTAATGTTAGTCGCTTTTGTGGTTACCTAAACTACTAAAGAGTAAGAAAACTTGTTTCAGGGAAAAGAAAACCCTGGAGCGGTAGTAAGATTAAAAACAGTGATTGATCAGCTGTGTGCCGCTGTGGCCTGCTGGGGTGGAAGATGCCACTCTGTGCAATGGCTTTCTTGGCATCTGGCCATAGCAGCACCGATGGCTGCTCTGTCCTGGGTATTCAGTTTGCTTCAGTGCTTTTGTTTATTTTAACTCAAAATATTCTTACACAGATTCTTCTGCCATTGCACACTGTGACAAGAATTTTGCTTCTGAAATTGTTGTGACATGCTAATGAAGCAGAGGACAGTACAAGTAGATTGAAATACACATATAATGCCTTAATGCGGAGGAGAGAAAGTAGATTCAATGCCATTTTAGAGTTTCTGCATAGATGGGTATATTTATGAAGGATTCTGTCATGCAGACAAGATGATGCAGGTTGAAGCTGTTTTTAAATAATAAGTACATATACTTTTTTAATGCTGCAATAAACACAGTAGGGAGCAATACCATACTATTAACCTCAGACCTTCCAGAGAAACTGTTTTATAGCACCCTATCTGAGAGCTTGGACAGTAATTCTAAAACAGAAGTAAAAACTTTTTCTATTGCACTCTGTGAATTCTAGGCCTTAATCCTGAGTTAGGGTGAAACAATTTCTTGCAAATACCCAAATGTAGAGGAAATTATAAGGTTAAGTGGCTGTTAATGCTAGTTTTATGAGACTTTAATTTTGTTGACTTGCTTAATATTCACTGGGGATGTATAGTGTCTCTGGACCCAATTCCTGTTTCATACAAGCTGGAGTTGAAACTTTTATATCCTAGCTCAGTTTTAACCCTGTGTGTTTCATGTATGTTAGTCCTTCAGTTTCCCCTGTGGCTTTGTTATATTACACTAGAAATTCTGGTTGTCTGACAGTTTCTCTCAGGAATGAAAAGGTCTGAACGCTGTCTTTTTTTAGTGGTAAGTCTATATTTGTCCAGTTTGTTTCATGAGAAACTTGAGCTCTCATTTGCATGCAATTGAATTAGAAGAATTGAAGTGCTGGAATAATAGAAACAAGTGGAAACATGATGATACAAGGTGTGCTGTTTGGAAACTCTGAGCAAGTACGATGTGACACCACAAGAAATTTGGAGTCCAAATGGACAGAATCCAGGGGAGATTGAAATTATCATGAGTCTGGAAAAAATAATTGACAAAGAAATGCTGAGAGTTAGTTGTGTCCTGTCACTTTGCTCTTTGTAGCTTTATGAATTTTTATAAATACACCAAAGTGATTGCACATAGAAGGGATAAATTTCTGTCTCCCTTTTTAGACACAGGAGATAATGTAGGCTTAACTGTGGTGCACTGGGAAAGATTCCCTGAGACAGAGTGGAGCCTTTGCCTGTCTGGAAGTTTTTAAGACTGAGTTAGACAAGGATGTGTCAGAAATGCAGCAGACCCAGTGCTGCTGCACTAGTCGCTGCCTTCTGGGCACCCATGCTCAAAACAGATGGATGAAAACTGTAAAGGGGTGGGAAAGGGCTGCCAGAGGTGATGGGCATCGTGGTGGAAACTGGAGAGTGCGTAGCTAGCGATGGCAGGCTGGGTACTACAATGGGGTGGCACTGTGTTGTCCAGGGCATGCCTCCTGTCTGTGTATTCCTCAGGAAAGAAGGCATGGTGGGAAAAATCCCCAAAGAGCCCTTGCTGGGCTGGCTGGAGCTTTGGGCTGCTGTGGAAATCAGAAAGAGATACAAAGTTTTCAACGATATCTGAGGCTTCAATTTAAGACCACTACTTAGCCTCACCCTTTAAATAGTACTGTCTTTTTTTTTTTTTTTTTTTTTAAATACATACAGCAGTTCCTCAGCTTTCAACACAATCTTTTGTTTGCTTGGGTAATCTTGTTTCTTTTAAGTACCCTGAAATGTGGGACTATAAAATCTGAATAGAAACATTGCTGTGTTTGTAATGGTAAAATGTGAAAGTTTCTTCAGTGTGCCTTTAACTAGAGTCCACTTCTAAAGCCCCAGCCTACTCTTCCTGATTTTGCACAATGCAATTGACTTTATAGGATAGTTTAGTGGCTTTTTTATTATTTTTTTTTTTTTAATATTTATACATGTATGGATGTTTTGGTTTGTTTCTTGCATACTTTTCACGGGCAGTAAATTGATGCTAGTGCCTCATACGCTGAATGCAGGAAAGAGGGTGGGGGCTAGAAAGCCTGATTAATTAAAATATGTGAGAATACTGTAACCTGTGAGAGACAGTAACAGCAATAAAAGCTGATATTTACATCAGCAACAGTAGCACAGGTGTATTTTATTGTATACTAACTTCTATTCTTGTCTATCTGTGCCTGTGTTGTAAAATCATGTAAGAATTCATCAACTTGCTTTCTGCCAGCTTGATTTGTTACTTTTTGACCTGAGCTGTGTAGTTGGAATTGTAGTGCTTGAATTACAGCCTCAAAGACTGCAGGCTCAATAATAGTCATTTTCTGAAGTGCTTTAGAAAAGCATTCCATATTGTTCATACAGCTTAATTGTTTTAAACTTGTGTAATTCAAAGCTATTGTTTATTTTCTCTGGTGAAAGTTCAAAATGCAGTGTGGGGTTTTTTTGTGGTGGTGGTGGTGTTGATTACCTTTAAACATGGAAACAAACCCAATGCTAACATATTCTTTTTTAAGTGTAGTTGTGCATGTGGTAAAAATGCTTTGTATAGTAGACTTTTAGTTTATAATAAAACAAGGATTTGAGGCAGCATTTGCCCAATTCTTCCTATTCTTCTACCAAGAGAAAAATGACTAAAAAAAGAAATGAAAATGCCCAAGAAAAAAACACTGGGAAAAAAAGCCAGAAAGGTGCTTAATTATTGCAGTCCATTATCATCTTAAATCTTTAAACTGAGACTCTCAAATATTGTCTTAGCAGTGCCAATGTGTTGGGATTTTGGGGGGGAAGGGGTGGTGTGGGCCCTAAAGCAATTGTTTTGTCCCAATGATTTTGCCCCAAAGTTGTTTGAGGCAGGTAAGAAGTAGTAATTGATTACATATGAACTTACAGAGGAATAAAAAACAAAACAGAACAGGCTTTCTGTAATAGGTAGCTTATGTCTATTGATTAATATGAAGATATTAATATGTATTGAGTAGTTATTTTGTTTACTATCTCTGTCAAGTGAATGTGATTCGCCTGTTCAATAATTCACTAAACCAATGACGCAAGTTGATGGGAAATGTATGAGGTTCCATTAGACCATTTGTCATCAGGAGAGAAAAGAATAAGCATTCAGTGAATAAATAGCAACAAATTCATGACAGCATCCAGACAGCTGCTGTTGTGCTTCTGGTCTTCTCCAGATGTGAGAGAGTACCATAAGCAAGCATTCTTCTCATTCATAATTATTCATGTAAGTACAAATTAGTTACAATAACTATCTGCCATAAAACCTACTATAATTATTGCCAAAAATGGAACAAATGTTTCAGAAAGTAAAGCTCTGAACTGGAATCAAAGCTAGCCTAAATTTTTTTTTTTTTTTGTCAGATTTTGATCAGTAAGAGCAACTCCAGTGAAGTTGATGAAGTTAATACGAGGCTGACTAATATCAGGAATTAGTTATGCAGATGTAGCTGATAACTTGTTACTTTACTTTTTATTTTAAGCAAGTCATTGATATGGAAACAGTTGAGCTTTGCTTGAGATCTTTTAAGCAAATGAATCTTAAGCAAAAAATTAGAACATTCAATGAATTCTCCAAGGAAGTGCCTAACTTCCCCAAGGTTTTGGAAACTGGAATTGAATATTTCCATTAACTGGAATGACTATTGGCAACTGTCTGTACTGTTTTTTATTTCTAAGTCTTTTGAACTTTGCTTTTCATAGCATTGTGTTAGTCTCCTCTTCACAGAGCCTTTAACACTGGTTGCCACAAAGTCTCTTGTTGTGGGGCAGATATCAGAGTGTACCAAGTACCTCCTTCACAGAGAAGTGAGGAGACCACAAGTCAAATCAGCCTCTGTATATGTGAATGGTTTAATTAAAAACCAAAACCAGCGAACAAAAAAAAAAAAGCCACAAAACCAAACACTTCATTATACCCTGTCCTGGTGTAACTTTCACTTTCTGATGCTGTCCATTAAATTCTCCACTTACATCTGGGGTAACGTATGGCTCTGGAAAACTTACTATGCAAGAATAACGCAAACTCTTTTAGCTGCTTACAAGTAATGTGACTTTTCTAGTTTCCTGTCTTTCCAAGGCACAATGGTCTGGGATAAAGTCAGAATTTTCCTCGTTTGAATTTTGTTGATACTTTAGATGGTGCTGGCTAGACTGAGTAGTGATGGATTTGATTCTTGAAGTTTGAGTGTCAAAATGTCTGAATGAAGGCCAAGACTGCACATAGCTGGGAAAGCGAGGATGCAAAGTATTGGTGTGGAAATAGAAAAGATAATCTTATAAAAGATTTGACTAAAACCCATTTCTGCATGATACAGAGAGACCAGGTTGAAATGCACTGTGCAGCACTCTTCCTGTCTGCCAGCTCAATTTAACTTCTCTCCAAGACTTGATCTCTTTGAATAATTACTATTACAGTGTAAGGTTAGATTCTTATTTTGTTTGTTTGTTTTATTCTTGTTGGCTTTTCAATAGCAGAGACCCATTCCAAAAATAAATGTCTAGGATTGACGCTTAAGCTATTTTAGGTTTTGGTTTTGCATGCTTTCCAGGTTTTTTCTTTTTTTTTTTTTTTCTTTTGGTGTTAGCCTTACAGGCATCCTTAGAAAACCTACTGCAGTTTCTCTAATCAAGTGGGTTATTGCATTGAAGATGATTTCTCGTAGTGTTTAATTGCTGCAGAATCTTGGGCAGGTTTTCTAATTAAACTTTCATCATACTTTATATCTGAACTTCCTGCATCAGATGTCTGCTTTGTCAGGTCTGAGTAGACTTATCTTAGCTTCTCTGGCAACAGGCAAATGAACAGAGAAGTGAAGCTTAAGACAAATCTGGAGCAAGTGGCACCATGGCAGCTATGCCACCTACAAGCTTGGCTTCTGCTGAGGGCTGAATTGTTTCCTGACATAATTTCCCAATAATCATGTAATACAAGGTTGGAAGAGGCCTGAAGTGCTTATCTTGCCTGAAGTCAGGAGCAATAACCTGGTGTCATCTTCAACAGTTGCTTACCTAATGTCTCCTTAAAAACTTCTAACTCTGAAACCTCCCAGCCCAGCTATTCCAATGCTTCACTGTCGTTGCAGCTTCAAGTTTTCACTAGTTTGTTTTCGGTTGGTTTGTTTGGGTTTTTTGGTTTGGGGTTTGGGTTTTTTTTGGGGGGGGGGGGGGGATAATAATAAAATAATCTCTATATATGTGCCAAACGCAAAATAGTGCAAAACCAAGAGGTAAAATTTGATGTGCTTCTTGCTAATAAGATAACCCTTTTGCAAATTATTTATCTTTTAAACCACAGTGTGAGATTTTGTGATAAAACTTCCACCAAGAAACTCCATGATGTGAAAGTCCAATTATTTTGAAGTTGTAACTAAAAACTGCTCAGAATAGCACTTTTGTTACAGTGCCAAAAAACTAATAGAGACACAAAACAAAACAGTGGAAAGACTTCTCAGATATTCATTCATAGGTCTAATGACCTCAGAATATAGTGTATAGGCAAAGCCAAATTCTGTTTTCAGTGCAGGCTGCAGCTGAAATTTATGAGTGCATTATGCAGAACTTAGTGATAGAAATGTAGGAAATTACCTCTTTCCATTAACAACATTGCATTTACTCAGTGCAGTTAACTTGGTACCTTTCCTTTTGAATAATGCTCAGAAGAATTGTAGCTGCTTCTGCTTCCTCTTGGAGAGGTTCTGTGGGAAGAATCTAACTGTAGGTTAGTTGGATTACGAAGAGAAATATGGTGGCTGATGTCATTCATGTGCAACAATACTTTCTGGAAACTAAAGAGTGCACAAATGTTCCTTGAAATGGTACACAGCAAAGAGACAGTCTTTCGGCAGTGATACAATGAGATATTAAAAGGAATTATTGTACCTGAGGTGTGGGAATTTATGGCATCCCTTTGTACAGGCAATCTAAATGTTAATTGGTAACTATAACAGTTTCCATTTTTAATACCTTCAAGCTTAGCATTAGCTATTTTTTCTTTACTTGCTTTGCAGTTTTAGTTACTTTGGTTTATGAGGAAATATCTTGAATGTTCCTGAAAGTTCCACAGTATCTTAGTCTCTTAAAGCACAAAAGCAATAAACTTGTCCAACTAGCCACTAAACCCAGTGCAAACATGCAGCATAAAATTATCCATCATTTGTAATACCTGAAAATAGCCATTTGTCCAAAGCTCCCAGGTGTACTTGCTAATTTTAAGACCCAAACTAAATGCCACAAGTCTGGAGCCTTTTGGATTTTTTTCCTTCACACCTTCATCTCTTAATTGCTCTTAGTTTCTTTCAAATTGCCTCTGTAAGACATAGTTACAGCTTTGCAAGTATGATACACCCTCTGAGCCTCTCATGTTCGAGAGGCAGTGACTGGCCCCAGACTGGCAGTTAGAGCCAGTCTGCGTGACATTACAGTCTAGTTACAGACACAGCCCAAGACGCCTTAGGGTGATGCAGCATTGTATTTCAGGGGAGTGCAGGAGAATAAATGAATTGTGATGAAGAACAGGGCAAGGATGTTAAGGATAGTAAGTCAGTTAGTGATAAAGAAATGTTCTAAGGGCTTCTTTTTTTCAAATCCCGCATTAAAAATCGGATCAGATTGTATTGCTCAGGGAATAGGATGCTGCAGTATTTGACATGAAATGAGAGCATCATAAGCATTTTGCTAGCAAAGAAAGAAGAGGGAGACTCTTTCAGAGGTGTTGTTATAGAAGAGAAGTTAGACATAGTGCAGATTTGAGGGGTCTGGAAAGTTGCTTGTGTCAGGGGCTGGAATGTCAGACAGCTGGTGATGATCTTGGGAAGCCAGAGAAGAATTTGGTGAATTAGAAAGATAGTAGAGATACAGTAACCGTGTTTAGGCTTGGTAATAGCTTATACTGAGTGAAGAGGAAGATGTACTATTTAAGTTTGGGATGAGAAGGGTGTGAGATTGGGAGGGATTGTAGGAGGGGATATAGAAGCCAGTTCTGGAAAGTTCCTTTAGGAAGGAATTGGAGGTAAGGTCAAAAAGTGCCGAAAATCTAAATAAAGAGTTCAACTCCTTTATCCCAATTCTCTGAGTGATATGGGAATCTGTCATTTACTGCAGAACTATTGCCAACCCTTGAGTGTCATTCCAGTCAATAACCAGCAGCCGTGACTAGTGAACTGACAGACCTGCTCTGCATTTGCTGGTTTTCTTTTTGGTTTTGCAATGTCATTTTGTTGTGTTGGGAGCCTATTGATTTCTTATATGACAGTATTCAAACCTCTCACTGTTAGAGAAAACTGAAACTGGTTGTGTCACTCTGCACACTTCTCCACTTCCACTCCATTCTGGTGAGTGCACTCGCTCTCTCTCAGGGACAAGTTCTTACATAAACGGCACTGTGTACAGGCAGCAGTTACTGTCCCCAAGACCAGGTCCAGGTATGTGCTGTGCTGCAGCATGGGTATCTCCATGCCTGGAAGTAATCCGATTTCACTGGCTGAGTTGTCAGCAGCTGGAGAGGATTCCAAAAACTCTGGATCTCCAGACTCAAGCTGCTGCTGCCCGGTGTTAAAACATAAGGAAGTGGCTTATTGCCTATCTAGCTCCTAGACAGGAGCAAAGTGCCAAACTACTTTTCACAGAGGTTTTCCTATGTGGAACCTCTATCTTTTCTGCTTTCTGTAAGAGGAGGAAGCTAATTCTGCCTATGTGCATATCACTTTAGATTTTTCTTTTCCCCTGTCTTTCAGTGTCTTCTGTTAGCCTGTCAGGTACAGAGTCTGCAGCAAATGGCTTATGAAGGGCTAGCAATGGCAACACCTGAATCTAAAAAAAGTAGAATCTTAAAATTAACTGAATTTATGTATTTCTTACTAAAATAGCATGTCTGATAACAAAACCAATATGTCTTAGCATTGATTTATGTTTGCAATGTGCTAGGAGTGTAATGTTGATTGATTTGAATATTTTTGACTGAGGAGAAGCGGCAGCAGGAAAATATTAGGATGTGTTTATGTTTTGCAGCCTGTTTTACTTTTTGTTTGAAGTTATCTATCCTGGCATTTCTTTTCATTTTCAGAAAAGAGAAAAAGGCAGACCTGAGGACAATTATCAACTCAGTTCTGTCCTTTTTAAAAATGTAAGCCATTGAGCTAAGGAAAACTTCCTAGGGGAAGCCTCTCTCTAACAACTAACAACACAAGAGGGCCGGTTTTGGTCTTCCCGCTCCCATCACATTATTGCCTGGGTGCTGTCCCTGCTGAGAGGGGGAATGCAATGAGAGCTCAGCATCAGAGAGCCAATATGAGAAGCTGACAGTGCCTTCTGCAGGAAAACTCGAGTTGCAGGTTTCTATTTGTACATTCTGGAAAATCTCCTCTTGCATGGGAGTTGCCCAGGGTTTTTGAAGAGGAGTGCTATACAGTGGATGCCATCTCTCAGGGAGAAGCCTGTTTTATAGACTTAATAAAACTTAATCAATCTCAAGCAACAAAACCATAGGAAAACTTCATCAGTGTGCCAGCTTTCATGACTCCTGTTTTCAAACAATGCCCTGACAAGTTATAGGCATATGTCCTCCAGTAACACTGAAATTAAAAGTTTCTTTTTTTCTCTATCAAGTTTAAGGCCTGTGAAGCTCTGTGTGAGCAAGGTATGTGGCTTCATGCAGTTTGAGGACAACTGTGTTTCCCTGAGTGGCTATTTCAGTAACCACTTCTGTATATGGGATGTCTAAACAGGCAGAGAAGGCAGGTGGCTGATTAGAATTAATTACTTGAGGACTCAGAATCTGTCATGTTTAAGTTCATGTCACTGAAATAAAAAGAAACATAAACCAGAGCCTGAAGTGGTATTATTTGTGTCAGATTTTTTCCCGAATCTGGTCTTGGAACACAAGTTGTTACAGCTGTCTCCCTGCTTCCAAGGAGGGCCACAAAATCTTGTTTGGTTTATCAGTTACTAGGATCCTTGAAACTTGTCATTAGCAAATTTTTTTCTCATAAGTATCATCTCTTTCCAGTTTATATTTTGTGACAAACCAGGTTGACAGTTTCCAGAACTTAGTGGAAGACTTTCCCTGATTTGGACCAAAGAGACTGTAAACACATAGTATGGAGGTGAAGACTTTCTCCCAGGGCCACAGATGGTTCGGTTTTGTTTGCTGGATTTGGGAGATGGGTGAAGATAAGTGAGAAGGGGGGTGACAAGGGGAGAAGCTCTCTGACTTTTGAAATTTTATCCTAGATCTGGGAAATCAATGCACTTATAGTTCCTGACAAGTCAGCATTTTCTAAAGCAAAAACATTTAGGAAAATTCAATATCATTTCAGTGTGAGGTTTTAGATGGCATGTTCAAGTTCATGGTGAAATTATTGCTGTTACAGCGTAAATTCTGTATGCTCTTAAATTTTTATTTTGCTTTAGTAGTAGTCAAATTTGCATAAAAATAGGATCTTTTGGTTTTTTGTATTTCAGTTAATCCTCAGTATAGTATTTATACTGTTTGTGTCTGTTAAGTGGTTGCTGTGGAAATTAGCATATTGTGTAAGGTTGTAACTTTAGAAGGAGTATGTGGACTCCAAAACAGGATCCTATTTTTTATGTAAATATTTGTATTAGTCAAAATTGAAGAAAGGAAAGAGGAGAATAAGGACTTCAGATTACTTTTTTTTTTTTTTTTTTTTCCTTTCTCAAAATGGACATGTTTCCATTGGGGTTTCTTCTGTTCTTTAACCTGTGAACATGAGTGAATGTAACCGATATTCTCATTATATGCAGAGACATAAGTTTTAGTTTCCTTTCTACCTGCTTAAATCAAACTTTCTTCTTTTCTCTTGTTATGCAAATAGGAATGGGAAAAGCTTTTAGCCTGCCATATGCACTGTGTGAGCATCTTGACTTCAGTCCCAGAGCACACTTTATAGATATAACTTAGAAAATTAGGAGTAGTATTACATACTGGAGTGTATCAGAGAGTCAAGTAACAATGCTTTAAGTTGAACTAAGTTACTGATGTTTTGATATTAAGTAATTTCTGTATGACTGGTAACTTTGTTCAGTGCCCTGTCTCTTCTTTCTGCATGACATTTTGCAAATAAAAGTATAGGGATCTAATTATGTAGCAGTTATAGTACAAACACCAGTCTCCATGCAATTTTATTTCCCTACTTTATTCAGAAGCTGCTCATTGAAAAGTATCAAATCCTTAAGAAAGGCAAATCCTTCCAAGCACGGGATGCCCTTGTGAACTCTTAGCTGTGTTGTTGGTTTTAAGGTCAGTAACACTTATGTTGGAAAATCTTTGAAAAGAAAAATGAATTTATTTTAAAAGAAAACTACATTTTTGCTAAACCAACTTTCTGCAAACATTATCTTTTAAAAATAATTTTGAAACTGATATTTATAATAGAAAAATTGAGATAATTTTAAATTATTTGCTTAAAATTACATTTTTAAACATTATTTTGAAAAATATAATAATAATTTCACAATAAATGAGAAAATGGGTCATCTTTTATTAAACACTCATGGACTCTTTGAGAAAGTACTAACCAGTACCTGCTCTTATCTTGCTCATGTTCACACTGAAAATAAATGTTGAACTTCATAAAGAAACAAAATATCTAACATTCAGTAACTTATCTAAACTTCTTATGTTTGGTTACTGCTTGATGTGAGTTACAGCTCCTTCCTATAAAAAAAGAAATACTGCGATCTAGATGTCCCACATAAAGCAATAGCATAAAGGTAAATTATTTACAGATCTTTTCAGCTGTATGCCTGACAAATGGAAAAGAATTGGTCTTGAGAATTGAGAGAGGAAAAAAAAAATATATGAGACTTCTTGCAAGACTAAAAAAAGATCAGAAAAGCAACCACTGTGCCTTTTACTTTTTAGGCATGCTGTGTTAATTCTGTTTTTTAAGGCTAAATTTATATAGTCTTCAGGTGCATGGAAAATGATACCTGCAGTAGCTAGTATGTATTCTCTGCACTTCTGTGGGAGTGTGCATCCCTCTGTGCAGACCTGAGACTGTTTGAAGGAACTACACAAAGGTGCAGGTTTTAAAAAAAAAAAAAAAAAAAAAAAGAAGTTTTTTGAGGGTTCAAACAACTGCAGGTAGTGCAATGCCAAACTGAAAAAGACCCTTAAAAACAGTAACGGCCATTTTGATTGGGTACTTGTTTCAGGTGTTTAATTCAGTTATTATGCATGGCTTTTGTAGCAGTCTGCCAAACAGCACTTCACTTGCCCATATTTGACCTCCAGCTCCCAAATGCATTATAGTTTTTCCTTGGCCTCACACAATGCACTTTGCTACTATTTCTGTGTTATTTTAAGATCAATTAAGAGGGTTTTTTTCTAGAGGTTTGACTTTTTTTTTTTTCTCTGTCTTTATTGCAAGGTTTTTTTTTACTGTATAGCTTTATTATTTTTTATTTTTCCACCTGTTGAATTTAAATTTTATGTGAAGACAAGTTTTGCATAGCCATTTTGTTTCTTTCATACTCATAGAAATAAAGGAGCACTATTGCACTGATTAGGAATGGTTTACATGTAACTGCACTTCAGGAAGGGTAGTTACATATTAAAAACATGCATTTATATGGCCTGCATATGCAAATATGGATGCCTTCTGCTTACTTTCAGCTTACCCACAGAATAGACTGCTGTCTTTACAAATCCATACCTATTTTCTTCCAGTGTTAGAAGTTTTTAATTTGTAACTTAAATATGAGCATCATTTTATATCCATCTGTTTATGGGTTCCCAAAAGTTTAATGCCAAGTTGTTTAAAATGAATCCTTAGAGAAATTTAGAATTGTTAAGGGAAGTTTTATGCAGAACAATCATTAGTTGTGTATAGTCACTAAGTATTCAACTGCCTGCACTTCTGCATCTATGTGATCTGTGAAGAATTCTCCAGTGGTTGCTTTGGCCCTTCCTTTGGGTAGATTTGAGACGTTAGGAAAAATTTATGGTGTTCTTGTGACAGTGTTCTCAGATTCTAGTGGCACCTTGGCACCTTTTCTCTTTTGAAATATCAGCTACTCTCCTCCCTTGGACCTGAGGACTGGGTAAGGGTTTTGTAGTTTGTCTCCAATGCTAATGAAGCTTGGTGTTTGCCAGGACATTTTAAGAAACCACAGGAAGTGATACCACCCTGAGGGCACAATTTTTGTCTGTTTTTTTTTGTTGTTGTTAGATTTTCTACTTAGGACATAGACCTTTTAACAGTTAGAGGAGCTCAGTCAAGATCTCTTAGCTCCCACTTTATTTGTGAAACACCTGCCCAGAACACTGTATAGGGATATGGCCGTAGCTGTTTTAAAAGAAAAGAGGGGGGAACAAAAGTATTGAAAAAGTCTTCTAGAGAAAGGTACGGAGAAGAAATGATCCCATGATGCACAGCTCGCTGCTTTTTGGGGGGGGGGGGAGAAATGTAAGAGAAGCCAATTCTTCTATATGTTGTCAAGCTGTACAAAAATAGACTTTCAAGAAAGTATATTTGATGCGAATCAGAAATTGCAGTGTTTGTGTAGGCCTGTAAATTGCAGAAGTAATCTTTGAACTGCCTTCAGAGATTCTGAGTGGTGTGGGTCAGAGGCAGACATGGCATCTACAGGGATATTTTTGTCTACTACAGAGAGAGCAAAACAGTGTCTAAAAGTACCTAGAAAACATTTCAGACAGAGATGTATTGTCAAACTGGAAAAGAACCTGTCATTTTGGTTGGGAGCTTGATTTATTTAAGAGGGGAGGAATGACAATTTATATTTTGACCTTTAGCCTTGTGCAATTTCAAATAGCAATGTTATCAGCCCCTTGAAAAGTGCTGTTTATAATAGTAATACCAACAGACCTTAAACTATAGTGGCACTACTAAGCTATGCAGTAATAACATTACAACATGTAGGGCTGTCAGACTTAATGACACTAAACTGTATCTAGACAGTAAAGGCAATGATGGATGAACATCCTGGTTGGCAATCGCAGGTCTCCTCAGCCCAAAAGACTGTGAGCCTGTAAAATAACTGCAGGCAGACTAATGGGGATGTTCACTGAGCTGCACCACAGGACCTTGCTCTTCAGCAATCTAACAGCTTGACAAAACTAAAAACAATTACAGAAATACAATACTGAAATATAAAACAGCTGGGATACCTTGTGCCCTATTGCAGCTAGCAAAAAGCTGCAGGAATCAGGGATGCAGTAGAGTTTTTTCAGCCTTGGGTTTCCTGGCCCCATTGAAAGAACCAGAGGAGGCCTCAAGGTGCTTATTTTCTGCTGACCAAAGCATTGAGACAGCTGCATCTTTGCTTTCAGAAGTGACTGAATGCTGAGGTTTGCTGCACAGAGCAGAGATGTCTTAAATATCTTGTGGGAAAACAAAACGCAGAGTTTAAATCTCATGCCTATCTTGCCTGTCAGTTAACATGAGGATGTAACTTCAGTGCAAAGTGAATAGGGACCTCTGTGTATCAGGTGCAGGGAAGCTGCAACACGTTTAGTTGACGGAGGCTGTGCAGTGCGTTAGCAGCCTATAATGCTGCTTAACCATGGAGCAGCAGCCTCAGCTAGAGGTGGTCGTTCCAGGGAAGAGTGATGGGTTTCAAAAATTGCATCATAGAAAATGGTAAATATTTCCTAATGACCCTAATCTTGTGCAGGATTTACATGAGCATCTTTAATAGTAACAGTGTTGAACAATATTAATACTTTATTAATTTTTTTCTCTTTTTTTTCCTGCATATTATTTGGAAAAGTTCATTAACACCTTTTTTCTTTCTTTCATTTTATTAAAGAAATGATTAGTCACTGTTGAGGCAGTCCAGAAAAAAAAGTATGTGTCCAGGAAAAATATTTCATATACAAATACAGTATTGCCTTCCTGTCTATTGCTAATACCTATATGCACATTCATTCAAAGGAAAATCATTAAAATAACAAGGTGAACCAGGTTTTAGGGTCATACTGGGGCCTTTTAAAGAAGACCTTTTATGTCTGTTTTTACATAAGCCACATACCTGACCTCTCTTGTGCTTCTAAATCCAACAAGAAGTACAAGTAGAAAGAGCAATACACTTTTTTGTCATACTGCCTGGACAAACTAATGGCCTACATGACCATCTTCATAATGTGGGAGAAGTCATCTTTACAAAGATAGTTTTATTTCATCTTCACATTACATACATGAGAAATATATGCCTGGTATAAGGTTACTCATTACTCCATGTTTTAAATATATATTCAGATCCCAAATTCCATAACGGTACCCTTTGGGAATCCAACAGGTTTTAGCCTGTTTCCTTTTCAAAATGCTGTGTGTTCCCTGCAATGGTCTGAATCACTGTTGAGATTCTTTTAATACTGATCTGCATATAAACCATGATCCCAATAGTAACCTGTGCTCATCATACTCTTTTTAGAACTTATTCTTGCACTAGAAGATCTAATGAACCAAAACAGATAGGGTAACTGACTCTACTGATGCTGTTCAGCTACAAAAAGACTGGTGTTTTACATTTTGCAGGCATAGAGGTTGCATCTAGTGTCAGCCTTTGCATTTAGTTTGTTACTCTTTATCAGTAATTCCTTGTTGGCATGATTAAATATTTGTGCTTTAGGAATTTGGCACTATATGGCTTAGGTTAATGATGTTATTAAACCTATCTCAGTTTTATCTGCATCTGGTAATTCCTGTTTCTGTTATATATTAGGAAAACTTTCTTAATCTGTTTATTCTTGATATTTTTAATGTTCTCTGTACTGCATGCTGGATAATGTTATGAACCGTTTCTGAAACCAAACTGGTTTGTCATCTAAAGAATTATTTACAGGTATGCTTCAGTGAGTACCCTGCTGGTTGCACATGGGCTCATGATCTGGTATTGCCTCCAAGCCCCTCTCACCTTCAATCCGTGCTGTACCTTTGGAGTTGTATAGAATGATGTGATGAACTGCGCTGTTACATGTGCAATGCTACATCACTGGTGTGATCTAGTCAGAGTCTGACATAGAGAATAGGAGAAGTGATTAACAGTTTAAAAGCTCAGATGTGTGTAGTTAAGGAAAAGTAGGTAAAATACACTAAACGCAGGTCATGGCGGAGTTGGATTCAGAAAGGAGTTTGTGTGTAAGGCAAAACAAGGTCCATGTTTTCACTGAAATTTGTTTGAAAAATTACTGGCCTTTTTGGAGAGCCTTTGGGGAATTTCTGTTTTGCAGTTTTCTTCAGTGAATAAATGTATCACAACCATGTTTAGTGTGCATGCCTTCCTATAGGTTGAACAAATTCAGTAAGTAGTCTGTCTGCTCAGAACATGCTGTTTCTGTTTTTTAATTTGTATTTTCAGAGGCTGTAGTCTTTAAAATTGGGGAATGTACTGTTTTTTCTGCATTCGTTAGAATACTCTCAGGTCCAAATCTTGTGTCACCTTTTTTGCATTGATATGTTATTTTCTCTATTTAATTTCAACACAATGAAGTGACTGAGAGGCTACATTAAAGGCCATCTCCTTTCCAGTTGCTGAAAAAATAAGAGAATTAGCTGTTAAGTATTTCTCCTAGTGTACAGAGCCCTCTCAATTCCTTTAGCAATGCATAATTATGGAAGTAAAATGGCACAGCCAGTGAATCCTTGTTGTAGATAAAAATAGATCAAGAAAATACTTTTTTTTTGAAGTGTTCAAATGGAAGAACCTGCTTTAAGAAGACTTTCTTCCAAATCTTAGAACCTGATCTTTGCCAGAAGTCTCAAGACTTTGGCTGGGAGTTGCGTATAGGACACGGCTTCCACATGTCTGGTTTCTTCCTTTTAATAAACAAATCTGCATCAATAAGGACCTCCAAATGAGTGCTCAGAGATCCATGACTCTGCTAATGCTTTGTGAAAATGAAGTAGACTGCTTTAAATAGAATACAGATGTTCATCCAGAGTGGTGTCAAACTTGGTTATTGAGGGATAATGGGCTTCACAATGTAAATGACAGTGGCACAGGGAACACGCTTTCCATTTTAAATACAGACAGCATGTAAAGCCCCATGCCTGCAAATCAATTAAGCTGGCTATTGTGGTTGAAATTTTCCAGGGCCAAAGTCCACCAGTGCAATAACTATCAAGTCTTTGTTAATAAATATTGAATGCTTTGTATATAACCCTGAAAAATGGTTAAATTCACAAACGGAAATTTGCATTTGCATCACATGTAACCAGGATGAACCATGATTAATCCACTGAAAAGAAAAACATGATTTTGTAGCCTGCATTCCTCATATTAGGAAGAATCTCTTACCTGAGGAGGAGATGCAGGATCAGGCTTGAAGTAAGGAAAAAGAAAGAATATTTACAGTGCATAAACATCTCATAATAAACCACACAGATGACAGCAGTAGCAGTAAAACAGGATCAGTTATTCATGCTCCAGGCACAGAGAACAGTGCAAGTGTATTTCCGACACATACAGATGAAAGGATGCCTAATATCAAGCCAAAAATACCTATGAATGTTTGCCAGCAGTCCTTAGTCAACACCATGGATGTGATCACCCATTCAATAGGGAGTTAATTTCTCAATATATGACTCTCTCTCTTCACTTTCTGGGCAAACATCTTATGAGCTGCATGATAAAGATCGTTTTAATGCCACTGGCACCTCAGAGTGGGGGTTGCAATAGGACACAATTCCACCTCTCTCTCTCTTCTCTGTAAAAGATAAAGAATGCAAAATTTTTAAGACAGTTGTGCACTTTTCATATGCTTCCATTCAAAATATACCAGTGCCTCCATCTCTGCAGGTGTCGAATTCTCTCTTCCTTTTGAGTTGGCTCTAAAATAATTTCAGAAATTACGTCCTTCTAAACCTTCTTTCTCATATTTCCTCAGCTCCTACCTTGGGAACTTGAAATGGTGGAAAGATGGGTAAAAGATGTTGAAAACTTTTCTTTTTGGTGTTTTCCAATGTATATTTTAGCCTAATTTTGACTCGGTGAAAATGAGTACAGTGTGTAACTTTATTGGTAGCTGTAAAAGAAATCACACAAGTTAAAAGCAACAAGCATTGACCATTAAAAGACTATAATGTCTGGTAGACCCATGGTTCAGTACATCTAAGCAAAATTGCTGCTGCTGTCCTGTGCATTGAAAAATGCTTTAATGATTATCTGTAATGTAATTCATGGTTGGGGTTTTTTCCCCCCTCTTTTTGCCTTTGGGTTTGAGCAAGACATCAAATACAAGAAAAAAATGGTCAACATAACAGCTTCAGAGAGGGCCAAAACTACTGTGATCATTAACTACTTGCTGGAAAAAAAAAAAATCATGCTGATAAAGTAAACTTGAAGTTCCTTTCTTCCTGTCTTCCTCTGAGCTGTATCTTTTCTCTCTTATTTTAGGTTAGCCTGAAGTTGGATGTGATTAAGAATGTTTTAAAGTTAATTGCATAGAATGCATATGGTTCATAAATATACACTTAGCACTTCAAACAACAAAACTGCTAGGTTCATTTGCCATATGTCTGCTATTTCATTTCTGAGGTGCTATTCTCCCCATTGAATTTCCCCCCTTTACTGTGTTTTGGTGACCTCTGCAGACTATTATAATGCCAGTAAAATTAGCTTATCTGTGATCAGCTGAAGGGGATGATAGAGAAATGATTCAAATGTAAATTTTACAAGGTAGAACTTGTCATCAGAAGCTGAATTTTATTCTTGATATAAATGGTTTCATTCATACACTGCAGAATAGGTGCTGATAAAATGAAGTTAAAAGTTGATTTATTCAGGCAGATAAGATAGTATCTAAAGGTATAAAAATTGACAAAATAGTACAAATACTTACAGATGTTGCAGTATAATTAGAAAGCAAAAACTATACAAAAATGAAGGTAATAAGTGGAGTTTATAGAAATAAGTATTTCTTTATTATTATTATGCAGTCTTGGAGGTATTTTAATGTTCTTTTTCCTGGGATAAAAATGACTAGTTGATATGCTAGAAGTTACATCTATGAAAAAATTTCACTTAGTTCTATATGAAATAAATATGGGTTGTGTGTGTGTCTATAGGTCCTGACCAGCTTGATGATGCTCTGTATCTGATGGTGAAAAACATGAGTCTTAATTTATAGCCTGCTTTTTAAACTTAAAGGGTTTTCCGTGTACTATATATCTGTTTATGGCACAGAATACCGTGGAGGAGTATCTGTGGCTCCACAGTTCACTTCTGGATGTTTAATAACAACAAACAATAAAATTTATTTAGTGATGGTAAAACAGAGGAACAGAAATTCCTGAGAGGGCCGAGTTCTGAAACATTTACTCAGCTGAAGCTGCAGGCAGTAAGTAGCGATGAAATACGAGTAAAAATATTCTGGCTAAACTAACGTATAAACCACTTCAATCTCTAACTTTCTTTGGGCTATTAAGAGAGCTTCAAATCCCTAAAGATCTTAGATTTCAGATTAAAAAGGATTAGCGAGGTGCAATTGTTATAAATAGTTGTTATGGACAAAAGAGCACTGTCTTCCAGTCATTTATCTGAAACAACATTCATATTTGGTCCTTGTGCTGCTGGAAAATTTTCATAAAAGATGCGTGTATGGCACAGTGCAGCACTGTGTTGGATAGTCCCAACACATCGACAAGAAGAGATCCCCACTCACATTGCAAAAAGCAGCATTCCTGCTGTAGTCCGGGTGCAGCCCCAGGCCAGTGCAGCTAACGTGGCAGTCTCTGCACGCAGTTCAACTTTCTGGCATTTACACACATCCAGTTCAGTTGCAAAAACATGCACGAAATGCTTTCTTCTGAAGAATGTTTGATTATTGCTTATTTTATAGCTGATATTTATAGCTTCATAGACTTCCCATGTGTCTATAATAACTTACCTGTATTCAGAAATATTTAATGTGATGGTCAGGAGGCAAATTTCTATGTGAAAATTCTCAGATGTAGAGTAATTGAATTGTGTTTATCCAGAAGACAAGAACTGTGAAAAGTAATAAGGTTTGGGATCTCTGAACTGGGACAAGCAGGGCATTTGAAAATATTTTATGAAAAGTGAGAAAGATTGCAAAATAGTTAGTAACTCTGAGGTAGTGGTAATGAATGTTGAACGGTGTACATACTGTGGGACTAGAGACTGATGGGATGACATGGATTTTAGTGGCCAGGACACTTACCCAGGATGTGGAACATCTGAACTAATATCCTGGCTTCATATTGCTTGACTAGCAATTCCCATCCTGAACTTGTAATTGATCTTGGGGGAAAAAGCTTTTTCCTGAGGATGAGAAGTTGCTGTAATAAAGTTCTGGTTTTACCAATTAGCATTTTGTAATTGAGGAAAAAGTATTTAATTGCATCAGCTCCGATATGAACACAGGGGAATCTTTTAGAGAAAAAACACAAACAAACAAAAGTCTTTCAGCAGTAAGTCCAAGCAGGAAACTGGAGATGTGAATAAGTCTCAAACTCCCAAAGTTGTCATGTGAGGTTTTCGAGTACTTTACTGCTGGCTTTCTGTCCTGCCCTATGTTACCTGGGTAATTTGAGGCCTTTATTCTCTGTGGATTCCAGTCAAGAATTTTCATAAAATTTGACTAAAATCTTTCATGCAGATAAATATGAATGCATAGTTTTAGTTCAAAAAGTCTGTGAAAAATCAAGTGTACACATTAAGAAAACAAAATAGCATATGCATACAGAAAGCCAGAACTCCTAAAATGTCTGTTATCCTATGCAATAAAATACTCTTGCGTAGTGCTGCTGGAAGGATTGAAGAAATTAGAGCCTTTTTAATTATTGTTTTATGTGACCAGTCCAAAGATAAAATTGCTGATGAGTGTCAGTCCTCAATAATTAATAAAATACATGTTTTCCTTAATGTCTGCACTGTCTCCTCCCTAGTAAAAATGATTCTGATGCCAAAAATGTGTTTTGTTATATTTGTGTTGAACAACATAATTTCATTTGTCATTGGTGATGCCATGATCTTCAGGGATGTTTTGGAAGGTATGTCTCAAGCCTCCTTTCTTGCAGCAGTGGGTCTAAATTTGGACTTGGTTGCAGGGTTGTGTGCAAGGGCCCCAGCGCTGCTACCCAGGCAGGATTTTAGTGATGGTGTCACTTTTTTTTAAAAATTACTTTTATTTTTTTAATCTGTCAAGTTGTAGCTGCTTGCCAAAACCAAGCATACTCATAATCTTTGATTTTTCATTTCTGGGTTGGAGAGAAAGGCAGAATATCTAAATGGGGATGGGGGGGTAACTGCTGCAGAAAAAGTAAATTCTCTAGCTCCATGTCAAAGGATGGAAAGTGAAGGCTGTTGCCTCACGTCCTGGCTGGTGTGTGGCCCTGTTGACAAGGCAGCCCATTGCCAGGGGAGCCAGGCCCCACCTACCTGCAAGTGTAGAGGGGAATTGGGTCAGGACAGAGATTCCTGATGCTGCTTCCCATAATTTGTCTATAGAGAATTGTTTTACACAAATCATCATTATAGGCAGACATGAATGGAAAATGTAAAGGAAATAAATTTGACAGATCTGTTGTTGCTGATTTCACGCAGTTGAACTTAAGCACTGTTGGGTCTTCATTGGTTCTGTTTCACATGAGATGAATATGGACAGTCAGCTGAAACAGGAGATACTCAAAATCATGCTGAGGGTTAATCTTTTACAACCTAAAGAAATTTCCTGAGCTGACCCTCATCTGTGCTTTTGGAAATAAAGGAATCATTTGGCCAACGCTTTCTCCATTTGCAATTAAACATGCTGGCAGCTCTCCAATGAGTGCTCTATCAGCAGGAATATTTAGCAGCACAGAGGATATCATTTCAATACACTGACCCAGGCTGTTGCCAGATGGACTAGAGGACTGTTTAGTGAAAGTAAATCTACAAATGTTTTTGTGAGCAAATGAAACCACTTCTGATAATGGGTAGCAGCATGATACAGGGATAAGGAAAGAAACACGTGTTTCTTCATTCTTTTCAGGGTTTTTCTACCCTTTTGTTTTCCTTTGTCTCATTTGTTTTCATCTTAGCTTGAAAAAGAGACTATAAATCTTCTTTTAAACTGTATTATCTTTCATTTTGTGCCAAACTATGAAGTGGCATACAGCAGAAGTGCTTGTTCGTACCAGCAGCTGAGAAGCCTGCTCTGAGCCCAGGAAATGGGGAAAGAGCTGGGGAAAACTGCAGCTCTCCACAGCTGCTGCTGGTAATTCTGCCTGGCACTGGTTCCGGTAATGCTACTGGGGAATGGGAGCTGGCCGGACTGGCATGAGCAGTCCACTACTGCCCTTGTTTCTTGCCGTCCATCTCGTGGCAGGGTTCGGCGTGGTCCTCATTGCGATGTGCTGGTTCATGGTCGTGGAAGTGCAAAGGTAGCTTATGAATCAACTTTTCAATTCCATTCTCCAGTAAATGAGCTTCATGCAGTGTTTGTTATGTTGACAGCTGACATTTAGCTTTGATTATGTTTCATAATATTTTGGAGCCTGGATTTGATGGCATAGGTTTTAAAAGTAATGAAGACTTCAAAATAATGAGACTTCAGCATTTGGCTGCTAATGCCATGGTAAGAGATGAGGGAGAGGGGGCGGACCTGCTTGATCTGTACAGACTGCAGTGTGTGGATGGCGATAAACTATATGAGGGTTTCTTTAAGAAATTGTCTTTTTGTTGCTAAAACTAAATAACTTTAGACAGTTCTTGGTTGCAGAAAGATTACTACATAACTGTTTATAGTAATTATTTATTTAACCTAATTAAAGTAATCATCCATTCAAGAATTTCTTTGGGATGCTTAAGGATTTTCTGATTTGGGAGAGGTTTTCCTTGTCCTGTTTTAAAAGAATAGTTCTATCTAACTACTGCATAGCAACTGTTTTTAAAGTTGTAGGTTAGAGAACATAGTATACATTACCTTCTTACCACAGGTTTCATCTGTGCATTTGTACTTGTATAAGATCACCAGGCCTTGATCTTGTTGCTGCTAAGCACTGTCTCCTTGCAATAATGAATGTCTTGCTGTAAGAGGATTTCAGCTGGGCAGATGTACCTTAATGTCTTGCAGCAGGATTTACTATTTTATAAGACTGATTCTGGATTATTGTGTTCTTGGTTTGAATGTGGCAAATACTGCCCATCCTGGGACACAGGTTAAAGGAACAGTGCTTGTGGGAAGGGAGCTTGGACCCATACAAATGCAGAGATCTTGTACTACAAACAAAACAATTTAATTAAGTTCAAGTGTATAATTAACTATTATACTCAAACTAGCCTGTACTGTACTTCTGAAATAACAAATTTCCAGCAGTGATCTGAAGCCGGCTGAATCCTATTATGCAGGAGCATAACTTCAGTATCATTGATAATTTGGTGTTGTATTTTATTTGAAACTCTTGATAGTTGTTTATAGTTAAGTTTCTGAAATTGCCACTATGCAAGTGCCTTTCCAGTGTACCTTGTGGAGAAAAATCATTTTGGCAAGGTGAAGCTCCAATCTGTGATTCCAATACATAGTTTTATGAACAAAGCCATCTGTTTGCTAGAGGTGGTTTTTAGAAGGCATTAAGGCAATTACTACAGTTGCCCGAGCTACTGTAGTGGAGAAAGTCTGCCCGGAAGGCTTTGCATGCCCATCAGGGCAGTCCTGGGGGATGCCCAGGGCCCTGCCCTGTCCTGCAGAACACAGTAGTCAATGCAGCTGATTAAAGAGCGGTGATCACACCCTATTAGTGTTACAGAAATCAAATATATAGAAAGAGGCTCATTTGCTAAATCCTTTGGGTGTTTGATGTGTTGGCTAATGTAATATATTTCATTACCATCAAATCTTGTTGCCTGATTTTTTTTTTTTTTTCATGGTTGTTGTATTACTTTTAGTTTGGTAGAATCATCCTAGTTGGGATTGAGCCCTACAGGATGTAGCTGCTGTTTAGTAGCTTCCTCAATGTTTCATTCACACCTTTCATTGTTGTATCTCAACCTCACCTTGGCTGTTGTTTCATCGTTGTTATTGTTGTGGATTTCCTGGAACAGCTGCTGTTTGATTTAACATTCAGCATTTCAGCAAAATGATGATGTCTTGCTGGAAAATTAAGTACAGGGGTATGGAAGAAATCCCAAGAAATACATAGTTTTCTGTTTCAGCGGCAGACTTTCAACTTCTTCTGTAAATGCCTACCTTCATATTCCCTATCACATATACCTGGGGGGCTTTGTTGTTGTTGGATTTTTTTTTTTCTTAGGTACCTACTTGCCACTCTTATATGGGAAGAAGTTGGCACTGGAGTTGAATGTTGGAGTTGGGTGTTATCCTTTTGTTCTTGCTTCTTAAAGACTTCTTTCTAATGTCTTTAATATTCTTATGCTTTTGCAAATGTGCATGTCTGAAGTACTGCTGCAAATTAATTTCCTTATGTAGTTCTTTTTTATTTCCTCCTGAACGCTATTGGAGAATAAAATCAAATGTATACGGTGTGCACCAAATGGGATTGCCCCTTCCTTTAAGGTCTAGTTATTGTAGACATTTGCTCTTGCTGTGCAGAAAAATAATGTTAACAGCTGCTTAATCTAGTTAGAAATGCATCTTGCTGTGTATTAAAAATGACTTCTACTTATCTTTTCTAGTGGTATAATTTGTAAAATCACATTTATAAAAGTGAAACAGCCTAAATGTAACCTTGTTCATTCTTTTTATGTGGTTAACATACAGAGGGTGAACATTTCAAAGGTCTTTGAGCATATGACAATTAAAATAGACACCTAGGAGATATCAGCCTTTTTAGGCATTATAGTACTCCTAGAAATCTTGCCCAAAGGGCTTATAGTGGTGCTAGATTATTTCAATTAAAAAAAAAAAAAAAGAAAAGAAAAGAAAAAAATTATCCTGCTTCTTTTCAAATAGGATTCGCTATTTCTGGAAACTATTAAATGTTCAGATTGAGGACCCACCCTTTATAAATTAATGCAGCACAGAAGAGTAATTAAATTTGGTAATCTTATTAAAGCTTTTAATAGAATTGATCATTTCAAACAGTTTTTCTGGTTATTGGGATTTCTTAACAAAGGAGTCACTATTGGATTATTACTGCTCTTTTCCAGTTGCAGTTTGTTTTCAGCTACCATGCAAGATAGTCTTTCCAGGACCTTGATTTATTTCTGTTGAAGATGGGACCAGTGTGCAATTCCACAAGGAGATGAGAAGCTCAGCCTGGAGCAGAACACTACAACTGTTAGCCAGGAGTTTAATGATTTTTTTTCTAAAGCTGATTACAAACTTAGATCTAACATCTATTTTGAAAATTCTTGTTCATTAAAGCAAAAAGTTAGAGAGCAGTCAGCTTTTGACTTTTTGTAAGTATATTTAGTAACGTGCTTTCTGAATCAAATAAGTTGCTCAAATCTACCTGGTTTGATTCTTCAGTAAAGAACACTTCCAAGGTTTCAGCAGTATATGGTTACTGGGAAATAAATAAAATCCTTATTCCCATTTTGTTTCATTTATAAACTCTTAAAGTTGTACTATTGCGATATCATAAAACTGTAGCATTCCTATAAAATTGCTTTGCATGGCTGTAATTATTTTTACAGAACTTTGCTCATTGTTCACAATTAAAAACAAAACAATGTAAAAAGGCAGGAATAATGATGCTAAGCAATTCTATTTATTATAGCAGTAAGTTCTACAGTGTGGATGTGTATATTTTCATTATGTGTGTAAGCATATATATATTTAAATTTGCTGCCTTGTTTGGAAGCTGTTACTTCTGGCCTCCTTCTCCATGCCATTTATGACTTCTCCTCAATCCTCTCTTTTCCAAACTGAAAAATCCCACTAATTAATCTCTTTCTGCATGTCATTCTGTACCTTTGATTAATGTTATCTGCTCAGTGATATCTAATACTGAGATATCTTTTACAGATGTGAGAGACAAGAACTGCATTCAGTATTAAAGGTGGTCGGTGATAGTAAACTTAAAGGAAGCAAGAATACATTATAAATAATTGCTTTATTAGTTCATAGATTTGTGGACATGTGGCTGATTTTCCTGTCATACCATACATTTTTGGTTAATCTACAGGTCAGAATCAGGACTACACAGTAAGATTGCTTACTGCATAGGAGTAGGACAGTAGGCCAGGTTAATACAATAGCAAAGCAGAGAGAACCACAGTTTCCATGCCTAGAACAGGCCCTTCAACAAGATACTTTCAAACTGTAGATAATACTTAATCTCGTGCCATCTTGTCAACACATCCCAATCACTTGCCTCCAGCCTCATCACAGCCGAAGTGACGGGACAGGAGCCAGTACTCTGCAGGCAGCAATGCCACTAGAGAAACAAAATAAAGTTTGTTCTCGGGCCTTAATTCTGTCCCAGCCTCTCTTGAGAGAGCTGATATAATGACATACCTGGTGTAATTACAGCACTTTTCAACAATATTTACTTGTTTAATAGAGACGTGTACTGTGAAAACTTTTATTGACATAAAATAGTAATTAATGTCAGACCAAAATTTTTCATTTGTTCCTTACACTTAAAATGCTTCTCCAGAAATAAGTGTTGTGAGATTGCTTCAGACCTCTGTGAGCGTTTGCTGTTATAGATACCATTTATTTTACTTTCACTGCTGAAAGATTTATTGTAAGAAATGTTTGTGAAAAGATTGATAGACCTCATTTCAGAAACACTTGCAGAGGACTCAGGCAGCTGATTTGCAGGTACCAACTTCCAGGCTTCTTTGCAAAATAACTGAGTGAGGAAAACCAAAGCAGTAAGGACAGAAGGCTCCTGCAGGTTTTCGGCCATTTCTGTGCTGTGATTGCCTATCCTCTCAAGTGTCGTGTAGGAGACAATCAGATGCCAGTATAAATCTTGACTGTCTTCCTTTTATGTTCAGTGACTGGGGGCAGAGGAGAATGCTCCGCTCCTGCCCTTTCGAGATTTAGTGCGCAAAGCAAAGGAGCAGCTGTGGGCACTCATTTGCCTCCCGTTAAAACACACAATCTGAGAAATGTATCTGCCGCTCATCTCAGTGATACCTGCTGTGCTTTTACAGGAAGAGCTGATGCGTATGTCCCTTGCTTATCTAAGATTCACTGCAGTCAGTGATAGAAAGGGGAAAAGATGCCTCTCTGACTCTCCAGCACATCGGTATTGGAGAGCTCTCACTGAAATTGCACAAGTAAATCCACAGTGTTTGATCTAAGCCCTTCCTTGTACAGAAAAGGTCAGTTTTAATATCAGGGACATCTGCTTAATCACTCCCCTATTATCTCAAAATTCTCAGTAAACTATTTTCAGTATCATCACCATGATTAAAGCTCTAGTAAAAGACTCTAGGAGCTACTAGACTGACATTAAAATTAATCTTAGCTTTGCTAATTATCAGTCTTATTCCTATGAAAATTAGACTTTGTGTTAATCTCTTTTATCAAGCAATACTATGTACTAAACTAGAAAAGGAAAAAAATCTTGATTTGACAAAAAATGAAGCAAAAAAGGAAACAAATTCCTGCAAGGTTCCCCCTGCCAGCTGATTTTCATGCGAGTCTGGTGACTTCAGAATGTTGAAAGGTAGAAAGAAGGACAGTCCAGTGGTGAGAATTTGGATGCATTCTCTTATTCTTTGGCCTCCAACTATGCTCAAAGAACAGGATTTCTATGTGCCTGAGGAAATATATAATTCCATCACTAATTCCTTTAAGTGAAACAATTTTTAAAATTTCTGTCTTCAGACTGTATTAAAACAGCTGCACTTACTTGAGGAATGCTGTTTGGTATAACTACAGTTTATCTGCTTATAATAGAATTTCCTGACATTTAAAGCATTCAAAAAAATTACCCTGTAGTACTCTGAGTCTAATAAAGACTTACATCTTTGATATGAAAGGCTTACCAATGTAAAAGTTTGCCAACTAACGACTAGGCACTTTGGAAATCAGATAATGGCATTCGTTAAGTTTTTTGAGAGGGCCAAAACAAAATATTTCTTGTTTAAGTACCACCTCCTCCTACAAATAGATGCCTCTGTTCTGGACTCATGAGCTACAGACTCTGCCTTGCCAGCAGTATGAAAACAGTCTGGGTAGAGAGGGAGTGGTTTAGGTGAAGGAGTCTGTAAATATTTTCATGTACAAGTGATAAAGATGGTTTCTTTAGTGGTAGTATAACATGATGCCTGTGCCTACAAGAAGCTACAAGATTATGCATTAGTATGTTACGTGTTTGGCTGTTCACGTTGTGTTGAAGTGCATCCCATTTGCCTCCTGAACTTACCTTTAGGATGCTTTCTGGACTTCTGCAAGAGAAGGGGAGCCCTACAGGGGTACAGACAGGGACTTCCATACAGGAAGTCATAATGTCATCATTTGTGATTAATCATGCAGTATGCTTGTGTCCAAGAAAGCAGTTTGGTGTGCTGGGAGCAGCTTTTAGATTAGCTGTTGATAGCTCTGTGCATTACTTCTGTTTGTTTTCATCACATTTACAGTATATAGCTAATTTCAAGTGCAGTTTTAAAATGCAAAGTGAATGTAAAACATTCCTCAATAACATTAATTAATGAATCAGTATGGTAGTGCTTAGCTCTCACTCTGTCAATATGCACCAAATGCTTCATATAACCGCAAAGGTACTGACCAGTAGACTCTGGCACAAGGGGTTTTATATTGGTGCAATTTATCCTTTACCCAGGGCCTCAACTAATTACATTGGCTTTAGTATAAGCTATTTTCAGATGCTTTTGGACATGTTTTTTAATGTATTGTACACATGAGCATATGATTTGACTGAAGTCTTTTTCCAGGTGTGTTAAATTTGCCTGCTCAAAACTGAATTTAGCTGAAGTCCCCTTGACTCTTAGTGTTTGAGCATGGAGTCTGAGGTTTAGGGGGGATTTTGTCTTTTTTAAATAAAGTGAAGTCTTCTTTTCAAGACATTTGATAAAATGAAGGCCTTCCTTGATTCTTGAGGTTGTGTGTTCCAGTACTGCAATTCTAACGGTGGTATGGGTTAGATGTGGGGTTGTTTGCTTTTTAATCTGTGTGAGCAATTAAATTTTCATGAGAAGTATTTGCTATGCTGTTTTTCACCTTATTATAAGCAGTACTGTTAATGGCATTTTTTCACAGCATTATAGCAAAAGGGGGGGGTTATATATATTTTCAGTTATAAACTGTCCTAAATATTTTCTGTAGGCTAAGCATTGGCTTAAGATTTCCAGACATCTATTTCAAAACCAAATTCAATTAAAAACTGATCTTTTATGACTCTTAGCCCATAATGTTGAAATATCTTGGCATTTTGAGAAAGATAGAACTTTAAAAGGTCTCAGGTTTTCTTGAGGAAACCAGAGACATTTTCAACAGTATTTATTTCCCATCTACTTTAATAAACATGTTTTCATGTAATATACAGTTGATATAATTGGCTACTCTTAAAAAAAAAAAAGTCATGTTTTCTTTTATATACATGTATCTTCTTAAATCAGTCATGTTTTTCTCTCTTCATTTAATTTTTGATAACAGTATTTAAAAATATCACCAGCAGAAGTTTTCAGAGGCTAACTGTAGGGATTTAGAGAATTTGCAAGCCTGGAATTACTTATTTTGTTGGAGACTTGTGAATCAGACCTTCAGGAGTTCTTGGTCAAACTTTCATCTGTTCTTGTGCAGCACAGTGTTCAAGGATGTCATTTACTTTCACGTGTAGAACAACATAGAGTTTTTTGTTGTTTGGGGTTTTTTTGTTTGGGGGGGAGGGTAGTATCAAATACTATATGAAACTGAAGGAGGGCAGCCTTTCTACTAGCCTAATGAACTGGACTGAATTTCAACAGCAAGAAACTGTTGTTCCTGTTCCTACAGTGTTTGTTGTGTATCTGTCATCTTCTCTAGAAAATGTTCTCTGTTGGCCTAGATTTCTTCTCTTGAAATTTAACGCTAGAAATCTTTAAAGGGAATGGGGAGCAGGTGATCCTTCCTTGTCCTCGCTGTACAGTAAGATGTTATTTCCAGTGTCAAAGAGCACCTGGTCCTCCTCCTAGGGAGTGTGTGCATGTTTGTGTAGCCGGGCTTGCGCACCCTCTCATCCTCACTGTTATCCTTGCTCTCAAAAAAGACCTGTTGACCTTGTATGAGACTGTACTGTGGGGACTTTTACAAGTTGCACATTTTTCAGGAGAAATTAGGTTTTGTTATACTTAACAGCTTTTTGTGTGTGTGTTGATTAAATAGCAGATTGTTTTCATGCCAAAATCTCTTTGCATATAGCTTAAAGACAAGGTGGAAACTTGACATTGTTACTTGAAAGTTGCCAGAATGAATGTGTCTGGTAAATTAAAACAAATAAATGTACTTCTGGTTTACTGTCTATGGGGAAAATTAGTTTTCACTTGAAAATGTTGGAGTGCTAGCAAATTGGGAATGTTAATTTATCCTTGCTCATGCTTATAGGCTTTTTATTCTCAGGTGTTTAGCACATGTTACTGTTTAAGCTCCTTTATGATTAAAATGCCAGTCCTGCTTGGCCTCATAATAATTATTAGTGAGAATGAGAGCATACCCAGCCAAACACTGCATGGGTATTTGAAACCAGTTTGAAGCAGACGCAACATTGGCTTGTAGGAGGTGGCTCTGGATCCCTTATGGGCATACGTCTGTTTTTTCAGACATGTACCTAGGGTGCATGGGTCAGGGAAGAGCCCTTTAGGATGCCCTAGATCTGGGCTGCAGAGAACTATGTAATCTTTCCTGCACTTTGAGGAAGTGCTGGGAATTTTGCTACTTTAATAACATTGTTAAAGGTCAGCACCAGCTCACACCAGTTAAATAACAGAAATAGGCTGTTCTAGACTCACTGTCTCCAAACAAGGGCTTTGTAAGTGTGTATATTAATTATAGTGGTCCCTCTTTCCGTGTCTTTGGGACCCAGTTTGCCTGCTGTCTTCCCTACCCCATATGCACTTTTTAAGCATAACTGAAGGAGAGTGGGTTAGAGATTGGTCATCTGGCTCAATATAACTGGCCTTTGAAAACATAAATAAATAAATCACCAAGCATCTGCCGAACTGAAAATAACATTTTCACCCTTTGAGTGATGTCCCTTGTTCATTACAACAGTGTATAGCTATACACTTAGCATTTCTTTGGAGCGCACAGTATTACAGCTGTTCCATGCAATCCCAAATTCAACTTGTGTTTACTTTCCTTGTCTAAAATTGGAATAGAAATATATCGGGAGGTTTCTTGCGGAAGATTTCTCAGCTCCAGTTGGTGTGGACCCATTTCTTATAAGTACAAAGAATGGGGTTTCCCCTTCAGCAATTTTTCTGCAGCCCCAGCCACACCCACCTAGCACTTCCCAGTTACTAGGAATGGAAAATCAGGTAATTTATCCCAATATTGGACTGATGAGGATGATAAATCCTAGACCTGCAGATGGGCACAAAGCAAAGTCTATGGAATAGTGACATATAGTGACACATTAGAGAAGCAGAACTGGGTTCACAAGCTGGGAAGTCGTAATGCCTGGTTGACAGCTCTTTCTCTGAGAGGCTTTCCATAGACATATGGGCACTGAATCTGAGCTTGTGTCCTAGTTTCAGCTGGGATAGAGTTAACTGTCTTCCTAGGAGCTGGTATGGTGCTATGTTTTGAGTTCAGTATGTGAAGAATGTTGATAACACTGATGTTTTCAGTTGTTGCTAAGTAGTGTTTAGACTAAAGTCAAGGATTTTTCAGCTCCTCGTGCCCAGCCAGCGAGAAAGCTGGAGGGGCACAAGAAGTTGGCACAGGACACAGCCAGGGCAGCTGACCCAAACTGGCCAGCGGGGTATTCCATGCCACGTGATGTCACATCCAGTATAGGAACTGGGAAGTGGGGGCGGGGAATCGCCGCTCGGGGACTGGCTGGGTGTCGGTCGGCGGGTGGTGAGCAATTGCACTGTGCATCATTTGTACATTCCAATCCTTTCATTATTGCTGTTGTCATTTTATTAGTGTTATCATTATCATTATTAGTTTCTTCTTTTCTGTTCTATTAAACCGTTCTTATCTCAACCCGTGGGTTTTGCTTCTTTTTCCCGATTTTCTCCCCCATCCCACTGGGTGGGGGGGGAGTGAGTGAGCGGCTGCGTGGTGCTTAGTTGCTGGCTGGGGTTAAACCACAACAGCTTGTCAGTAACCAACACGCCAGTCTTACCTTTAACCCTTCCCTTCAGAACAAATGTTGTTCTCTTGGATATAACCTGCTTAGGAGAAACCATATGTAACACATTAAATGGCTTCACATAATCACTGAGGGACAGTTATTTGCTGTGTCACATAGTTAACATGCTGTATGACATGCCATAATGTAGTGTGGCAAGATGTTATGACTTTGCAATAATTAAAATACAAATGAAAAATTGGTTAATTTATGTGGCATCATCATTTATCATACTAGAAAGCAAATGTATGGTCTACAGTAGGGCCAATGTATTAAAAAAAAAAAAAAGATTCAAGTAGCTGTCAGTGGAGTTCACATATATCTGAGAAACATTCCTCTGGGCTCAAATTTTTATGTGTAGGAGAACAAAACAAGAATCAGTGCCTGGAAAATGGATAATAAAAGATTATTTTCCATTTAGAATTGAATGTTAGGTTTTAAGGGGGGGTGTGTATGGAAAATTGAAGTGGAGTTTGTAACAGATGGTATCTGAACTTCTATAAATTCACTTGCTTGAAGAACAGCTGGAAATAAGAGAGAACAACATTTACAGCACTTGCAGTAGTAGTTGAAAATAGGCAATTCTTCTACCAAGTTACTTCAGTGTTGTCCTGCAAGCAGTATTTATTTTCAGAATTACTCTTGATCAAGTGGGGTTTTTTTCTAAATTTATCTTGTATTTTGAATGGCTGAGGATGTGTTGCTTCGCTGTGTCAGTATGTATTAATTGAAAGTTGTTTGTCTGCTTGTAATATTTGATGCATCGACAACAGTGCAATTCAGATGATGTAACTCCATCTGTACCACATTCCAAGTATTTATAGTTGTCCTTATAGTCATTTAAGGACTCTCCAGAAAAATACTTTCTTATGCTCTGTGCTCAGCATTTGGGATAGTTTGTTTTTTCAATCGCCTATCTCTTTATGTGTATGCTTATAGGAATATCCAAAAGCTAGCTCTAAAGTTAATCAAATGTAATAGAATTCTACTGGGAACAAATGCTGAGCAAGAAAACAGAAAATATATTGTAACTGAAGTCAAGGGAATTTGGATAGCTTATACCAGCTGATTATTTGACTCTTAGGGTTTAGTTTGTGTAGGATAAATTGTTCACAGAAACATACATAGTTAGAAGACTTTCTTTTTAAACCACTTCCATCTCCCACATAACTAGCAAAACTAGGAGTATTTTCTAACGGTCTAAAAGAACCATATTCTTTGCGTGAAATGACTAACTCTTCACTAATGGCCACAGCATAGCATAGCACAATACCTATCCAAAAATCATAAACTAATTTTGCAAAAATATACTTAATCACTCTGAAAGACAGAAATTTATCCACATGCAAATTTTGTAATCGACACAACATCCTCTCATCTTACTGGAAACAGCAGGTAACGCATCCGCCTCCTGTCCCTTGCTCTGTAGTACTCCAACCTGGAACATTTCTTGGGGGTTTTGATTTCTTTCCCTTTGAGAGAAATTTTAAGTGGCATTTGTATGGCAAGACTGTGGAGGGGACTGGAGATGAATTCTGCACTGTTTATAGCATAGATAAGATGAGGGAAGTCTGGGCATTTTTCTGTGCTGTTGCATAGGCTGTTGAACCCTAAAGTTCCTCTGGGCAGATGTTTTTGTGCCAAGTGAATTTGGAAAATTGCAGCTTATCATTGTGCCTCTCCCCTAAGTTACAGGCCTCTCTGATCTTGGTAGTGAGGATGAAGAAACTCCTGTTGTGTCAGGAGGCAAACTCTGCAGGTCTTAACCCTTCACCTGGGGAGCCATGCTGGTTAGTATGTTTTGTGGAATTTCATCAGTCCTTCAGTGAGTTTCATCCCCCAGGAGCTACCATCATCCTTTAAAACATTCTCTTCTCCTTTCTTTCTTAAGCCCAATTGGAGCTGTAGGTGTACTATCTCATTTCCCCAAAGCCACAGGTTAATAACAGCTTTCAGTTGTTACTGCTGATATGAGCCAATGTTGATTCAGTGACTTAAGGTGGGTAGCTCTATTACATCACCTCCTTTCTGAACTCACATGTAACGAATTACTAAAGTCAGCAGTGCTGCCTGAAGTGCTTATGTGAACAACTAAGGCGAGAGTATCAAACCTCTAGGCCAGAAAGTACTTTATACACTCACACCTAGAAATCATGAAGCTGGGGTCATGCCACTACTCATTTTGTCCGAAGCTTAGAGAAAGAAATAAATCTTGAAAGAAGCTGTTAAAGATTAATTTTGAGAAAGGTCAGCTCCTCAACATTTTCTGGATTCCAGAAATACTTGTTCTTTCTGTTGCAATGATGTTGGCAGTTTAAAATATGGGCTTGGACTTGATGGGGAGGGGGGTAATCTATTAATCAGCACTTCATCGTCTACAATGGCTTATCTTCTCTTTTCTGTAATTCCTCTTTTTAGTTGGACATCAGCATTGTCTACATACTTCATATCATCCATCAGCAGGAATGAATGAAGTACACAGCAATATATCAGTTTGACTAAGCTCAATAAAGTGAAGGAGAAGCAGAAAATTATTGCAATAATCTTAAGTCTTTAATGATAGTGGAGTTAAATATATATCATTTTCTTTACTCATTACTATAGTGATAAAGCCCTGTGCTAGTACATAGTTCTAATGTGACATAAAAAGTATCTTCTTATTCTGTTAGTAAAACAAATTTTTTTTTTAAACTTTGGGACAAACGATATCTGAACTGTTTAATATTGAATACCAGAGTTCCAATAGATCTTGGAGAATACTTCTTCCAAACTTTATATAAAAAAATTAACTAAGCTTTTGAAGGAATTAAGTTCACTCCAACTGTGCATCTTTCCTGTGTGTTTGACAACCAAAAAAAAATGTGTATTAAGTTTTCAGTGAAAGAGATTCAGCTGTTCCAAAGAATGAATGGCACTCATTTTTGTCTTAGTTAAAAATACTTGCAGATGTTTCATTAATAAACTGTAGTGTCCTCCTATGAGAAGAGATTAAAATTTGATGGGAATGCAGGAAATGTTCTTGCTGCTATTTGTGTGAAAGTTTTCCCAGCTTTGGCAGAGCTACACGATGGAAAGGGTTTATTAGAATTGGCTGACAAATGTTCTGAGGATTCTGTGGCTGTGTAGCAAGCACTACCCCAGGGCTGCAGGGACTCAGCTGAGCTGTCCCAGCACATTTGCCCTGGGGCTATGGGTTTTGATTAGACTGGACCTTAAAGCAAAACCAGAGATGCTCTTCCTGTCCTTGCTGACATAAGGCTAGGCAAAAGCAGGGAAGACAGGAGACAGACGAGAGAAGGACGAAAGAGGTGTTATGGCAATTGCAATCTGGTGAGGCTGAAGTAGGCTAGAGCTGCCTGGATAGAAGACTCAAGCTGATGTCACGGTGGGAGGAACAGCAGACCCACATGAGTGGGAGGGTGAGACACAGAGATGGAAACAGGAACCATAGGGGGCCCTGGAAAAGACTGGTAAGTAGGTGTGACAGAGCATGGAGCAGAGGCAGAAGAGAAGATAATGCTGGAAGACCCTCTGTAGGATGAGGTGAACAGAGGAGGTCTGTGAACAAGAGCACATTAGCCCCACCAGAAATGGAACAAAACCACAAAACCTGCATCACAGATTTCTCTGCTGTTAGTGTTAATGGGTTCCCAGCAGTTGTGTTAATGGGTTCTCTGCTTATTAAACTTTGAGAGGGACATTAACATAAGGCTGAATTACGAAATTTTAGAGGGAGCTGAAGGAACAGGTTCAGATTAATTTACTGGTTTTCTTCTTTTAGCCTAGGACATCCCTGCACAGAAACTATATCAAGGTTAAGGTTTTGAGACTTGACATACAAGTTCAGAAGTGTTGGAATCACCTGTACAATGATGGATGGGTCTACGCAACAGCAGCAGGGAAAAGACAGCAATGTTTTGGCAGTCCGTTTGCCAGTTCTTGCAAGAGGACTGACTCAGAACACGCACAGCCTCAATCAGTGAGAAACTTTCCAGGTAAAGAGTAATCCATGCAAAGAAAAACAAGCTCTTTCTTGGTGAAAGGGGTGTAATATGAAGTCATTGCTTTTAATGAAACTGTTCTGAGTGAAACTGAACTTTGCTACTTCAAAGCATGTGTAATTGTTGGTTTTGTTGCTTTATACATCTCTCCATAGTCCTGAGAATTGTGGTCACATTTTAGATAAATGGTGATTATGAAAACAATTTATGGATTAACATGAATTAAACTGAGGTTCTTTCATAGGAATATTTCAGCAGTAGGAATGAGAGGCCTAAATGGCACTTGTTGTATAGCTTCTAAAAACTGCACTTTCCACTGTAGGTTAGGCTTAGAATCAAAGCTCTGATTTAAATTCTCCTTAATAACTTTATGTGATAACTTTTCTTTTCTGTGCCCTCTAAATTACTTTGTCTATTCTAGATAAATTGATCTCATCAAGACTGAAAAGGGCATCTTTTTTGAAGCATCAAATCTTTCTTGCTAGAATCTAGATTTATTAACTTCACATTATGAAGTTAATAAATGTTGTCCCTCTCTCCCTTCTGAGGCCTTTGAGGATGGAATGGACTGAATGCTTAGAGGTTTAGGATATTTATGTGTAATGAGAAGTCCTTAAAAATGAATTGCACCTTTAACTTAGGGGCTGACACCTTATGTTTGGAAAAGGCACCTTTTGAAGGTTTTGTTGTTGTTGCTGCTCTTTTTTGTTATTTGAAGAAATCCATTTGGGACTTTCAAATCTGTTCTCTCAGACATTCAGTGTCTAGTAAGATGTTCAGCTCCTTGCTTCAGGCTCCAAATGGAGATTTAATGAAATGAATAGTTTTAAAGCACCAGTCTAAACATAATTATAGCAGGATGTGTTACTGAGATGGCAACCTCAAGTTGTTCAGTAACTGTAGAGATAGTATTCCCCAGGGAAACCTCCTGGCAAATATAAAAGGACAAATAGTTATCTACCAGCCCAGACCACACGCGTGGTGCAGGTACCTACAAGATAGATAGTAAAATGGCAGAAGCACTGATATACACATTTCAGAAGCAATAACATCTCTTTGTGGTCCAGAAGATGCCTCAGGGAAAACTGGGAGATGTTCCTTTTTAAGTGCTCAAGATGTCTGCTGATGACAGCTATTGTTCTAGAAAAAGACAAGTTTTCAATTATAAGCTATAGCTATTTGACCTATAGAACACTATTCCTTATATATGCAAGCTACTCTCAAGCATAGCTGATTTTTATTTAGAGTATTTAGGATACACTGCAAATATTTGGACCCAAGAATGAGATTTATTCAGAGTCACAAATACATAAATGTCTACATGAAAAAAGCTAATACAATCTACTTTTTTAAAGGATTTTATGGAAATATTAACATTCTACTTGTCAAAGAGCTACAATTTCAACCAAAGCAATATTTGAAATTCCTTTGATTTGCATGAATAAGAATATATTTTTTCCTCTGTGACTATTCTTTTGAAGGAACCCAACCAAAGTACTTGTGATTTTGCCTGAAAGCAATAGTTAGCACTAATTTAGCTAGAAGTATGTGACAAAGAATATTTTATCCAGCTGTAAGTGTGTGATGATGAGTTGGTGGGAATATATAGCCATTTGTTTTGCTTATATAGCAGTTCATAGCTGCAGTCATCCTGGATCACTTGAGACTCCTCTGTGAATTAAGCAATATTAATATTTATTTTTGTCCATGGAGATTGAGAGAGAGAAAGCAGGAGAGCTGTATTTTTCACTTTTTTTTTTTTTTTCCATGGGAAAGTTTTTTCAGTTATACTGGCTTAACCTCCTCTCTCACCCATGCAGATAAACTTCTTAGAAAACTTTGGAAGTACTTTAACTTTAAAGTTCAGATATCTTCTAGGACCACATTGTCATAGCTTTGAACTTAGACTCTCCCTCTGTTGAGGATCGCACTTAGAGGTAAGGAAGAACAAGTGTGCTAAAAGCTCTCCCAGACATTTTCCATAATTTCAGCCTAAGGGAAGACACGCACTGCTGCAATTGAATGAGTGCCTGCTCCATTTTTGCATTTGTCCAATTGCATCTGTGGCAAATTCAGTCACTCTGTGCACTGAAATACCCTGGAAGATGAAGCAGTATGTGTAGGGCTTTGCGGTGGGGATGTCTGTATGAAGATTTACGTGATTCGGGTTCCAGTTTCTGGTTACCTAAGCTGTAAAGCCTGAACTTAAATGACTTGCCCAAAGTTACCTAACAGTCCTATTGTGGAGTAAATAATTTAAATTGGTATCTCCAAAGTTAGTATCCTCCCATTCACTGTCGATACACACTGATTAGAAGCTGTCTGAGGCAATAGGTTAGTACTTTAACTCTTCCTGAACTCAACAGGAGCTGTTTTGAGTGTGACAGCTTCCAGCATGGTGCCTCTTACCAGGCAATTTGCAGCTGAGTTGTAGAGCAGAGGAGCAGCATGAGAGCTGCAGCTGTGCCGCTTCCAGTGAGCCCCGTGCCAAGTGCTACCCAGCATTACCTCTCCAGCTCTGAGGTCTTACAGGCTGAAGGCAGGAATTAGGGAGATGTTTTTTCCTCTTGTTGGTTCTCCATATCCTTTTCTACATATGGCCAAGTACTGATTTATGTGGAAAAAATACCCCTTACCTTGGCAGAAAGTAACTCCTATCAGTGACTCTTTTTTCTCTCTCTTTAATTTTGTTCTTTGAATCCAGTTTCTGATAACACAGTCTTATATGTATATTAAGAGAACTCATAATCTTACCACGGTGCCTGTGCCCAGTTCAAATCTATCGGTTTTTCACAGGTGCTTTTCTTTCATTTCTGATGTTATTGTTAACACACTTTTATTAAGCAATCTATAGAGCTCATATCAGGCTATTTCACAATAAGTATTCCTAATCTTCTCTGTAAAATTCACTCTGTGCATGTATATCTTCTGGTAATTCAAACTTGCTTTCCTCTTCCAACTGTCTGCTTTTTAAATTACCATAATCTTGATTCAAATCTACCCAGTTATCTGTTGACACAAACAGGTTTATTAAGGTTTCTTATTCTCTCTGCCAGATCTCATATTTAGTAATGTGTTTTACTTCTACCTTATTGATCAAAAAAACCTTTTGAATCATTCATCTTTTTCTTCTAGTTTTCAGAGCTTGTTGCTCAAATGATTTAATAGTTCATTTTACGTTACAGTATTTGTAACCAGAATCTCTTATTTTCTAATTTAGTTGTAGGGAATACCTCAAAATTCCCTTCTAAGCCCATCAGTATTTGTGAAGTAGTAAATATGTCTGTCAGTGTTGTTGTAAATGAATCTTCCCTCTTCTGAAGGTTCCCAGGACTCCGCTATGCAGTTTTCTACCTACTTTTAAGTACAAAGAAAACTTCTATGCCTTTTAAGACACAAGAGTTTTAGGTCTGACTTCCCAATCCCCATCAAGTATCTTTGAGAGGCAACTGCTGTATAATATCTGAAATATCTACATCGTCTGCAGCATGTAGATTTTGTACAGATATGCTGACCTAAAAAAAGCCAGAAAGAGATCTCACCTGGACAAACTAGAGCTAAGTAGCACCCCTTCTGTAGGCATTCTGAACTCTGCCTTTCTGTTCCTCATTCCCAGAGGAGCCTGCTTTTGCTTATTGTACTTATCTATATACTTATGCATGTGTATATTGGTAGAACTGGCAGAAAGTGTTAATTTGTGTACATGTGTTTATACAGGTAGGTACAAGTCATCTTCTGTGCTACAGTACAGAAAAGGAGGGTAAAACAACGTATCCTGAAGGTTGTTTTAGTAAAGACTTTGGGATTTTTAACGTGAATTATGCCCTTGTGCCATCAAATCACAAAATATTATGTCCTTGCTGTTAACCCAGTGAGAGTTTCAACAAGAAACTTATAGGTCTGATGTCAGTGTAACTCTGGGACTATATTGTAACTTCACTGGTTCAAAACTGTTTTTCTTAGCTCCAGCCCCACAGGTGTGTTAAGGTACGGGTGCTCATAGGAAATGCACACAAGCATTCAGAGTTCTTGTAAAATGCTCAGCTTTTCTGAAGAGTGCAGGCTGGATGCCCTGGCATAGCACGATTCCTACTTCCTACTGTTGGAGCTCATGTCTGAGTACTGATACAGCTGCCTTTTGTCCCATGTCTCTTTGTGGTGAGCATTGACTGCAGCAAGAGGCAAGGGAGCACACAGCAACTAGGAGCCTCCTGGCCCTTCTTTTACATTGTGTCTCCATCCTCTGCCTCCACTCACCGAGAGACAAGTGTGGCCTTGGGGTCTCAGTAGTAAGTGTTCCCCTTCCCTATATGTGCCCTGACTAGGTATTTGCCTAATTATGAATGTGTTAGGCTAACAAAAACCTCCCTCATCCTGCTGGCATGATGAGGGACCTGGAGAAATATACCCTCTACTTAATATCGTGTAGTGATAAGCAGTTTCCACTCACCATTTTAGGCATCTGCAGGCTTCAGCTAACTCCATAGTGCTCATTTGCATGCCATTAGACATGGTGGTTTGTGGTTTTTTTCATGCTTTGTCAATTGATGTGAATTGGTATGGGTAACAAAACACCAATAGATCAGGATCTCTTACCCCAAAAAAGCCTCAAGTTGGGTGCTCTAATATGACACAGAATTTCCCAGGGCTTAAAAATGAGTCTTTGTAAATTAATGAGGCTAGTTTAGTACATAAGCAGTTGTGTGGGTACACACCGTAGTTTATAAGCTACAGTAATGGTAGAATGGGAGAGGTTGTAGTTGCTCTCTATAAATGGACCAAACGGAAGGTGGAAATGTTATTTGAGTTAAAGGGCAGCATTGGCAGCAGAACTCGAATAAGCTTTCCACAAATAAATTTAATTTGGTAATGAGAAGGTTGCTAAACACTAGAGCAGTGAGGTTCTGGAGCAACTTTGCAATTAGAGCAGTGGGGACAAGAAACCAAATTACTTCTAAGATGGAACTTGCTCATTTATGAAGAGGTTATATTATGTGGTTGCCTGTGATAGCAGGGAATTGCATTTGATGACCCAGGAGGTCCCTTCCAGTCTTACTTCCTATGAATATGCAATCATTATGAAAATAAATAAAGCTTCTGGTGTGCTTCACTGGGTGCAAAATCATTTCTGTAATAACCCTAGGAACCTAGCTGGAAATAATTAGTAGAATTACCAGTTATAATCTGAAGACACAGAAGGCTGAAGTGAATGAAGAAACAATGTGGAGAGTCTTTTACTTTCTGGATTTGGGTGGCAAAATTGTGTATGATGCACTTCCTTGAAAGGGTAATTGCTATTAAAGCAATTCGCTTTATGCCCTTTGCTTGCATTTACAACAGAACTTACTGTATGGAACTGTATATTCCCTCTTCTATTGTACTGTATCCGTGTGCATTTTTAGCTATCCATCCCATGCTCCTATGCTGTGTACTTAAATGACTGACAGTAGAAATTGCTGGCATTTACTGAATATTCAGAATTAACTTGTCCAAGACTTCCTTCTCTTCTAAGAAAGCATGCACTCTGCTGTTGCAGCAGTCAGTGGTTCCCGAGTGACCTTCTGATCTTCAGTTCAAGTCTTTCAGATGGCTGCCTGACTTGTGCTTCTGCTGATAGAATATATATCATCCTGAGGTGACTGAGGCTGCTAGCTGTATTTCTGAGCAGATCAGACCAAACAAAGCAACACTGCTGGAAATCCAAATATGGTCTGTAAAGCATCATCAAAATATTAACAATAAATCACAGGACACTATGCTGTGCTACAAATCCTGTGATTCAGTGTGTTGAAAAGGAACTATTAGACTTGCAACTTGGGATAAAATAATCACAGGAAAATAGGTGGATCTGTTAAGTTGTTAAAAGATAATGCTGAAATATGCAGCAATCTGCTCAGCAATAAGGCTGTCAAAGATGGTAAATATTAGTCTAGGAAATGGGGAAATAGACAATTTTTTACATTAGTGCTTGTGAAAATAACTTGTATTTGACTTTGCATTTTAATATTTGCATCTTTAACCCACACTGGAAGGTTAGAGCCAAACGAAAACTTGCAGAAGAAGCTATTATGTTAAACAAAAAAACCACCAACAACAACAACAACAAACACCACCAAACAAACAAAGAAGAAAAAACCCACAGCAACCCTAAATCCCTGCTATATGACCTTGTAGAACAGAAGTACAAAGAAATGGTTTGTATTTAAAAAAAATAAAAAATTACTTAGACAAATCCAGTTTTAGTTTAAACAAATCTTTAAGGTTCATCTCACAAAGAGACATGGGACAAAATCCTAACATCTCTGGAAACCTGACAAGAAGGAACAAAAAGTTTCATCTTCCTGCAAAATTACAAAGTCACCTTTTTGATTATCAATTGCTGTAAATCTCCCCAGTGCACTTAGCAACATAAAAGATGGTTAAAATACACTGGCTTGCAATGGCAAAAGGATCACTGCTCACACCAAATTTGACAGTTCCGTACTCAAACTGTGTACAACGTGCAAACACAAAACCTACATTTTCAGTTTTCTAGTATTGTGAGGGAATCCACTTGAAAAACAATGTCACTGCTTCTAGGATTGCTGGTAATTGATCAGTCTTACAAATGCAGAGGAACACTAACGGTGCAGCATCACTATTACTTGGTGCCTATTAGAAGAGTGTGAAGAATTCTGCAAATGCTATGGAGTGCAAGAAGGTGTTTTCAATCCACTGCAGATGTTCACTTTCCTCACCATTTTAGACATATAGCTTAGATAGGGAGAAATTCATTGTCCTCTTTAACTCCTCAAAGATCATTAAAAAGTGATGCACTTAGCTATGCTGTGCTTTACTGTCATTGTTCTGTGCAGAAGAAACACAAGCCTGTAAGATATGATGTAGGTGTAGCTGTTTGTGCTTCCCAGAGTTAAGGTTACCTTGTATGTCCATTTTGTAAGATTTGTTTCTGCTGAGTTGAGCTTCATCAAGCTGAAGTATGCTTGGCTGCTGCTATGGGATGAATTTGAGACTTTGTCAGCAGAAATAATTGAGCTTTGCCTTGGAAGGAGACTACATTCTTAATTGTTGGCTGAAAAGCTCTCACACTTTCATATTTCAGACCAGACACTTTTGTCTAGAGGGTTGCTCTGTTGGTGGGGTGACTCTTTTTCTGTTCTTCTCATAAGAATCCAGCTAAATCTAGTCAAGTTACTGACTTGGATTTTATTTGCATGTGCTTTGTTAGAGGCTGAGTGGGGTTCTAAATGGGAAGGTATCACTTTTCCTGGACCTGCCCTAGCTCAGGGATATGTTCAGACCAGCAGCTGCTTTGTGGTACCAGTAAGATATCCTGAGTGGACAAGTGAATGCTCCACTGCTGTAGTGCTTCTGCTGTGGCACTGAGGTAGGATAGCCCCCAAAGACTAAACACAGCAGGGTCTGGAGCTCAAGGCAGATGCTTTGGCTGGGCAAAGGATGCTGGAAGCTGAAATAAGGAGTAGTGAGGTGAGGTGAGGAGAGGAGTGACATGGAATTGCTGGAGGAAGACTGTAGGCAAGGGAGTGCATATAAGCTTAATCAAGCAAGTTCCATAAGGGCTGGTGCAGGCAGTAGGTGCTTGAGGTAGCAGCGACTGAGATCAGAGGGGTACTTAGGACTGCTGTGTGTGAGAGTTGTCCATGCGATGATGTTCCTGGGGTAGAAAAAAAGAATGCGTTCATATAATTATGTATGCATAGTGTTGTGATGCATCTGTTCAAAGAAGCAGAATTAAGCTTAACTGGGCTTGAGTTTGCAACCTGAATGATCTTTTACAACAGCATTTTGCGTGTGAGAGAAAGATGTAAGCTTAGTTTCAGCTGGATTTCTGGGTGGTTCAGTGCAGACAGTTTTAATGGTGCTCTTTCAGCTCCCTTACCCTGGGATTCACTGCTCACTGCCAGTGAGACCCCAGTCAGTGCAGTTTGTCCTTCTGCCTCCTACCAGCAGCAGTGTGATCCACGCTGTGTATCTCTGTTGTAACTATGGTTTTTTTGTGGAAGATGTGGCTGTAATACCAGCTCCTGAATTTCCTTCTATTTGTGGCAAACAGCTCTGCTGGTGTATGGCATTCTTAGTCTGTAGCAGATGTCCACCTATGTACCCTCTACATATGCTGCTGACAGCTTAACAACTGATGTAGTCTAAAGATAATTAAATATTAAGTCTTGAATAGGCTCTAGTATCCTATCAGTAATTATCAGTAATCAGAACTACCATAATATATTTGCCTATGTTTACTGCTGTGTGCTAAGCCAGATGCATTTCATCATTTTGATCCTTTTCATGCAGCTTTTCTCATATAATGCAGCTTCATGTGTAAGCAGTTGTATTAAGTAACAGCCCTATGTGCTTTCCATCTGTCTTTGCCATAAGAACAAGCTACATGCAATAAATGCATCCCTGTTCTTAAAACAAGGGAGAGCAATTACAGAGACATTCTGTAGCCACCTATTGGAAATAATCTGTCCCAGATATTCTTCATAATTTCTTTAAGCTTTCTTGACTACTACTTACTACTTCCACCTCACCCATCCACCCTTAATTACCCAGTATGTTTTCTAGCCCTGGCTCTTTTCACTTGCACCCTATATGTAGCTTTATTTATTGTTACAGGATTGCATGGTTTCCTGAAACTGTTGTACACAAAAACCTATGGCTTTGGTTTTGCTAGAACTATACAAACTTTGCAAATAAGTCAATTTTAGGGGCCCACTTAAGCCAGTCCCAAGACTGCCTTGCTAGGGAAAAGGGAAAAAGGGAAGGCAATGTTGCCTTTGAAATTTGTAGCTCTGTCTCTTGGTCTGGTCAAGGTAAAGGACTGTACCTCTGGATTTGCCTGGATGGTAGTTAGTGTGGAACTAAGGGCAGTGAGAGCACCAAAAGCACCAGCAACCTCTGTTACTTGGCCACTGTTGGGAAGATGGACCCTACGAGTACCTCAGACCTCTCAGGGATCATCTCTACATACTCTAGCACTAAAACTGTGTGCTGTGAAGTGCTGTGTTTAAGTTCATACAGCACACCAATAACTAAGTGAGGAGAGTAATTTTAATTTGATTGCTGTAGCACCATGGTCCTGCATTATGGCTGTGGTTGTCTTACAGTAGCTGCCTCTCAAACATGAAGTGAGTCTTCTGCCTTTCTGTAGCTAATAGTCTAGTCTCTTGATAAGAGAGTGTATGCAACAAATCCGTCTCTTTGAGGAGGGAAAGAAATGGCAAAGACATAAAAGTAGGCTGCGTGATGGAGAGCTAGATACATAATATCAGGTAAAGTCTGTCTTTTTCTTTTTCTTTTTTTTTTTTTTTCTTTTTTTTTTTTTTCCCCTTAAGGGACAGAACCCAGATCTGCTGGTTCTTTGCCCGGTCCATTAGGCAGCAGTGTCCAATAGTCTGTATTCATTATTCACTATAAATTGAAATGTTATTCTAATTAGACAGCACTGTAATCCTCCTTCTGCTTTGGATCAAATGTCTTCCGGTGTAAACAAAACCCCATCATAGTTGAAGAAGTGGGTCAGATCAAGAGACATTGCTGTGCATGACAGCATAATCCAGTGGAATTGGTTCTAAAATGGTGCCTTTTGGTGGGGGAAGGGAACACTGGGCTCCAGCCTACACTTTGAAATGGTGACTGTATTGGAAGAGTGTAAACATTCAGTGTTTGTCAATGCCACGTTTTTTATTTCAGGGCATATTGTAGGTGCTGCATTTACACAAGGATCCCCATGTCTTTCATGTGCTTTGCCTGTCAGTGCTACACCAAAATTTGAGTGAAATACACTTTCAAAAGTCCATTTGCAGAGCAATGAAATGAAACCATCTTAATCTAACAGTATGTAAAAGTGTATAAATTTGTCAGTGACATATGGATGTATAATTGTACAGCTTATGTACTGCATTAATGAGGTATAAAACTTGTCTCAGGAATGCAGCTATGCAGTGACATTCATTCCACAAATCCATCAGAACAGCATATCAATGAAAGTATATTCTTTCCACGGTGTTTGGAAGACATTGGTTAAGCGTTAGCACTAGTTGTCGTATGGTTCAGAGAGTCACTGTAAGGCCTGAGAGGGCTGATTTTGCCCCACTTGGACTTACTCGCATTGAACTATTAACTGTTATGATTTAATATTTCTGTCAAATGGCGGACTCCAGGCTGAAAGAACCATCTTGGCTGTGGGGCAGTTTGGTGTGGACTTTGCTATCTCTACGCTTCTGGTTTGGAAAGGAATTTGCAGGGGGTGTTGGAACAGGACAGATAGTGCACAGCTGCAGGGAAGAAGAGGCAGAAAGAGAAGCCCGAAGTACGAACAGAGCAGACAAAAGCGTAGAGGACTGATAGAAATGAGGATTCTGGGGAGATACTTTCAGAGAGATCTTCAAGATCTCTCTATATCCAGACTGTTTTCATAGCTCAACTCTGTATATGAGGGATGCCTTTCCACAGTCTGTGCATTGTCACTCACGTTCCCACGTGTATGGGAGACAGTGAACAACCTGGGGCTGGATGGAGAGCTGCGTTTGTCTGTAGGTAACTGGAATTCAAAGCTGATGGAAACCAACTGCATATATGTTGAAGACTTACAGCTACAGATGTAAACTGGGGGCATGCAAGTTCTCACTTAAGATGAGCAGAGTGGCTAGATGAGCAGACCAGTAAGAAAAACTCATCAGAGTTGTAAGAAGCCTGAAAATTAACTTTGCTTCTTGCCTGAACAGTTCAGAGTTTGTTAAAACAAACAAACAAACAAAACAAACCCATACCTATTCCTTGATGCATTTCTTAATAAGTAGCTTTAGCCAATTTTTTTTTGTCCTAATGTTAACATTTGAACATCTTCAAAATAAATCACCTCTCTCTTCTGAGACACTGTTTAAGCGAAACATTGAGGTATATTTAATTTAAAGTATAACCACCACACAAAAAAATTAAGTATTTGAACTAAAATGAAACTGAAATAAATGGCAGCATGGTCCTTAGCCAGCATTTTGTGTAGTGATAAAGCAGTGGGTTGGGGCCTTTGGAAAGGTGAGGCTGAGACTGCTCAAGGGAGTAGAGCACCAAGAGAACTCTGCAAGACTGTGCCCTCATTTCAGGCAGTGTGGTGCAGCGAAAGCAGAGCTGTAAAATGGAGTGGTTAAGTGCTGAGGTCCCATTGTCCATGTTATATGCAGTTCAGAAAAGCTCTGTCTGGTCCTAGGGATCACATATCGATTAGTGGTTTAAGTACATTAGTGGCAGTCTTCCAGTTTTGTTTCATACCAAAGGAATCTGTTTTGTGCTCTCTGAGGCTGCACCGCAACAGGAAAGACTGCAAGTAGGAGTGACTGGGATGTTTGCCTCAAAAGTACCCAAAACAGAGGGAGACCTAGAGAGAAACTGGTAAAGGAGGATGTGGAATGAAAAATAAAGGTCATCTAACTAGGTTCAGATTTTCTCATCAAGATATGTTGATGTGACAATAAGCAATTGAAAAAACTACTACTATTATATTGGACTTTCTGGGGATCTGTGCTGGAGAACAGGTCTTGCATGAGGGCAGTCTGAATTTGCACCCCCAGGCTCTGGGGTTACATGCATCTCTTTTCTGACCAAGTCTGCGAGTGTCTGGGCAACTGGACATTGGAAATGGAGAAAAGGCTTGTCCCAAGTAGTGTGTGCATACCCAAAGTTACACTGCAGCAAAACCTCCCCATCCTTGGAACACATGATTCATCTTCACAAAAGCTTTTATCAACACAGTCGACATTACGGATATGTTTTCCTTTATCAGATCTAAGTGAGGAATACAGGGAACAAATCTTTTTCGTAGGAGCCGTTTAAGGTTCTCAAAGTGTATTTGTTGCATATGCTTGACAAAATCTAGAACAAATTCGACCGTCTGCACAAGACAGGCTATTTTACACTGACAATGTAAAAAGCCAAGCACAGTTTGGAAAGGAGGTTATTCTGAATGTTGGTTATAATGAGAATCCTTCAGCCTAATTCTAAGCAAACACATGAAAACAATCATTAAATTTCTTACAGCTCAATTAAAGTACAAGAAGTGTAAAACATAAGCCAATGTTTAAGATTCACGTTTATAATCGAACAAATCTCTAAAATCCTCTATTGTCCCCAAAGCCTGAATGAGAAAGAGGTAAGTCCATCGTGATCACGGAATTCAGATACTTCAGACTGAGACCAGCCAAGATAGTTTTCAATCCCTTCTCACCTAATAAAAAAGAAAAACTGGTACATATTGTTTAAAATAAGAGTGTGTGACAAAGTGAAATGTTTTAGTAGTTGAGTTTCCTGACATGCATACCTTAGCAGCATGCTGTACTCCACCAGACTGGGGACACCAAAGGTGGGAGAGAATTTTATAGTCCAGACTCCTTAAATTAAAATCTCTGTTATTTCCTTGCTGGGTATTTGCATATATATTTGCAAGTGTTGGGCTGAGGGGCTGATGACACTGAAATTTGGGAAGGAAAGTAGAGAGGTTGAGTTCAGCATGTGAATTTGGCAGGAAGAAAACCTGTATCTGATTCTAAAATGAAAAATGTTATCTCTTTTTGGAGATTGATGATTAGTTTGGGGGAAATGGGAAGCAGAGTGGCAAATATCCCCATGCTTTCAACACTGACTTTGTGGCAGAAGGACGTGAAAGGTCTTGATTTCGATACAATACTAAGGATGCTACAGAGCATGTATCATCCATACCAGCCTGGATAATTTAAAAAAAAAGAAAGAAAGAAAAGAAAGAAAAAAAAAAAAAGAGAGAGAGAGAGTATTGATCCTGTGAAGGATCATATGATATCTGATCAAAGTACCAAAACTTAAGTCATAATTCTTATTTTGATGTCAGTTATGAAATGTACATTTGTTACCTAAATGCAATGGAATGCCTTTCCAAAGCTGATCAGGGTTTTGTTTTTGCACTTTATCAGCATGAAGTAGGTAATCTGAGCCTTTTCATCTCTGGGTACTCATCTGTGCTGAAGAGAGATCTGTTAATTAAAGCCTTCTCTCAATATGGATTTTCTTTCTTTCTGTGTGTATGTGAGTGGAATCAGTCTTTTAACAAAGCAACCAAGTAAGTCTGTATTAAGTGCTCTGTGGCAGCACTGGATTTGCAGACACAGAATGCAAACCTGTCACCTTTTGTGTTTGGGAGGAAGGCTCTGTCTCTTCTGTGGATGAGAATTGACTTGAAGAACAAAGAGCAGTTTCATACCTGATTCTTTGCCAGTGTCTTAAGTCCTGTATGAAATCATTAAAGCTGGCATCTATTTTTTCCAAGGTATTTGTTGAAAGTAGGGATTGCAGAGGTTATATCAGCCCAAGATACCAGTATGATTAAACATGTCATATATAAGTTTTTGTACTGTCTTTGTGGCCTCCAAGAAATGTATGAGTAATAAAAGAATTAAGGAATGCCATAAATAACCCCATTTTCAAATGAGTCCTGAGTAGACCTTTAGTTCAAATACACAGGAGCATGTCTACTCCATTGTCAGAGTTAACTTGTTATCTGTCTTCTAAGAAAAAAAAAAAGGGGGGGGGGAATAAAAGAGGAAATATGAAATGTGAATATCCCTATCATTACAAATCTCCAAAATTCAGTAATGATCAATGACTGAGCATTGGCCAGTGAAAACTAGAAGAACCAACAGAAGTCAGTCTTCCCACAGATAAAGGCAAAACTGCACAAAAGATCTGTAAGCATCTGCTTGAGATAATGGAAGACTTGGAAAGGAGATTAAAGTGATAGAACAAGCAGGTGAAAAGTAATGCATGGCTGATCCTATGATTGCCTGTAAGATTTAAAAGTTTATCGCTAGTAATAACTTTTTCCACAGTGGACTGACAAAAAACAAGTTGAGAACTCTGCTGATGCAATTTGAGAAAATGATCAAAACATAGTAAAATCGTGTTAAAGCAACATGGAGATTAGATTAATGAGTTGACTATCACTTGTACGTTTTCAGATAATGTACTTAAGCCAAACTCCCTCTGCTGTATTTGTGCTCTTGTGAGAGGCTGCAGATAAGTAGAAGAAAAAAAAGCTCAGATCTGTGCATGAATCAAGGCTTCAGCAAGAAAAGATCAAAATGTTTCTTATGCATCTCTGCCACTGATTCATTATCTTGGAAAAACGTGTGATACTTTTTTTGCGATACATCACAAAAGCCACTTTGCCTTGAGACCCGCAAGACACATACACACGGTGGGGTGATGGAAAAACATGGCTGTGTAGCATGCCATACAGCCATCTGCTGTGTTCTTACCAGTGCAGCTCTGCAATGGCATTCAAGCAGCCCTGCAGCTGGACAGGGCCTTCTCCGAGGGGCAGAGCTGGTGAACCTGGGGGAGGGCAGTCACACTGCCATGCTGCGTGTTTCCCTCTCATGCATGGGAGTGGGACATGGCTACCTGGATTAGGGCTGGGCTGGTCTGTAGCCCTTATCTCAGTTTAACCTCCTATTTCTGCAGCTGATTCTCTGCAAGCAAATGGTTTTCATTCAGCTTCTGAAAAAAAATTGTATGAGCAGATAGTACAGGAGTTACCAGAGTGGCAAGATTCTCCCAATTGGTGTTGACCTGTGGGTTTTTTTGGTGGTTGGTTTTTTTTTTTTTTCCTTTTTCAAAAAACTGAAGTGGTATTGTATATAAATGGATGTATTTTCCCTTGCAGTAAAGGTTCCTTAAATGCTAAGGTTCGTTTATACATTCCTGGTTTTATTTTATTATAATTTTACCTTTTTGCAATCTTGCTTGAAATCTCTTATGGTTAGTGCCTGGCCATCTTTACTAGTTTTTAAATTTCAGTAAAATGATTCCATTGTTTATGTCAAGGGGATTAAAGGAAATCACATTCTTCTGCTCAATTTTTTTCCTCACAGCTGGATTACTGATAGAAGTTATCACCTTTAGGCACTTCTCAGCTCACACAGTGCTTTCTCAAACACCAGGGGCATGTCTTTTTGCTTGAAAATTCAAATTCAATTGCATTTCAGGCCATGTCAGATTTAGCACTGAGAATGGCAGGGGTCCAATGTAAGTGAGCATGTGGTCATACATGAAGCCTGTGTCAAATACACAGGCACCTCAGTAATGAATTACAGTTGCATTCTTTTCAGATAGTTAGATCAAGGCAAGCTAGCAAGAGCATTAATTCTTGCTAGCTTAAAACTTATTTTCTTAAATATGGTATACAATACATAATGGATAATGTAATAAAATATAACCTATATAAACAGAAGGACAATCTTTTTTACTGTAAGGGTGATCAAACACTGGAACAGGTTGCCTGGACAGGTTTTGGATTCTCCATGCGTAGTTATTCAACTCTCAATTGGACACAGCTCTGAGCAATCTGCTGTAGTTGGCCCTACTCTGAGCAAGGAGGTTGAACTAGATGATCTCCACAAGTCCCTTCCAACCTCAACCTTTCTGTGCTTTTATATCTGCAACACGCTTACTGTAGTCTTAATAGACTGCGACTTTCCATGCCAATTTTCATCCTGAAGCATGTTTTTATGACGAACTTTCAAGTCCTGGTAAGAGATTTATAATGGAAGTGCTAGCAAAACCTTTCCTGTAACAGTACAAATGTGTTACTATTATATAGAAAGAGAACACCAAATAAGGTCTAGAATTAGGGATTGACCTATAACTCATGCATGACAAAGCATTAGGAATGCTTATAATTAGCAATTATCAGTAGCAGTCTCCTATGATTTTCTGTATCATATAGCCCTTTAATATCTGCTTTCAATTTCCTCTTAAATTAGAATATCTATTTCATAATGTATTCGATCTGATTTTCTTATGCTTTCAAAAATCATTATCAAAGAACCAGCTGAGCCTACTTTTGTTTGTTTGAGAGTTGTTGATAAGTTTTTTTCTTTTATTTTTAGGTTTGTCAGGTTTCTTTTCTATTTTATTTTTGTGATTCTAGGATTGCATTTTATTGTTTGTACAGTGATGCATTTTCCTTCTGGAGAGATTGTCCTCTACGTACAGTATCTGTTATTTCAAACTATGAGGCAGCTTAATTTTTGAACTTAGATACACAGCTTGCTTTTTTTTTCCTCCTTAGTGTCATACTGGGTGGGGTTTGGAAGCAGGAAGTTATTTCAGAGGCATATATTCAAACCTGATGAACATTCCCCCCTTCCCCTCCCACTTGGGATCTGCCCCTGCATTTGAAGAATAAGAAGGGAAAAAAGGATGTTACTTTTCTATATTTCATCTTGGAGGTGGTTTCATTTCTGCACTGAAAACAGTGATTTGATATTGCCTGAGTGTTACTGATGGACCTAATTCTGCAAGTTGCAGCACAATCGTTTCCCATTTTTATTGCCAGTCGGGACCACTCAGAACTTTGAAGCCAAATTATGCAAAGCCTGTTGGGAACCTTTCTGGAGAAGGAAAGGTATTGTAATGAATCTAACCTATTTACTCTCTTTAACTCAGTGAGAGGAAAGTGAACAGGGAGTTGGAAAGGGACTGAAAGGAAGAGGAAAGGCTCCTTGATTTAGGATTGCAAAAACAAACTTGTCCTTCTTGTAGAGGCCTGAGAATGTCTTCAAAGAAAGGACAAACATCTGCCAGTAAAAACAAGGTTAACTTGCTGCTTGTGATCTTTTTTTTTTTCTTTTCTTTTTTAAGTAGAAGAAGCTATTGTGATAGAGGAGTCCAGAAAAGTCAGAGAAGAAGGTTGTTAGGAAGATGTGTAACTAGGGAAGACATTTTATTTCTGTTTGGTAATTAGGAAAAAGAGGGCTCTACTTTGTGCCTTGGCTTTAGGCTGTAGCTGCGACGCCTGGCTGCCCCTGTGCTTAGGGCAAGGTTACGTGGACTGCTCAGGCTGTCATGCACAGACAGTAAGAAGTTAGAACAAACCTGTTTCTGTTCAAGCTGGTCTGTTACCATGAATCTGATAAAATCTGTGCCCATCAATCCAAGAAAAATTTTCTGGTTATAGGGCTTCTTAGAAGTGTAGTCCTTGATGTTATATTGTCATTAATGGTCCACCTCCCATTTTTACGTGAGGAAGCTATTACCCCAATTTCCTGCGTAACAGGCCTTTTTCCAATTATTCATACTTAGAGGTAGTGGTGTTTCACTTTTGCTGTTCAGGTTGGCTTAAGCAGCACTCTGGCAAGGAAGCAGATGTGTCTCTGTGTGTGGGGGGGTATATGTATCTCTCTTTCATATTGGTTGTCACCATGAAATGTATTTTTCAAATGAAAGACAAAACACATGCTTGTCTCTAATTTTTTTAATTAAAGTACCTGTATATTTGCAATCTATGTTTAAATATTTCCTATTGGTGTTGGCTTCCCCTTGGTCACTATTAGTGTTGAATAATTTATTTTATCATAAAATCAATCTATTTAGGTTAATTTTTAAAAATTATGTATTTGTGCCTTTCAGTAGTTTCTGACAAGAAAGCTTGCTATGTATTTTTTTTTAATTGCAGACTAAAAAATGGAAAAGTGATTTTATATCTGTCATGTTTTAATTGTGTGTGATCTGTCAAATATGCTGCATTAAAAATAAACAAAACAGATTCAGAAGACAAATTATGGATAAGATTCTGGTGGTAACTGCTAAATTAATCTCAAGATGCATCTGCTTTATGGTGAGGTTTGTAGGCAACAGTAATACCACTGCCACTACATCATGTTTCATTGGCAGAGGCAGTAACGGGGGAAATTCTGATAAAAGCCAGGAGGATTTTTTTTTTTTTTATTTTTGCCTCCTGATTGGTAGGGCAGAACTTCATCTTTTATTTTCTTTGCACCTATCTACTCCTAAATTTTAGTGCCAGATATTATAACAATCTGTTATATTCATTCAGGAATATTTATGGGTTTATTAAACTGAACTGCACTTACTAGATGAAATTTTAAAGAATAATCTATAAGATCTCAGAAGCTTCACCATACAAATGCAGCACTCTACAGCAGGGCAGAGCTTCAGAATGGGAACTATTTGGACAACACTGTTCTCCAATGTTTCAGATTTTCTGTAGTGCTTCTCAGCAATGACTAAGCATTTACTGCTCTCTAGATTTTCTGAGTACTTACAAGCGTATCTGATAAATTACTCACTATATAAATGCATGAAAATTTGCAGTATCTCTCTAAATGACAAGAATATCAGAAGTGACAGATAATTTATTGGGTATGGTTGTTAACTGGACATGAAGTTAGTATGAGCCAAAACCCAGAGCAGTTTCCTGTCTCTGACAGTAAAATACTGACTTTAAGCATCATCAGGCTTCTTCAGGGTTTCTTTCTACAACGATATGTAAAACCTAATTGTTAAATATTCTGTGGGACCTCTGGCAGCTGTGCCAGTTGGACATTAAGCCAAGTTTTCTTTCTCCCTCCAGTAATAGCTTAACTCTGTATGGTTGTGGAGAAGGTGGGCTGAAAAATTCAGTTTGCTGGATTGCTTACATGCATAAAACCATGCATGTGTGAGTGTCCTCGGCAGCAGTGCCTGCTGCTGGACTGACATCGCTCACACTGGGTCGATTCTCACAGTGGCCCCCAAGGATTCACAGGTTCCTCTGGTCCCAGTTATAGCTCCTGTTTCACTTTTGTTCCCATGTGGTATGTGTACGCTGAATGGGGAGACTTTGCAGGCTGGTGGGGTGTGCGCGCTGGGGAATCCCATTTGAAAAGGGTCCTTTTAAACCATGTCAGTGTTACACCATTGTAATTTTGCTGAAGCATTTTGAGTCCTTTTCAGTTCTTCACATTGTTTACTGAACTTTTAACGTGCTACCCCACATTTAAAGGTCCTTTGGTAAGCCTCTTGGAGAGCTACCATGTCTGCTTGCTTGCTGGAACACTATTAAGCTATTGTTGATGAGCTACAAAATGAGATGCACATGTAATCGATACATAAGAAAACAGAAGAAAAATACAAAAGCCCACTTGGAAATATAAGTTGGTTTGCTTTTTATCAGAGGCTTATAGTTTTCTTCTAATTAACTGTCACAATTAAAATATAAGTTACTGTCAAATATATTTTCTTTGCAAAAAGAAATGGAGTTCTCTGTGGGGCAATAAGAGTATCTATCTGATGCCTCCAAATGACCTTTGTCCTTTAAAGTCCAGCAAAACTTCATTCATTGCACTTTTCAGGCTGCATAAGCCTGGAGGAGAAACATTGTCATTCAGAAGTCAGTTCTGCTAACCCATTAGGAAAGCACATTCACACCAGTGGTTCTACAGTCAAACAGTGACAGAGACCTACAGGAAGACATACCTGTTTCACTGTTCACTGATCTTGCAATTTGATCAATATTATTTTAAATAAGTCTTTTTTTACTTCATCTGTAACGTCTCTTTACGGCCAGACTGAATATACACCATAAAACTGTATTGCAGATATTGCTAAAAGGACTACCCAAGTCTTTCACAGGTCTAAGTCCATAGTAGAGGCTCAAGCTCATTCACCCACATGGTTTTATCTGTTTTCAGATGAGCTCCTATTATTCTGTCGTACCCTGAGGGACTGATAATTGTGATCTCTTTGCTGACTCTTTGAGATGCTGTTCTCTCTAGCAGAATTTCTTGGCATGTACCACAGGCTTTCTGTATGCTTCCAAAGTGTTAGGGAAGCTTTTGGGCTTTTAAATTTTGTTGTTGTGTTCACAGAGTTGTAAAAATACAAGAATGACTCAAGTTTAACTTTTTATCTGTTACAGGTGGTCTGTGCCTGTGGTTTTGAGGTCCATATTCCGTGGTCCCGGGGTAGGACCATAGGCAGAGAGCTTCCTGCAGAGCCTGTGCACTCTATACTGAGGATGGACTGATTTTCTGTTCTCACCTACCTGTCTCCAGCTGGATGAAGAAATCATTCAGCTGGTGAGAGTTCATGGGATCTGCACAGATGTGACTTGGTTGCTCCTGTGAAGAAGAGCTTCTGCCAGTGTTTCATTTCCTCCCTGCTTTTCCCCACTGCAGCTAAATACAAGGCAGATTTCCAAGAAGAAGGTAAGAATCTTAAATGAAAGTACTTATACTTGTGTGAGTCAATTACGGTTCCATCCGGAGAACAAATATCATGTAATATAGAGAGCACAATGGAGATCAGAGGCTTGTAGCAGAGCAATTTATTTATTTTCAGTCTAGCATTTCATTAAACACGTGACTTCCTGTAAACTGTGTATTACTGAGCAAAAAAAAATATTTCTGCACAGAGTAAGAAACAAGTGGATGATATTCTTTTGTTGAGGTTTCAGTTGAGAAGGAGCTCTACAGGTGACCAGGTAATCTAGTTGTTCAGATCTTATTCTTCTGCTACAATGAAATCGTTTGTAAGGTGTTTAAAGTTAGAATGTGTCAAATTAAGTACATTATAGAGGAAACCATATCTAGAAGATGCCATATAGCAATATGGAATGTTGTTGCCTATTTGGTGCCTTAAATAACTGAGAAAGTGGCACAGGGAGAAGATAACTGTTATAGCCCTGGTGTTAGTAGAGGCAACAGAAAACATGTCTGGATGTGGGCAAGAACAGTGTTGTAAGGCTTTTACAGTAAAGAGGAATTATGTGATTGGGATACTAGGGTCAAGAATATGTCCACAAGTTACATGGTCTGAAAGTAGAGAGGAGAATTACTGTTAGTTGTAAGCAGAAGACGAAAAGGAAGCAACCACTGTAAAAAGCAGTTAATACAGTTCTAATTGAAAAAAAGCTTGTCAGATTTCTGCTGCATAAAGAGTAAGAGAAGGATACAGTCTGGGTCAAGTAGGATGGAAACTTGGCTGGGGTATGAGACTCCACTCTCCTGGTCCAGAATTTTTCATTGACCTGCTGCATGGTTTTCCCGTCTGTAAAATGGCATAGAATGAATACCCATCTTCTGAGGTGCTGTAGTAACTTAACCCAGCAAATCAATTAGATTCATATGCTTAATAGTAAGCGTATATAAGTAACTTCTTACTATTACATGTAAGTAACTTCTCAGAGATGCCGGTGGATCTTATCTTCTGAAATGTTTCTGTCCTTTCCTGGGGTCAAGGCCAAAATGTTCAGCATCTTGCCAATTCAGCTATCGCAGAACTAACTTCTAGATTCAGATACTATAAATAGCAGAATTATGGAAAGTAAGAGTGTAACTCTGAGAGAATTAAAAACCATCATTAGAATAATTCTTGTGCGCCACCCTTCATTAACTACAGACTGTATTCAGAAGGGCCATTTTTTATCTAACACAGGTTGTGACTTATCTGCATTTTACAAAAGTTATTGGTAGGTTTTCAACAGGGATGTCCTGAAACTTTCTATTTTCTCAATCTCCTAGCAATAAAATTCCATTATAAGCTGCAGGTATTCTGAATAGAAAGTCACCTGTTTGAAGAGCACTTAATAGAATAAAAGGTAGAAGTGTGATTGTAGTTTATGTAACTGCTACCATGTAAGCACAGGTAGAGTCAAAAGTGCCATTTTTGTAATGTATAAAATGTATTTTACTTTTTAATCCATTTGCAAGATTTTTATTGGCATTTAAAGTAGACACTATGTTGGACATCAGTTAGTATGATTGTTTACATATAGATTATTGATTTTTGATTTCTTATTTTTTTTATATCACTTAGGAAGGAGAGCAAAAGCAAACTTTGCAAAACCACAGACTAGATGGTCAACCATTTGTGGACTTGCAGAGCTTGCAAAAAAAACCTGGTTTGAGTCAGCAGATATTCTTAGTCTGTTACTTGAAGAGAAAAGGGAGAGTGCTTTTCTGATCAGCTATTATCCACCCTGTGACCAGTAGTGGAGAGAGGCACGACTAGGAGGTGCTCTGATTTGTCTTCTGCAGGAGCCCCTCTGTGCTGGCTCTACAAGATCCTAATTTAGATGCTGAAATTTGTAGTCTCAAACTAGATGGTATGAATTAGTCTCTAGTCAACTTTTTCTGTATTTCTGCATAAAATTGGGGGGGGGGGGCGCGTTGTTTTTTTCAAGGACCAATCCCATTATTGTCTTAAAGGGCCTAATATTGCTCCCTTTGCTGTGGAGAGGAGGTGATGATTCACTGTCAAAACATTCAGACCCAAACACCTGTTACATTTGTATCTACCTTTGCTCCGGAAAGTTTTTCTATTGATGTATTTTCTCATGAGTAAACTTTTTGGTCACAACTTTTACAAAGTTCAGTACACAGGGTTACCCACCTGATCATGGTACCAAATCTTGGGAACTCATAAATAACTACACAAATTGCAAAACATAACTTAATTACATAAATCCTTTGAACTACCTAAATAATGTAGTATTTTGTTTGTAAGATTTTGTCCTTTTTTTTTTTTCCCTTACCTGAATCCAGAAGCTGGTGATTGTATAGCAGTTTTTTCTTTCTTTTCTGAACTCAGAAATGCTAAAGAACTTGAACCTTAAAGTTCAAAATGAAAAAGCATATTCTTAGGTAGAAAAGAGAAACCTAATAACTGATTATTTTAAGCCCCCCAAAATTTGGAGGTTCTTTTAATAAATTTTGAATACTAGTACTAGCAAAGCAAAATTCAAACCATGATAGTAATGCTAGATGTGTCCATATGCCATATTGAGACCTAAGAAATATCTTAGGTTTTAGAGGAGATTTTCAGTCCCCTCTGTTCCACAGAATTATGTCCTAAAGTTGAAAGAAACTCCCCAAACATCAGCAAGTTTTTTAAAGTGCATTTTTATTAAGGAGTTTTTCTCTAATTGTGCAATATAGTGTTCCTTTTTCACTCTGTAACTTCAATGATCTTTTTCTTTAATTTTTCTTTGATAATCTTGGATTTATCAAAAGGGACCCCAGTGTTGCCTTGGTCAACTTTCAAAGCTGCTTGTAAACTGTAGAGATGAAATTAAGCCAGTAATATATAAAAATTTATCTTTGTCTATTTAAAATAATGCTCCTACATATAGCTATTTTCTTTTAACATCATATTCCTGCTCCCATTCTTCTCAATATCAGGACAGGCACATTCTTCAAGTTAAAAGATTGCTTTATGTTGGTATCTTCTTTCCTGGTGTGAAATCGCTTGACTTGTCCATCAAGTTTCTCTGCCAGTCAGTGAGTGTGTTACTGCTAACGGTCTGTGTCTTGCAAATTAAAAATGCACTGAGATCATAAACTTCCTTTTTTACTCTGATAATTCTCAGATTATTGGCTATTCTCAGGTAATATTAAAATAATTTAATGGGAACTTTTACCAAGTGAAAGGATGCAATCCTTTCATTTAAAGCAATTCTGTATAAAAAGGTTATGAAAGGTTATGAGTGGATGATCAACTCTTAGTAATGTTTCTCTAAGTCTCTCAAGCCTGACTTCGGTTTGTGAGATTTCCTGATTGCTTCTACAGAGGGAGCACGGCGATGCTTCTCGGTTAGTCTAGAAAGTCATCTTCAAAACCAGTGCAGTGAAATTCAGTTGTGTGCATGTACTCATTGAGTCAGTATCTGGTACACTGCAGGTGCCATAGACATGCAAAATTAATATTAGATAATTTAAACTTAATTGCACTGTCAGCGCACACTGTTCTGCATTCAATTGATGCTTGTCTGCTACACTTAAAAACAGAGGATTGGTGTTCCTCCCCCCTCTATTTTTCCTGTTCCACACAGTTAAATGCATACATTAATTCAGTGATATCTGATTAGAAAAAATGATAGCATGAAATTTAAGAGAAAAGTAATTGTCTCTAAGATGTCAATAAAATTAAATGACATCTTCCCATTCTAGCTTTTCTTAAGCTCAGGATTTCCTGTGTTCTTTCAGCAATGCTTTTAATGTGCTTTGAGTTCATTGTTATTGCTCTGAAGATAATCTCCATATGGTGAAGGTGCTGCCAGCCCTACCAGAAGGGCATTGCTATTCCTTAGTAGCTTGGAGATAATATCTCCAAGATATTATCTAGTAATAGGTAATTATTATAGATAATATAGATATTATCTAGTAATAAATAATTATTAAATAGATAAACAACAGACTAGTAGCCAATGAATTTTAAGAATTACAAACATAGTTAACTCCCTGTTTCCAAAATTATGAACTTTTTCACAATTAAGAATACTGCTTGCAGTGTATCATAGATTTTGAAGCTATTATCCGAGCGTGTACTCACTCTGTCAAAATGAATCCTCCTGGGGACAGTGTATTAAATGAGGGTGAAAATGGATACCTTCAGTGTGAATGCACTGAATTAAATTCATAACACATTACCACAATTGTAAAGGTATTGTTAAAGAAGTTTTTATCATTTTATATTTGAGGAGTATTTAAAAAAGTATAATTGAACTAACAACCGTGGCATGATTTTAGGAATATGTGATAACCAAAGGTCTGACTGCATTCATCCGAAAGGATTCTACCCAAATCCCTGAAGGCCTAATGAATTAATGTCTGCCCAAATCATGTTATAATGAGCCCTAATTTATTTTTAATGTTTTTTTGTGGAAAAGGAAACCTCTTTAAACTTCAGCATTTTGTACCAGTATTTAGAAAAGTGCTCTTTTTTATTGCTACATGGAATAGTTACTGTGCTTTCCATAGTTATCTTCTGTTTCATTCATTTGTTCCGTAGTGTCAACTTGTTGATATGAGTGAGCTATTAATAGTGAGCTATTCATATTCTGAATATTAAATATCAGTAGGTTATTCCTACATTTTTACTCTCCTGTGAAGACAAAGGCACTCTTGGCATGAGCCAAAGATCTTTTGAAATCACCAGGGAAGTTCCTACAGCTGTTAGTGGGCACTGGCTCCTTTATGTGGTATTTAGTGACTCCATTTAATAGAGTTGTTGGCTGAACTGAAGTCATTCCTCTATCAGAAAGACAGAAGGAAAAGACTAGAGGCCAGGCTGGCATTGCACACCAAATGCAGCTAGGAGATGCCTCGCAGTAAGATCCTATCAAGGTGAGAGTGGCTACACAGATCTCTGCATTGTGTTCTGGGTATCAGCAGTCTTGCCAGGTAGGATGGAGGTGGCATATGGAGTCCAAAACCACCTACATTGCAAAGACTTCAAACAGGGTAAGGAAAAAAACCCCCACAAATAAATAAAAAAAGACACCCAAAAAAAGATGGGTTTAAGTGCTGCTCTGTACACGCACATTCATGTGCTTTATTTTACATTAACAAGCAGCTCCATGCAGGCTTGAGGGCTGAAATGCGTGAAGGGTTTGCCCTGCCTCACTGTGCAGTGGGTCCAGGCTGACCACCCTAAGCCCTGCCTTGAAAATACTGTATGCTGAATACTGTCTATTTCTCAAGATAAACCCCAAATTTTAAAGTTTTACTGTAGTTTTCATGCTGTTTGTTTTAATCAGTAAAGGTGAACAGTATTATGGCACTCCATACGCACATAATTTTTCAGCATGTAGAATCTCCCCCTATAATGGCGGTACCTAAAAACACATTTCTTTAGCAGGCAGTGAAAATCATGGCTAAAAAGAGTACCTCAAAACACCTATTGAGCAGTCATAAATCTCCCTTAGACCACTTTTTTTAACAGAGCTATAATTTCACAATGTATAATATTAAAATGAAGTTTGGAAACCATAATATTGCTATGTGCAACATCAGAATGGTAAAATAAAGAACGCTATGGTGAGAACTGAGAATCATCTCAGCTTTCTCAGTTTGGATCCAGCTAAATCTATTAAGATAAGTGACAGGTGATTTATACTAACAAGGAATTGTCCGAGAGGAAAACAGAACAGAAAGAGAATAGAATTGAGATAGACATAAGTGAGGAGAATGAGACACTTGAATTTCTCAGATGTGTCTAAGCATGTCATTGTATAGACAACAGCTGAGGGAGCAAAAAGAAATCACTGATCAAGCACAGAGGCAACTACCAAACAGTAACCAGAAAAAACTGTGGAGAAACTAATTTAAGTATTCTGGACAAAACTAGATAATGAGGAATGTACCTTAACACCAATTTATTCCACTGACTGCCTTAAAATGTCACTTGTGTATTTACTAAAAGCATTTATCATCATCCTTTTAAATCACAGCTAACAAAAATACAGCTGAGTCATATTGGCCGTTGGTGTGAGAGGAGTGTGGCTAGCAGAGGAGGGTGGAAGCCTGCCTGTGCCTCCGAGGCAGCATGGTGAGCCGGGTAGGCAGCGCGTTGGGTCCTCTGCAACATGACACTCGTGCTTTGGTGCTGCTGTATGGTCTCACTGCAGCCATGCAGCTCAGCAGGTCTCTGTGGCCGCACAAGTGATTTGGCCCTTTTGTCTGTTCTGTTCTCAGTCAAATTGCCATTTCCCTTTCCATATTTCTTTCCCTGTACCATTTTTTTTTTTTTTTTTTTTTTTTGAGTGGCGATGCTTACAGTGTACCCAGCTTGGAGCACAGTGAACCTTTCTGAGGGAAAAGGCCACCATTGTAATATATCTAGATCGTTAACTTCTGCTGTTGGAAAAGTAGATTTTGTTCCAAGAAACAGTGTGCTGAGCTAATGGTTCAAGCTTAAATAAAGGACATGCAGCTTTTCAGGACTGGCCAATTGCAAGGCTCAAGGAAGTCCCACAAGGGGGTGAGAAGCAGAGCAAAGAAGGGAGCTCATATAGGCAAACCGCCTGCAAGATGCTTCTGCTCTTGGGTGGTTGCTTGGGTAGCTGGAGCCAAGGGGCTGTGTCACCGGGAGGTGACATGTCATGGGGTGAAAGGAGAGGTATGTAGGGAGAAGACCACCAGGCCACCTGCCCACTGGCAGTGGGGAGATGACAGAGTGCCAACAGCAGAGCAGGGAAAGGGACAAGGGAATTGGCTAATCACTGGGTGGGCCGCAGGAGGGCTGCAGGAGCTTGTCAGCTGAACTACACTGATGTCAGTGACTTTAGGGGTGTGTTTGTCAACCTGAAATGCATTAGGAAGGGGGATTTAACTATGAGATTTGCTTAGATTTTCACACTTTCTTTTTATGAAAAGCAATGAATATTCTGCTTGCTGAGAGGTTAAATATAAAAGCTTGTCTCTGGTGCAGCTGCCATTTGTTCTGTTGCAGAGTACCTTTCTTTTTTGGTGCTGATTTTTGATATGAAAAATTCATTATTTAAGACTAACTGCTCCTTTTTCCTCCTTTATCATTTTAAAAATAATCTTTGAAATTCTAGAATAAAAAGCTGGAAAGAAGTGTCAGAGCAGAACAGATCCAGTTCATACACTTTGGTTCCAGCATTGCATAATTAGATCTTCTGCAAACTTAATTAAATCTTCTTTTAGTGCTGTTCAGACCTGTCTACGGCTTTCCATTTGGTTATATAATAAACCTGTATCATTGTTTAATTACATCAACTATGCTGGTTGGTTGAGCTGACATCAGGTTGCTTACTTGAAGACACAGCATTTAAAAGAGAGAGCAGGCATTTATTCCCATTTTCTTCGCTGCGTGCTTTGATGTGTGTACTGTTCACCTGTGCTCATCTGTTCAGTGTTTCTAGGTAATTATTGCAATTGAAGACCTGTTTAATTATAACTTGTTACATTTATTTTAATAATAAGTCCAAAGAGTATATATTTCTCCAGTCTGTATGATGAATTCTTTTTATGGTAACAAGTGAAGTTCTCTTTTCAGTAATGATGGTTACATTCTGGTAATTTACCTGGCCTAATTGGAATATTTCTTGTCGCGGTCCTTAAAAATAACTTTTTGGATGCATTGCCAGTGCATTCTAATGCCACTTACTCATACATTTTGTCTTACTGATGCCACTCTTCTGTGACTGTATGAGTATTAAAAATTCAGACTGTCATTCTATAGATCCTGTTTAATGTTAAAACCATCTAGGAATGTCTTAATCGATTAGTCTTGTGCAAACATGAGATGCAGAATGATAGCAGTAAATTCCATCTTCAGCTTATGCTGTAACTGCTAATGCTTTAGTCCTTATGAAAACCTTCTGAATTTTTTTAAATGTTTAAGATGATTATAAGGAAAGCTGACAGGTTTAAGGCCTAGAAGTTGGTGCAAGTTTATATTTAACAGTCATACTTACGAAGTTCATGTAAGAAACAGCAGTAGTAGATATGCAATTTGTACTCTTATGCGTTGGTTACTGTATCAGCATATGTTTTGCATGTTTAAAAGGAAAGAGAAATCCATTTGCTGCCTGGGTAGTTGCCATTTTATGTTTACATGTAGTTTACAGTGAAGAAAATGCATTTTTCTGCCCTCTGGAAGAGCTGACTTGCATATCCATTTGCAGTTTGTATGTTATCTGCTGAAGCAGGGAGACAGTAACACTGCATATAAAGCATAGTGTCTGTACTGAACTATAATAAATACTCAGATTCTGACATTTTCCAAAAACTTTGACGCTCAGCAGCTTAACTGAAGCAGAGCAAGAAGCAGCTTATTTCACACTCAGAAGGTCCCCAAAAGATTGTTGTCTTTTGAGGTTAATAATTAAGGAGGGTGAGCATCTTCCTAATTCTCGTCCAGAGGGGTTGGAGGTGGCATCTGGGCAGCGAGACATGAGGCAGCATGGAAGGAAGTGCAGCCGGAGTCAGCACATGGGCTGCAACGCTGAAAAGCTGAGAGGAGGTTGGGCACCATGGGCACGGGGCAGACAGAGAGGCAGGGCCCTGTGGTGGCAGAAAAGCAGGGGAGGCATACAGTTTCCTTACCCCGTTTGTCCCACCTTTACAATGGATGTCTCTGAACAAAGGGGTACTGTATGTTCACAGGTGGTCTATATTTGGGTTCATGTGATCATTCCTACAGAAGATTTTTGGGGGGTTGGATTGCTTGTTTATTTTTGAGGAATCTCCCTGAAAGCATTTCATTGCTCCAGGTATCCTCTAATCATTGATGCCCCTTATCCACTTTTCCTTCAGAAGTGTCCGTCACAGGACACCGGTTGTAAGACACATAATTTTTCCTCTATAGAATATAGGCTGTCTTTTTCCCAGTAGGTCGTGTTTATCAGTGTGTTCAATTCTGGGCTAGCAGTGGAAGTGGGAGCCTGCATGCCGGCTCTGGCCCAGTGCACTCCTTCAGACCCAGCGTGGATCTGCCACTGGCAGGTCCCTGGGGACAGAAGTGGGTCAGTGGGAGCCCAGAGCATTCCCGCTTGCTGCCTGTGCCATTGCGTTCCCTCAGCTGTGCTGAGCCTGGCTTTGCTTCTGCCCAGAGCCAAATGGGATGGGCAAACTGAAGAATAAAATTTTCAAATGTGCCCATTTTAAGGCCATTTTTATAGATTTTGCTCTAAACACATGGAACAAAATCAAGCGGCTTTAAGAGTAGAAGATAAAAATATCAAGAACAGAGAGTTTCAGTGCCCATGACCATAGTACTGCTCACTAGAAGGCTAGCTATTGTATTAGCCTTTGCTATTCTTTTTTTCCTCTCCCCTTTCTCCCTGTTTTCAACCAAAAGTATAATCCACTTCAAATCAAGAACAGTGTGGTATATCCCATAGAGTACTGCTAAGTCTGTGGCTGCCAGTGCTGATCTCTTACCCGAGAAGCCGTGTGGGGTGAGAGGCTGTGGGTCCTCTGCATGGAGGCAGTCACGGAAGAGGTGTGCTGCTAGGACAAATGGGATGTGCTAGTACCAAACTTGAAATGCCCCTCAAAAATAGCAGCATCTGCTGGAGTCGTCATGATTTTTTTTTTTAAACTTGAAAAGTTGCTTCCCATGACTGCAGTCCTCTTTCACTCAAGATGGGCCCTACAGTATCCTACCTGTGTTTCACCCAGCTCTGCCTCTGTCTGTGACAAAATTAGAGAATGTAAATTGAAATTATAGCCCCAAATAATCCGCAGAGACCAAAAGGGATACCCCTATATAACTGCATACTGTTGGTATTGAAACTTTGAATCATCTTGATTCAAAAAAAATTTCAATCACCTTGTAGCTTTATTTTCTAGTCTTATCTAATATTGTCTGCTGGAGAAAATACTAGGAAGCCCTGATAACACACACACATACATGTATCTTGAGCAAAGATCAAGGTAACTATCTAGTATTCGGCTGGTAATTATTCAAGCCTTAGGACACCATTTTCTTGAAAATACACACAAGGGAGAAATGAAAAATAACCATAATAAATTATGCATTTCAAGGAAATTAATATGCTAGCTGCAAAAATAATCACCCTGAAATGCAAATATGGCTAGAATGGTTTAGCTGGTTAGATATGCTGTATTGATAATAAATATTTATGGAAGTATAGGTTGTCATAAAAGTTAGCTTTGGACACACGGCTTCTTCCGCTTTAATTCTACATGAATTTGGTAAATAGAAATTGTGCTATTTCCTACAAACATTTCTAGACTCTAATTTTATTTTTATTTTGACCTGAATGCTTATTCTGTTTATATTTGTAATTTTCCAAGGTATAACTACTGCTTCATCTGCTATACAAATAGACAATTTGCTTATTGCTGAGACAGAAGCCTTTAAATATTTAACAAAATCATGTTATGATTGCAGAAATAGAACAGGAAAAATTTTGGAAATCAAAATGCTGACTAAATAAAGTTTGTGTTTTTAAGGAATGCGTGATGAATTAAACCTTTGTCTCACATGTATGTGTTTTGAGTATAATGGTCCTTTGGACTTTGTTTATTCTACAGCCTATAGGTAAAGCAAGTCACACTATTATTTTAATTTTGCCCTTTCTCAACTGCTCTTCCATGTTTAACATGCTTGCTATCAAAAACTTACATTTGAAAATCACCCAGGCAATTATCTTGACAAATTTTAAAATAAAAAATACTTACTTAGGAAAAGTTACCAACATTTTTAATGATTGTAATTGATTGTACTGTTCGTGTTGGAAATTCAGTATTGGAAATCTAATGTTAAATGGTTTGGATTGGATTGGATTGACCTCAAATGAAAGAATAGTTTGCTTCATCAAACAGATATAAACTGTTCTGTATATAGACATGTCTAGTTTTATTCAGTCAGGAAAAGTTAAGTAGGTTTATTTGTGCAAACACATTCCTCACCTGCTATATTATGTAGCACTAATAATCTTGTTCTGGTGGGAGATACCAGTGGGTATCACAGTGTGGCTCCTGTCAGTTTCTGGAGGAGCTCTGTGCTGCTAGGTATAGAGCAGTTCTGCAGCAGAGCCCTTCAAAAGTGCCACAATGTGGTCCTTGCCTCAACAGAGACAGCAGCGAGATCTTTTTAAGATAAACTAGATACTTTAAAACCTAAGGGTAACCTTATTTGCTTCATTGGTAGTTGAAGAACCTACTACTATTGGACAGTAGTTTTATAGATGGTTATCATCTGTGTAACAAACTAGCTGATAATAATTAATTTGATCAGTATTCTTTGGGAAGAGTGTTCACTGATCTTTGAATTCTGGCTATTAGGAATAACAGGAAGACTGTTAAAATGTGTTTCAAGTTCTGGGCTCTTCAGTTTCAGTGATATCATGAGAAAATGCAAATGTGTAGGTTGGGTATTTAAGGTGAAGATGAATTTAATTAGGAATTGCTGTGTAATGTTATTCCATAGAAAGCTTCTTTTCCTAGTAGCAAGTATTTAGTGATACTCACAATAATGATATATGGGAAATATTTTGGTCTATTGGGTACCTTGGTCTTCTGAATCCTTGCATTCAGAACCTTCTATTTTAAATTCACAAATGTATCTCTCAACAGTGGCAGAAGATTCCCCCTCCAGACTGTAAAAACTAAAGCCAGAAAAGGGAAATTGTTCACAGCAGTGCTCTCGGAACTTGATCTTTTAGCAGTTCACCTGTGGATCTGTTTAATTTCTTGGCACAGGACTTGTTATGGGACTCTGGGTGATGTATCACTCATTACCACAGGAATCACAGTCACCTGAAGAGCACCTGAAGTGTTTATGGAGTTGGGTGCATTAACAATTAATCTGACTGAAAGCAAAACAAATATTTCTTTTATTGCATAAGAAAGAGTCCTATATGTTTATAAATATTCAGCTTAGTACAAGGAACCTTATTCAGTAATTCCTGTGTTAAACTCCTATATGCTTCGAACATGATAGTCATCCAAGTCACTGTTTCTCCAGCTGTGGGGTGCCTCCGCAGTGCCATACCACTTCTTGAACACTACAGAAGCATGCCAAAGGCACTGGAAAGTAGAAGAAAAAGCTTTAAAGTGTTGAAAATATTCCACCAACTGTCTCAGACTTTGCAAGCAGATAGAAACAGAGAGCCAAAAGGGGGATTGTATTTTCAGTAAGTCTGAGAAATACTGATGGAAGGAATTCTTAAGCAGCTCCATTCCTCTTTATATTCAGATTGTTAACAAGGGTATTTGAACTTCTTTCTTTGCATGGAAAAACACAGAGGGAGTCTGCTGGATATTTCTATTCTAATTTGAAAGAGTATAGTATATCAGGGGAATATGCGGGAAAGCAATATTAAGAAAGTGTGTAATCTATTTTTAGCTAACCTTTAATGTGCTGTAGTATGTGAAAATGAGTGAAAAAGTAATAGCAGCAGTCTCTGAATCACCTTAACATCAACACTGCCTTGCACGCTTTGAAATTGCACATTCTGCCTCATCCACATTCTGCCTCTTTCCTTATCTGTAGCTGTAACAAATGTCTGGATAATATCTATTGATGCAGATGATGGTACTGCCACTTCTACCTTTCAGTAATGTTCCCTTTCAAGCTGGGTTTTTATGCTGATCCTTTGCTTTGCCAAAATTCCTTCCTTTGTTATATTTTATATGGAAGATGCCAAATACTTGCCATTTTCCCTGTGTCTCACTTACCTGGCCTTATTCCATTTTGTTCTTGCAGGTAAATGATACTGTGAATTACTGGGGGTGCAGGGGTGCTGTTCATGAAATGCAAAATTTAGCCTTACTTGGCTTTGTCTTGAATTACTGTTTTTCATTTTAATTATATTTGTGGCAGACTTCTAGTTAAAATGAATACTCTTTTTTCTTATTCTGTGACAACCTCAATAATTACTTTTCTGGATTTGCACTTTGTCTGGAAAGTCCTTCATTTGGGTTTCTTTTCTCTGTTCATGCAACCTCTCTCACTACCTTCTTCACATGTTTCTAGAGCTCCTGGCTCTGTCAGTGATAAATTTCTGCCTAGGATGGGTTTGTTTCTGTCTCCTCTGACTCATTCAGTGTCTTTTGTACTGGGAATAGGAGACAAAGAATAAGAACTGCTTCTGGTATGTGAGAACACAGAAAGCTGCATTTCAATACAGTTAGCCTTCAGAAAAAAAAAAAAGGAGGGGGGGCAAGAGAGAGGGATTGCTCTGGAAAGCCTCACAGATTATACATCTGCCCCTGTAATTCAAACTGGGATTTAACACAGAAGTAGTGAAGTCGATTGAGTAACTTAATAGTGGCAGAATAATCTCCCTCTTTCAGTGGCATGTGTCTTCAAAACCCTCCCTCACTAACCACCCCCTCACTCTCAAATGTTTGAATGCTGCTTACTGTACTTGCCAAATATAAAATTAAACACCTGCATGGTTGTTATGCACAGCTGTACCCATCTGCTGAGCATGCCACTTGCCATTTGCTTTGATTAAGAGCAGGTTAAGAGAGGCTTTAATTAAAGAAAGTCTGTAACACTGTTAAGCATCCACCTCTTCAGCCTCTTTCCTTGATTATACATTTTTCTGCTTTTCTCCTTGCAAAAGACAAGGTATTGGCTCCAGAAGGGATATAGTTTAATAATAAAAATAGCTAATGATTTTCCAGCTTAAATATAGAGCATCTAGACAGCATGCCTAGACTGACACACTGGCTGTGATTTTGTGAACCAGTGATTCTTCCACAAAGTGTGGTATGGGGCTAACAAACTGCTCTTGACAGGCAGACGCTGTTCGCTTATTGTACTGCCATCATGTAGTGTAGTCATATTGTGCTGTCCCTATGTATAAAGATAATAGTTTTCTTGAAACTGTGGTTATCTGCTATTAGGGTAGGAAATACCTTAAGGAGTATTCCATGGAAAGGCACATAAGACAAGAAAAGATTTCATAGAACTATGTCATAATGGGGACATTTCCCATTCGGATGCAAGACAGCCCAAGAGTATTGCGGAGTGGCACTTGCGGGCACTGAGGCGAAGGACCTTGGTCCGGTCCCAAATAAATGTTAGAGCACCCAATCAGTATGTGCTCTTGAGTCACAAACTTTCTTCCTTCAAATTGCTGTGACTCAGTAAATTTGCTTCTTAATGAGAATTAGCTATATTGAAGTAAACAGCGATAAAATGCATGCAGTAATTACTGTGTACAGTTAATACAGATATTCTTTCTGTAGCACTCTTAGCTTGATTGCAGTTGCTACCCATGGTCTGTAGTTTGCAGTAAGAGGAGTAATCAAGGATACATTTAAACAAAGACAAAACATATCTTATGTGTGCATATGATTATGAAACTCAGTGTGGGATCTGGGGGCATATGGTCTAGCTTGCTGTTAACATCCCGAATTTTACAAAGGAAAAGAGAATGACAAATAATTAGTCACGTTAATCTTCAAGTGATTCTGATTGGTTCTTGGTGGTCATTCTTCTTGAAGGGAAGCCCAGAGGACCTCTTTGGAGTGAAACTGAAACTTGTAAGCATTACTGCTACTACGCACTTCCTCTGTTATTCCCAAAAATGTAAAATAAATGTATCTGGTTTGCACCAGAAAATTGCTGGTAAATAGTCATGGGTGAAATTAAGCTTCACTTGTTATTTTGCTTGTTTGGGAAATATTAGGGAACATCTGCAGTTAGAAGGAATGTCCAGAGTAATTTGCTGGCTTTTGGGGGGCTGTTCATCCAGTTTTCCAAAGGCAATAAAGTGGTATAAAGAACTCCAGGAGAGTACTTAAACAAAACAAGGCTGAAGCTTTGCACTGAGACAGTGCTCAGAAAAAAGGTACAATGTATTAATAGAACAAGCCTTACTAGGATTAGAGAGGAAAGACAGACTTACTTTTCAGTTGAATGGCAGCCAATTTTTGAATTAATGTCATGTTAAGAGAATATGTAGCTTTACATTTGAAATGTATTGATTTTTACCTCTTTGTCTTTTGACATTTATTTTCCAACTTAGCTTGAGCGTGTTTTGAATCTTTTTCTTTTCCTCACACATTTTCATATACAGACCTAGAAAACAAGAGCTAGGACTAAAAGTAGGAAAGAACAGGTTTTGAAAGAAAGGCAATATGTTGAGACCTCTAACATTTTTATATTTATTAAATTTTTATCTAGCCACTTCTTGTCCAGAAGTTCGAGACTTATTTTGGACATGTGAGAGAGTCCTTAGTTCAAATCCTGCAATAAGCATTATAAAGAATGTTAAAATTGTGTTTATGCATTATCTATCGAGTTTGTAAATGATCCTTTCCTCAGTAAATCTTCGTATCTTCCTAGAATTTCAAACTAAGTTAATGCTGTAATAACTGTTGTCCTTCTGACCCTCTCAGCCTATTGAAATAGTGCTTTTTGAATGCATAATGTTTTTATTAACATTGATTGGCTTTTAGGAATGTGTGGTTTTGTCAAGACTCAAAAAAAAATCCTCTTTCACGTCAGAATGAAATGAGGATTTTTCTTTCCTCACTATTCATTTATGTCTGCTCTGGGAGCTTGCTAAGACAAGGAATAGGTATTTTCAAGTGTCCATGCTGAAGAACACAAAAGGTGGGGTAAGGGTGAGGGCGGGGGCAGTGTTTGATCTCGGGTATCTCTTATCTTAGTAAGCACAGGGAACTTGTGAGTATTATGAGATCTCATTCTGACCAAAAGTTTTATCGCAGACATGAAAATATTTCTATGTGAGAGGACCAAAATTTATGGTCTTGTAGGGATTTAGTTTTGATGAATCTGCCTTTTCCAATTAAAAGAAACCATTTTGCCACAAGCTTCTGGGCTAGTATTGGTAAAGCTTCAGCCATGCATGAGAGGAGCAGATGAGCTGGCACATTCCCACTGGCAGCATCTCAGAGGTGCCACGAGATGTTGCCAAGCAGCAAATTCAGGGCTGCATTGGGTGTTCAGCAGGAGCACTGTGGATACGCTTCCATTACCTGTGGTGCCCAGAGGGTTGCATGGCACAGCAGGAAGCCTGCGTGCATGGTTCCCTGGCTGGAAATATGAAACAAGGGCCCAAAATTCTGTGGTTTGGCAGTTTCTCAGTTGCCTTCCTGAAAAGAAAAGGTGACCTCTATGTGGTAACTGGGTCTCTAGCCTGAAGAAGAGACTCCTTAGAGCTAGACAGGCTGTGGTTCCTTTCAGGAAGGACATTAGATCTCCTTCTTCAAGGCAGATGTTGATGGTCGTCATCACTGTTTAGCACTTGTTGCGAACTTCAGTTTTCTCAATAATCTGGAGAAAAACATCAACTGCAAATGGCTACATATATCAACAAAACAATTTATAAAAAAATGACATTAGAATATCAATCAAGATGACAAGTTTTACAAAACTGACCTTTGTAAGCAAGAGAGAACGGGGTGAAAGTCACTTTGCATTCTGAATAATACTGGTAAACTGCAGTGCAGATACTTCATCCACTTTAAGACTGTGGGCACAAATGATATGTGGTGTGATTTAGATGATAACAAGACAAGTCTGTCTGTTCTTTCTATCCGGCCTTAAAGCTCTATAGATTGACCTCAGAATTGAGGTTAAAAAAGAATCTCTAATGTTAGCACCTAATAATATTGCAATGTTACTGTGTTCTTTGAAAACACATTGCAAGTTTATAGCACTTTATAGTGATTCCATATTGATTTAGCATCAGAGGTTATCAAAATAGAATTATAGGAAAAACCCAAAGGTTATGTCCTTTCAGTGAGCCAGAGTCTGAATTTGCTTCTTTGTCTTACTCCCATCCACTAGCAAAGTCCTGCCCTAGATTTTTGCTGGTTTAAATGCTTTCAAAAACAACATTGTGAAATGGTCCAGATTAGGGAACAAATCAGTCTAGAATTTGTAGTGAGGTGGCAATAGGAAACTGCCTAGCTAGGATCGGCAATAGCAAGTTAATTAGACTGTGCCCAGAGCTGGTACAACTGATGAGGTGAAACTACAGGCTGCAGCTGAGTTTATGCAGTTCATCATTGGTTAACACAATTGTCCTGTGCTGCAAATAGCATCACTCAGTGGTCCAGATCTATGCTTCGCTGCCTGAATTAGGCTGGCTTGAACACATGGTTACGGGAAGGAGCAGTTCAGCGAAGACAAGCTCCGGAAGGAGAGTCTTTAGGGTTTAGCCCAGTCCTTGTACCTCCTATACTATGTTTCCCGATTGATCCTTTCTAACTCAAAACAACTTTTTCTTTTGATAATCTACTGTCCAAAAATGAACTATACACAACCCATTTACCTGGTTCTCTGCATTTTGCTGTCACTTGCCAAAGTTATTTTGAAATTTGATCTGTCCTGTGAAGTCTATTAATAGAGAAAGCAAGCAGACTTAACAGCATGTATGTCCTCTAGCAAAACAAACCCCCACATCTTTAATACAGGAGGAGGAAAAGAAAACAGGAATGTGGGGACAATAGGACTGAAACTTTTATTCCAAGTGCATTATGCCTTACTACTGTGGTTCAGCTAATCATCTGAGGCTCTGTAAACATTGTTCTGTGTGTTTTCTGAGATCTGTAGGTCAATGATTGTCTGATATCTTCATCTGGCTTGCTGTGAGCAGTCTTAATTTTGTTTAAAATCTTAACTGTCTCTGATAGATAGTTATTATACAGGCCACCAAAGAATTTATGTCTGTTGTGAAGTGGATACAGCAGGAATGCAACAAACACTGTCAGCTGTGTCCTGGATAGGAGAGGAGCACAAAATTTAGTGATTTATTTCTCTGACGCTTTCACTGCCTTCATTCTTTAATTCGTGCTTGGTTTGGGGAGATGCAGTCCCATTAACTCTAGGCCAAACTGATGATGTTTCACTTGTATCAACTGTAACTATATCTACTGAGGTTTTTCTTTTCCTTGTGGGCCATTTTTTTTTATGTGGAGTTATTTTGGAGAAATTGATAAATAAGTATCTATATGCTGGAGGATTCAAATCCAGTTGTCCACAACCAGTTCCCAGCCTGTTTCTAGCCTGCCATGGTCTGAGTGCAGAAGAATAGCATTTCTTTCACAGAAACACAACTTGGTTGACAGCCAAAGTTTCCTGTGAGAGACTTTTCTTCAAAGTCAATCCCAATGTAAGCAGGAAAGGGAGAGCAGGGGAAACAGTGCAGCCAGGAGCTGGGTTTGCAGGCTTGCTGTGGCATGGCAGTCTTTCACTGGCTGTGACCTGCTGGTAAATGCTGCCAACTGCCTGATGGTTCTTTGTCACCAGCATCGTCTGTGTTCACGCACAGGAATGAAGGTGAATTCTACTTATTTGTCACTCCACTGCTGCCAGTTCTTTTCTGTTGAACTGCCAGAGCCTGTATTGCTGCTACACCTCGTATTGTGAGACACTAGGTGAAGATTGACTAGAACAAGCACAGATTCAGTTCATTGGTGCTATCTGCCCTTTTTTTTGCTGCCTGCATCTCATTCAGTCAAGGTTTGCTTCAGAAAATATTTGCAGCTGACATTAATATAGGTGCAGAATTTCAAACTCAGTTTTAATATATAAAATTAAATGTGATGTTGTGCTGAGAAAAATGCCATCAGTGTTTTTTCAATAAACAAATAATGTCTGTTCCCCTCCCCAGTGCAAAGACACACAGTGTCAATAGAAACAATTACTTTGTTGTAATTTAATTTGAAAAGCTACTTGCAGAGAAACAGGCAAACAGTTTGCCGAGATTGATGTAAATGGTGGTTTATTTAGGATAGATATGGATCCAATCTAAAAACAGGAGGCTTTTCCTGTGCATCCGAGTCCTAAGTGTTATGTTGAGAAAGATTTGAATTAAGGAAAGTAAGGTTTGTTTTTATAAAACATCTTTATTTATAAAGCCTGCAGTTAAGGTGAAATAGGACCTGGATCCAAAAATAGTCATAGTAATTTTTTTTCCAAAACTAAATTCAAACCCTGAGTTTTTCTAATACCCCATCAAGTTTTACCCCTAGCTTTGCTCTGGGATGTCTGATGTAGGAACTTGTAACTTAATCATATGTAACAAATTAATCCATTTTAACAACATTGTTACTTCTTGAAATCATGATAACCCAGTTTTGCCCTGAGATTATATTAATGGAATATCCTCTTATTCCAATGAGCACAACAAATTGCTTTAAATAACTTGCCTTAAGGCAAACATACAAAGGTCAAAGTTTCTACAAATCCTGTAGTGGCTTTCCCAGTGTTATTCTTTCATCGAATAAGGCTTAGCTAATCTGTAGTTACAGTATGTGTGATCAGTTTTCTTTTGAAGCAGTTCAATGAATATAAAAAGTTTGTTCTGACCTTAAAGGGCAGTAAACATTATGGCACATCATGCAGCCAGGCTGGCAATGGTTTGGGTTTGGTTTTTTTTTTTCCTTCTTCTTCTTCTTCCTACCACAAACCTAACTATAGATCCAGTGTTTTAAAAATGAAGCAGTTATGCAGATGACCAAGGTGTAAACACAGAAGAACAAAGATTGTGCCTTACTTTCCAAAACCTACAGGTTAGTGCCAGATACTGAGCACTTCACGTAGACTGTGCTTCTGCAATTCCTGGCAATTAAGCATATGGGCATTTGTATTGCTTTTAATACTAATTTGATACAGATCATTTGGGGCAGACTGTGTTCAGGGGGACTGGTGATCTTTAAAGCTTATCCTTGGGTATGCTGAAATCTAGGTAACTGGGGCATAAGTCATGGAAATGCTTGCAAGTCTGCTTTCTTATTAACTCTTTGGCAGTTTGGATTCTTATTTTGTCTGCAAGGCACAGATTAGGCTGGGGTGTGAGGATGCAGAAGAGTATCACTGTTTCAAAGTGACTTTTTTTCTGCAGTGTCTCAGTTTCCCTTTTAAAATGGAGTATAAAGGCTTTCCTGTGTGAAGAAATCAGGGTGAAGTGAGATGTGCTGCGAGTTGATGGCATGCCATCTTTTCTGCTCTACATACTCCTTCATGCAGTCTCCGTGGCCATGGTTAAAGACCTTCCCTTTCCCCCGCCTCTCCCAAATGAACTAGGTATAAGTGATGGAGAGATGTCAACTAAACCTGAAGGGAACCTGCTATGATAGTTTGGAGACCTGCAAACTGCCTTTTTTATTCTGGCATGATGTTAATCAGCTGTCCAGTGCAATCTGTTACATGTCACCCTTGTTAACAATTTAATTCTCCCTATGAAAAAGGGAGGGAGAGGATAACAGATACATATAGTTCCCTCTCTGCAACCTCTCATCTAGTGCCACCAAGACAAGACTGTTACTGCCTTCAGCATGAGCACCACCACAGGTGTCCAGAGTACATGCTGACCAGAGCAGGCTAATGAGGAGCCCGTATGGACTCAATGAACTTATTGCAAGTCGCAGGCAAAGTTCCTTTTCAGCTAGCAAGGCATTGTCATCCTTTTCTTTATATACATCTATAGCTATGCAGATATCTGCATTTCCCTGTTCTCTGCTTTGTGCTTAAGGAGTATTTAGTTGTGCAGTGGGAAAAAATACTTTTAAGAAAAAGTCACCTTTGTGAACCACAACGGTAGGTTCGGTTGAACTCTACGAGGTGGTGATGTTGCAGGCCAGTTCTTACTTAATTTGAGCAAAATTATACCTGCTCTTAATACAAATAATTCAGTTTGTATGGGCAGGGTAAAGGCTTCCAACTGGGATGAGTTGAAGGGAAACAGAAATGAATGAGTTCAGACAAATGGCAAAAACAGTAAAAAAGAGAGGGCAAAATGGAAATATCCAAAGAGACTAGCAGAAAGCATCAGGCATTCATAAAAAGGCAGATTTGAAGGCACATGCAAAAAGAGGTTGATGGCTGTAATAGCAGGAGCAGCAGCATCTGAGGCAGAAATGAGAGAAATGGTAGTATCTAGGACAGGAACAGATGCTGAAATAGCAAGAGCAATAATATCTCCTTTCACTGTGCACCCGAACCACTCATTTAGGGGCAGCCAAATAGACTGTTACAAAGCAAACAGACCATTATGGTCTATTGTACAAATATGTATTTGGATAAATGTTGATGTGCAGTGGCGTGGTGAAACAGAAGTTGCTGTGCATGCTTAGCAGCCCTGGAGCCATGCTGTTCATTAGCAACAGTCCTTTCTGCAGAGGTGCATTTTTTCCTTTCTGTAAGAGGCAGTAACCAAAGCACTCCAAAATTTCCAAATATACTCTTAGTTTTTCAGTCATTAGTTGTTAGTTTAGTTTAGTCATTTAGGTTTTTTTAAAGGAAAATACTCTGGAGACACCAAATCCATCTTTCTTAAAGGATGGCTACATTCCATAACACATTTCCTGGACTCTAGGATGGCTTTCACAGCCTCTATTGAAGAGCAATGCCTTCTTCCTTTAAAAAAGTTACATTGGTCTCTTAGCTGTTGTAACTACACGTTCTCCCTTTGAACTACATTGAGCTGCAGCGACTTGTAACAGCAAAGAAACTAGTCTCTTGACTTCTGGGCATTTTTACTTCTCTTTGGAAAAACAGTATTTGAATTCTTTGTGAAAAATTGGTAAGTACAGTTACATCACCTGGCTTTGCAGTGGGTTTGGGTTAGAAGTGTGCATGTACAGATGTGCATACGCAGAATCATTAGATTTCCCATCCACTCCTGATAGGATGTGTTCACACATTTTAGAATCTCAATTCATTGCCTTTGGGGGGGGGGCAGAAATCAAAGCCCCTTGTTGCTTTTCAGCATAAAAAGGACAAGGCAGCACTCTCTGAATAGTCTGTGTGAAATATAAGCTGCTTTAAATAAAATTTCTTAGAGGAACAGGACTTTGATTCAGCAAATTCTGAAGTAATGCTTCGTCCTGAGCTTAGGAGTCACCAGACTGCAATAGCAAAGCACTTGCTTCTGTGCTGTGCATGACTAGTCTTAACGGTTTAAGTATCCCATTAATCACAATTGTGTATCTATGCTGTGGGCATCTTCCAGCACTTGCTTCCATTGGCCAAGCTCTGACCTTAAAGGCACACGTGCACAGCTCTGCTGCCATTGTTGAGTGTGTCCACAAGTTTAACCTAAAAATGTCCAATCATTTAATAGTAATAATAAAGCAATTTGCCCTCTTGCAAAGATGTCTGATGGAGCCTTTAACCTTGGAGCTAAATTTTAGATCTAAATTCTAATTTCTAGTAAAGTTGGGATTAAAATGGAGATGTTGACACAGCAGAAGCACTGCTATAAAGAGAGCAAGTCATACACTTTATTGTAACAGCTCGATTGCCTAGCAAAGAAATGTATAATGAATAAACATTATTTTAAAAGGCTTGATAGCACAATGAATTTTTCAGTGGGAGAAACAGAAGAGAAAGTATTTAAAAATACATGAGTTTCATATTTGATTATAAGTCAAGAACCAGCAGAAAGAGCCAAAAAAATTGACAGCAATGGCAGCAGGCACCAAGCTTTCGGTCTTGAATTAATGAGGTTATTCATAATAGGGAGGGAGTGACATAGTGATTAGTTAATTACTGTGCAGAAACATACAATTAATGCACAACTGGAATTAGTATACAATGAATTAAACTGCCACATAATGCGAGCAACAAAAATTGAGAAGGAAACCTTGATTGCTGATTGAAGTTATTATTACAGAAAAAAGTCTATTGAAATCACAATAGTTTAGCTATCAAACAACATGTTTAACTTGTGTGACCTGATTCAAACCTGTTAATAGAACTGCTGCGGCAGACAGCAGCTTGTGCATTAATTGCAAACTTATGTGCATACAGGGGCAAGTGAGATTTAGCCCAAGAGGGTACAAAGGTATAATGATAGGAAACTTGCATGCACTGTAACAGCAATCTTCAGTGACTTTCAACAAAACTAGTAGATGTTTAGCCTGGCTAATGTATCGGCTGGCCTGTCATCCACCCAGGGATGTTGCATCCCAAGCACAGGCTGGCAAGGACTAATCAGGCACAGAGGATAGCTGTTGCTGCCTGTGGATCACACACCAGCAGTCCTATCACAGCTGCTCTACAGACGTAGGATAGATGTTTTGCTGTACCCTTAGTATCTTGTATGAGTGCAGTGGTAAGGAATTATTTTGCACATGGGGTGTAGGTGCCTATTCTGTATGATCTTTATGTACCATAAAGCATAAGGTCAGCTGCCAGGTCAGGAGCAAATGGTGTTTACCAAGCCAGTCTCTTTTTCTTTTGAGAGAGTAGGCGTTAGACAAGCTTCTATCATGTTAGGGAAGGAAATATCTCAAACTACACCACATCATAATTTAGAGCTGCCTTGGGTCTACTCTAAGCTACAACAGTGAAAAAAGCTTTTTATCTTATGTATACCTATAAGCTATAAATATATATATACATATGTTCTATATATATATATATAGTGATCTTGCTATAGCATGCTGCACACCAGCAACTAGCACACTACAGGCGGCATGGGAGCTGCAGGCACCATGCGACAGCTCGCAGCAACTTGACAGAAGGCTGAAAACCTTGGTCTGCAGCGTAGCATTTTACTGTATTGGCAGACCATTTCTGCAGTGGTTCAGATAAGAGTTTGCAAGAGCACACTTTTTTAACTTAGATTGCAGAAAGTTGAGCTGATAGTATTGAAAGATCATGCTAGCCTCATATTTATTATCTCTCTTTCCATTTAGCAATGTAAATAAGTGATATTTTAGATATAAAATAAGATCTGGTTTCTATTCTAAGGAATTTAAAATCTGAAGTAGAAAAATAATTTATAATAGTGTACATAAAGATAACCTTAAAAGAATTAGGTGAAAGAGAAAAATTAGAATAGGAACATTTTGCAGAAGGTTCTTTATGCATGGAAACTCTGAAGTTATGATCATTGATTTATCTTATAGCATATTTGTTATGGTCTAACATGTATTGCATTGCTGATACTTTATTTTAGCTGTGTTTAAAAATGAGTGGTAGTGCATTTTCTTGGGACGTAGTACTTTACCCTTTTACTTCAGATGAGTTATAAAGATCAATAGATCAATAGTGAAAACATTTTTTAAAAAAGCAAAAAAAAATAGTCAAGTATTACGTCACTTTTAAGTCAATACGAAAGTATTAGTAGGTATATTTTGTTATAGGAATCTAAGAATGTAACAACTTCTGGACAGAAACAGGAAAACAAATTATTAACTGTGATAAATTTAAGTCTCTGACTGAAAGGAAGCTTTAATCTTAGGAAATGGTCAAGAGTTAGCAAAAAATAAAAACAGAAATCCTAACACTCTTCTTTCCTATCATGGGCCCTGATGCAGCGAAGTACTCAAACATTAATTTAGTTGCTCATAAAGACTCTGCCAGACAAGTGGAGTTCTCTGGAAGCCTTTCATTGTGTCACCAGAAGCTGCAAGAAAGTCACTAATTTTTTCCAGGTCATTTCTGAAGAAGACCCTTTTCAATAATACTGTGTGAGAAAGTTCACCTTTAAGTGCTTAAGTCTAACCCTATTAAGTTGAGGGCAAAAGTCCCACCAAATTTAATTGCCCAGCATTGGTGTGACGCTGGGAGTTATGGCAGGAGTGAGGCTTCCGGGCTGTGTGTGACTGCTGGAGTGCAGTGGAGTCCCCTCCTCTTCCTACTTTTCCATAACATACCACAAAGACTTCAACAAAACAAAACCTTTAGAAATATCACCCAGCACAAAGCAGCAAATTACCAGCTTTGTCACATGTAAATTATCTTGAAAACAGACTTGGACTTCTTCTCTTCATTGCTTGCTGAAATAATTTGCATAATCAAATGTCTCTTCTTTACCAAGATCTGGTTAAAATTCATACCATGTTAATGAATGTGGCTTCACCAAATCAGAAGAAAATTGGGGTTTATTCAGCCTTATCTCGGATTTCGTTCTCTTTCTCTTATCCCTCTCTTCCACTGCTGTTCCACTGAGAAATTAACTCAGCCTTTCAGTCAGTGTGAGAGCCAGGCTGGGAATAACAGGAAAACCTCAGTTACTAGGAAAGGTATTAGTTTATAATAAAGTGCTGATCCTTGAAATGTCATTTTCCTGTTTGAAGACAGTAAAATAAACAGCAATAGAAAATCAGGTACTCTGTTAATTTAAATGGTTGGCTTGCTAATATTTACAGTATTCTAAGCAACAAAAATAACTGTCTCTGCTTGTAGAAGTTCATCCAGCAGTATTTGCTGTGAAAAAGCATGACTATTTCATGATATTAGGCAGGTATGAAGTTTCTATTGTTCTGTACTGTTGCTGAGGAGGAGGGAAACCTCCCTGTGATTTCCAGTCCCAGGCTTCTCAAAGACACTTCTGTTGACATGGGTGAAGCAGAACAGCATGCTGCTTCATCTTACAATAGTTCTCTCCATGGTCTTTTCCTAGAGGTCTTCCTGTGTATGTCACTTATGGAGCCTATGGAAACCAGTCTTTTCATCACATCTCCCTCTGCGCTAATCAGTGTCTTTGCTCTAGGCAGCTGAGCATTTTCCGACAGATACAAATGAACAAATACTCACAAGGAAGCATTTGGGACTACAATTATTTATGGTACAAAACATGTCTAGTAAGATGAAGACTTGGTTCAAACCATGTTTGGAAGATTCACAGTAGAAGTGAGTGTCTGACTGGAGGGCATAATATATATAAAGCTGCTGGTTGCTTTTATTTGCATTACCTTCTGCATTAGCTCTTACTTGGTGTGGGAAGAGCTGCCTCTCTGGGATAGGTGCAATTTAAGGTAGAAGTGGACCTGATTCAGTGTTTGCAGTCAGGGAAGTAGTAAAATCTGGATCTGTTAAACACACCTATGCAATAATGCTGATTTATATAGGGCCTATAAATATTTTTTAAAAATTACTTATTTTGAAATATGTTGCTCGTGACCATTGGCTCCCAAGCACTGATGACAAGTAAAATATTAACAATAGCAGCAAAACTCAAAAGTTGGGGTTGGTTGGTTCGTTTGTTTCTTTGTTTGTTTTTAATTACTCGTCATTTTCATGGTTGGGTTTCAGCTGAGAACAAAACCCCTAAGAAAAACAATGGCTAATTTCAGAGATCTTGAGTCCGGGATTTGCCAGCACTGTCACAAGAGGCAAGTGGTATTTCAGGCTGTAAAAGAAACTGTCCTTTTCAAAACATGTGACACAACCTTTTCTTTTGGTAACATCATCCTGTGTCACTTTGAAAAAATTCCTGTGCTCCATTATGAGAAAAAAATATTTTACCCTAATGGCAAACTAAATGTAAATTGCTACCTGCTGAAGAGCAGACAGGGAGTGAGTAGGGAAGGCTTCTGCTGTAGTGTAACAAGAAAGGAATTACTTTACATCACTTCAGATGCTTTTTTTGGTACAGCAAAGACCTGCATCATAAAGTACAAAATGGTCTGAAGGGCTTGAAACTTTGCACACCACAAAATGCATTATGCAGCTCCATCAAACACAAGTAAGGGTTGTGCCTTTTTCTACCCTGTACAGGTAGGAGTAGGAGCTGGAGTTTATCTCAGTTATTCATCTGCAGGAGTACGACTGAGACCTGAAGGAACATTTTCTTCTTTCTGATGTGAAGCTTTAGTTTGTTCTTCTGGAAATGGCAAATCTGCAGGCAGATTTGGAAGGATTCAACTTATTAAATCTTCTTAATCCAACAGGCACTGAATATGTATCTGGCTGGGTGGGCAGTGAAACATTAGTTACTGAGGCAGTGGATATATGATTTAGTTTGAGGGCAGAAAGATTAACAGTCAGTGACCATGATCCATGTCAGAAACCCTAGCCCCATGCCAAAACTCAGTGTTACTGGTATTTTAATTGCAAGTATGAAATTGTACTTGCAATTTTTTGTTTATTATCAGGTCAGTCTGCTAGTTTCATTTTTGCTTCTGTATTCTCAAATTAAAAAAACAAAACCCAAAAACCCAAACAAACAAAACCCAAACAACGGTTCCCTTATTTGTTCCAAAAAATTAAACACAAAGTAATGCCATCACCCTACCCCAGCAACACCACTGCATCAGGGTTGGTGGCAAATGCTGCCAAAGCTTCATGAAAGCTTCAGAAAACCCAGCGTGTTGTTTCTTCTGTGGTTTGCCAGACTGAGACTCAAAATACTGTATTCAATTCCCTGAGTTCTGGAATTATAACAACATGTCATAAATAGATGCCTGGCAATGCACAGCCTTACTAGACAGAGTGACAGAACAGCACGTCAGGGCTGCCCCTGGTGTATCTCCACTGACATCGTTACGCCAGGGATGAATTCGACATAGATACAACAGGAGGAAAGGGTCCTGTGCCTCAGTAGGCGCAGATCCTGGCTCATGTGAATAATTATCCACTGTTAAACAAAGGAAATGTAAAACTAAATCATCCCTGTGAATATGTAATTTAGAAAGTTTTAGTTATACATCAAATGATTATTCAAATAACATCTACATGTAGGAAAGTACTCAACAGAGGTCTATGTATTGAAATAAACTTTTTGTATAAAAATACCATTTCAGGGTTATGGCAGACAGCGATTTGTAAGTGGGTATTTTGATGCTGTATGTATGTGACTGTCTCTCATATCTGGGGGAATTGAGTGCAATAGGAGGGAAATATTCACCTCCTCAGAGGCCGATGACGAGGTACAGCTACAGTCCAACTCTGCAGTGCCCCTTTACAACAATGAGGAATGTATTGAAAAAGTACAAGTTTGTTTAATGTAGAGGAAAAGAAAGTAAGATGGTAAAAAGTTGAGAAGTACTAAATGACATTTACACAAGAGGCTTATCCTCCAGGCTTGTGTACCATTTCTGAAAATGTGTTCAAGTGTGGGGTTTTTTTTTCTTTTACTCCATTCTCCTCCATTTCTAAATGCATCTATTGTATCTGTTGTTTTTAGAGTACATGTAACCTTAACATTTGGGTGCAAGGTCTGACAGCAATCAGATGTCATACTCTGCCATTCACTTTTCCACATGTTATATTTTATTTTACAATGTTGGAGGAATACAAAACAAGTTTTCTAATAGCTTTATTTTTTCTCTCTCCTTTCCTTGCCGTGTGAGGGTAGTATGCCTCTCACAGGATATTTTAAAATAACTCCAACGTTTTTTTTGGGTAATTCCATTTCTGAATGCCTGCTCACATTCTCCCCACATGTTTCTCTTAATATCTGATATTTTTCAAAGATTGGAAGGCAACATTACACAGTAAAAACAGCTGACATTTTTTATTTCTCTCTTCATCTCTCAGTGGAGGAGGTAGCATTTGTCATCCCTGGGCAGAGCAGCTGTTGCAAAGCTTTATGGTGAATTGTCCATGTTTACAGTACTTCAGAATGGCATTTTGTAAATCTTTTCCTTAAATTGTTTATTGCAGAGTCCTATCTTAAACTCTGTCTCTTCATACACGCTGAACTCAATAGAGGGGCAGTCTCAGTACTTATTGCCTTGTAGTAAGTGGAATCTGGTCTAAGCGCTGTTGGCAATAGAAGGGCTTTTTCCATTGATTTCAAGGGGCTGCTGATCAAATCTCTATACTATGAACTGGAGCTCAGTTTCTCCCAGTGAATAGTTTACTACATTTGTAGTATTTAGGAGTGTGATTTTTAACCTAGATGATCTCCTCTGCTCCAAAAGAATTTGTGAGGATATTTTTTTTCTAATGTCTCTCATTTTCACATTGATGCCAGTCACTCAGATACATTTGTACCTGCTTCTGGCAGAGTTAAAGCTTCATCTCCTGCAGACTCACTCAAACAAGTTTTTTCTTTTTTCTTCTATTTTGCAGTGGGAAGGGAGGTAAGGTCCTATGCTTTTGACTCCAATATTCTTTTAACGGTGCTGGCCATCTGGGCACTGAGGCATGACTTTGTGTTAAGAACTGGATTACAATGCAATGCTCTTTTCTTTTTTTTGGCACTTTTCCCTACCTTTTTCCTTCTTTTTTCCTGCGTTTTTCTGATTCCCAGTCTACTAAGCTGTATTTCTCGTGCAGTGCCAAATTTTTCTGTTTCTTTCTCTCACCAATAGCACTTTAATTTCACTTTCAGTAATATTAAAAATTAAAATTAAATTTTAAAATAGGTAATGCTTTAACATGATACAGATACTGCTTTCTGGTTGATATTATTTACCTCTGAACTTTAAAATTCAACAACATGCCCTGAAATATTTTTCAATTCTCTTGGAATTAAAAACTTTTGATTTGGCCAAGCTAAATCTGACACATGAGCAGTTCAGTGGGAGAGACCTTCCTTAGTCTCATGAAAATGCAGTGTCATTATTAGGAAATTCCTAAACTGAGGCCACTCTCCTGCAAGTGAGCAGCATCGTGGGTGGAGCCATATGATGATGTTTAAGATGAAGATCATGCTGAATCAGTTTTCTTTAACTGGCTCCACTTATTTGTTTGGGTGGATCAGGACCAGCTATCACATTTGATGCCCCTGTTTCTTTCTATAATGTCAGGTTTTTTTCTTTGTTTGCTCTTTCATTGTCCGTCTTCTACTCGTTGCTGAGTCACCATTTTAAGTGTGGCTAGTGCAGACATACTGATTTTCATCTGTTCAGAGAGGACAGAAAGGTGAAGGCGTGAAGGATGGTTCCTGAGGAACTTTGACTTCTCCATAGCCCACAGGATGAGTCTAGGGTACTGTGGAAGGCAAATAAATTTTTGTCTGCAAGCAATGGCCATCCATGACAGATTCGATGTGGATAAGCAATAAAAGGTTATGGTAAAAAGGCACAATGATGAAAGTCCTTGTGACTGTTGGCCAATTTCCACAACAAAAAGTAACGCGAATATATGCAGAAATGTCATCAATTCAAGCTTTTGCTCTAGATACTAGAAGATCCAACATGGAAAGGTTTCTGCTGGTTTGAGATAATTTGGTAGGAAGGAGAATGTCTTCAGATCCCCAGGCTACACTCAGGATCCCTCCTCTGCTCATCAAACATTCAGACAGCCCCATAGATATGATGATCTAATGGCTTGAAGGCCTCTCTCAGATAGCAAATTTCCTTGCAGGAAGGCTGTCCTCTCCTGCAGCTTTTGGTACAGAATGTTTTTCCTTCAGCTTTGTGGTACGTATTTCTTTCTTCAAACTCCTCAGAACCAGAGTGAAAATGAAAGCAAGAAGCAGGAGGTGGTGCTTGCAGTAGTTTCCAGATGCATACTTATCTGCCTGAGCGTACATTCTCTCTCTGACTCTCCTAAAACCCATTGAGGGCTACACTCAATGCAGTGAAGAAAATGTATGGTCAAGTAAAGCAATCAGGGTTATCCGAAGCCTAGTGAGTCTTTCCCTTTATCCAATACTGTAACTGTACATTAGCCATAAATGACTGGTAACTGCTAAAATATCTATAACCTTTGCAAACTGGAGACACAGTGAGGTTTCCTGATTTCTCTGCATAATCCAGCATCTCTGCAGTATATAAAAAGTCTCTGTGAACATTCACAAAGGGCTAGTGCCTCAGCTGAGGCCCATTGACTTCACTGGAGCTTTGCCAGCCTCCACCAGCCAAGAACCCTTTTTCTTGTGTTTTCTAAAGATACTATTGGGAAAACACTTTTGAAATCAAATGAACAAAGTTCACTTGATAAAAAGTGAGAAAAAAATAGCATGTGCAGCAATGGAACAAGTGAAATTGAATTCGGAGGTGACTGAGTGGTGCTGGTTGATGCATTTTTCTATCTGATAATACTGATTTGGCAAAATGGGAATGTTTCCCAAAAATGCATCAGGTTTTGTCAGAATGCGATGGGAAATCATTGGAATCTTTTGTGACAAAATTAGAACGTAGCATTTTGTTTCAGCTATTATGCAATGAAGATTGAAAAATCTTTCTGGAAACAAAGCAGTTTGATCCTCCTGAAAGAAAATATTTCTGAAATCTCATTTTGCTGTAAATTGTGACATTTCAATTTGTTACTCAGATCTGGCAAGAAAACAAATGCCAAATTTCCTCATGGAAAGGTGATTTAACACAACTTTAATAAGAAGCTGTTTTAATAGGAAGTACTACCTTTGAGAACTGTGAGTGAAATAGGCACCCTTAGTTTTAGCAGAGGTATGAGTTACAAGTGAAATCCTCACAATCACTTTATAATAGAAAATTGTATAATATTAAATAGTAGCACAGCATTTCAAGACAATGTGTCATTTTTGTCTGTCTGTGTTTAACCACCACAAGTTCCACAAGCTCTCAGTCTCACTGCAGAATACAGATATCTGCTGGGCTCAGGAAGAGAGCATCAGCATAAATGTATCTGACTTTTCTTAACAAATTTCTAGATGAAATATAAGAATGCAGTAGGCAATGTAGAGTCAGAGGCAGGAGGATGTCTAAGTCTGCCAGACCCGCTAAGAGCTGGGATGGGAAGAGGGATTGTTCACTTAAGCACCCTCTACTGACAAAATTGGTGGGGATTGTTATTTGGAGTATTCAGCACTTAAGTTTCTGGTATTTTCGTGCTGTTTCCCCACAGATTATTTTCCTGTTGGTAAACAGTTGTGGGAGGAGATAATACATCACCTCTGCAAAGCTGTTGATGCTAGAAATTTGATCCATTCTCTGAGACAGTCTATGCTGGCAAGGCAGGTATATTTAGAGACCTTATATTGGACAGGATGAGGGTTTTTTTTTCTTTGAATAATGTAAACCATTTATCTCTCTTTCTGCCTCTGGAGAGAACATTTTCTGTAACTTAAAAAAGGCAATAAAAATACTTATCTGAAAAGCACACCGCACCTTGGAGGTGCGTAAAGTTCCCCTTGTACCAGAGCTCCTTTGAAGTGGTCCCCCTGGGAGATTTCCCTAAAAACTGCAGGAATGGGCCCTCCATTAAGAACAAAGATAAGTCCAAAGTGCACTTTCATGACCTTCTATTTTGAGAGCCTCTATTCACCGAATCTGGGGATTTGTTCCTCTCTTCTGTATTGATAAAAAGTCTCTTTTAGTTCAAATGAAATATATTTGTATTCATGGTACTGTTTCTGAGTTCTCAACTCACAAGGATATTTGCATACTGAAGTGGAGCTGATTTTGTTCTAATTCCACTCATTTTATTTCACATATTTTTTAGTTGTAAGGAGTAGAAGACTTCTTTAGATCAGAGGATCGTTATGGAGAGAAAGGAGCTTAATATTCTCCTTCTGTTTCCTACCTGCAGTGTCGTAGGAAGATTAAAGTTACTCTTTAGCCACTCCACCTTCCTTTCAAAGAGGGAAGAGTCACTGAAGCATCATTTTTGTTTGTGAGCCCCACCTGAAAGAGTAGGTGAAGCATCAGATTCCTTCACTTAGTGCAATTTTCCTGATTAGTCCTAGTTTTGCACCTATTTATTCGGGAGCATCTAAATGTGCCTGGCTTGGTCTGCAAAGAGCATGGTGTTAAACAACAGTACAGCCAAATCTGCTGTGGTGTCGCTGATTCTGTATTGGCATTTGTGCTAAGGGGTGTCGTGGTTTAACCCCAGCCAGCAACTAAACACCACGCAGCCGCTCACTCACTCCCCCCCACCCAGTGGGATGGGGGAGAAAATCGGGAAAAGAAGCAAAACCCGTGGGTTGAGATAAGAACGGTTTAATAGAACAGAAAAAGAAGAAACTAATAATGATAATGATAACACTCATAAAATGACAACAGCAATAATGAAAGGATTGGAATGTACAAATGATGCGCAGTGCAATTGCTCACCACCCGCCGACCGACACCCAGCCAGTCCCCGAGCGGCGAATCCCTGCCCCCCACTTCCCCATTCCTATACTGGATGGGACGTCACATGGTATGGAATACACCGTTGGCCAGTTTGGGTCAGCTGCCCTGGCTGTGTCCTGTGCCAACTTCTTGTGCCCCTCCAGCTTTCTCACTGGCTGAGCATGAGAAGCTGAAAAATCCTTGACATTAGTCTAAACACTACTGAGCAACAACTGAAAACATCAGTGTTATCAACATTCTTCGCTCTGAACTCAAAACATAGCACTGTACCAGCTACTAGGAAGACAGTTAACTCTATCCCAGCTGAAACCAGGACAAGGGGGTATTTGAGAAACTGCATCTTTCTCTGAGCAGTAGAAAGACCATAGAAAACCTGCAGAGGCTTTTCTTCTGATAACCTCTAGGTGAGCACTGGTGTTCTGGCAATAGTGTAGACTCAGTACCTGAGCTCTTCTATGCATGCTGTTAGCCTTCAGGACTTGCAGCTTCCACTGTTCAGACAGGATTTTCTGAAAACACTTCAGGCAGGCCTCGTCTTTGTCATCCTGTGTTTCAGGGCAGGAGCGGTGTTACTCATTTTGCTGTGCTTTCTGTGTGTTCTTATAGTCACTGCAAGAAATAGTGGACTTCAGTAATTCCTTTCCTGAGTCAAAACACTAATCCTGGCCTCAGTTATAGACATATGATTTCACAACCCATAATGGTAGAGTATTCAAAAATTATGCAGGAAATGAAGCTGCACAGGACTTTTTTTGTTCAAGTCTTTATGCTAAACACAGAGCCCATCATAACTAGGAGAGACAAAAATACCTATCTCTATATAAATATACATTTTATTTATATATTTATTAATTTATGGAGTTAATTTTATATGTATATATCTGTAATGATTATGCAAGGAGTAGAACTCCCAAATGTTGGTTGTTCAGGTTTTTTTTCATTTAGAAGGATGACTCAAAATTTCCTGAAAAGTAAATGTAGGCCATAAAATCTATACTTATCCCAACTTTGAAAACATTTGAGGAATATGCAAGAACTGAAGATTTGCCGTGTTACCTCTTCCTAAACCTCACTGATAGATATGATGCTAGATTAAAAAAAATAGTAGAGTGACCCCCTTTTACCTCAAATGCCTGCACTTAGATTCTACTGATGCCTGCCCTCACTTAATTAATGAACTCTTTAGGGATTATGCAAAAATCAAACCCCATATTCTTCTGCTTCTGATGCCCTACACACATCCTAATCCCAGATTTAGCTATGGTCGGGTTGGGCACTTTTGCGCATGAACAAAAGATAATGGGACCCCTGTGATGCTAGGTTGCATACTAACTCTTGAAGGCTTCTGGCATTCCAGCAGCCATCAAGTTCTTCTGTTGCCCTTGTACCTTCAGCCCAACCCTAAACTAGTTTTTCAAACAGAATTTAGTTTTTCACTTCTTTTTCTGTCGAAATTGTATCCGGTTGGGTCAAATGCACTATTTTGTTCCCCAGGTCAAATACAGCCTTTTTTTAGTGATTCAGTCCACCGAATTCAGTGAAGCTGACCCACAGGTTCATTGGTAGGACTATGCTCACTTGCAGTTTTCCAGCCACCCAGAGGACGCTTCTGTTTCTCGTGTGGGCTGTGCTTGGTGCTGCTCTGGGTTAATGAAGATGCATTTCCAGCACTGAGTGTGCTGCCAGCCTGGAGAAGCCCTGCAGCTCCTTGCCTTGCAGAGCACTGAGCAACCCCTCAGGGCAAGGGGACAGCTCCTCTGTAGCTCTAGGAGCAGTCTGAAGAACATTTTACAGTGGATATGTAGATTTGTCCCTAGTGCTCTAATGCTGTACTTGTGAAAGTGTCAGAAAGTTGTTCGAGACTGCTGTTGGGTTTGGCGTGTCGAACTGCCTTCCAGAAAATATACGCTGGTAGGCAAATGCCAGTAAAATCCCAGATGCCGGATGTGTATGCCTGCATGGGAGAAGGAATGCAACCTCAGTAGCCTTAGGTTATTACTGACGTTACAGTTGTATCTATCTGTGCCGTTTAGCTGTTCTTCTTTAGGTCTGGAGTTTTTTCCCTTGTCTAGTCTTTACTATCTCCTTATTTGATTTTGTGTCTCTCTTATAATTGAGTACCTATGAGTTACTTTTGTCAATTAATTGGTGTATAAAATATTAAGGGAAAAATTCCCATAATACAAGAAGGTGGATACAGGCACAGATACTGTCTATTATAAGAAAAGGGTGTGTGAGAACAGGGTTGCCTGTTTGGCTTAAATAAGATCTCCTTATTTTTGTAAAATTATAATGTAGATGGGGTAAATATTAGTTTTGTAACTGATTGACATACAGATTAGGCTTTCCACAATGCTTTGTCTCAGCCAGCAACAACAGCATGAAATTCCCCAGGCATTCAAGTTGTTTTGCCTACCCAGGGGCTTTACAAGAGAGCTCTCTTGTGAAAAGTGTGCCCTTTTACTAGGTTCCTTTTCACAGCAAATCTGAACCATTCAGTATGGCAAATGGCTCTGGGAGGGCTGTGTGCTCTAGTGAGTAAGGAGTACAACTTTGGCAACAAGCTGCTAAATGCAGATTTCTGTGCTGATTTGTTCTGTAGGTCATTGTTCACGGGAAGCTGTTGACTAGGATTTTATTTTTGCTTTTTAAAACTTTTTTTTTTTTTAAACTGTATTTTATACTTTTTAAAAAGTTCATGCTTTTCTTAATATCAAAACAGTTATCTCAGTCTGCCTTCTCTTGAGAGTTGATTTTTCTCCTCTTGTACCCCAGTTTTGTCCTTCACTCTTCCTTCAACTTGAGTGCTGTCCCTGGATTTTGAATAGAATCTGTATTTTGTATCTAGTAAGGCCTATCCATGTTTGCTTTATTTTCTACCAGCAAATGCCCTTTTTCTCATTGCTTTTCTGACTAAGCAAAAACTATAAACAGAGCAGTTCTGATATGAGCAGAGATTTGTTAATCTTGCAAACCTTAACTAGCGTGTGCTTCAAAAGCCAAGCTGAGATGTCTCTTTTGAGACTGTCAGTGTAGATACTTCCTGCTACTTAGATCAGTCTTGAAGAAGCCATCAGCAAAGATTTTTGGACATTGCGGTTTTATGATGATCTATTATCCCAGGAGGCTGAATGGGATGGGACAAGAAAGTATATCTGGAAGTTGCTACAAAATGATGCTTACAGTGTGCTGATATGGCCTCTGCTAGTTAGCTATGGGCTGTTCATTACACTGGCAACTTCCAGTGTCCATCAGGGCTCTCCAAGGACATTATTAAAGGGGTAGAGAAGCTGGAGCTGTTTCTCTTAGCAGAGTAAATCAATTCCCATGACTTTTGTCAGATAAACCCATTTTAAATGTGAAACTTACTGTTTGTTTAGCTTCCCATACTCTTGGCAGCTTCGATATATGTTAAAGTGTTTGACTCCAGGTGAGTCCAAGGGGTACGTGTATGCTCTCTGCCACTCTTCAGGAAATAACCTTTTCTTTTTGTTCCTTCCAAGGCTGCACATTGCGTGTCAGAAATAACAGTTTGGTGGTACAGAACAGCGTGATATGAAGTGGTTTGAAACTTTGTTGACTTAAGTGCTTTCCGTAGGAATTCAGGGGACTGCAACCATCCCCCCAAAAGCTATGTCTTCATAAGCAAACAAATAAATTTAGGTAGTCATATTAAAAAAATTGCAATGTTTGTTCTGTTTATAAAAGAAATAAAATAGAATAAAAAGAAGGGGGCATTTTTTTTTTACTTTACTGTTAAGCACACTGTCTAACCTCTGGCCGATAGCAAAAGATGCAACTTCACTGCAAAAGAACTTATTTCATTCAAAAGTGATGAAATGTCATTGCTGGAGAAATGCAGGAAAGATTGCGTAGGACAGATTCTGGATGGCTTGTGTAGGGCAGTGATCCCAGATGGCCCTCTCCATTTTATAGCATCACAGCAGTGTTCATGGAGGGGATCAGGAATCTTGACGTCTGTGTCAGCCGCAGATACAACAACTGCATCTGACAGACGGGTCATTCTCTGCAGTCCTGCAGTAAGTCATTGCCATTTTTAAATTCTTGGGGTGATTTGGAATTGCTTAGTGTCCACCACTTGATAGGCTGGCTGGTTATTAAGTTTAGCTGCAGACATGCTTTGATTGAAATATGTCAGCACTGAGTTGTGAACTGCCGAAGTTTGTGGCTGAGATAGACCATCACATTAATCAGTTTTTTGGCCTTGGCACTGACCTCTCTGCTTTTTTTTAATTGCCTAAGGAGACCAGGCCATTCGCCACAACCCTCCCAACTGCTGCAAAATCCTCTGGCTGTTTACAAGACTTTAGCCCTTGTAAACATTCAGGCTGTGGCCTCTCTGCTTTCTCTTCTAAGGACAGCAAAATGAAATAACTGCTTCTCTCCTTTTGTACTTCTGTATGGACAGTGATCGTTAATGTGCTGGCTTTTCTGGGTTTGTGTTTAATGTATCATAGCAACTCTTGTGCTACACAAGTGCAGTTGTTTCGGGCAATTGCTGCAAGAATGCTAGAGCAAGCTTTTGTAGATGGTACTCTAGGCTGCCTGTCTGCTATCCAGGCTCAATTTGTAATCAGGTTATTTGTGTCAGAGCTGAATCTTGGCCTCTCCTGCTGGTGTTGGTTGTCCCAGTCTGCCTCCCCTGAATGTGAATTTAGGTTGCTTCAGACTTTGTTCTTGTGCCAAAATGCAAACAGAGAAGAGGATGCCACCAGCACCAGGAGACTTGCTCTTCCAGCCTGGTAAATACTTCTGGTGTGAGGAACGGTTGAGAGCTGATGATCAAACATAAACTGCAGCTGCAACCCTAGCCTCTTAGTTGCCTTTCTTTAACCACAAAGATATCTAAAAAAGAAATACCTAAACTCTCCAAGTAGATAAAGTCATAATTCTTAACTTTTTCAAAGCGTATTTACTGTGATCATTAAAGCCAAAACCCTTGAGAGTACTTGACCTATGAACTGACTCTATTATTGAATAAGCCAACTGGCTTATTTCTCGCAAAGCCAAAATACAACATTTGCAGATGTTGTGAATGTTCAAGCAAGCTAGAATGGAAATGGGAAAGGGCTTCCTTTTTAATACTCTTCAGGATCAGAATTGAGCATTTACCATTCACATTGATCTAGATGGTTGGCTTTGGGTGTCTTTCACTACATTTCTTGTGATTCACCAATTTTCTTCTTTTGCTGCTCATCACTTCTCCACATACCTGGTTACCACTGCATTCATTTTCTGCAATTTGAAAGAGCAGAGACCATACCATCACTCAAGGAAGTTTCAGCATCACTACAAAGGCTGAGAAAAAAACTTCATTAGACAAGTAGTATATCCAGTACCCTTCTGCTATGCAATGAGAATTTGAAAGCTTGGAGCACTTTCTCCTGCTTGTTCTGGTTATTGGCTTGGTTTATTGTTTTTTTTAAGCAATCTCAAAAAAAGATACAGACCTATACAAATTGACAGGAGACAGTGGAATTACATCAATAGAAAAGAAGTCTGAATCAGTTCTTGAATGGACAAGAATTTTTTCGCAGTAGTTAAGTCCTTCATTCATTATTGAATCCAGCTGTGCCATATAAAGGAACAGATTGCTGACATCTAACCAGTAAAATAAACACCCATTTTTCCTAGCAGTCATGGATTGATGCCCCATGAAATCTTCTAACAGTCCGGATCTAGAAGCACAGAACCATAAATTGTTCTATTGACACTACTAGTAGCAGTTTTGTAGATGCACTTAAACTGCCTCAAATAAAGTTTTAATTGCCTAATTTTGTGGAAATTATGAGCCCAGATCCATGCATCTATGGTGTTTGGAACAAAGAACTTATACTTCATTCCATAACATCGAGAGTAGTGTGAGTTTGAGTGCTCTGCAGTTGCTAAGTCAACAAAATTACAAATCATTGAAACTCCTGGGAATGAAGGTTGGGGAGCCTGGAGGAAAGACGTCTGAGGGAGTGACTAGGGAACAACAGGTTGAGCTTCCTTGGTTTGCTTCTAGTCCTAGCTGAATAGCTTTGAATTCATGGCCATGCCTTTGGATGCTGATAGTGTACGTTCCCTGACAATGTTGATCAGAGGTAGAGGGAACCTCCTTCACCTAGATGGATGTCTAGAAACTCATTTCCCTTGCCTGTAAGAGGATTTTACAAAGCAATTGTTCTGTCGACTTGTGTCATAGTGATTTCCAATAATTCATAATTCATTGTACATGGAAATCAACTGCTTCACTTCAGGCAATTAATCAAGGTTGAAAACGAACACTCACCCTTTTAGATGGCTTTGTTTTCCCTTCTTTCTCTCCTTTCTCCCCACTACTTCCTCATGATCTATACTACCACATTTCAATGGACTTGCTACGTTTAGCAGCTTTGTGCAGTCCCCTCCGTGGGGCTCCTCTGAAGCCTGTATAGACACTCAAAGGTCATGTTGGGAATGCTTTCCTCAACACTTAGACCTAAATGTTTTCATTTTCTAGGGCATCCACTAGAACAGTTTTCCCTTGGAGGAGTCTCTGGTTATTTGTGCTTGAAGCAAAAGTTAGTGAGAAGTCTATTGACCCTTTAAGGCACCAATATTCAGCTATTTGCTTGTGGTTCTTTACTTGATAAATTACTAATTTAGGGTGAAATCATACTCTTTAGTGGCTCCCTGTTCATAAATCACAATCTGACATTTTTTCTCTGGGGGAAGATTGCTGTTTGCAGTATGCTCTGCCACCAGAACAGATGACAATATTAGTTTATCAGGAGAAACCTATATTTTAAAAACAAATCCTGATGCAATAAATTCCCAGCTGTCTGTATTGCTGCTTGAATGTTTTTATTGCCAGACCGTCTCTGTGATCTTGAGCTCAGAAGCCTTTGTATAGAAAGCAGAGAAATCCAAAATGGAATGTATGATCAAATGGACAGAAAGGGGAAAGCAGTATTTCAATTTGACAATGGTTTGACAGCCTGTACAGGTATTATACCAGATTACTTATGCTGATGAGAAATCACACACCACTTTCAATTAAGCAGCTTTTAATCGAGAATAAGTTTTTACTAAACCTGGAATTCAGCATTTTCAATAATCTGTTAAGCTGTTCTTGTTTTAAATTGCTAACACAAAATTTGAGGCTATATTTTTAAAGGTGTTTTAAGCCATTGACTCTTGCAGAACTGGAACTTTATATTGTATTTTGATGTCTTGCCTTTCTAACTAGCATACAACGCACACTGAACTAGTGTAAGGTCCCTACACATGTAACTCGCAACGGCTCTTTGCAGGAAGAGTGAGGCAGAGAAATTACAGGGTTTGTCCTCTGTCTCTTAGATGGCAGAAATGGAAATCTCCATCTCAAGCCCTTGTGCTTAACCACAGGATGCCCAACCTACCTTGCTGCTGCTGAGACCAGGAGTAGCACCTCAGCCTGTGGTTTTTGCTGGCCTGTTAGTGGCGAAACATCTGTGTGAAGAGCAGTGGAAGAAGCTTCCTTCCCTGCTCCCCCATGCAATATGCTTTCCCTGTCTGTGGCTGGGTGAGTTTGTCTCTCCTCCCTTTGGCTTACACCTCACCAAAGTGGCTGGGAGGTTGTGAATGATGGCTCAGCCCACCCAGATAGCTGAGTTGGGGAGCTGTTCCTAGCGGGGTCAGGTCCTTTCGGAGAGGGAGGTATAATGCACTGGGTCTCCTCCCTGCTCCTGCTTGGGGCTGGGCTCCCATGGGCCACCAAAGATTTGAGCAAGCGGAGAGAGGCCTTGGGATCAACCCATGAGCGTTCCGTGGGACCTTGTCCCCAGTTTCTTCATTGTAAAACAGGAGCAGTGTGAGAAGTGGTACTCAAGGCTTCATTTTGAGCAGATTTGTGTTCTCTGTTCTCCTTTTCTCAAACACTGCTTTGGAGAAAGTTGGAAAGAAATGACTAAAAAGCAGGAGGGAAGGAGGAGGACTGGAGAGGATGCTTGAACCCAGTTCTGCTCCTGGCACCAGCAACTTCCACATCCATTCCTGCCCTTGCTGCCCCCTTCCCTGTCTGCCAACCAGTGTCAGAACTCTGTTGCTCACACCTTCCTCCTCTGCCATTATAAATGGTGCTGCTGATGGGCTTGTCTGCAAATGTGTCTTCTGTGTGTGCGTCAGATTAGGGGACGCTTGGGCAAAGTGCTCTCCACGTTCCCTGTGCTCTCGGCCTGGGATTGTCAGGGAATCAGCAGCCGCAGCAGCAGTGCTAGGCTCTTCAGTCATGCTAAATGCATTTTAAGAAAGCAAAAACCACAGGTTCTTTTGTATTCCAGTAGAGTACTGCTGGCGTAAGAACATTGTTCCCATGGGTCTGGAAATGTCTTTATATCCTTAATGTGTCTTTACTTCAGAGAAAACAGGCATGTGCAATTAATTCTTATATGTATGCTACTTGAGCCTATTTGAAATTATGTGTCTGTATGTGCAAGGTAATTAATTTCCATTCTTCAGAAGTAAGAGAGTGAGGGAGGCTTTTTTCCCTTTCTCCTTTTTGCATTGGCAGGGTAAAGATTCTAACTTGGGTGGGGTGGGGGTGTCTCCCAATTCTGTGCTGTTGCTTCCAGATCACACTGCTTGGGAAAGTACAGTCCTCATACAGAGGAGCTTCAAGCAATAAAAAAGTGAATGATCAAGAAAGATGTATTTTAATGATTATCAGTACGCAGCACAAATCAAGGAAAATCAAATGGCAATTTCTGATTTAGTCCTTAATGAATTTAAGATAATTCACTTATTTCTGGGAGAGAAATTGTCTTTCTGAAGGATGCTGTCACGATAAGAGCAGTAAGAAATTATTATCTATTGGAACTAAGACTCGTGCTCCAGTGCAAGTTGCTTCATGAAATTAGTTTGCAGTGTAGTTAACATATGCTGGATTTGGTTTTCTCTATGGTTGTCTATTTAAAATGTCCCTCAGGGTAAGAATTTAAATGCATAGCTTTAGGGTTTGCAAATTTTATTCATCAGCAAGAACCCTCTTCAGTGTTCAAGTAGGCAGGAGTATGACCACTGCCAAAAGGAAATACAGACAAAAGAGGAGAAGGAAGACCAAGTGACAGACTCTTCTTTGTGTAGAATCTTCTTTACCTTTGCTTCCAAAAAATAATTTTGGCTCCCCAGAAACACAGTTGATGCACCCAGGCAGTTTGATACAATTGCTGTTTTTTTCCACTCATGATGTAACTCATAAAGATGTCTTGCCCCATTTATGCGGAGTCTGTTGTACTTGACATAAAAAGGTGGAAAGAAGTTGTTTCAGGAAGACTGTAGTGTGTTCCTCTGGGAGTCATGAAACTCAATTTTCCCTGAACGTAATTAATATCTTCCCCATTATGAACTCGGAGAAGGTCCATGTAGCCCGAAATGGCAGCAGACTAATCATCAGAAGAGACACAGGGCTGAGAGAATCATATGCTGGGTATTCATTTAGAAAATGAACTTCAGGGAAAATCAGAGAGAGGCACTAATGTCAGGCTTTATGGCTGTGCTCTACCACCTATACAAACAAAAGATGTGACTTTCACTGACCTACAGCGGTTGTTATGCAGCGCAGTGGGTTGTTTCAGCAGCACCGCTATCCCATTGCAATTGCACACAAGGGGCCAAAATCCTTCCTTGATGCAATCCCCTTCACTTTGCTGAAGGAGCACCATAGCTGAATTTGGCTCATGCTTTCTGTGAATTGGAGCCTTTTACCAGAGATGCAGCTATTAAAAGGAGAGGTCAGCACAGCATTTTCCGCCCCATGAAATATTTTTTTCTCAATAATTATGGACCATGGCATTTATCACCAGGAAGCTGTGCCCATCTTTTTGTCAGATGTAACGCAGGCTGGCCAAAGCCTTCAAGAGCATAGTGTCACTGGTAAGTGACTGGGAAGGAGCATGGCCTGGAGCACCTGGGAAATCCAGGAGGGAGCTTTTAACTGTTACCTGTAAGTGAAAAAGGGAGAAGTAACCAAATGGGCCAGATGTGGTTTGCATTCTGTTTGTGTGATGTTGTGGGGTGACAAAACAGTACATGGCCTTTCTGTGAAGCCTTGATTAGCAGACTTGAGTGATGGTGTAGTTCCAGGGAGGAGGCACTGCTTGATCATCTACCAGAAACCTGAGGAGGTTAACACCATCTTTTATTCTTAGCCATTGAAACACAGCCATGGCAGCTAGGAAGAGCGGCAAAAGGCTACCCTAGATCATGAGTTTCTGCCAGGACACAGTGAATCTCTGGGGCTTTTCCTTTTGTTTCCCAGTAGGTCTCTCTCCTGGGTAACTTAAGTATCACATTCGCTTTCCCAACAGCCCACACAGGGCTAGATGTTCTCCAGTTTTGAGTGCAGTGGAACGGCACTGTGTCAGTCACTCTGGGTCTCATCTGCTGTCCCTTGAACGTGTCCTGCTTATCAGTTTCCACTTTTATCACCATTTTCTGCTCAGGGACATTGAACAAAATATTCTCTAATGTTCCAACAAAGTAAGTTCTCTAAAGAGGTTTCAAACTTGTGTCTGATGTCTTGTCCTGGTTTTGGCTGGGATAGAGTTAATTTTCTTTCTAGTAGCTGGTATAGTGTTATGTTTTGGGTTCAGTATGAGAAGAATGTTGATAACACATGGACATTTTTTGTTGTTGCTAATTAGTGTTTAGTCTAAGTCAAGGATTTTTCAGCTTCTCATGCCCAGCCAGCAAGAAGGCTGGAGGGGCACAAGAAGTTGGGAGGGGACACAGCCAGGACAGCTGACCCAAACAGGCCAAAGGGGTATTCCATACCATGTGATGTCATGCCCAGTATATAAACTGGGGGGAGTTGCCCTGGGGAGGATCACTGCTCGGGAACTAACTGGGCATTGGTTGGTGAGTGGTGAGCAATTGCATTGTGCATCACTTGTTTTGTATGTTCTAATCCTTTTATTATTATTATTGTCATTGTATTATTGTTATTATTATCATTATTAGTTTCTTCCTTTCTGTTCTATTTAGCTGTTCTTATCTCAACCCGCAAGTTTTACATTTTTCCTTCCGATTCTCTCCCCCATCCCACTGGGTGGGGGAGAAGTGAGTGAGCGGCTGCGTGGTGCTTAGTTGCTGGCTGGGGTTAAACAATTATATGTCTTCAACTATTAGACTTGATCTTTTATAAGAGAACCTCTTCTCTATGTTGTTCTGGATGAACCAGTTCAGCCTTCTTCAGGGATCTCATCCTGCTGACATCTAGGAACAAGCTCCATGGGAGCTAGGTGGTAAGCTAGATGTAGTTAAACTGCAATGGGAACCTCCCCCAACCCTGACAGTCAGTTCAGTAACACACAACATATTTACCAATGAAGTGAGAAATCAAGGCCTTCCCTGTGTTTTCTGACCAAGCCTCTGAAATGTTTTAATCCTATGAAGGAGACTGACCTGTGACTAAGAGTGCTCTGAGGCAACAGCCTGAAAGAGCCTGTGGCATGACATTAGCTCTGCTGTAGGAGTCAGCTCATCAGCACACAAGGGGAGCTTTGGGAGGGACTGATTTGTGAGGGCAAACAGGGTGGGAGCCTGGCATGGAAATATGTGGTATTCCTCTCATTATAGCCACCTCTCCCTCCTATGCATTCATTTTCTAGTTGCTACAGGCAATGAACTTGTAAAGTGTCAAAACTTTGATAGGTTGTAGCATCTCAGTGTGGCACAGGATAGTAAATATTCACACCTCCCATGGAAGCCAAGGAGGGAGTTCAGCATGTTTTAATTCTGACTGGCTTCACAAATTAGGACCAAGCCCTTCATTTACCAGTTATCTGCACTTGTCTGGCAGTGATCAAGTCCACTGGTGTTACCCTATTTGTATAGGTCAACTGCATTAATTGGGTTTTGTGCATCTTGTATATTGAGCATGCAAAACGTGGACTGTCTTGCCAAGAATAGAAGCAGAGGCAAATTAAAGAGTGCTTATGTTGGGGTAATCATAAGATGCTTCCAGGTAATTTTAATAAATTAGTTGTTCAAGTCACTCAGATAGCACTAAATTAATATGTCTAGAGCAATGTGCTGTATTTTCTATCAATCATTTTTTATTTTTCTTAATTACATTTCCTCTGCTTCAGCTATTGCCTTCTAGCTGTGGAACCGTTATACTTTAGCTGCAGTAGGTACAAAGATTAGAATACAAACAGTGCATTTAGCTCTCAGCAGGAGACTGAGTTTAAAAATGGTTCAGTGAGTGAGTGCGCAACAATGTTAAATGTGGAGCGTACCAGAGATCGAGGAGTGGTTCTGAGAATCCTGTTCAGCTAATGCATGAGGAACATACCCAGGGCTAAAGAGTATGCAGAGGTACTAGAAAAGACAGCCCTGGATACCTAGTGGGCTATTTTTGTGTAGATAATGGGGACTACTTGGCTTTTACTAAATATCAGAGCTGAAAATTTTAAATAAAATAGGTTATTTTCAACCTAGCAGAGACTTCCCTTGTCTGCACAGTGGTATTATCAGAAGTCCTTGCAGCTAAAGAAGCCATGGGAAATGTCACTTGCATGTTCAAAGGCCACTTTTCCCTTTCCCTGCCACTGATATGTCAAGAGCAATTCTAGTGAAGTCCAACCAGTTAGACTGGCAAAGAACCAGTCCAGATTGTCACTTCAGAATATAAGGCCCTGATCCTGCAAATCTGTCCTTTCTTCACAGACAGCTTCTGAGATTCTGTGCAAACTTAAAAGTTACCTGCACTATGCTCTTTACAGAATGATCTTCTCCAGTAACATCCCTCCAAAATTTTATGTCTCAGCGTGGTTAAGCACTGGAAGATGGGATTTCAGGCTAGTGAAACAGGAGGTTCAGCAGAGAGTTCTGAGCCATGTTGAACGTACTGACACAGCTTTATTAGCTCTTTCTTACTCCTGGAGACAATGACTTGGCAGGGCATATGCAGAGAGATTTGGAAAAAAACTGGGAATGCAATGCAGAAGCCCTGGCTTGCAGCCATGGCTCATCCAAGCCTGCAGTTGGAATATATTTTCCTTGGGTGTACTCCAAAGGAAGGGGAATGTCTGATGTACTTGAGGGTGGGGGGATGTAAAAGCACAAAAATTGCAAAATTGGCACAAATGTGCTGAAGATACAAGTGAGCAAATCATTCTTAACTGGCACCAATAAAATCTTTATGATGGAATAGCTATATTTAGATTTCTTCTTGCTTCTCCATGCATTTTCTGTGTTGTTTTCCCTTTTCTAAATCTGTGAAATTTTACCTGTTTTTAATTGATAAAAATATTAACACTAGGCTAGTGCATCCTTTAAAACAAAACCTACATGTTGGCTGAGCTACAGCAAGTATCCTAGTTTTTATTGTTTATGCTTAATGTCAACTACAGTGTTGCCTGAGTATTAAGGTCCAGCCCTACAGTCTGGATTAAATGTTTGTGTTTGCTAACTCACTATGTATTTACATATGTTCTGTTGGGTAGTATGTACCTAGCAGAATTGTCTTGCTGTTCGTATATTTAATAATCTGGCTAAAGATAAGATATATAATCAAGCTGTAGCAGTCTCAGTTCTTAAAAAAGTCCTGTTTAACAGTGCTTCACTTGCATCTGTTTAACTCAAGTGTTATGTTTTCAATCAGATTGCATGATGGATGTTCAGGGGAGACACCAACCTGGTTTTGAGTTCGAGTTTTCTTTGCTGTTTTTTCATCTTGCAATGTATCTTTTTTTCCAGTGTATCACTCTGAAATATGTATGAATGCTTCCAATCATGATTTCTGGCCATCTGTGCAGTCTAGTGGGGATTTCATAGGCTATTTCTATGAGAATTTATCATTTCTTATACATTTTCTGGAGGACCAAAGTTGTACAGGAGATACAAGAGGAATGCCCTTGTGGTTCTGAAGTGCAGAAGAGAAGAGCACATAGAGAACAATACAACCAAACAAAAGCTTAAGTGCCAGTGGATTGTCCATAAATAGTTGATAAAGCTGAATATACCTTTCTGTAAAGCAAGGCAGTGTGTGCCTAGTATTAAAATGATGTAGACTATTCAAAAAGTAGATACAAGTTAATAAAACAAATATTTTAAAAGCAAGATCAGCTTTATTGGGAAAGCCTCTTAAGAGATGGAGTGGAAGATTCTTCACACAGATCTTTGTAAGATGAGACTGGGCAAAAGCAATCAGTCTAGGCTCAGTGCTGCACTAACTAGGTAATGGAAGACAGCCTCAGGTCTTTTCAACGTCTAATTATTATGCTTCCATGAATATTCTCCAAATTCAGGTCACTCAGATCATTAGGTGCTGATCACAGATGAACATTTCCTAGCCTATTTGCATTTTGCAGTATGCGCTCAAAGGGGTAGCAATTGTGGATGCAAATTTAAGATGACTTGCAGATGGAAGAGGTGAGATAATTCAGCATTTCATTGAAAATCTAAGGCCAGCAGTTGTCCAATATGCCTGAAGCTCTTAGAAACACAAGTCCTAATTTCCCATAAATGAATTGTAGATGTTTAATTTTGAAACAATGGTTCCAATCTTCTAATTTTAAAGCTTCTAAAATTTCTATTTACAAATTGTCCTTCTAGAATTTCTTATACTTAGCAAGAATAAACAAACTGTTCCCACAGGCACAGTATTTACAGCTCAACATACTGGTTGTTTCATGAGTAGAATCATAGAATCATTTAGGTTGGAAAAGACCTTCAAGATCATCAAGTAGTGATGAAACTAATAGATCTGTTGTTAATTTAACCCCATCTGACTGAAAAGGAGAAGTTTTCAAAAGCAGAGTCAACAGACCTGCCGTTGCAGTTTGAAGTTCCTAAGAACCCGAAGACTAGTTTGGTATTGTACATGCTAGCATCCCATTTCAGGAAACACTTTGCTTCTCAAGGATGGAGTTAGGCATTTGTGATATTTGTGTAACATTTATCTCCTAGGAGAACACTGTTAGTGTAAAATTCTCCTTTGTGTGCTTTTTGCCCTGTTCTAGGCTGGGGGTGGGCTCTGGTAATTCAATGGCAGATGACAAAATGCATGTGTTATCCTACAGCAGTTTGGTTTCTGTTTCTCATTGTTGTACTTAGCATCCAAAACAATTTTTGTACCCATTTGCTATGGTAGTTGATTTTTAATTTCTTCCTTGCTGGTTTTTGTTGTGAGAACAAATGCCACCACAAGAAAAAGCTGGTTTTGTGTATTTCTGGTCTAGCCAAAACCGTCTTTCATTTCAATTTAGTGCTGCTAGCACAACCCCAAAGGCTCTTGATGTTTACAGTGAGGCCCTTGTATGCAGAGCATAAGAGCGGCTTATATTATCAGGAATATCCAGGGGACTTTAGGATATGTTTTGAAAGGATCTTGAAGTTATAGTTTTGCTGTTGATTCTCAGAAGTCTCTAGTAATGAAGTGAATAAAAAGAAAGTTTGCTATAATTCATGGTAACGTGGTCATTCATACACCAGAGTGAGAAGATACCTCAGAATATTTACGTTTCAATCCTCATTGAAGCCCCATGGACAAGGGAAAGCTGTGTAGAAAGTATAGTTGTGAAGCTAAACATTCACCGAAAGGTGACCTTGAGAGTTTTGGTGTTGAATTTCCATTCATGAGGTAGAGAGAGGTTATACAAGCAGAAGAGGCTTAAAAGGCTCTTGGCTGCTAAGGCTGTGAGTGCAGCTGGCTAAGAGCCTCCTGAATGCCTATCAAAATGTGCAATTCCTCACCCTCTTCCTCTGCATTCAACATGAACAGGCCAGCCTGTATTTTCTGTTTAGAGTAATAATCCATAAAATACCACAGGTATCCTATCCAGCCGCTCCGCCGAGCCCAGCTATCTTGTCTGTGACCCTCACAGGGCATCGTTCACTCTCATCGTTCACAGCTTGCCAAAGCTTTTATTTCTGTTTGTGACAAGGTTTATGGCTTTATTTCAGACATATGAGACCTCCCCAGGACTGACTCATCACTGAATGGTCTGAAAAGCAACAGATAGGTCCCCCAGCTTGCTCAGCCAGAGCTCCAACATCTGACAATTACAAAATTGCATTATGCAGCAATTCTGCAATTGCAGAGCCAGGTGATGTCACGCACTGAGTTGCTGCCACAAATTGAAAGGACGCTTTGGAAAATTAGGCTCTGTGGAAGTGGGTACTGACGATACCTTGGGACTGCAAAACCTCACACTCCTCTTTTAGATCTAGCAGTGAGAAATGGCACAGTATATTGAACGATGATCTGAGCTTTAAAAACTAATACAAAACTCATGCCAGGTCCATTTTTTAAAACTACTTGAAACATCATGTATCAAAGTAACTGGAAGCTAAGCTGAGGAAAAACCTTTTGTTTTTTGCTAAGCAAATTCATTGCAGCTTAACTGGGAAAAGTTCGCAGGAACATTTTTCAGTGCGAGACTGTTGCCTAAATTTGTCACGTTTCCTGAATGTGCTGTCAGGATGAAAAATGCCACCAACAAATCAGCTACAGAAATTCAGGAACATGGGAATTGGTTAGGGGTTTGTGGGTGGGGGTTTTTTGGGGGGGGGGTGGGGGAGCGTTGTGTCAGCTTCTTCATAGTTTGAATTAGGAGTAGCAAGAGCAGCCAAGTCAAGCCTGGAATCGGGCAGTGTAAGTACTGTTCTGGCTCTGCGGGATTCAAAGGGTTTTATTTCAGAAGAACCAATATGACTATTTAATAATCTGTCTGTGTGTACCACCTAATATGTTGTTAAGCTCATTGTACTCCCAATAGTGTCTGGGGGTGATGAAAACCTGGTTTAAAGTTAGTGCTGTTCTTTGGTACTTACTTGGTGTTTAGTGTTTGCCTTTGGCTCTTTGGTGATTGCAAAAGACCAGAAAAGAGCTTGGAAATTCACTCATGAAGACAAAGGAATTTTGATACTGGCCTTCAGTGAGGGCAGTGACAATCTGGATCTGCTGCAAAGTCCTCCCCAGGGAAGAAGCTGCTATAAATCACAAAGTCCCGTAGGATACACTGAAGGGGAACTCTCAGGCTTTTTTTCCCACCCCTGAAACTACTATAAAAACTTAAGCATCTTACGGCCTACATACATGTGTTCTTCTCATTGACAAGACCCACGGAAAGAGAGAGAGAGATTTATTTTAGCTGGGTTAAAAATCAAAATTAGCATACAGATTTTTGAAATTGCTGGTGACTAACAAATGAGAAGGTTACTCTGCAAGGCTTAGCTCTGTGTGGTCAGGTATTATATTCATATGTAAATATTGGGATACTTTGGTTTTTTACTGAAAGGCCATTTTCCCACGTGGACCTCTCCCATCTCTGTAAGAGGCTGATCACATTGGGGCTGAGAAGGACAGAGGACCCCTCAGTGTAGAAGATGAAGAGCAGATCCTATCAGAAAGAGAAGTCTGGCCATTTTAACAGGGACTTTGATCTGAGTGGAGACAGCTGCATTCTGTAAATTGACTCTGAAAACCATCAGAAGAGTATTCTCCAATTATTAACTGAGCAGAACTTTTCCTATTGCAGTAGCTATCATGTCTTTGACATAAAGCTGTGAGAGAGTCATGTTATAAAGTTCAAGTGTCCTATTTATATTAATTTTTTCAGATTTGTTTCCTCTACCTTCTGATTAAAATGTGTAGCCACTGTGATAGAGGTGCACTGCTGGAGCTTCTTCATTCATATGAAGGTACTGATAATGTCAGGAAAACAAATGGAAGAGAAAAGCTGTCTGATTGAAAGTAAATACTTAGAGCAGTTTCAGCAGTCCTTTGGGTGGGAGCTAATATAAAGTTGCTTAGTAAATCAGTAAACAAGTTAAAATGTGCACAAAAAAGATAAAGACGTAGAATACCATCTGAAATGAAGGGCTCCCAGGAAATAAATCAAACAATCAAATATGTGAAGAGCGGGACAGAATCTCAATCCCCTGTGCTGCATAAGGCAGACAGCTTTCGTCTCACACTTCCGCATCTCTGAAGTTATTGGCCTTAATTGTAAATATTTTGTAGTTCTGTCAAGACTTACTTAACCTTCATGGCCAATGTGCCTTGATTGCAGTCTTTTTGCTGGAAGATTGAAGAGAATTTGAATCATCGCCATTAGCACTCTACCAGTAACTGCTACGAAGCTCATGCCTATGTTTGTATATTTATAAGTCTACAATAGATAGAGATGATAATTATTTTAAGGTTTTCAGAGCTCAACTTTTCCAAACTTTACAAAATGTGTTTGTTTCCACTAAACAGGTAAAGCTGCAATAAAATTATGTCTCTAATAGGACTTAGACTTACAAAAGGCAAGAAATCTGTAGCTTAGTTTCTGTGGAAATTGAGCACTCAGAAACCCACTGTGCACCTTTGAGAAATCTGTAATAATGCTTAAGCTGCTACTGCCCCGTTTTTTTGCATCCCTGGCAGAGTCTCATAGTTTGGATTGGGTTTAAGTGTATCTTTTGGGTTGTAGGAGGCATGTAGTGAGTCTTATTTCAAACGTTTGAAGCTAGATGCTATTTCCCATATTTATCTTACTAGAATATTTTCTCATTAATAGCCAAAGCATTATGATGGAAAAATGTTTCACACACATGTGGTTATGAAGTGTTTGCAAATAGGATGATACTCACTTTGAGGAAACACATCTTCAGTACCATACCACAGTTTTACCTGGCTCCCATGGATCGATCCAGCACCACGCGAAAATCAAATTCAGGTTTTAAATAGATGACCTAGGTGTCCTGTTTGAAGGTTTATAGCCAGCGGTGTTGACCAACAGCTGTTTAAAACCCAGGATTTTTACTTAGAATTTAAGACAGATCAGAAAAAAAAAAATTAAAACAACAAACTCCATGTGTGTACTGTCTTATCCAATCTGATGCTTCAGTACATGCTGAATGGGACAGGCCTTCCACTTCAATTAGAAGAAAGGTCTAGGCCAATTTGCAGTCTTCTGGGGCTCACCTGCTTACCAGTAAAAGTTGCACTGGCAAATGCTCCCAACAGAAATCTTGCTGCTCAGAAAGGCCAGATAGACACAGTTTTGCTGATTACATTTGCCCTCATGATACCTTGTGTCGTGGTTTAACCCCAGCCAGCAACTAAACACCACGCAGCCGCTCACTCACTCCCCCCCACCCAGTGGGATGGGGGAGAAAATCGGGAAAAGAAGCAAAACCCATGGGTTGAGATAAGAACGGTTTAATAGAACAGAAAAAGAAGAAACTAATAATGATAATGATAACACTCATAAAATGACAACAGCAATAATGAAAGGATTGGAATGTACAAATGATGCACAGTGCAATTGCTCACCACCCGCCGACCGACACCCCGCCAGTCCCCCAGCGGCGAATCCCTGCCCCCACTTCCCCGTTCCTATACTGGATGGGACGTCACATGGTATGGAATACCCCGTTGGCCAGTTTGGGTCAGGTGCCCTGGCTGTGTCCTGTGCCAACTTCTTGTGCCCCTCCAGCTTTCTCGCTGGCTGGGCATGAGAAGCTGAAAAATCCTTGACATTAGTCTAAACACTACTGAGCAACAACTGAAAACATCAGTGTTATCAACATTCTTCACATACTGAACTCAAAACATAGCACTGTACCAGCTACTAGGAAGACAGTTAACTCTATCCCAGCTGAAACCAGGACACCTTGTTAGACTAGCAAACAGTGTGTCATGACCAGATACCAGCTTTGAGGAAACTTTGGCAGCATATAACCTTCCATGCAGTCCCACCGCTGCCTTGTCATGGAGGCTCTGCTGCAGCATGCAAGTATGGTATTTTGGATTTGATCCATTAAAAATCCTTCTCTGTAAAATCAGTTTAGATGTCCATTTCCTGCTTTGTGCCTTGTCAAAATCTGAGTGTTTTGTTTTTCTTTACTGTCAATGTACTTCATATATCTTTCACACTGCAAGGAGAAGTAAAAGTTGTTCAGCAGCTTGTCAAAAAATGTTTTGCTTTGCTCTTTTGTATCCTGACCAACCCAAAGGGGATAGTGCCAGTCCCTGGGTGTGCTGTACTTGCGTCAGCTCTGGATCCAGGCTTAATAGTGATTAGTGACCCCTGCACTCATCATATGCATCAGAAACTTTTTCTAAACCATAGAATTAAACTTCTGTCAAGCACTATGTGAAGCAATCAGTGCGGCTGAACAATTCTGCCTGGTTAGCCCCTAAGTACAGGCAGGAATAAATAATGATTCAGGGCCTTTCAGTCAGCTATAACCACACTCTGTTAGGGACTCAACAAGACTAGGGACTGTGGCCAAAGCCTTTAACCACTAATCCAAACCAATTTCCTCTCTTCCTCAAATGTTCCATGATTTGAAAGCTTTTTGAACAAAGAATAAAAGTTTACAAAATACACCCTTTCTAAATGAGTTTAACAAAAATCTCGCAGAAAGCATAATGAGCAATACAGCCATGTTTTCTAAGTCAGTACGGCTTTGTGCATAAAATTGTATAGGAAATTTAAATCTTCCTGAATTGAGCTGTACTTATAAATGTTGTAATTACAAATGATCTTTTAGATCCAGAGATGGGGAAAGGAATTCCCTACCACTTGCTGTCCTTTTTTTTCTTCTTGTATTTCAACAGGCAGCAAGTATCTAGATAATGTGTCAAAACTATGCATAGGCTATATAGGTGAACTGTATGGTCAACACATCTCAGTTTCAGGGAAGCAATCGGTTTAGGACTATCTTCTCTTTCCTCTATGACTAATCAAAGATCATGAAGTGGTGTGTCCAAGGCCTTGAAAATTTATTCTGAGCATATGTGTACTCTTTAATGAGTATGTAGGCTAGACTCTTGCAGTTTATCTTGTAGTTTTTCATGTCCTATTTACTTTTGCTGCACATCACTGTCATTGAGCCACATCACTTTGTTTCCTTTTCTTTCCTTTTTTCATTCCTCAGAATAAAATGAATTGAAAAATGAAATGAAATTAATATTTGTGCTTACTACAAGGCACATCTTGCCTTCTTATATCATACAGTTCCCAATTATGTCAATGGCCTTTAATGAACTGGAAGTATTCAAGATAAAAATTTGGTTTGTGATTAAGGAGAAAATAATTTTGTTATAGATTACCTAATTTGTAGAGGATAGTGATCATTTTTGTAAGTTTTATTTCCTTTGGGATTAATGAAATGTTTGTGAACAAGTTCCACAATTTCCTAATCTATTCTGCCTTCAGAAATATTTAATAAATACTACAAGCAAGCAAAAAGCTGATGAGCTATGGATTGTTTATGAAGCAAGTTTTGAAATTCAGTTTTCAGACTCTGCATGTTCATTCATGAAAAATAGTTCTTTCTCTTTTTTAAATAAACAATGAGATCAATCACATTCTACCTGCTAGGCATAACTTAATCAACGATCGCATAATGAGATAAAATATGCTCAGTCAGAGAAATCTGTTGTGCCTGCTGTTGCTTCTGTCTGGAGCTCCAGGCAAGTTTTGTGGCACCCCCCCCCCCCCCATTTCAGTATCACCTGAACGTTGAATTATTTACATTTTCATCAGATATTAGCCAAAACACTTGCTAAAATCTTGCAAGAATTTGGTAAAACATAAATGGAAGAGGAAGAGAAATTTCTAGCTAAGTATTGATATGTTTAAGTGGGCAACATTTTTCTGGATATACATTTCTGGGAATTGAAATAAATCTTAAAATAGGAATTCGCTCCTGTAAGTACATACTGTTTCATGAATTCTCATGAATTCCTGCTTTCTCTGCAGATCTTTTTATGCTGGTATGAGGCCTCAGTTTATTGACATGTCTATCCTGTAATGGAAAAGACAATTCCATTTGATAGTTACTTCTCTGTTTTCACCCTGTCTGTTTCAGAATTAATGCCAGTTCCATAGACCTGGGTACTGTGTTCTGACATACAATGTCTGGGTAATCAACATTCAGAGACAATCCTCTCTGCTTCAGGCCTTCCATTCAATAATATGCGGAATGACAGACTGCTTGGTGGTTTTGCCATTGTCAGGTTTTTATCCCTTCCTTTCTGATGACACACTTAACCACCCCTGTTATTTTAATGAGGTTTTAATTGTGTGTCCCACCTCATCTCCCCTGCCCTCTCTGTTCTGGGCTACAGCTCTGCTTGGCTTCTGACCGCAGCGCCACAGAGGCTGCGTGGGCTCTGCCAGAAGTAGGGCAGAGATTGTCACCTTCTCATAGGCCAGGCACAACAAGAGCTGCTTTGCCTGTTGCATATTAGGCTTTTTGTTTGCATGTCACAATAGCTTAGCTTCATGTTTTAAGTCTTTAGAAATGGTAGTGTGTTTAGTGCTGATCAGATTAACATGACAAAATTAATAAAGTACTTTAATATACAGGGAGAAGAGACTGAAGGGAATTGAAATTAGGGAGACAGAAGAACAAAGGCAGTTCTTAAATGAACATTTTTAGCAGTAGCTTAACATTATAAAGATTAATAGGAATTAATTTACATATATAATGCAGTGTACAGAACACAATTCAAACTGACTACCAATTCTACAAACACTATTATTGTAAAAGAAGAGCTACATAAAATAGGTGTATCTGTTTTCTTCCCCTGGCCCAGTAAACATGCTTGACTAAAACTACAGCAGGCACCAGTCATTCTCAAGTGTTCTCATGTCATGTGCCTTCGTCTTGTACTGTACAGGCACAGCCATCCCACATGTTGATTCTAGTGTGAGTATTCTTACTTTATAGCTAATCAAAGCATACATAGTCATAAGTAATGATAACACCAATAATCAATATTTATGATTATGTTGAGACAAACGAAGTTGATCAATAATCTACTGGTTGGTTGCTCAGGGAAGTAAGAAAAAAAAAAAGCCTAAGGAAGAACCAAGGAGTAATACAGTAAGAACAGAAGTCATTTTATGCAAGCTGGCTTAACTAAAACAGTCTCCCAGCACATGAATGTGTAAGCTTCAGCCCAAAACATACAGGTCACACTGAGTAGGTTCAGCCTCTGTTTTCTCTGTTCCTCTGAGCGTTCCCTGCTCATCTTTTCTCAATGTAGTGTGCTGTAGGGATATACCTGTTATCTGCCCAGTTGCAACATTTGTCTATAGTGTTATAGGAAGGCACAGGTCTGGGGAGCACAGAGTGTAAGTCCAGACTGAAAGCTCATCAGCTAGGGCTAGGATTACCAAAACTAATATGGGATTTCCTGTATTGTCTGATTGAATCTTATGTATTCAAAATCATCATAATAAATAGGATGGTATTTTCTGTATTTCCCCAACATCTGCTATTTCCTTATGTGCAGACAAATAGCACATCCTCAAGCTGGAAACCTCCCTGACACGTATACATGATAAGAAATGTCGCTTCATACCTTGTCTAATGTGGATGATCACTGGGAAAGGGGAGAAAGAAATGCCTGAGCATCAAAGATAAGAATAAAGGTCTTTTTAAAAGGAGCAATTGCAACAGATAAGCGATGACACCTTCCCTCATCCCCATGCAAGCTGCGTGTAGTCGGACATGCATTGCTGTCTCAGTCGGCCCAATGTAGCATGTAATTTAGCTCACTAGGTTGCACTATTTTGCAGCAACTGCAAGCTGCTGTCACTCTAGGAAGTGGAGGCAGGGGTGCTTGTACCACAAGGCTGCTGTTCATGTACAACAAATTGAGAATTGCCAAGATGGGTGCCCACAGCGTATTTATATAAAGCATGCTGCAGAGCAAGCGGTGGGTCTGCTTTTGTTTGTATCTGGCCATCTGTGATTGTGCTCGCTTGCAACAATACCCCATTTCCAATTTGTTGTTTCCACATGGTTGCTTACTGTTTCCAAATGCTGTCAGATAATACAGTAGAGGAAGTTGGTCTTTACAATTCGCTAAATGTCCCTTGAAACCAATGCTTTACATGATGTCTGCACACTGAAGTCTAAGACCAGTGGAAAACCAGAGGAATGAAGACTAATTCTGAAATAAAATTTGAGGGAGGGTGTGTATTTTAGAAAGAGAGAGTAAAATGGCATTTTAGAGTTTTCAGAGCTCCTGTTCCTTGTCCTGTCCTGAAACTGCTGCTTTTATGGCTACTCTCCTGAGTGCAGAGCAGCTTGGCAGCTGCTGACTCTCATCAAGTACGGTGGTGGGAGAGTTGTAGTGTTTCTTAGGGCCCACTCTGAAGCCCTGCTTTAATTCTGCATCATGGAGATAGCATGTGCTTGTATCAGGACTTGCTTCTGCTTCCACTCTGTACAGAAAATGTACCTTTTCCAAAGGAAATGTAAAGGAGAGAGTAGTGTGTGCAGTGCTAGATGGTGTGAAGATGTTTGTTATGTGCGTGCAGGGACAGGTATGTGTAGTGTATCGAGAAGGATCTTTCAACTGCCTCTAAGTTTGAGTTTCTCTAGTTTCCATATTGAATGAGAGCTCTGAAAATGGGACAAGGATGGTGCTTCCCTGAGGAGTGGTCTGGAAACAAGGTAACAGGGATGTTTTCGGCACATTGTGGTTTTGTCCTGTTGGCAGTGCCCAGACTTCTGAGAAGAGTAACCATGCCCTCTAATACGGTGTAGTTTCCAAAATTAATTTTAGTGTCAGAAATAATGCTGATTGGTTCTCATTACAAGAATTAATTCAAATTCCGGTTTTGGACAGTAAAGAGGACACTGGCTCTGTATCTGTATGTTTAGAGAGACCATTTTTAAGTAAATCCAACTGAGAAGTTGATTATCTGAAATACTGGCAGTCTTGGAACAAATCTCTGCCTTCAGTGAATGCACTTTGGTCTTTTGGCTGCCTATATCGGTGCATGTTGTCTAGATGAGAATATTGGCCCAATTCAGAATCTGGGTTTTACTGTGCAACCAGCAAAATAATCTACAGAAATTGTTAGGTTTTAAATAATTATTTCTTGACCTTTTTCCTGTAGTCCAACCATGTTACCTAATATCCCAGTGCACTCTTGATCAAAGACCTACATCCTACTCCTACAGGAAAGTAGATTTGCTGGCTTGATGGGTCCTTCTCATTTCTAGCTTCTGTAAACCTCTGTCTTCGCAGGGTGCTCCAGTGCTTCTGCATTGGCATCATCTGCCTTGTTACCTTGGGTGGAGGGTTGCATAAAGATGTTACATAAAAAGCAATAGAAGGGAAGCTGGACACAATCTTAGGAAACTTCTAGCTGACAAATAAGACGGTTCATATGGCAAGAGGCATGCAGATAACCCAAAAGGACGGCTTGCAGGAAGTAGGCAATAGTAAAGTGCTGCTTGTAGGTGCTGTTTGTGTCAATAAATGACTGATAATGGTTTTGGAAGAGTGAATAGATTTTAGCCCAAGGCACAGATAACATGCCAGTATCATGAAACGCTATTCAGTGGCATTGGAGCATCTACAGAGACATTTAGTATCTACAAAGATCATAATTTAGCCAGGTGAAGGCTGCTGCACCTATTTGGAGTTACTGTGTGTTTGCTTGCTTTTCAACTGTATTCATTGTTCTGTGATGCAGCTCAGTGTTTATACATAAAAGCTTCTTCGAGCAAAATTTCCTTTTGGATCATCAGAATAAACATGTCCACAAAGCCGGGAGTCCCTTGTCTTCAGCCTCTGTGTACAACAGCACTTGGAGTGGTGGTACTGTCACACTTGCATGGAATAGCTGTGGCCTCAGTTTTAACTTTTTTTGTATTATTTATCATCTTAGACAACAACTGTGGGTTCTGCAGGTAGCATGCTGCTCTCAGCCATTTTCTACTCTGGAATAAGGAATCCCCCAGATCCAGGCAAATACAGAGTCAGCGGATTGATCCAAGTTTGATCACACCATTAACAATATCCAGTCATTTACAAAAAAGGTTTGAGATTGGTTGGTTGGTTTGCTGCAGCTGGAAACCTTCATTTCATTACGCAAATTATTTCTCTGAAAGCTGCTAAGAAGGATTGTGGTCTATAATTAGAATAATACCCCACAGGATTACGTTCACAAATGTAATTATATAATCATTTAGAATTAAATTGCGCCATGAAACTACAGGGTTTTTCAAAGTGGTACTAGCATTTCTGGAGGGTTGTTTTTAAGATTTTCTGTTGTAGAACAATTGCCACAGGCCAATTAGAAAGATTTTCGGTTCAACTGAGAGCTCCCCCCACCTTTCCCTATCAAAAGTGTGAGATTAATCAAGATCGGGGCTTATGTTCAAATATCTGCTGTAATTCAGAACCAGTTAGCGGCACTGAAATCAGATGCAGGTGTTTAGCTTTCAGTATTTAAGGTGAGATAGTGTAAGTTGGAGTGTGTCTGTTGAACGTCCACAAAGGAAGGCTGCTTTACACAAGCTCCTTTGGTACTTTAGTACAATTGGTACTTTAGTATTTCATTCAGAAGTAGACAACCAGTTGGTGATGATTGTCCTTCAGGGACTCTAGTATCACAGCTCTATGGCAGGGAGGCTGCTAGCTGCATTTGTGTCCACGATGCTCTCAGAAGACAGCAGTGAAAGGGGGAGTAATTCCTCACTGTCTAATACCAACCTGGTTGTACTGCCTCCCTTGAAGAAACGTTGCAGTATGTTATTATCAAGTGGTGCAGTATACACTATCACCGTACTACTTGCAGCGGTGCTCGGGATAGCCTACCTTTGGTTTCACAATTATGTGAATGTGAATACATTGAACTCTTTTTCCATACTTGAACCTGTGTGACTGTGTCAATGCAGTTCATGGATGAACACTGATACAAAACTATTTCGCACTAAATTAATTTCATTGCTCTACTGCCTGAAATGATGACACATAAATATGAAATAGAGCAGTTTTAACGGGTGCTTTTTTTCTTCAGGTTTGCAAAGCCCTTTTTAATATCTTTACACTGTTGACATGACATCAGGTCGCATCCTTTTTTACACAGGTTTCCTCACTTACAGTGCCTTGTCTCTTGCACAGACAAAACACTACCAGAACGTTTGTTTAGTGTAGCACAATGTACTGAAACTTCAGCAATAAAGAGCAGTACATTGCCCTGTTTTATTAGGAATTCATCCACTGTCCTTTCAGGTTGCAAACCCCTGGTTAGTGAGCCAATGGGCAATAGCAGGGTAAACTAATGAGGAACTGCAATATTTGCAACCTGAGAAAGGCAAATATTTCACTGAGCTCTCCAATTATCTCTGGTAGCCTCATACACTTCTAGTGAGCACAAGGTAATCAGCCTATCTCTTCCAGTGTATTAATGAGAGCCACTTAAAATTCTCCAGGATTCCTGTGGAGAACCAATATATGGACACAAACGGATAAATAGAGGTTGTGCCATTGATACTTCAAGGACTTCGAGGGCTGCCATACACTTCCCAGGACTGCCTGTCTCTCTGCCTGTGGTGTGTTTTGTTGATGCCTTTATTGTATGCAAACTAAAGAAACAGTAATTTTGGAACTGCAAGGGTGCTTGAGCAGCAGCATAATCTGGCTGCTGGGAGACTACAAAATCATTCTCCTCCAAGACAGCATCTCCTAACAAGGACTCCTCCATGTTCAGTTGCTTGCTCACAACTCAAGCAGTGCAACTGAGCAAGAAATAGGGTGTCAGAAAACGCAAACCTGCAAACACCAGCAGTTACTAGCTGGGCTTTTACCATACCATCCCGTGTCAGGAAGAACAGGAGGATCTCAGGAAGCAGTGAGCATGGCATGATGGCCATCTGCTTTGGGAGGCAGAATCCTTTCCTACAGCCTCCCATGTGAAGGAGTCTGTGGGAGCTGGGATAAGACCTGGAGCTGTAGAAATGGGAAGCACAGGAGAAGTGTGGGGGGTGGTAGGAAGAGCTAGAGGTGTTCTATTTTACCATGTAACTTAACAGCCCGGGGACTAAAGATAAAGAATACAACTAAAGAAGTGTTTGCTTCTGATCAGCAACAGTAGCTGTATTTATTTGAGGTTTTTTAAAGCAAGGACAGGAGAAATTGTTACTCAAATGGATTTTGCCTGTGAGGTTGGAATGTATGCAGATTTGTTAATACCCAACAGAAACTTGGAAAGGAAATAGAATTTGAGAACATTCTCCAATCCAAAGTCTGTGCCATAATGAAACCCATTTACAAGCAGATGTTTATAGGAAAAAAATATCAGTCATTTAAAAAATGTAAACTGACAGCCAGTATCCTTTCTAATTCCCTAATCTGCAGCTGTGCTGAGTTCAAACATGCACTTTTGAATGCTCAGGAGATTGGTACTGAGGGATGTTCTTCCACTTTTAGTACCTCCTGGCCTTATAGTTACACCACATGGTTGTATCTGCTTACAACTCATACTACACAGTTTTGTAGCACAGATCAGTTAAGTATTTTTGTAATCATGTAACACCCTCAGCTGAACTGTAAGTTCAGCGGGGGACAAAACACTGAGAGTCTGTTGTTACTGTATGAGAATCAAAATTGCACAGCTGAGTTTTTAACTAGTGTCTTTGTCTTGTACGTAATTAGCATAGAGATAGCCTAAAACAACTGTCTTGAACCAGGAGACTGAACTGAAACGTCATTGCTGTGTCGCAGTCATTCGGTGGCTGATGTGAGGTTTGGGTGGCATTGCAGCTCTCAGCGGGCAAACACCTGCACGACAATACCAGCCCAGGCACCTCCTCTCTGTCCCTGCTGGCTGAGTGGAGCCGTGGGAGTTTCAGTTCTCACAAAACACCGAGAATGTCAAAATTCTGTCTAATGTACAAGTTAAAAGCTTCATCCAGCAACGCAGCAGCTCCAGGATTTGCTGCTGAGAAAGTTCAATGCTGAGAAAGAGTCAGAGAGAGCTGGGAGTACTGCAAGGCACCAGCTCAGAGGGCTGGCGTTGGAGCCAGCAAAGGCAGCACATTGAGGAAACTAAGGGGAAGAATAAATACTAATATGAGTGAAGTGTTGTGCCTGTGTATAAAACTTCAGTTGTAATCTTGTGATACCTGTTCTTCTGGTTTATGATGGCATTAGGCTCTCTAAAGGTTTATTATGTGCAGCTGGATGTACATTAGTCTATTTATTAGTCATCGCAAGGTTGTTGACATTATTTCCACAGTGCTTTTACATTAAGAGCTTACTGAAATGATAGATTTATGTTAGGGTACTGAAGTAATTTCCTCATATCAAGACAGCTTAGAAATACAGGGACCTAAGCTGTTGCTGTAATGAATTTTCTGCCTCTCGCAGGGATATTTATCCAATCTGTTCTGTAAACAGAGAAATTAGTTCAGACTTGTGCAAATGCTTTAATTACACTTAACTGGATTAATGGCTGAACTCTGAGGAAATGGTGTTTCTTCAGACAAAACAGCTTGACCAGGTCATCAAAGTACATTTTAAATTCAGCCTGGTGACTCTGGACAAAGCAGGCCTGTATTAGCTGGGCTGCTGGTGAAGCAGTCGCTGGCCCTGGGCAATTGGGTTGGGATGTGAGGATCTGTGACCAAGGCCTGTTTGGACATAGAGTTCGTGCCGTCTCCTTTCTTCAAGCTCACTCCTCTTGGACGGAAGTTAGTCTTTTGGAACTGATTCAAATTAAGGCAGTTTCACAGTCTCTTTCTTCCCACATGAGTGAATGATTGGGTCCAAAGGTTTTATGGTGAATATTTGCTGATCAATTATCTAAAGGTGAATGCAGCAAATCATGTTAAAGGCTCCAGGTCTGGTTTCCTTGACTGTATTGCATTAGTTTGAGCAGCTTGCTCAGAAGTTTGATGGCTTTTGGAGAAATGCCAGATGCTTTGTTGCTTTGGTGGCATCTGCATGCCATTCCTCTTAGAGCAACCTCAACTATGTCCTGAGTGAAGCATGCATCCGCCTGTGCGCTGGGGTACTGCAGGCAGCCTGTCCCAGCCACAGCCTCCTGCATCCTCCAAAACCACTCTTTGGCCCTGAGAAGGATTGGATTTCTAATCCCACCTTGTGCTAAGCTCCTCATTAAATTGCTACAGTCAGCTCCCTGCTCAGTGTGCTCCTTTCAGTATTGTGTTGAGGCATTTCTACTTCATTTTTCACCTTGTTGAAACCAAGTATATCTTAGACAACAGGGGGTGTAGGTCCCCCTGCGGAGCCAGGACCAAACAGTGACAGCTCTAAACACTTGATTCTGTTTAGCCCCAGGAGCTCAGCATCCTCCTGGCCTCCCTGTGCACCCCTCTGTGCGAGCGCCTGTGTTAGCCTTTGGCAGAAAGTTGCTCGTTGGTGTCGACAATAAGCCCTGAGTGTAAAGGAGCCACGTCATTTCTTCTCAGACTCCAAAATGGGCATAAAAGCTAAATTTGATGAGTGTGGTCCAAGGGCTCGTGAATATAAGGCAAAATGACACTTTGCACTTGCACCCTTTCTCACTTTCTCAGGGTTCTTTATAGAGGACGTTTCTGTGCTTTCCACAGATACGCAAAATGTGAGCACTGCCACCTCTGTTATTTCTATATGCTCTAAAATTTACTTGTCAAATGGTAATGCTCAGCTTTCCTTTCTTCTCCACTTCTACACCACTGCAGCTCCTGGAATTCCAGCCCTTTAGCCAGTTAGAGGTAATAGCTCAGCTTCTGCTTTTAATTGCCACTGTCTGAATCAGAAATACTGGAGAGCTGTGGAGTTTCTTTGGTTTGCTGGAGTTCCGGAGACCAGAATTCCTTCTAAACCACAACTGCAGCATGAACGTCTTCATGGTGCATTTTAGCAGTGTCCTTGAAATGTATTCTAATTAACTCTCTCTGATAAAATGTGTCTGTTGTACATGTGTATATAATATTTATATCTCAGGTATAGGAAACTGGAAGAATTTAAAAAGTGGTTGTATAACGGAAGATGAAAAGAATGTGTGCATACTCTGGACAGACCTCCTATTTCATGCAGTGTCTGGGAAGCTGTTGACTTTGATCATTAAAAAAAAAGAAAAAAATTGAACTTTTATTTTTCTCAATATTGTAAAGATACTGTTACTACAAAGACAGCTGTGAGCTCTATTCTCTTTAAGGTTTGAAATAGCTCTATGCACAAAAAGGGAAAAGGCCAGGATTGTCAGATCCTGCCAGAAAGGAAGTCGGCTATAATCAAAGTGTGGCATGGCATTGCATACCTCACCTCACCCTGCAGACCGTGCAGGGCTAAACAGAATCTGTAAATTCAGCGTGTGTCAATTCCGTGTAATTTAGAGTTCACTGCAAGTTGGCCCTGAGTCTCTTTTGATTTAAAATATTCCTGATTTGCATTGGTTCACCTCAGGAGAGGGAGTCTTCCCCAGCTTTTTAATATTAACAGTGAGTGGAAATGCCATCAGCATTTATCATTCAAACTTTGCTGAATACATTACACTGCAGATTTCACCGCTCCTTCTGCAGAACGGGAGAGGAAGGGAATTGTGTTAAATACTCCGTGGTTGTGCCAGGAGGTTCTTGCTGCTCCTGCTGCTGGGAGCGGTTCTCCCCAGAAGCAGAAGTCCTCTCCACTGTCCCTGCAGTGCCATGCATGGCTGGACAGCCTGGGACGGTGCTGGAAAGACTCCCAGAGTCACCTCCGTGTGAGCTGCTCTGCTGAGCAGTGGCTCACACCATGTGTTGGGAAACAGACTCAGGCCTGTGTTTCCTAGAGCTCCTCTTTAAGTGTTTTGAACAGCATTGTAGCAGATGGGGTTTTTTCGGCAGGGGAACAGTAGCAGAAGGTGGTTATTCCCACAGTCAGCACCCAAGCATTGCCCTGCTGCTGCAGGGCACAGGGAGAACAGGTTTGTCCTCCCACCTCCCAAGGTGGAGCAAACTCCCTGACTCTTTCTCTTCTTTTCTCTCCTCTGCAGAGAGCAGTGGTTTGCTGTAATGTGTATCTCCCGGAAAAGGATCCACTCCTGGAACAGACTATTAAGAAATGCAATGGCATCGCCACATTGATTATAAGAGATTAAGAGCATGATGCTTTGATGCTTCCCCATTGCTTGATAGTTGGTTCATTCACTTTATCTCCCTCAGCGCTTACAAGGACATGTCTGACTTCTGATTTGGCTTTGTTTGGGTTCAGCTCCCTGATCTTGGTTCCTTTCAATGTTTTTTTTTCATTAGATTAATAATCCTGTTAGTGTATGGTACTTTCTCACCTCAAAGGTGACAGTATAATTCAGCCCTGGGAATGTCTCTAGATATTAAACCACAGCCCATGGCTTCATTACAGGGAATGGTGACCAGTGATAGGACACATGGAAGTGGAATGAAGCTTCATCAGGGGAAGTTCAGATTGGACATTTGGGAAAGGTTCTTCACTGAAAGGGTGGTCAGTCACTGGAACAGGCTCCCCAGGGAAGTGGTCACAGCACCAAGGCTGTCAGAGTTCAAGGAGTTAGTCATATGATTTAGTTTTAGGTAGTCCTACGAGGAGCAGAGAGTTGTACTTGATGATCCTTATGGGTCCCTTCCAACTTGAGACATTCTATGATTCTATGATCCTATTAACAACTGGATCTCTTCTCATCTTCAGAGCTTTTCTTTTCTCTATGGCAGCCAAACAACAGAGTCTAAGCTAGCACAGAGAAAGGATCCAGCTTTCTTTGTGCTGAGTAAAGCCCATGTGGACGATACATTAGCAAGAGTTTCTTGTTGTTCCCCAATTTTGGCAGGGAAGCCTCTCTGGGAATAGCAGAGACAACTAACCATCATCCATCATGTAACTGATTGAAAGGGGGGCTCATTCTCCTTTCTTTTATGTCAGCAGAAATAGGAGCGGTTTAACACAAGTCAAAGGAAGTGCACTGGCGCTGACTGGTCAGAACAGAGAACTGTTTGAAAGTCATCTGCATTGCTTCTTGTCCTGGAGCTGGTGATGGGAGGAAGGCTTACAAGTAGAAACTCATTTCAGACAAGTACAGGATTTCTAAGCACTTGTTTGGGTTTAGGAAGTGTAATCACTTTTATTATTACCATAAAACAAATACCAGTGTGGTGGGTTGACCCTGGCTGCATGCCAGGTGCCCACCAAAGCCGCTCTATCACTCCCCCTTCTCAGCTGGACAGGGGGGAGAAAATATAACAAAAGGCTCGTGGGTCAAGATAAGGACAGTTTAATAAAGTGAAAGCAAAGGTCGCACGCAAAAGCAAAGAAAAACAAATGATATTATTCTCTACTTCCCATCAGCAGGCAATGTCTAGCCACTTCCTGGGAAGCAGGTCTTCAGTACACGTAGTGGTTGCTCCGGAAGACAAAAATGCCCCCCTTCCATCTCCCTTTACTTAGCTTTTATATCTGAGCTGACGTCATATGGTATGGAATATCTGCTTGGCTAGTTTAGGTCAGCTGTCCTGGTTATGCCCCCTCCCAAGATCTTGCCCTGCCCCAGCCTGCCATTGAGGGGGGGGCAAAAATGTTGGAGAGACAGCCTTGATGCTGTGCCAGCACTGCTCAGCAGTAGCCAAAACACTGGTGTGTTATGAACAACTTTCTAGCTACTGATGCAGAGCACAGCGCTATGAGGGCTGCTATGGGGAGTATTAACTCCATCTCAGCCAGACCCAATACAACCAGGAAGGTTTTGCCAGGTTTTGTTGAGCTACTGAAAGCTGTACCAGCAAATGCTGTTAGTGAGACGCAACACCACAAAAAAGTAAAAGTCACTGCTGTCCATTTGCACAGAGACGGTGTCAGAAAGAGCTAACTATCAGTTTTCATAGCAAAATTGCTATTTGGTGGTGAATCAGTTTTATGCATATAAAAAGTGCTTGGGGATTTTGCTCCCATACATGTTTATTTATGAAATGGAAAGCAGGCAGAAATTTTGAGTAGTCCCATGGTATAACCCAGAACTGAAATGTAAAGATACAATGAAAAAGCCAGTGATGCTAATAATAGAAATACAAGGTCTCTGAGGGTGAGCATGATCAGTGGGGAATGCCAGTGCTGTTCTAATCGGAAAGAAAGGATTCTTCTGCTTCACTTCTTCCCAAAAGTTTAGGAAAGCTTTTTCTTTGTTTTAAACTTGTGCTTCACAAAATCTGGTGGCAGTCACAACCTGAAGGAGCAGTGCAGAAACAAACCACGACCGCAGCAGTGCTGAATGTTTGGGGGCAGAGTGAACAGCCAGTTTTTGGCTTCATGACATCCGGGAGCAGCTGGCAAATTTATTCCTTCTAGGTTGGCTTTGACTGTGCCTGCCTGCACATGGCTGAGGGGTAGCCCTCTGCTCCTCTATGACAGAAAACTATGAATTCCCCTAACTGATGACGTGAACAGTGAACAAATTTACTGGCCCAAAGCAGCCTGTGTCTCAGCAGCAAATTAGCACAAACGCAATGAAGCTCCCCTGCGAGGTGCATTTCAGCCTCCCTCGTTCCCTTGCTGTTGGGCTAAGATCCTTTGGTCATACTTATTTCAAATTCCAGTGGCTTATGTGCACTCTTACATCATACAGCTTTGCCACTGGAATCCTTCTATGTTTGTTTGTCTCCCTGGCACTGTTTAATGCCTTTTTTAAGCTTAGTTTTCTCTCCTTTCCCCTCTGTTCTTGTTAGTTCAAGTAGTCTGCCATGTCTCTCCTCCAAAAGTGGCATAAGCGCCTTAGCACGCTAAGCCTGCATGGATGGTTGCTCCTGTTTCACCAAGTGGAGGTGGAGATGATAGGGCCCCTCCTTCCAATCCCATTACCTCCTCGTACTCTTCTTATAAAAAGTGGGTAATGGGGGTGAGCTGGCCGTGAACAGTGTTGTGCAGGACATCAGTACAGTCATGATTTAACACTATCATTCAGCAGATATAAGCCACTAAAGCTTTCAGCAAAGCTGTAAGGCTTAACCCAAAGCACTCGGAAACAAGATAAAAGCTTAAGCATTTCCTCATCTCACATTCGCACCTGAAGATATGTGTGTACTGACCTTTCATATTGCTGGAATCAGTGTGTAGTGAAAATCCTTCTGTAATTTAGCGCTACAAGGAGTGCAGTCTGACTCATCTCTGAAAGAACATTTTGTCTGCCACTCAGGGTCCAGAGTGGCTAAGCGTATTATTTGTCTATAAATAAAAACATGCATTCTAGTCAGGGAAAGCAGGCATATTTGATCCACGTGGTTGTTTTGTCTACAAAAGACAAAAATTGAGGAACTGTGGAGTGGCTCTCAGTTATCCAGGTCTATTCTTCACCCTCTCCTGCTGTTGCTTCAGCAAGAGATAGAAAATCTCTTTGAAATTTGTCAGCATCCATGTAGAAGGGAATGAATTGGCTGATCGATTGATCGATTCTGTTCTCATTATCAGGGTATGATCATTGGCAAGTGAAGCAGAACCTGGACCAGACTGGGCTGTCTTCTATAACTCTCACTTCAGGTAACTGCACTGCATCCAACGTCGGTGTGGCAAGCGTATGGTGTTCCTGGCGTTAGACAGTCTGCAAGAGGCTTAAGAACAGCAGGGCAGAAAATACGGAATGATGTCCCATTACGTAGGCTGTGGCAGGCTCAGCAGCCAGCTCTGGTGTCATTTGCTCTCTATAGCGAGAACTTTTATTTACCCTCTAGGTTAAATAACTTCTGGTAGCAGCATCCATGAGAATCTGTTGCCTGCAAGTCCTTAGATTTTCTAGCAGGGGAAATATATTGGACTAGTCAGGTTGTCTTCTGTGATACCTGTCAGTTTAAATTGTAAGACCTTTTAGTGAGCTCTGAACCTCACCTGTCTGAGTCAATTTAATCATGTGTCTTTGTAAGGCTTCACAATTTCAGAGTTCTTTCAGCTGAGAAAACTAATTGAAAAAAGTTGGCAAATACTTCACTTTAAGTAAACTTGGAGGAGAAATATATCTTCTTCTGCATGGATTTTCCTATATTGTTCAACTTAACTTCCTTTAGATGCCTTTTGCTGAAAATGTTCACCCCTAAAGCAGCCCTTTATCTTTTCTATCTCTGCATTTGACTGGTTCTCAGAGACCAAGATCTGTGGAAAGTAATTAAATTCAATCTTTTTTCCTAATTGGATTGAGTCAGTGCAGTTGTTGTCCATTTCCTTCAGGCTTCACAACGCAGAATCAACTATTTCCTCTTGGATTTCAAGTCTCCTATTTTCAGTCACAGCACCAACATGCTATATTTCACCTTCTCATCCCGGCAGTTCCTGTTTGCTTTTTCCAAACTATGGCAGTATCCATATTTCTCATTCTGAGGAGAGATGGTGCCTCCGTGTGTTGCCTTTTGTATGAGAACTTCAAAAAACCCTCTTCAGGTCCTGTTTTACTTACTATAACCATGTCTCACTACTCTCTGGGGCTTTTGGCTTTTTGCTAGCTGGAGTGGTGGCACAGAGGGGACCATCTGCCATTCCCTGCCTTTGCACAGCACCCGGCTGCTCTTGCACCCGCCTGCTCTTGCACTCTGCTATTCCCATCAAGAGCAAAGGTTTGGTTTGGTTCCTCCATGGCATATGCAACACCCGGCTCAACGTGGGGTTGGTGGCAGAAGTGGGGACAAGGAATTTACAGTAGTTTATGATCCAAGAGCACCTACTGCAGTGCAAATAGGTGCAGGGGGAGTTGCAGCTTCTTTTGCTCCCTTTCACCACTCCAGCTTTCCCGGGGAATCCTCCTGCCCTGTCTGCAGTCTGAGTTGCCAGTCCCAGTACAGGTCACTTAGAGTCACTGCATATTTATCAAAGGTGAATGGTGACAATTTAAGTTTAGCATAACTGAGACAAGAAGGATTTAGACTCCAGTTGATAATGGTATCACCAGGCCAACAAGAGTCCCTGGCTACTTCTTTTATTGGAAAGTAGAAATGCTTACCAAATTATTTGCCATCCTCAGGGGTTGGAAAATTTCCAACCCTAAATAAAAATGATACTATGTTATGTCTCAGGATCAGGTGTTGCCTTATCCCCTGCCTCTGTTACAGGCTGGGCACACTCTATTAGAAAAGAAAAAATGTTCAGAGAACACATAATACCATCACGGCAGAAAGATCCCCATTTTAACTGACCTTTGCAACAACCCTCATACTTTACTACCCTTGTAATAAAAATTAAGATCCCCATTCACAAGAGTTCTAAAATCTAGAAACCCAAATGTATGTTGTGGAGGAAAATTAGGGGAGAGAGGCAATCAACAAAATTCTTAAAAACAAAAAAAAAATTAAAAGTGAATAAAAAAGCTGTTCTCAGCATCAACCACAGAGTTGCCTTATTATCTCTGGGGTTGGGCACTTCAAGGGGTAAGAGGCTTATTTGCCCTGCTCAGCGTTGGCAGTGTTACTGGTATTGCTGCACTGATTGACGCATCAGCTCTCAGTTACATGATGGAGTTATCAACCAGCCCAACACTGCCCAAAGCAGGAGGTAACTAGAGACAAGGCCAGGCTGTAATGCTTTTGTGCGTGATGAGTTTTCCTTGGTTTTGAATCTTCTTTTTCCATTGCAAAGCAGACCTGAGCCCGATACAGTGAGAACAGTGCACAGGAGCATATCAGAGGAAGGCAGTGACACCTCACCTGCTGAGGAGCCCATCTCCCAGCAAAGATCTAGCAGGGAAAATAGACTCAATGTACGTAATGCAACCTAAATTTTTCAACTTGTCTGTGTGTGGAAGAAAGGGCCCAAGAATATAAATCCACTCATAATGCAATCTGAATCTTGGGCTCCTTGTTTCATAATTTATCAGATCACATTTTGATTTGTATGAAGTGTCCACGTGGGTGAGACTGGGAGAGCTGCGGCTGTAATGGCATGCAGCACTTGTGATTTCATTCCGTCAGCAATCACTCAGTAGCCGCTCAGCAAAGTGAATAAGAAAAGGTCTAGTGTAATTGACAGTAAAAGGCCTCTGAATTACGTTACTCCTGCTTTTCCTTTTAAAGTTTCTGATTAGAGTGTAATTGCTACTCAGCAGTAGTCTTCAACAAAACTGCCATTTTTCCTCATCCATGTATTTTTGGCTTTCTGATGTCAGTGTTAGTCAGGAGCAGCTCAGTAATTCCATGCTTTTGAACTCGGTGCTGCATAGGCCCCTCCTGTTTGTAATGAAGCTGTTGTTTCACAATTCCTAGTGCTCATCTGGTTTGACTTTAGCAGAAAATATGGCTGTTGACTTAGAATTCATCAATAGCAACAAATAGGATGAGGTTATAATTTGTCAACTGTGTTCACTGGGCACAGGATTTGTTTCAACTGTCTGATAGATTTCACACAAAGTTCAGGAACCAAATGCACGACAGGCAGTGCCCCAGGCAGGCAGCACATCACCGTGCTAGTGCAAGTGCCTCAGCAAAAAAAATTGGACGCAATTAAGAAGAGGCTGCAGCGCAGCAGGGTGGCAGTGAAGGACTAAGACATGTCAGGCTGGGAGAAACACTGCCTGAAACTCTGGCAGGTCACCATGCAGTTACAACAGATACACTTAGGTGAATTTCAGACAAAGCACAGTAAAAGTTTCTTTCTCTACAGAGGCATCCAAGTAGAACGAATAAAGAAGATAAATTGTCTTTTAGAAGGGTGGGAGGGTTTCCAATATGCCTAACAACCATTATGGTTTTATGTCAAGCAGTTGGGGGGGGGGGGGGGGAAGAGTTCTCTTCTACAAGATCTTTTCTTAAAGGATATGATAGATGATTAAGGTGCACAGAAAGCTTCAACAGTATATACGTGAAAGTTCTCCGTACAAGGGTTCATTGTAAAACAAATGTGCTTCTTTAAGGATAATGGCATGGTATTATTTATGTAGACAGTTCCAGCAGTTCCCAAAGAGGAGTAAATGCTGTAATCATACCCATAAAGGCCTGCCTGCTTGCTTGCACATTATTTGGCATTAATTTTAGTATAGAATAATTATCAGAGGAACATTTGGATTTATTAGCTGTAAAGGCAATTTTAAATGAGGTATGAATTCAATACAGTAAGTGTTCTCTCAGCAGTGTGAATCCAAAATAGACTTGTCGTTTTTCACCCGATAAGTCAAGCTATGCCTGGGCATATGGAGATTTTCATAATATATTCTATTCAAGAATTAGAAAGCAGTAAATATTTGTGAAAACAATAATCAGCAACTGCGTCGGTGGGCAGTGACAATGTACTGTAAGATTTAGAAATGAGTCCCTGAAGTTAGTGATCCCGCATTGGATGCTGAAACTTTGGCTTGGTTTTAAGGTCTTTTTGGGGAGAGAATGAGGCAGGAGAGTGAGGCTTTAAATGCTGAGAGTACAGTTTTAAGATGAGAGCCTGAGTTAACGCTGCTCAATACGATGATCACCTGCAGTGAAATGTTCACCTAAAATTCCAGCGCTGCCATTTTTCAGCTTCTAAAAGTAAATGGCTTAGGAGATGGTACAAGCCATCTGTACTGCTGCAGACCATAGGTTTTATTGGGCTATTTTTTATCTCACTGGACTAAACTCTGCTCCTGGTTTGCTAGATAGCAGTGAAAAGAAGTGTCCTTTTCCATCTGCCCAAGCCAAGTAATTTATTTTGCTCTTCAGGATCGAAACGTGCTTTATGCCCTCATCACCTCAAGGCTTGACAGTGCTGTAATGGGCATTATACAGTGCTAACCAGAAAAGCCACATTCAAGAATCAATTCAGATCACCCCACTTTTTGATTAGAATAAGGCAGCAGAAGCGTAACATACCTTTGCTTCATACACTAGTGTTTGCTGGCACTTGTACAGGAGCCCATGTCACTAAGAAAATACTGCAAGTATTTCCAAGTGCCTTTCAGCTGAGTTTTCAGTGACTGCTTCCCCATCAGTGATCTCCTGGGTTCTGGGAAGAGCCCTTGGGGAGAGCCAGTGGAGCCCGCTCTGGTCTTTCTCCTGCCACTGTCTGTCAGGTCATGAATCTGGCTAGTTTTGAACAAGACCAGATATTCTTCTGTCTGTAGAACTGCTTTATTTATTTACTTATCTATATATGTATTTAATAGGAGTGGTAGATAGTCTGGGCTGGCAAACATTGCCCCACCAGAGTGAAAACTGCATGCACACATGTAAAGTTAAAGAAAGGTGTCGAGCAAATAAAAACTGACAAGTGCTCGGGACTCAAACTCCATTTGGGACTTTTTCTAGTGATAAAATTAACTTTAAAACCTCATGGGGCATTATAACTTTTTAAGTAGGAGGAGAACAGTGTAGCAATTCTCAACAGTAATGAGCAGCGCTGCCAGCCATGAACCATACTTTGTGGAGTTTCTCCTGAATGTGGAAATATAGGCAGGAAAATATAGTGACCTACGTGAAAAAAATTTTTTGTTTCATATTTTGAAGTAACTGATTAGAGCACAGACCTTGAAAACTGAGAGTTACAGTGCTCACAATTCTAAAAGTAGACGTAGCAAAGTGATTGATAGAGGATCAGTTAACTCATTTATCCCTTTTCTCCGTTCGTGATTTGCTTATAAGCGGTGAAGCATTTCCCAAGTGGGTGGTCCTCACCCACTTGTGGACCTACAGGTAAATGTCTGCTCACTTGGGGCTCGTTTTTGTCATTGGTGACCTCCAGGAGGCAAGAGCCTGCAAAGAAAAGTCAGCAGAGACCCTTATGTAGATCGTGCTGTTATGAGCAAGATATTGGCATCTGTCCCTAAAAAGCAGAGCCAACAAGTGGATTTGGTCAAGCCAGCACAGAAGATAATGTGACCACGAAAGGGGAAGGGCCTGAGGGCAGTTTGTAGGGATAGTTAGACAGCTTGCTGGGATGGAAAGATAAGAGCAATAGGAAAGCTTAGGAGAGATGGATCAGACAGAGAAAGAATGAGAACACCACTGCTTCAGTAAAGAGAACAGGATTCATGGCACCATAAAAAAAAGAAAGTGGCAGACCAGATTTTCATGTGGTGTAACGTGGTGCTGTAACCATTCTGATTTTCACCAGGTGAGGATCTATCTCACTTCTTGTAAAGGGGCTGGTGGGCTTCTCTAGCTGAAAAATGCCCTGATGCTCAGTAAGCAGCAGTGGCCCTGATGCAGGGGGGTGTCCAGTCACCAGCACTGTGCTGGAGGTCAGAATTAGATGATCATAATTTTCCCCTCTGGCTTTAAAATCTATTAACAGCTATTTTATGATGCTGATCATTTATCATTGCACCACAGACTGCAAGACCAGGACCACCATGATATACTTCATAGTTAATTTATTTCCATTAGTTCACAGCTAAACTTAATTTAAAAGAATTTCTAAAAATTGGATTAGAAAGGAGAAAACTGAGAGACTTTCCAGTGTAGAACTATTTGGGGAAAAAAGGAATTTCTAGAGCTGTGAGTTGATGTGGGGTCTCGGATGCAGGCATTTGACACTTGGTTGTGATACCAGCCTGTTACAGGAACGCCCCACGTTTCCCAGCAAATGATAAGGAATATTAATACGTGTACCCAGACAGATGTACGCTCAAGGCTCCTTCAGCATGGCTGTCTTCATGGCTGAAGCTTTGCTAATGAAACACCTTTTGCAGCAAGGACTGATACACTGTTTAATTACTTTCTCTTTGTCCTTCTGGTGGGTAATATTAACTGTTCCTGAAAACAAAGCATGTCCTGCCTCTTCTGCAAACCTGTCAGAGCTGAGACACGCTCTGCCTCTCAGTCCATATCATACCTGGTGTATGGAGACAGTAAAATGGGTTCTGCTGATGAAAATGAGAAAGGGGACTTTCTCTGTAGCTGGTGTGGAGATGGAATGGAGACAGGCTTGGTGGAGGACAAAAGGAGTAACTGGTTGCACCATTTTTCTTCTCTGTTTTACAGAATTGCTCTCTTTCTTCTCTTTTTACCTTTTCTCCTGTCACGACCTTGCTCAGCAACATGGGGAAAAAGGGATCCTTGAGGAAGTGGCCTGGTCACTTCTCCAGCATAGCAGTTCTTCTCCAAGTGCTACTTCAAGCACACATGCTTCCAGGAACCAGGTGGTTTTAGCTCCAGGTTAAATCTCACTGCACACCCCAGGGCAGGATTGTCTCACAGAGGGATGAGGAAGTTCTGATGATGATATAAAAAAAGTTAACTTTTTTTTTTCTACTTGCATACGTTACAGTGATTTTTTTTTCCTGAGAACTTAATCTTCTATATTAAATTAAGTCAAATAATCTTCTTGTCACTATAAAAATAATTACCATAGGTTTTTGAAAAGAACATAGGAAATAAAAGTTTTTTTCTAACCCCAAACACCTACAGCTTTTCTTTCCAGCATTATTTTAATGAGCAAAACAGTGTTAGATTTAAAACTGCAATTAAGATGAAAGTACAGAAATGACCAGCTTTATTTTTTGACCATATCTGCTATTGTTGATGCTGCTAATAGGTTCCGCAGGCACTAGTACTAATTGGCCTAACACCAGATAAAACTAGATTTTCTTTTAGGCAGATATTAAAAAAAAAAAAAAAGAAGAAAAAAAGAAATACAGGGACAGTAAAATCTCCTTGCTTTTCAAGGATAAGAACTCCAGAGACAAGGAATCAACTCCTCCAGGTCTCATCTCAGTATTGAATGTTCTCCCCTAATTTCTGTCATCAGTCCAAGCTCTCTCTCCTCCAGCCCAGGCTGCCCTGCTGATGCACCAAGCACAGAAATAGTCCCAGTGGGAGAGGAAGCAATGACCCTTAATCAGTAATATGCCTTTGCATCTCTTAGAAAAAGTAGCACTATTTTTTGTAGTTTTCCTTGTAAGAATTACTTATATTCCTGTGCTCTTTGGCACAGATCCATTAACCAAATGTACTTTAATGTCAAATGTATGACCATTACAAAATACAAACTGAACTAACATGACAAGGTTACTGATTGCTAAGACATGCAGGGCCAGGGTTTTAATCCCCGCTGGATGAAACTCTCTACTCCCTGTGCTTAGGCATTTTCTGCATTGGGACCATAAGCCCTTAACGGAGCTTCCCAGCGCAATCCCCAAAGGGGAACAGAAAAAGCTGAAATAGCTGTGACTGGCACCAGTCCTGGCTATAGACAGGGCTACTCTCCAGATTAGCTAAGGTGTTTGCGTAAGTCAGGACAGCAGGAATTGACCCGATATTTGTAGAGTGCATTTTGAATTGTAAAGTTTAATTTCTCCTATAAACTCTCTTGTTTTCCACTGTTAAACTACAAGGACTTCATTACACTGTTAGTAATCATAGCAGCAATTTCACAACAGTCCTGAAAAGTATCCTAACTGAGATCAGTTCATTTCGCTTATACAGTCCTTGCCACCTTGCCTTGCAAAATGTCTGAAGTGAACAGGTTTGAACAATGACTCAACACGTGTGTTGCTTGCCAGTGTCCGGATGTCTTGGTTTACTCCCCAGCCATGGCTAATGATGTCTCCAGCACTGCCTGCACAGCTCTGGCATTTGTTTGTTTGCTTGTTTGTTTATAGCAGCGGCTTCAGCAAGAGGTGGGAGCGTGAAGCATCTCATAGCTGATGTAAAGAGAGCAAGAGTCTTTTGTAATTCCGTGTAGCTCTTTCAAGTACATCCATTTGTTTGACACTGATGCTGTTGTATATTTTAACCAAACGCACACGAACAGAGAACCCAGTCCTGAAGCCTTTGCTTATTGAGAAAGGACTTCCAGATGTTCCTTACAGATATTTAAACTCTTTTAATGTAAATTTGAATTCTGGATCTAAAATCAGTGAGTGTAGCTCCCTACCAGAATCTGAAGCCTGATCTGGACAAGAAAGTTTAATTATCACGTTGATGCCTGCTAGTAGCTCTCCTGAGATATTTTCACATCCAGGAGAAGATGCCAGCTTTGTACTCCAATTACTTTTAAGATATTCCTAAGCCTTGTCCTGTAGATTTATTAAAGTGAAGGATGAGTGACAATATTCACCTCACTTGTGGAGAAGTCTCTAAATGTAAAGGCAAATTCCCTGCTTCTCATGCCATCGTCTAGCATCTCCCATGATTTTCTGTTTGTGTGGTATCACTAATTTACTGATGTGACACCCTTTTATAGCATTCCAATCCGTCACAAGCTCTAAACATTACACTTGTGTGTGTGTGTGTGTGTGTGTTTTATTCCTTTATTTTTTAACTAGGTGTACACAAATGAATACTGACTTTGGGTCTAATACCTGATTTACATAGGTGCAAATAGGTTATTATGCCTTTAATTTGCAAGCCTGGTTGATATAATTAAAGGTATTTGTGCTTTTTAGCCACACAATTGCATATGGCTTTTTAAAAAGAATGATCCTCCTAAAGGATTTTTCCCCACTGATGAACATAATGATTGAACATCAGGTACAGAGCCATTCTGCAGGCAAGAGAGTGATATTCTTGTAAAATGAGGTATCTCATATGGGTTGGTAGTTGCGTGGTCTGAATATAGCCCTCTTACCAAACAGACCTGATTTTTGCTGACCGTTCTGACATACAGTCCTTTCTTTTGGGTGATGGAGGGGAATGTACAGGAGGACAAACGTGTAATAGCCCATAAATATAACATTCCTCATTTAAGTGATCTTTCCAAAATGTAAAAACTTTCCTAAAAATGCATTAATACCACATAATCTATTCCACTTCCTGTGTAAAAGCAGAAACAGCTTAAAAATTTCAATAATTTTATGTAAAATATTCCTGAGCTAGTCATTTGTATGCTGGATTTCCACTTGATGCAATATGAAACCGCGGAGATACCTTATCATACTCTGAAAGCTGGCATTATAAGGCACTACTGAAAATATTGCAGAGCTTCGCATAGCAAAGAACATTCAGCTAAGTAGCTAGTGAGTGTCCTGTGTTTTTAAACACAGACACCTTTGCTGCTTCAATATTATTAGAAGTTCAGGAGACAAGAATCCAGCCCATAATATTTGTATCATTTTTAAGTGTCATGGGGGAAAAAATCCAAAATTGAAAGGAAAAAAGGAGGGGGGGGAAGCAGTCTAGTTGGGAAAGCTCCAGGGCCTCAATTCTTGCATAGAGCACTTGCACAGTGTGACAGCAAAGGCGGTGTCACCGACACGTCAGGGCCCGCGGAGCTGGGGCTGCCGCTGCGCTGCACGCCCGGCTGCTCCAGAGCACGGCACCCCGCTGCACAGCAGCTCCCTTTCCGAGGGAGCAGCTCAGCTGTGAGGGCACACTGGGGTCCCCAGTGTGCACACCTTAGATACCAGTCTGGCTACTAGAAAGCCTGAAGCATCAGGGGATGCATAGACCTGTGCGCAGTGAGGCAGGCTGAGCAGCGGTGCTTCACTGGCTCCTGTGGTCTCCCTTCGTCGGGAATAGCTTGTAACTGGGCACTTCGCTCACAAATGCATTTATTACACTGCTAAATACCAGAAGTGCAGCCTGCCAGTATCTTGGTTAACGTAGAGGGCTAACTTCTCACCGTGTCCACTGCTGGCACAAGATCTGTCAAAACACACAGTAATAAAAAATGAGGGATAATCTTTAAAAACAGCTGGGTTTGATACAAGATGCAGGTTGGGTTTGAGTTTTTATCTTCCTGCTTTGTGTAAAACTTGGTATTTAAATTGTGGCTTCATTAGGGAAGGCTGTACTTTCAGATACCTCTTGTTTTCAAACAAGATCTCAAGCTTTCCTGCTTTGTTTTCCCGAAGCCTTTGGAATTGGATCTGAATTTCACATGGAATCAGAAATAGTGTTTATGTAGATTTAAAAAAATTGGGTTTAAAACACCTCCCAGTGGCTAAATCCTTTGCTTGCTGATGATAAGGAAACACTTTTTTTGCTAGTGGTTTACTGCTGTTTTCATGGCTTTGTAAATCTAAGCTTTAATTTTTCTTCTCATTTGTGTTTATGTCCAAAGGTGTTAAAGTTGAACTATTGTAAAATTAATTGCATCTGGAAACATGGCATTATTTTTCTCCCATCTCTAATGTTCGTATTGCCACTGAGGGAGGGAGAGAGATGGAAGGGGAGGCTTCTGAATGTTGTAGTAGACAAGCTGCTTGTTTCCTTCACTGATAAAGAGAGTGATTCCTTCAAAGCGGAGTAGAAAGATGGCTTGGGACTTTGGCTGTGAATAACATCACATGCAGCTGCACTAGGAGCGGTGTCGATATCATGCTTTGTGGGCCACCGAATGTCTGGGAATGAATGCTTTATGATCACGTTTAGAGGAGGCTGAAACAAATCTAAACGAGCAAAAGAGTTTTATATTCTGAATACTCAAACCTTTGGAGAATGTCTTATATATTCTGTGCTAATTAGAAGTGTAGTAAAAAATGACTCTGAAGATTTACACAGACACATAAACACATATAGATGCAAATTTATATAAAGTGCAATGGAAGAAGGGAGGTAGATTTAGATGTGAATGCAAGAAGGAAAAACTAAACACAGTTGGACTCTTGTAGCCAGAAAAATGAATTAGTACTGCGTTTTTCTACCAAACACAGAACATGCATCTCATTTTTAATTGTCTCCTGAGCCACGGATATACAGCTAAATAGATGTGATAAAAGGTCAGGGGTTTTAAGCTCCACACTGAAACAATAAAAAAGACAGAACTAATTGTCCTGAGACCTTTAGCATCCCATAAGAAGGACAAATAAGGCAACTTTAGTGTGGTAATTTAGACTTGATCCTGTCTCATGGAGTTGAGGGACATAATTGCCCTTTCCCTGTCCCATAGAGGACCAGATTTCTTCGTCACCTAAACATTTACGAACTCTTTGCTCAAACACTTCCCAGGCAGGGCAGGAGGTTAGAGCACACCAAAGCTGACAACAATGCTGGTAAACTTCAGATGATTCACAAATCCATCTTAATTACCAGAGTCTCCAAACTTTTTTTTTTTCTTGAGGCCTGCTGTTTTCTCAAAATCTGAATCTAATAAATCCCGTTCCTCTGCCAGTAATGACAAAACTACAGGGAAAAAAAGCAGTGCTGTGAAAGAAGTAAAGGACCAAAGTCCATCTAAGTATATGAGACTATAAGAATTTACCCTCTCTGCACACAGATTTACCCCCATCTGCAAAGGCTCCAGAGGTGACCTGTGAAAACCATCATCTGATTCTTCCACTTCCTTCTGAGGGCCCCAACTCTCCTTTCCTTGATGACCATCTTGAAGGGCAAGTCTCGTGGCTGGCTGCCTTGTGCTACTGTGCAGTGGCCTTCTCACTTCTCCATGACCTTCCTCCCTGATGTTAAGCTTTCCCCTTTCTACTGCCTCCCCAAGAGGGCTTTCTACCCTCCTCCTTCCTAGCCACAAGTGATTAGTGTTTTCATCTTTGGCAGTAGCGGTGATGGCAAACACCTTGCTCTGTTTCACTTTCCTGGCACTAGAGGTAGCTCCTTGCTGTCCTGCTGGGCTGTAACTCATTGTGGTGTGCTGCCAAGGAAGACTAAGTTTTGGTAGACTCTGTCAGCTACATGGAAGCACTCAGGGCTTTTTCAGCCCCAAACTACTTCTAATAAAAATGATTTATGAGGGGCATCTTTTCCCAAGATGGCTTTGAAGAAATGTCCCTGATATCTATGTCTATGTGTTTATGGACACACACACATACAAAAAGCAGTGCTATTGGGGTTTTTTTTAATATTAAGACATCTGTGTGCAACAAATACACAATTATTCTTTCTTTTTTTTTTTTTTGTGTGTGTGGTCAGATTCCCTGGATTAAATTTCAGCATTACCATACAGCATTTCACTTATCCTGTTTAGTGTTGGAGCGGTGTAATACTGAGATAAAGTTACAGAAATCTGAAATCAAGAAGTTTTTTATCCATTTTAAGAGCTGCTCAGAGTCATCCTAAAGTTAGGAATCATGCAGAAGGTGTATACTCTGGAAAAGGAGCAGACATTTCACTGCAGTCTGTTTATTCCTCTTTGTTTGCAAAATAGTCCTCCTTTCACCTTAATAAATAGAAGAATTAATGAAAGCTTTTTTTGGCACCCCAGCTATTGCTTTTATATAGCCATCAAAAGGAAATGTGAACAGGATTGACAATTTCATTTATCTTTGTGATAGAAATGCAAAGTAAAGAATTTGTAGCAAGTTGTGTGCATATCATAATAAAAGGGCAGCAAGAAGCCCTTTTCTAGCCAGTGCAATTTATTTACCTCTTTTCAAAATCAACTTCTCATTGTGTGCCTACAAATCTGCCTGCTCTGAATATGCATTCAAAGAGAAAGAAAACAGGACAACTTAGAAAGGATATTACATGGGAAATTGCAAAAAGTACTTTATAATTACTTGGAAGTTTTGTCAAATTGGACAGTGCATTTTTGTGCATTTCAATAGGGTATAAAAATGCACTCGGCTGATGACCATGGAAAAGGGAAGCCAGCGTGAGACTGGTGAGGTCCACTCCTGCTTGTAGCAGTATCAGTGAGTGTGTCCCTCCCCAGTGAAGGTGTGACTGCCTGCAAAGGCTCTCATCTACAGAGGGTCAAAGAACAGAGAAAATTATGACCCTGAGACAGAACTGACCCATGTATGCTGTGATTAGATACTGTTATGTGGAAACGAGCATAAGATGAAGGGGCTGAAATTAAGACTTGGAAGAGCTAGTTCTCCTTCTCCATCACAGGGACTTCTCCATCACGCCTGTAGGGTGGAGATTATTAACTGTCTAATGTGGGTGACTCCATAGGTTCTAAACCACTGGTTAAAAATATCCAATTTTTTTATAACAATTTGGAAGAAATGACCCAAATCTACCTGCCCCAACCTGCTTTGTCCCACCCACTCAGATACACTAGGTATGTTGCCCCTCACTGCCGCAGCCAGGGCCTACAGCTTCACACACGCATCTGTGCAACACTCCTGGCTCATCCCAAGTTGGAAGAGGGCCCCAGTGGAGTTAGTTAGCCAATATCAAGTGCCCTGAAGGTCTTTTCCTGCTAAGATGGTTGGGTAAAGGAGCCACTTAATTCCATTAGCAGACCTCGCACCCTCTGTACTTACTAATCATAACAAATGTAAATAATAACATTTATATAAAAAGTAGCCAGGGTTTATAACAGGAATGGAAGAGAAATTTACTCATTGGGTTGAGGGAAGAAGCATCACCAAGGATCTAGAAAGAATCAGTTATGGGCATGAGCAAGGCAGGTTTTTTAAACGTGGATGCTATAGTGCTCACCAAGCACTTGCCAGAAAATTTCAGATAATCAGCCATGAGAGGTGAATCATGACAATAAGCAGCTGGGTGAAAAAAACAGGCTCTCCATGCCACTCCAAGCTGGTATTTCTATAATGTCCTACTCAAGGAACAAATCCCCACTGTTACTGTTTACCTAAACCAAAGGTTTATGTGGTTCTTTGTCCTGGAGACAAGATACAGTCTCTGCACAGAAGAGTGTTAAACTAAAGACTCACAAAACCTCCAGTCCAAAGGCAGGGATAAAACCAAAAACATTGTCGAGTCCGAGATAAAAAAGGATTTTTGGCATTCAGTTTGGCAGCATTAGCATGCAGTATCAGGAACGTTTTCCTTCCCTCTGTCTCTCAACACCACCACAAGTCAAATGTGGAAATAACAATGATTCTTCAGCAGAAACAACACCGCGTTACATGTGCTTTCTCTGTCTGGCGTTTCACTGAATTTGCAAAAATCTGACAAATCTAACCAACCATTAAAATGTGTAATAACAACGACAACAAAAGAGCATGCTTTGAGGGAGCATACACATGTAAATGCAGATGATGAAGAAACATAAGTAGAATTTCTGACTCATGGTGAAGAGATTGAATAATCTGGTCAGACAGTTTTAGTAATTTGTTATTTATTCATTAACTTGTACTGTAGCACATTCCTATTTATTTTGAGTGCAATGGCAAAGTACAGCTGCACAGATGCAGGCAGAGTTAGCTAAAGGGTAGTTTTAGGACAGGTGGTATCCTAGATTTGTAAGAAGGCCTTTCTGTAATTAACAGTGGATTCACCACATCCAAAACATTCGCTCATGCAGTGTTCCTTCATGTATTATCAGGGTTATACTAAAGCCTATCAATTACTTTGCAGAATTCATAAAAATAGAGACATCTAATATATTTGGAGAGTAAAAGGTGAGTCATTAGCTGCATTTTTAATTTAACAAATTTAACTTTATAAATAAGATTTTTTCCCTAGGCTATCATTTCTAATTATGCACCTATATAAATTTATGCTATGGTATTAACATTTCATAAACCACAAAGGCGGTTTTCAGTCTGTGTGAAATATTGTAGAAAAATTTCTGTGCAATACAACTTAATAGCATATGAAGTTATAGCCTGAACACTTGTTCAATGTTTTTGGAAGCAGCTCTATGTCAAAACTGCAGCTTTTTTTTCTACCTGGGTAAGCCACAAGTTCAAGTGCAATCAGGTGAACATTTTAGTCTTAGCTTAACCTCTACCATTAGACAGAGTCTGGAAAGCTATCAGCTATTTCTCAAGAAAAGGTCAAAAATAACTGCCAAAAAGATTGAATTCTTTGTTGCTGGATATATAGGTTGATCCAAGTACAGCCAAAACAACATCAAAAAATATCTTGCAAGAAAAGCTAAATAAAGATCACAGTATCTTAAAAACATAAATTATTACAGCAGTTACATTGGAGGGAGAAATCCACCTGCTTTTTTTAATCATCTCTGGTATTAACTTTACCCCTGGAAAGGTGAGACCTTTTGGAGGCTTCATGAGAGCAGTGCTCATGGGCTGCAGCTACCCAGCGCTCAGGAGGCCACCACGGCTTCACTGCCTGCACCCTCACATCCCTGTGTCCCATCCGTCACTCCCCCCAGCTGCTTCCCAGGATGGTTGGGCACAACGGCGAATTTCTCAGAGAGTGAATATTTTCTGCTCTCCAGGGCCTCATTCTTCTCCTGTGAGGCCCAATGATTCTCAGGGTTAACAAAGAGCTTCATTTTTCTGGGCTTCTGAACAAGTTCTCCTGCCTGTCCTTCCCCTGGGTTGCTTTAGGTGCTAGTAACTGTCCAAACATGCAGAAAGCCACAGATTATTCCAGCAGATCCCTCTTCCTTCCCACAGCACCTTTCCCCTTTCTGTAGGGCAATGCTATAACATGGGAATTATTTAAACAATGAATTGATACGATTTCTTTTAGCCATGACCACCATCACCAACTTCAAGCCTCTGGTTTCCAGAGATCTGCTTTTGACTTGATGGTATTGCATTGACAGAGAAACTATAGACAACAGAAGAGCTTCCTAATGCAAAAAATGTTGCTTGTTATTATCAGGATTTTCAATAATTATTACCTAATCTGTGGTTCACTGTGATGCACTTCACCAGAATCTCATCAGCCAATCGATCCTGCCTATTTGACTTGGCATTTCTCATCCACAAAACAAGGCCATGAAGTTGGACTTAAAAAGACACCTTTCCTGACAGCAGAAAGTATTTTGTACAAAATCATGAGCAGGAGTGAGGAATCATCACCCATAAGATAAAATTATACTCCATCAAGCAGATAATGTAATGGTGATAATCAGTATAAGATGAAGCATGGTAAGGTTATGATTTTGAGAGCCAACTAGGAGTTTCCCATTCAAAGCTATCTTTGAAAGTTTAGGGTTAGTGTTTATAGCAAAAGCCATGTGTGCCATCCAGGAAGAAAACACAGAAAACATTTTGGTGAGGTTTTGGCTTTCAGGAACAGGTCTCGGAGACACAGCCAGATAGCGCGGGCAGCGCAAAGCAGCCTCTCTCCAGTGCAGTGATAGTCCCTGGAGGGGTGGTCTTTGTCCCTGTGCCTATTGCCCTTGTGCCCAGAAAGCAAGGTGTGCTCAGCCCCAGCATGCTGTGGCCAGCGCTGGCAGCAAGGAGCAGGACTGGTGCGCCTCACTGCCCAGGTATGCAAAAGTGCTTCTGACACTTCTCCCCATTTGTTAGGGCAACCATCTGGCCAATGGATTTGTTCTGAGGTGTAAAGGACAGCTCAGAGAGGCTTTATTACTAAGAAAGATGCAATAAAAATAGGTAAGCAGGAAACATCAGATGTAGAGCTTTCATACACAGAATAATAATGCTGGGAAAACAGACTGAGCTTCCACATATGGTGGCTTAAGTTGGAAGCACTGGAATGGACTGTGAGTGCACACACAGCTGTAAGAAAAATACTGACTTTGCTGGGATAGAAAACTCTAATCATTGCTTAGTTTTCTCGCAGTGTTCATCTGCTAACAGTATTGTGGCTGAATTCATTCTGGTTATCACTGCAGTTAACGTCTTCCTCCTGAAAGCCTAAACTCCACAGTAGCAGAAACTAGTGAGTAGTACAGGATCACTGCAAAGAGCTCTAAGGGAGAACATATATTATAGTCAACTTTATACAGGATTGTGAGGATTATCTCCTAAAAAAGATCAAAATAAAGCAGATCTTCTGAACAATGGAAATCGTTATCTCTAACTAGCAGTGTAGTCAATTTATTTAAAAAAATATCTATTTTTACATGGTGGATTAATCTCAGATTAGTGAAGTAAAAGCCTTACTATTGAAGTAGCTGTAAATATTTGAATTCTAGCATTTTTATAGACTTGTTCCTGTTTATTTCAAATACCTTTCTGCGTAGTGATATGATTTATTCTGTGGCTAATCAGATACGTACCTTTGTCTTCTTCCTGTCAGTTGCAATACGCTTAAGGCGGGTGCTGATCTAAGCAGGCTGTAGGTCCCTGGGGTTGGGACAGAATGTGCCTTGGCACAGCTGGGCTAGAGCTGCAGTCCCCCAGCACCGTGACCGCTGCCCACCGGGTGGTTACCCTGCCCGCCAACTGAAATATCTCACAAATGTCATCCATACAGCCTGAGTCCCAGAAACAAATTAATTCCTAGCATGCTATGAAGCCTGTCCTTTCCAATTCACCTGGATACCTGCCTCTGCGTTTGAATGACTGCCTGCAGTGAACTGGACATGACTGAATTACAGCTTAAGAAATAATCATTCTGCTCAAAAATTTTCACTATGTAGAAGGCTTAAATCAGAGCAAAGTCACATCTGAGCACCAGGACTCTTACCCACATAAGAGACAAGGAAGGCAGAAACATACTTATGCGTCCAAATTTTGTTATCTACATGTTATCGTCTAAATTAGCCTCCTGACAGTCAGTGGAGCTTTCAGAGGGAAGCATCTGAAGTCAGACACATGCTTATCCCTAACAGGAGCCACTTTGAACAAATGTGTGTTGCAATTTTTTTCTAAAACTCTGCAAATAGAACTATTTGTCAACAAAACACTTTGTTAGAACTATTTGCTCCCCTCTAAGGATTCATTTCATGAAGATCTTTCGTCTAAGACTATTTTCCAGTATTCTTTCACAGATTAATTGCTGGAACTTGTGTATTTCTACAGTGGTCATTATCATTATTTTAAACTAGCGAAACCTTATTTAAATTTTTGTAAAAGTCAAACTCTCTTGAGCGTTTCCTTGAATCCATCCTCCCATATGTTCAGTACCTCATCTGAGTATTGGGCTTTGTCCATAGCCAGTATTTTCTGCCCACCCTCTTTCCATCTGACAAGCTCCTGTTTGCTGAAAATTGATCATTACAACTCTGTAATGCACCATGTCTAATCCACACCTACCAAATGTGCTGCTGAGGTTAGGTTTTGGTGTCCCCTATTAGAATCTGTACAAAGGGCTGATGCAGAAAACCCCTGTCAGAAGTTAACCAGCTCAGATCTTGGGAGAAGGGAGGTAAGAAAGGATTATTTTTAATCTCATTTCCCTGAGAACACTGAGAAGAACATCAGAGTCCGCACACGAAGGATGTGGAATCAAGAGCAATCTGCTTTCCAGTTCCCATCTTCTTTCCTTTGCTTGTGGCAGCATCTCCCCAGGTCTTCTGGTGCCACGATCTCCTTGGAGGATGGGGAGAGGCTCCTATTCCTGAGCCATTTGTGACCAAACAAGTGACTTAAATCCCATAATTTCTTGAAATGTTGTTCATCCTTTGGGGCTGTGCAACCGTTTCTCCTTTGGGAAAAATTGCTTTAGGCTTGTGGGCTGCAGGAAAATTACCCAGGAGAAAATTCATCCTGGCCAGGAGTGGGCTCTGACCTTCCCAGCCACAAGTCGAGAAGCAGAGAGAGGCATCGCTCACGTCTGTCTGTTTCTCAGGTCACTCATTGGAGTGGTCCCTATTTCCAAGCTCCGAACATAGCCCTTCACAAGTGACTGCCAGCATCTGCCTGATACACCCACTGACTAGTTTCTTTCATTTTGGGGGATAAGCAGTTCAATTTTCTGGGTGGTGGATTTTTCTTCAGTCTAAGTCCTTCCTACCATGGCCATAAAATGTTAATGTGTCAGCAGGCCATAGCCAAACTTCCACAGTGTCACCTCCCAGTTCAGCACTTATTCCTCCACGTGTGTCAGCCCTGCGGCTTTCTAACTACAGTGAGCACTGAGAAAACACTAGCAAGTAATTGATCCTGCTTGAACAAAATAGTCATTTCAATTCTAATTTAGGAGCCATAGTCTCTAAGTGTCCTTCTGAAACAGTGGCTAGCGGGTTGATTCACCAACAGACTGCAGAGATACATTATTGGTGAAAGGGTTATCTGCAAACCGAAAAATACATGTCCTTTCACATTCCCTTCTCTGTTCCACAAGTGCATGCTGTGATGAGAGGGGTGTGGAGGTGACCCCCTCTCAGGCAGGCTGCTGCAGGCTGCAGAGATGCTCTGCTGGCATCTCCACCCAGGCTGCTTTCTCCCAGTGCCAGGGTTGCTCAGAGGAATGGGAACGGAATAGGGAATCTAGCCAAAAGTTTCTTTTTATTTCATATAAAGAAAAGTAATATAAATGATTAAGTCAGAGCATCTAATTTATCTGTACAGCATGAAGTCAGGTGTTTCAGCTGATAAATGAAGACATCAACTTATTAGCCTAGTTTTGGCAGAATTATTAAGAGCGTGTTTACATTCAGGCTCATTAAGGGAGACATCTAAAACCAGAAGCATCCAAAATTAATGGATGCTTTTTGAAACTGTTGGCTTCAATGAGTTGTGTTGCATTCTTTTATTAAGTGGATAGGTTTTTGTGGTTTAGGCAGAGAGCAGCTACAGGTAGTTCCTTAAAAAATAAAAATACAGTCTTGATCTGTAAAGGAAAATTAATGGAATACTTGGAAGCCTTTCTGCACGTCAGCCCAGATATGGTGTGTTTAACACAAGATGTTTGTGCCTAATATGATTTTCCATGTTGTGTGTGTTTTATATATGTAGCGTAACATTCTTGTCCTACTTGAACTTTTCTTTTTCTTGCACACTCTTCTTTTATGCTCTAGTATTAATTGGAAAGACAGGGTTTCTGTACATTTTCTGATTGCACTGATTTAACAAAAGTCATGATTTTGGCTTTATCAACTAGCCAGATTCACACTGTCAACACCTTTTCTCTTGCTATCTCACTCACCCATGATTCAAAGAGGTAGTACATTGACATGCTATGTGCTTAAATCCTTAACTGACAGTTGCAGTAACTCGCGTCCATTTGGAGTATTCCCCTATGTTCTCACAGCTTAAGTGGCATTTATATAGGTATTTAATATAGAAAATGTTATAAAACATTTAAAGCACAACAACTCTGAATACTGAGTATCTATATATATATACACTATATAGAGAGCAAGAAATATAGATCTATAGAAAATAAAATGTATTTTATGTTAAACTGTTATTAAAACAATTGGTCCTGGCAAAAGGCCCACAGGTGAGCACAGGAAGGTTACCCCCCGTACCTGGATGATCATTGTGGTGAGGCCAGGAAACAGAGGCCATCGTGCTGCAGAGGGTGCTGCAAGTCCTGCTGGCTCAGCTTTCTTCCTCACTTCTTCTGCAAGAGCAGTATCCTCCCTGCCATAGCAGTTTGTTTCTGTGAGCTACCTAGCAGCCAAATCAGGAAACCTAATGCAACCACATTTAATCAAAAATTTTTTCATACTAGTTTTAGCTTCAGCTCCTCACCAGAGGGATGCAAGAGATGACTTTTCAACAGCAACGGGGTTTTTTTCCAATAGTTTATCAAGTATTTATTATTAACAAAAAAAAAAAAGAAAAAAAGAAAAAAGAAAAAAGAAAAAAAAATCAATGGATTCTAAGCAAATAAAACTCATTTCCCTACCTCTAGTTAATCAGGCTTTATTTGCTTAGTATCTGTGATGTTGCAGTAATTATACTAATTCTCCAGTCATCCATTGAGTCTCTCTTGAAAAACTGGATAGATGTGACTTGAATTTCTAATTCTTTTGATTTTCTAGCTTTGTACTAGTGGAGAGCCTAGCATGATGTAATCCTGGCAATGCAAATAATAAAAAGGAAAGGAGAAACAATCTTAGCTTTTTTAAAAAGTAAAGCAAATGCTCTAGTTTTACACATGGAAAACATGTATTCTTCTTTAAAATTTTGCACAGCAGGTCCATCTCCTCACCCTTTACATTTGGAGCTGGCAGATTGCTGAGGTGCTTACATTGCAGCTCACATAGAAACGCTTGCAGAACTGAGGCCTAAGCGTTTAAGAGGTTGCTGCAGATCTTGTCTGATCTGCTGGTTTCTTATATGGATTTTTTTCCATATGAGGTGCTGGGAGTTCTTTGAGGTCAAATATATGTCAGTTTTCTGTGTGGGAGATGTTACTAGTTTCTCTGAGCCCCGTGGAAAATACAAGGTATTGCCTAACTCAGTGGTGTTCTCTCCTGGACTTAATGTTCTTTTTTTTAATAACATTTTTAGTAACATTTATTAATAATATTTTGGCTTCAATTCCCCATTAATTATACCACTTTGAGAATGTGATGAATCAGAATGTTGGTAAACAGTTGCTACAATTATTTTGTAGACCCAAATATGGAGTATTTTGAGTTTTGTCAACGTGTTCATCTCTTTCAAAGGATGATTATATTAATTTTTCCCCAGAAGAGGGACAAGTACTAATTTATAATTTATAAAATATTATTTTATAATAATTATCTTTAAGATATAAGATATTACAAGATAGTGATCTAATATAGTTTATAAAGATCCTGGTGCAAGTTAACGCAAACATGTTACTCAAAGGGTGTAACCACAGTATGTAGGTAGAGACACTTCAGAGGCAAGCAATACTTGCCTCTGTACTGTCAGGCACTGCTGGGACGTGGAGATCTTGCTGGGATCTTGGAGTCAGAGCTTCTCATGGTAATGTTGAAGTTTGGCTGCTTCCCTGTATTTAGTACACTTCTGCAAAGCAAAGTATTTTTTATAATTCCCAAGACTGAGCTGAGTTGGCTTTTAGTCTGCTACTCTGCCTCTGGGTGGTCCGCCTCACTCAAGCCCTTCCCAATAAATTTACTAGGTCCCTTTTCGTATGCAGTGGTTGCACAGAGCTCTGGAGGTGCAACAGCTCCAATCTGCTGCAGGGTGAGCTGCCAAATGGCAACCCCACGTGCTGATGGACCTGACAGATGACAATTTTTATATGTTGTCTTGTCTTGCCATCTTCTACTCCTGTCTAAGTGTTAGGCAGCCAGCATCATGTCTTTTATTAAAACAGGCTATATGCCGTAAATTTCAGATAAATTTTTCATTGTGGAGTAATCTGATTTTTCTGACTGCTTTTGATTTTATTGTAAGCATCGTTTACTAGAAAATGAGCTATTGTTGCATTATTATGAATATACCTTGCCTTCTCTTTCCGTATGTTCTTGCATGAGTGTCACATACTGTTAGATCGTTTAACAAAGAATATCAGATAAGAAAGCTAGATAAAGTAGAAACTAAAGGCAATTAAAAATGCATTTGCTGCATAAAGTGAGAACTGTGCCTAGCCAGAATGCAGAAACATGCTTTCTACCTTAATCGGTTTCATGGAAAGTAAAATAAAGCTTTTTGGTGGAAATGTCACTCGTCCAGAGTAAGGATGAATAAACCAAAGAGAAAGCACAGTCTGACAGTTTTCAGCCTGAATTTCCTAATATAAGACCAATCAGTTCTTTCTCAAACACTGTGCTAGACTTCTGCTTATCACCTGGATCCTGGAATAACTTCAAGGCAGTGCAGCCCACTGCTTCCAGATGGGAAATAGGAAAGTCATCATGTATATTGAAAACAATCTAGTCCTTTGAACTTGCAGCTTTTATGACCTTTTACAAACCTCTTATGGGAACACAAATACACTGTCAGTTTGGTTTGGGCCTTATCAGGACTGGAATTCGGGGGGTGGGGAGGAGGAAGGAAAAATGCAATTATACCTCTTGATTTGATGTTAAACCAGTGACATTTTAAAGGCAACCAGGCTGGCAGTTGCCAGCCTGTTGTTATGAGCTACTCTGAGGCAGAAGCTCCACAGTGAAGGTCACTGTGCTGGAAGCAGAGATGTGAACATTTTAGCATCTCTCTCTTTTGCTTTTTTTGGTTTCTTTATATCCAATATTCGCTTCTGCCCCTCACCAATTTTCTGAAGATAATACAGTTTTCAGAAGCCTGTCAGCATGCCATCAGCATATTCCTGGGGTTCCTGGAGAGGCACCCTGAGCCCCCAAGTTTGCTTGAACGCTGCCTGTGAGCTGAGAGCAGCAGCACTGCCTGCTCCACTGCAGGAGTGGAAGGCTGGGGCTGCCCTCCACGTTCACAGGAGTCATTAGCAAAAGCATTTACTTTCTATCAGTAGGAGCAAAACTGGCCCCTGTGACTATGAAAACATGTCAGTCTAATGAGAAAAATGAGGGAAAAACCCCTGACAAAAATCTAAGAATAGAGTGTTGAACAGGACTTATTTCTGCCAGAGGATTTACGGCAGAGATGAACATTGCTTAAATATGGTAGGACTACTGCGTCACATCAAGTATGTTACAGCGCCTTTAAACCAACTCAAAGTAAATGTCTCATCACATATGCTTTGTGTGTGTAAAATTGGATATTTTTGCAGCCTTCTCCTTTTCAAAGGTGACCTGCACTGTTTTAATTTCTGAATGGATTAACTCCAAACAGCAGGGTATGAATTAAAGGCTCCTCAAGCAGCCATTAGAAAGTATTTTGGTTATTCAAATAATGGAGTTGCTAGTCATTTAAAAAAATTACAGGGAGAAATGTTCTTAAATGTCATCAGCTACACAGTGCTGGAATCGCTTAGGGGATTTCATGAGTTGCTATAAAACATGGTCCAGCAACGGCAAAAGCAGTCTGCCATTACCAGTCCCGTAAGTCTCAGTGTCTGCTTAAAGCGCCAGATACTCATCCGCTGTTAGTCGCCATCACCTCCTGAGGTCAGCGATGCTCCCGCATTTCATATCAAAGGAGGATTTGGGCTAACAGTGGAATATGAGAAAGGGACTAAGAGACGACAAAGATGACTGTCCCTTCAGGAGGAATTCTGCTGGTTTCATCCAATGGTCCCTTCAGACTCCTTCTGGCTTCCCTGGAAAGGTGCTCAGGAGCCAGGAAGGGGAGGGACTTCAGAGCTTCTCCCTGCCCACCATCTCCTCAGGGATGGTTTAGGGATGAAGTCACATGGATAAAGTGATGAAGAGTCCTGTTGCCAAAACAAATGCTCCTGTGTTTTGGCTTATCCTACAGCAGAGAGAATCTTCTCTACTAAAATCTGATTTGGAAGTGGAAAGCTATGTAAATACCATAGGATTTCTCCATTAAAACAACCAATTTCAGTTTGCCTAGATGTAAAATATTGTTACCTATCTGCCACGCAGCTTAATCTGAGTGACAGTTACAGCAAGATAATATGGGCATCAACAAAACACAGCCTTTACTTCAAGCACTTGAATAGTTTCTCTGATTTCACTGGGAATTGCTGGTGTGGATGATGCTGCAGGATCAGCAACTGCAAAGGGAGCTTCTCCCTGTGATATTCCTGCTGTTCATCATCTGTTTTGGGGTATGAGTGCAGACAGGCAATAGCTTCTGTGTTGTAGAAATCCCTTTTGCTGGCAGGATTGAATCAATAAATGACTTCAAGTGTTGTTATGATCCTAAGAGCAAAATGATTTGCACAGAGTACTTGCTAGTCAGTGTAAAGCACAATAGTGCCCCATTATAATTTTAGTAGAAGAGGAGAGCATAAAAAGTCTTGTTATTACTTTAAGACTGTGAAAAACACGCTTGTGTTCCTAATTCCTTACTTTAATTGAATACAAAGATATCAGCGCTTCAGTGTTCAGCTGCTACATATAAAATAAAATTTGGTCGGTAGTAAATACGGTAGAACTGAAGTTTAATGTTATAAATCGAGGGACGCGTTCAAGATAAAACTGTCTTCACTTCAGCAATGCTATTACTACAATAACAACCTTAGATTTATTAAAATAGAACTAAGTTTAAATGCATTTGCCTTTCCTTTTCATTTTTATTACTTATTTTTTATATCTAAGAAACAAAACTCACTTAACATGAACTGGGTATTTTTACATTCCAAGCCTTTATAAATTTTCACAATGCTGCAATTTCAGAAGAAATTTTTAAACATCAATTTTAATAAAACTTAAGTAAAAGTTTTTCAAATATGATTTGTCACTAGTAATTTGATATAAAAATTACTTCTGTTTTGATTCTCTTTATCCATTAGGAGTTTTCTAATCAATCCTGCTGCAGGGGCCACAAAGTTGTGGAACTGCCTCACTAGCAGAGGACCCAGCTAACCCATTCTTGGGATTTGACTGAAAGACTTCTGCTGCTGAGCGGAGTGGCTGCTGGATTTACTTTCTCAGGTACGTCTGTCATGATTGCCTTTCCCTGCCTTCACGCGGCCTGGTAGGTGAAGCACTATGCGGGGACTCGGGCAAGGTGGCCATAAAACTCTCTGCACTGCTACGTGGCTTAAGGCCATATGTGAAAAGAAATAATGATGCTTACTTACTGCATGAAGAGTGCTGAGCTTTTGGGTGGAAAAGCAAAGCATAAGTGATTATTAGACTATTTGATTAAATGGTGTTTAATAGTTATTACAATAAAAGCTTTTATGATTGGCGGGGACTGACTCCACCTGCCCAGGGAATGGGGCTCTGCCTGCTGGCAGGATTCAGGCTGGCAGGATTTAGGCTCCCAGTAAAGACTCCGGAGAAAGGCAAAGGTGTTGCTTTTCAGGCAAGTTGTCATGGACCTGCCAGAGGACTGTCACAGGATTTAAATCATGATATGATCAGTAGGAATGGCAGAAAATTCTCCGAAGAAAAAAAATTCCAACAGGAAATATCGATTTGATGCAGTTTCAGTATTCTTCAGGATCGCATGAATTTTACTGAAACTTCCTGGTGGAAACCATGCAGGGTGGGTTTTCCTAGCAGGGAGCCAGCAGCTGGCAGGGCCCAACCACTTAAGCCTCTAGCAGTCTGGCCAGACAGGGAGGTAGCTAGGAAGCTAGATACTAGCACCCATTTAAAAATTGGTCCGGTTTAGTTATTCAAAAAGTGAATGTTTCTAAATAATTTGTTCCATAGAAATCTTCATGCATCCGACTTTGCATTCTGGTACAGAATGAAACCATTAAAAATATAAGGGAAATTCTCTGTGGATCATAAAATACACTTCCCATGCCATCCCAGCGATTGAATGAAGTTGTGCCTGAATAAAATGGTGACTTTTAATGGAATTTCAGGAAAAAAAAGGCAAAGATTTTAGAAAGGCACCTCCAATTTATTAAAATACAGCTCCCTCACATTACTTACTGCACAAATGAAACTCTGCTTGTGACTGTAACTCACTGTAATGACTTTACTGACTTGACTTTTGAGCGCTTCAATTTTTTAATTGGGACATTTGCCTGAGAAACAGCTGATCCACAGACACATTTTCTTTTTATGATACTGTATTCTAAATCAACGGCAGTTGTTTTGTTGTTGGCTTTTCTTCTTTTCCTTAATGTATTTTAACAAGTAATAAACAGAGTCTGGAAGCCTGACAGCAACTGAACAATCAGCTCTGGGCACGCACCCCAAGAGGATACCCAGGCTCGGATGAGGACGCCAGCAAAAAGCAGTCCGGTTATTGCTCTTCATTCGAGTACTTCGCAGTTCCTTCTAGAGCGCGTCTGGGATCTTGAGAGAAGCGGGAGGCACACGTACAGAGCGCCGCCGAGACCAAGTTGCACAGACAAGCTCCGTGCCGGAGGGGGATGGCGAACGGACAGCAGGCACGGAGGCGAGGGGCCGCGGCGCGCTGCGGCCGGCGGGCGGGCGGGCGGCAGGCGGGGCCTCCCGCTGGGGGCGGAGCGGTGCGCGGCCGCGGAGGCGTGGGCCGGGCCCGCGGGTGCAGCTGCGGGCGGGCCGCTCGTCGCCAGGGAGGGGAGAGGCGAGAGGCGAGGCGAGGCGAGGCGGGCTGGGTCGTGCCGGCGCGCCTCCTCAGTGCCGCCGCCCGTGCAGGGGCTGAGCCCGGGCCGCGACGGGAACACGCCGGGCGCTCCCCAGGCGCAGGGAGAGAGGAGGCTCGTCCCTGCCGCCTCGCCGGCCCTTCCTGCGAGCTCCGAGAGCAGGCTCGTCAGTGTGATGGGTCTCGGAGGGGAGCCCGGCGTCGGTTCCTCGCTGGCGGACAGCAGGAGCCCCCATTCAGCGCAGGGCAGTTGAATCCCGCTCGCGGCGGAGCACCGAAGAACCGGGACGAGATTTATCGCTTCATTCCCAGAAACGTCGCTTCCACCTGCGAGCGAGTCTGAGCAGCCGGCTGTGGATTTTATATTTGCTTCCCCACAAACCGAGGCTAGTCGGGTGGCTTTGGCTTTTTGGGAAGGAGCCCTGACCCGGCCCCGCGGCGTGCGATGGATTGAGGCGTGCCCGGCTGCGCCCCGAGCCCGGCCCCCGTCCGCAGCCCACGTAGATGCGATGGGAAATCGGGGGCTCTTCTGCACCCTCTGTTACCTGATGTTCAACGCGCCTCTTCTCTTCATCGTCACCGGTGAGTAGGAAACTTCTGCCTCTTCCCGCGGCGAGCCGCCTCTCCGGACGCAACTTGCTGGCGGGAGCCGGCGGGGCTCCGGTGCCGGCGGGGGCTCGCCGCCCCGCCCGCAGCTGAGCCCCAGCCGCTTCGCTCCTGCCGGCGATTGCTCCGAGTCCCGTCCTCCCCGCCGCTTTTTCCTGTGGAAGTGCTGCCGGCTGGGGGCAGGGAGCGCTGCCCGGGGGGGGCTTTTTGCAGAACAAGGTGGCACTGTTGCGGCCGCAGCTGCCGGCAGCGCGGGCTCGGCGCCTCGTAGCCACCGGCGCGGAAAGGCGCGCAGCGGGCGCGCAGCCCGGGACGGTCCCCGCGCCGGATCTGGGGGAGGGGGCAGCGGGACACTGGTGCCCCTCTATCCAGCCGAGGGCTTTCTCGGGAGGACGAGGGGCTTTAAGGGCCTCTTCGAACTTTCTGCTGAGGCCGCGGCCCCCGGCTGCAGGGTGGCGGGGACCGGCTCGGCCCTGCCCCGGGTGCGCAGTCCTGGATGCTCCGCTTATCCTGCGGTCACCGCACTACAGGAAACCCGTGTCTCGGACAGCGCTTAGCCCTTGAGCTGAAGCAGCTTACGTTACACTGAAAAGGACTGATCTTGTCTTTTAATCTCTCCGGTTAACCAGCCCTTGTAACTCTATCTTCCCCTCCCAGCTACCTTTACTGAAGTTCCCAAAGATGTGACTGTTAGGGAGGGAGATGATATTGAGATGCCTTGTGCTTTCCGAGCCAGCGGATCCACCTCTTACTCCTTGGAAATCCAGTGGTGGTACCTTAAAGAACCAGCCAGAGAACTTGCACACGAATTAGCCATCAGTGTACCCGGCAGCAGGAGCAAGGTAATACAGTGCTATGGAGATTTATCTCTTCATAGAGTGCAACATGCTCGGAGGGTGATCAGAATAAACTCAGCAGTCCCAGAGAGGAGAGTGGTTCCTCTACCCCGTGCCAGCGAGCTGTTGGAAGCACCAGCATCCCCAGGCCCTCCCTGGGATGGAGGAGGACAGGGCATGCACCATGGGGGACTTCACCTCAGGAAAAAAAGTCAGTGCTTTAAGGATTGTAAATAGAAAATGAAAAATGTCCCGCTGCAAAATCAGCAATGAGGACCCAAGGGAGGCAGTCAAAAATAGCTGTAGTATGAAGTGGGGACAAGCAAAAACCAGTGCTGCTGTGGGCTGAGCTAGGAATCGTTGTAAAACGTGGGTGAGCCTCTGTTTGCTCACTGATAGAGAAAGGCATGAGGGATACACCTCTCTCTGTTGGTATGTTAAGTACGTATCAATCTGCATATACAAATGCATGCAGTTTCTTGGGGTGCACGTACACACCTATGTCCATATCTGGAGCTCAGCAAGACATTTTCAGACAGTCGGATATAGTAATTAAAATGCATGAAGCAGACTTAAATCTTGCGTGTCCTTTCCCCTCCCCCTAGCAAGCCACCTGGCACAAGGGTAGGCTCTAGTCTAAATTTTTCAGCTGCATTTCCCCAACATAAGCCAGTTCATTCTGCAGCCTCCCCCCCTGGTGCAAGACACCTTGCTGGTGCCAAACGGGGCTGTACGAGGAGCCGGGTAAAGCAGGACTTCCAGGCCGTGTTGCCCTACTGCGCGGGGCACGTCATCCTCTCCAGCCCCCCATCCCCTGCACCGGCAGGGTGCCCCGCGGCAGCCTCTGTGCCTGTGCCAGCTCCCCTCTCTGTGGCACGCTTGTTTTCCTGCAGAGCTCAAATAGAGATGCAAAGCGTATAGACACTGAGCTAATGCGATGCCGCCTAGCTGGGGAAAGTGTAAGTCAGTTGTCAGACGGGGAAATAAATCGCTTGGATTTAAATGTCTTCTTTAACCTTATATAAAAACCGTGAGTTGCTTTTACAATAAATGATGACAGGGCATGCCTGGAGAATGATGCCCTGGGAGGCGCATCAGTGAGCTCTGAGGCATCGCTTAGGTTTACAGTAGTTGGCTGGAGACAAAAAAATAACCAAGTACGAAACCTGCTGAGCGATACCTGCTCCCAGGATGTTTCAGGACCGAAGCTCTGCTCTGAGCAGTGTGGGATCCATCCTGCCCAAGCACTTCACCGCTGTGCTAATGCTGCTGGTAAAGTGTCTTCCCCGGTGTTTGTCAGTGACTGTGAGCAGCACAGCATGCAACAAGCATTTCTTTGGCTGCTGTTTGCACCCTTGGTAAAGGCAGCGCTTCTGTGGGCACCACAGGAGCTTCACCAAACAGTCCCCGGGGCTGAGCTGCGTTCCATCGCCTGGGGAACACCCCCCACCCCAGCCACACACAGGCTGTGTGAATGGCAGACGGAGAAAGTTGCATCTGTCCGTATCCTGTCCTTGCACTGGGGTGGGAATATGAGCATCTTGTTGTGTGCTGACAGAGCTGAGTCTAATCTCCCTTTTTTCTGTTCTTTTAGGTAACAAATAAGGATGCAACCAAAATCAGCGTAAGTGCAGCTCGAGCTGGGTGGTGTGCACCCCTCCTCCCATACACGTGGGATTTACTGCATGCCCCCCTCCTTTTCTGACACATGAACGCAGCTGGGCTCGCTGGCAGCCCCGCTCCTGCAGCACGGCGGGAGCGTGGCACGTTTCCCCTCCTCGGTGTGTTGTCGCTTGGTCGAAACGTTACCATCTGTTGCTGGTTTAGCAGTCACGTCTCATTCCTCACAAATCGAGAGGAGGTGATGCTTGCCTTACAGCCCTTCCTTAGCCACGTTTGAAAAGGACTGTGGGCCAGACCAGGAGAGAAGATTGCTTTTTTCCCTGCCCTCTGCAAACCCCGGTCGCCCGTGGCGACCCCCTTCTCTCCCTGTCCTGCAAGAAACGAGCCCCTTTCCCGTCGATGCGGGCCCGAGACTGCCTCCGCCCCAGCCCTCCTCGGTCCCCGCTGGGCGGCACTACAGCCGGCAGGGCTCGGCCCTCTGCAGCAGGCGCGGGGCTCCCCCCGGGGTGCTGGGCTTTCCCCGAGGGTCGGGTTCGGGGCGGTTCGGGCGGGCTGGAGCCTGCCCGGCACCTGGGAGCGCTGCGGGGGCTCTGTGCGGGACTGGGCAGGGGGAGAGGGGAGAGAGGACCCCCGGGCGGGGGGCGGGTGCGTAGTGGCGGGGCAGCGATGGGGGGCAGGGGCTCATTCTGGATGGCGCCTTGGGAGCCCGAAGGGAGGCCGTAGCCGCGAGGTGCTGGGCTTAAACGTCCGGTGCGCTCGGCTCGCGGGGGGAATTGGCCCAGGCGCGGTGTTCTGGACAGCAGAAGACGCGTACCTGGGGCGGGAGCGAGCTCCGCCGGGGCTGCACCGGGGAGAGCGGGTCGCCGCTGGGGAAGGGAAGGGGAAGGCGGCGGGGCCGGCGGCCGCTGCTGAGGCGGCGCCCGGCGGTGCGCTCTCTTGCAGACGGTCCGCGTCCAGGGCAACGACATCTCGCACCGGCTGCGGCTCTCGGGCGTGCGGCGGCAGGACGAGGGCGTCTACCAGTGCCGCGTGGCGGACTACAGCGACGACGAGACGCAGGAGCACAAGGCCCAGGCGCTGCTGCGCGTCCTCTCCCGCTTCGCGCCGCCCGACGTGCAGGCGGCCGAGGCGGTCTCGCACATCCAGAGCGGCGCGGCCCCGCGCCGCCACGGCACCGCCGCCCGGCCCACGCCGCCGCCTGGCCCCGGCGAGCGCCCGCCGCCGCCCCCGGCCGAGGGGGGGGCCGCCACCGCCACCGCCTCGGCGGCCGCCGCCGCCGCCTCTTCGGCCTCGCCGCCGCCCGGGCAGGCCGCCATCCTCCGCCAGCAGCACGGGTCAGGTAGGGCGCGGGGGCGCGGGCGGGGGGCGCGCCCCTCTCCCCCGCCCGGCCGCGGCTCCCCGAGTCCCGCCGCGCGGTTTGGGCTAGGGCACCGCTACCCGCCTCGGTCGCGGCCGGGACTGGCGCTGGGACGAGCGCTCGAGCTGAGTAACTGCACCCGAGTCGGGAAGCAAATGCGCTCAAAGCAGCCCAAAAGCCGGGGCCGGGGCATCGCGCCCTGCCTCGTCGGGAGCTGGCGCTGGGGCGGTGGGTCTGAGGGCAAGGCGGGGACCGGCTTCCTTTGGGTAGGTGCTGCGGGAGGCCCCGCTTTCAGAGGCCCCCTTGCAGCGTTTCGGACGGGGAGTTTTAAATAGCAGCTGCGGCCTCAAGTGAGCGAAATGCTGTGGCTGTTCTGCAGAGAACCGAAATCGGCGAGCGGTGACGGGGGCTGGTCGGCCGGGGCAGGCACGGGGCCCGTGCGGAGCAGGTGACAGGTTCGGAAGGGAAATGCCAATTGCTGTGTGATGAGCTCCACGTTTGAGTTGCTGGCAGGATAAGAGTTGGAGATACTACGCTCTGGAACGGTTTGCAAACGTAAACGTTGTGCTAATACCGATTGTCTATCAGTTAATACCGTATTAAGTTAATAATGCCACATTACCATATTACGGCTAACTGGAGAAGGCCATTGTAAACTTCTGTTTACGCTAATGACAGCAGCAAAGAACAGAGTCTTAAATGTGGATTGCAAAGGTATTTGAAGCTTCAGAGGTGTGGTGCTGCTCTGACTGGGCTTTAGCTCCCCTCTCAGCCACTGTCACTTAACCAAGGTTGAACAAATGTCCCTGCCAAGTTATCTGTGGAAGAAGGAAAACAATTTTATGCCACTGACTGTGCAGGGAAAGCCCTGAGCTCCCCTCTCTGCTGAGTCTCTTCTGACGCAGGTTCATAATCCTCACATAGGAACGTTCACACTTCTTCCTGATACCTCTTCACGCTCTCAGGGCAAACTGTTGCAGGTTTTGGCTCACAGTAATGGAAATCATTTGTATGTAGGTCACTGTGACCTGCTGGTACTTTACAGGTGCTGTGTGTTCTCTGACTACCTTTCGCTGTTTTTTGAACAATTTAGTCTCTTTCTCATGTAGAAGTATATGTGAAAACTAGGTTTTACTCCTTACCATTCTTAAGACTAAGCTGGCTGTTCATTGGTGTCTAGTGGAAGACAAAGTGGTAATTCCTGAGGTCTAACTACAGGTGCCTGTGGGCATATAAAAAAGTTCAGTTTGCTTTTGGTGAATTCACTGACCGCAAGAAATTAAACTGAATACTGTAAGGCTCACGATCTGTTGTTTTCCTATTGGAAAGATCTGCTTTCCTCCTAGGAGCCCAGGGCTGGTGGTTGTTTTCGTGTTTCCTCTTTCCACTCCCCACAGTGAGAATTCTTGCACCATTTTCCACGCTGACAATGGAAGTTAGGTTTAGGATTCACAGCACTGTGTGCCCTGCCTGCTGAACCCAGAGCTTATGTAGTGCATCTGAACTAAAAACAGGACGATGGAAGTGCAGTGGGCTCAGTTCCATCTCAACAGATGGATGTGAGTGTGTGCCGCCAAGACAGCATGTCACGTATGTCTGTTAGGGCAAGACCCCCTGCCCAGATCATCTAAACTGCTGTCTATCCTGATTTTGTACATGTCTGTGGTTCGGGGATGTGGCACTGCTGCATCATTTCTAGGCTGGATTAAATTCTGAAAATAAACTATAAGCATTGTGGCCAGCAGTGGAGATAATGGAATGATTTAAATCAGTGAAAAAGATAGTGGAATGCAGAAAAATACTTTGTGGGGATCTCCAGATGGAGACTGATGCTAACAGGGCTACAAAATAGGCTAAACCAAAATTTCCTGCTGTGACATCTCTCCTGTGCACACTAGTATCTGTGAACAGTGCCACTCCGTGGCAGTTTCCGTGCTGGGAGAAGGCTGAAGTCAGCGTAGAGAGCACAGGACTCCTGTTCTTGTTCATAGTACTGACTTAATAAGGTATAAACCAGCAGCTGCTTTTGTCTCCATACAAGGGAGGCAACTGATTTTGTATTTTGGTGTGGTCCTCTGTAAAAATAATGTCTTTACTCTGCTTGAACCAAGACCCCCTGAATTACAGGCTTCTACTTGGTTTATTGTAATTTCCATACCTGTGGCAGGTTGGAGCTGCTTGTAATTGCTTATCAATAAACCATCAGCCACAGCATGGCTCAGGAGGTTAGCAGCTGAAAGACTTGGCCCTCGAAGTTCCTGATTCAGGTGCGTTGTGTACCAGAACTGTCTGAGACTTGTTACCACGAGATACCTCTTTGGTTGCTTTTGTGAAGCAGATTGCTGGTTGCTGTTCCAGTCCCTATCACCGGTGTATTTTAGAAAGACTGTCTGGGCCAGGCACTTGGTTTGAAGCAGAGAGAGACAGCTTGGTGTAGAGGCAAGAAATGGATTTATCTCTCCTAGACATGAAGTGTTGCTCCCTACCCAGAATAAAGGCATGTGGATAAAAACTAACGTGGAGGTCAGTGTGATGAGAACTTGCAGGGATATCACCTGCTTTTGTGAGGAAATCGAAGACTTGGGTCTCCAGTGCTGTCACTTGGGTCGGATAAGCACTAAACTTTCTTCAAAATACCTTAAAAGAAAATGACATCCTTGAGCTTCAGAGTTTCCCATTTGTATGTTGAAGTGGTGTTGTTTAGCGCTAATATAGGTACAGTAATTATTTTTCACTGTAAATAATGCAGTCTCTTTATAGGAAATACTTTTTTTTTTTTTTCCTCTTTTTTTACCTCTGGAAACTAGAAGCCCTGTTTTGAGTCCACGCCCTCAAGGCAGTGTCATAGCTGGTTTTCCACACGCTAGGGCCATCAAATCAAACTAAATCTTTGTTCACATAGGTGTGTAAGACTGCAGGACCTAACCCTGTGTTGCTGTATGAATTACATACCGGCATAGTAGCATAACACATATGCTTCATTATCCTATTTTGAGCTCTGTAACACACGTACAGATAAGTACTTGCACCAAACCTGTGTGTAATAATTGAATCATCTAATACATTTACTCTCAAAAGTCTTCAGCATTTGTAAGTCTTTTCATTGTACACAGGGATATTTCCTCTGTGTAAAAGCAGAAATGTGCTCAAACAATGGATTTGCCATCAGTGATTAAGAAACACCCTCATTTAATACACTGGAGAGCTCTGCCTAAAAGCTGATGGCATGGCACTAGCCACAGTGTCCTGCATGAATTGTGTTCTAATCCTGTTTTCCTTGCAATAGCAATCTTCCCAGTATGTTCAGTGTAGTTAGATAGGGCCTCTGTGTGCTTGTATTCCAATAAATGTGATTATAGATGAAATGCTGCTTTCAGATGTCCCTGCAGGGCTCTTGTTGATTTCAGGTGGAGTCCCAGTCATGCACTGTGGAAAAATGTGATTCTTTAACATCTTCTAGTTGAACTGAAATGTGAACTTATTAGAATAAATGTGTCTGTCAGTGAGATTCTGTAAAGAGCATAGAGTCTCATCCGACAAACCAGGTATAAACAGAAAATCCATAGTTTTGGACATGTCATCTGAAGTTGTATTTGGTAGAAATTTGTGATCAGCATTATAGTATATAAGGCAATAGATCCAGTGTAACAGAAACATTGCCCAATATGCCAGAAATACTAGCTACTCAAACAGAATTTTATCTTTAATGTTTAAACTACCATATAAAAACTTAGTGCTGCAGTCTCATGAGAGTCAAAAAGATTACCGCTTGTCTGCCCGTAAGGTAGGCTGAAGTGGAAGCTGAGAACATGTTACTTAGGCTGCAAGGAGGCAAAGATCTGCTGGTAAGATCATTGGTTTTAATACTACCAGAGAGGGAGTTGTTGTCCATATGGTTCTAAATGAAAATAATATTTAGCTTTCAGTTTAAATACTTAGACACAAATGGAATCTTTTGCTGTAGGAAAAAAATCAGGGTGAACAAATGAAAGGGCGCATATAGTGTTAATGTGTTTGGAAGTGTTCCTAGTTTTTACTGGGTAGGTGGGGGGGATATAGGAGCATCACTGAGCAAGACATGCAGTGTCTCTGTCCCAGAAAGTTTGTAGTCCAAATGGGTGAGACGGACAAATGGCAGGAAGAGCGATGACCAACTTTGATGAGTGTGTGGCAGCTGTGAAATTAAATGTGAAAACTTAATTTCAGATCTCTGAAATTTAAGTCCAGTGCCTTAGTCATGAGACTAACTTTGTCATCTGATAGGTGAAGTAATAAACAAGGATCTTCATACTGACCTTCTGGGAGGCAAATTGGACGTATTATATCCTACCAAATGGTCTCCAAAATGAGTGCCTGTGTATTGGCTTGGGGGCAATTTTTAGTTTAACTTCTGAGCAGAATGTTGATCAGACATTGCAGCTTCCAAATTCCCTTTTATTTGTTTGATCTCTAGCCTCAAAGCTCTGAAGCGAAAGCTTTAAATAAAATAAACAAAGATGGGAGTGTGAAACAAGAAACTGTGCTTCATTATGCTTAGAGTGCTCTAGGAAGGACACAGAGACACTCATGTGTTATGCAGAGATGAAGTGTTCACAGCAAGGAAGAAAATAAGTCTTCACTTCACGCCTATCCCCCTCTCCCCCCCACAAAGCCTTTTATGTCTGAGGCAGAAGGAAGTCTGCTTGTGGGCTACACGGCCTGAGATAATAAAGGACCAGGTCCCAATTCTGCAGTCTGTGTGCACATGCAGCTCGCGGTGATGCTCGTGAGAGCAGTACATGCACTAAGTCAAGCTGTGGCAACCTCCCTTGAGGCAGGAGACCCGTGTGGGAGACTGTTAGATCTCCATTGTGCACTGGGAAGCAAAAAGTACTTTTTTGCAGCTTAGAGACAAGAAAGTAAATGGACACGCTGTTTTCTTGAGTGTAACGAGCTGCGGCTGATTAGAGGGCCTTTGTTTGGAGTGGCTGTGGTTGAGTTTGGATTAACTTTGGGTAAGGGTTTGGGTCTAGGACTTTCCTGGCTTTGTCAGAATTTGAATGACTCTGCATGCTAGTTTGAGAAACAGCCCGTGGAGCTCGTTTATCTTTGATAGATGAACATTACACAGAATAGTGAGAAGGGAAAGTCTCTCTATGTTGCTGTTCAGCTTAGGCTCCCTACCTTTCCAACTCGGTAATGTCTGGGTCTACTTCACTCCCCCTGTGCTTTTTATGAGACCATATATGAGCTGACATTCTGTTGTTATTTGTAGTTAAATGCAACCTGGGTCACATCACATTTTCCTTTACATTAAATAAAGTAGCAAGACAGAGGCCATAAATGAATTATCAGGCTGACCTCCTAAATGTCACTGGATAATAAACATGCAAAAAGAATTCTAATTAAATACACATCACTAGCACTTTAATATCTAGGCAAATTAGACTGCTTTGGGGACAAGTGAGGTCAAATTTCTTCTTTTGTGTGTGTAATGTGGATTAATTCTCAAACTGGACAAAAGCACGAACTGCAGTACCGTGTCACCTCATTACCTAGGGCAGAAACAAGCTGTGCCAGGGTGGTTTTGTACTGTGGAAATGCAATTTATTTGAGTAACCTCCTTTCAGCGGTTCTTGCTTGTCCCCCGGAGGACAGAAAAAAATGTACTAACCTATTCTACTAAAGCCTGTGCAGTGTCCTTGAAGAAATCTGAATACTATTTGAACTTCTTTAAGATCTTCAAGGTATAGATGAAAAAATGTTTAAAAAGATATTACTGAACACAATGAAAGGGGTGTTCCAGGTCTTTCTGATGAATGTGGAAGCTGTACCTAATGCTGGTCTAGATTTCTGTATGAGATTGATTCATTAGTGAGTGAAAATTAGAAATCTATGAGGGAAGGCTGAGTGCAACTGTGTGTCTTTTTTGCATGAACAAACAGCATTTGGGGCAGGAATACACATATACTGCTAGTTCTTTATGTAGGGTTTCAATAGATACTTTGCAAAATGGAGTCTTAGTTTACAGTACCAGCTAACTTAGTTTGTATATTTTACAAGAGGCAGATAGTTGTTATGCATTCCCCACCTCTGCTATACTGATGCAGCTTTACTGATGTATAAAGTCACACTTGAAATGTGTTGTGGATTGTATAGGTCCTTAATACTTTAAGTGGTATACTTAGCAGTCATAGCAGAAAGAATGTCAAGACAATCTTCCTGGTACTAGTTTTGAGAAGGATATTAATAGTGGTGTTTCTGTAGTTGGAAAGCAAAAATAAAGTAGGATCTGCCAGGAAGTGAATCTTACGGTAGTCCTGTGAAGAAGGTGTTTCTTCTTTACATAACACAGCCTGACAGGACTGTGCTGGTAATAAAAGGGGTTTGGTTTGGGTTTTGATTTAGCTTTGCTAAAGCAGTAAGAATGCTGGCAGGTTCACTATTGCTGTTTACTATGTGTTTTTTAAAATTAGATAATGGCAGAGCAGTCCCGTATGTCAATAATAAAAAGTTCAAGTAGGTTTGTATTGGAAAAAATGGGGTTGTCAGCAGAATGGTATTATTTGTCACAACAGTGGTTAACAACCGAGTATTTTATATTGCTAGGCTGTTATCAGTTGGGAGGCAATTTTATTAGCTGGAAAGAAGAACAGTTTGGCAGAGCAGCAACTGTGCTCTGTGGAGAAGTCAGTGTGATCGCAGTGCGCAGATCATTGTGCCACGGCTGGAGAAGGGAGCTGTGCTAACGAAGCTTACGCAGGGTGTCAAGTAGTTGCCGTAATATCTGGTCTTACCCTGCATTTGCATGGCTGTGGCTAGGCAGCAGAACAGCCTTGCATGTGCTAGGAGCGGCTGCTAACTTCAAAATGAGGCAGAGCACAGTTAGTAAGTCCTCTAATGGACACAGTCTTCTATGTCTGTCATTTTATTGGTCATGTGTAAAATTCACTGAACTGGTATAATTAGAACTACTTTACTACTTTATAAATTTTAAAATCGGTGTTCTAATCTGAATCCCTCTCACGCCAGGGAGCGGGAGATGTCACATGTAAAGAGGGCACTGAGGAATATCCCATGTCCACAGTTTTTCCAAATAATCCCTTGCTGGCTTATTCCGTAAAGTTTGGCCTCCCTTAGATCTAGGGCATGGCAATGTCTTTAGTTAGCTAATATCTAGCAAGTATCAATTATTGGAAAGGTTTGGAGGGTCTGTGTATTTGTGGGTCATTCCCAAAATCTCACCGTTTGTTTACAGCAAAAAGGTGACCCCTTCTTTGTGTAAATCACAGGCTCTGCTTTTTTTTCAGGCATATGCTCTCAATACAGCCATTTTCCTTGTGTCATTATGTATTCCGATAACGCACTAAGCTCTGTTCTTTAAGTATGGACACGATAGGGTTATTTTTCAAAAAAATCCTTAGATAATCTGCACTCGGATCTGCTTAACTTTAGTAATTCTGATTGGAGTGGTAATTACAACTACATTGGCAGCTTGCTCCTAATCCTGATCAAGTCAAAAATACTCTAAAAGACAGTGAAGTGAGAACTACAGTGTCTTGTTCTTTGTTTCTGGGTTGCAAATATTTACAGCTTGTATCAATTACAGAATGTAAATCTGTGATTCTGTCTAGTGTGACTCTTATTGCAAGTCTTTTCCTGAATTGTCGACTTACGGAATTGTGTGACCATATCTAGCTTGCGTGTGCTTCGCAGTGTGGCTTTTTAGTCCTCCTGCTTATAATGAAAAACTTGAGAATGTGGCCCAGACTCACCTCAAAGCTCAGTAACTGAAACCCGCTACCAGTATTCTTCATTGCCTCATGGTTTGGGGAGTTTGAGTTGTGCTTTTTGCTATTTGTGTGTATCAATATGCTGTGGACTTGCTCACATAGTAGTACTGAAGAAGGATGGCTAGGGCTGGATGCTTATTTACCACCTGAATTACCACTAATATAGTTAGTTATTTTTCTGTAAGTTTTAGTTCAAAATTCATTTTCCACCAAATCACATTACAAAGAATTTTGTATCTCTCATTATTCAAGAGTTGAGGAGTGAATTAATGGTGCTTGGTTTTGTTAGGTTAGTTTTAGATCATGGAACTGCAGAAAATTCTGGAAATGAAACAAATCCATAGTTGCATGTTTTGGATCTCTTTAGTAAGATAGTTGGTGAGGAGAGATCATCTCACAGATACCAAAGCAGAAGTCTGTTTATGGGAATGTACTACAAAGTAGAGACCAGCTGCAGGTCTCAAAAGAGGAAAGTTACTGGCTTATTTAATTGCAGCCCAATATAAAGTATTTAAGCTGCATAGTCTATATAGCATGAATGACTCTTTTCAAGTATTCAGGATACATTTCTATTCTACATTGACACTGTCTGTAGCAGTGTTTCCTTTTGGAGCTTGTTATAAATTAGTCTTGGTGTTTTCTTGAAGCATGTGCTGGTGTTTTCTTGAAGTTTTTCCTTAATTTCTCTGAAGAGTGGGTATTTGGAGTGGTTGGGCAGATTATTTGGCTGTCTCCAGTGTAGGACAGATCCCAAGAGCAGCCCCTCAGAGGCACAGCTCCATGTGAATCAGCTCAGCTGCTGCTCTGCTGGGCTTTCCAGAGGCACCACCTTCTCTCAATACAGCAATTTTCATAGTCAAATGTAGCATTTGGAAGACGTGGAGTGAGGCTTTCAGTAAGACTGCTGACTGCTCTGTACATCTTTGGCTACCACAGAAGGGAAGTGGGGATATTGAGGGAAAATGTACCAACTGTTCCCTGTATTGTGTGTGCCTACTTGTAACTTTAGTGGGAGGTGAGTTTTTACCAGCCTGTTGACAATGAAACTGCATATTTCTCTGGCAACCTAAAAAGTAGAAATATTTCTAATAAAGGTAAAATTATTTCTTGCTCTCTATCTGATATGCACTTCCATATATTCATCAAATCCACTAGTTCAACCCCTCTTTCTGTTTGTCAGTAGCTGTGTTTAATAGAAAAATGTCTTGCAACGCAGACTTGCAGCAACTGTCAAACTGGATCAGATCAATTGTCCATCTAATCCTGTAGCTTATGTCTAATAATGTCCTTACAATCTACGAGAAAAAGGGAAGAGCCTCCATAGAGGATAATTGAGCACTTGACTGATCTGTGTACCATATGCATGTTTGGAAGGGATTGTCAGTCCTAACATTTTGAGAACAATTAATGAGTCTCAGTTGAAAAGAGCTCTAATGTGATCAGAAATCCACCTCAATAATTGCAAGTGCCTTAAGAAACATACACCCAACTCCTCTACCAATTCCTATATCTGTCCTATCCCACAGGCACTCACACAGGTTGACTTCCAGCAAAGCACTGCGGTACTTTAGAAAATCAACACTGCAGAAGGAATCTTTATTTTCTTAGCTTCGTATCAGAACCAAACTTTTCCTTCTGCATCATTTCCTTGCATGACTACACCTCCCTCTCCTTGCCATCCAATTTCTTTGTTTTCTAATCTGTCCATAACTATATGATGTACATGACCCATTTTTCACAGCGTATGCTAAAACAGGGGCTTCACAGGTGGTTAGCCATGTTATAGTTTCCTTTCTCAAAGTGGGGGGTTAAGCGTGTCAGTTGAAATGCTCAGGGAGCTAGAAGATGCTGCTTCTCAAGAAAACAAGGTTCCTCTGGTCTGCTTACCAGTGCTGTCGTGCCTTTCAATATGCAGCAATTCCCATGCCTTCCTGCTACCCCTGCACTGGTTTACCACTAAAACACCGAAGTCTTCTGTCCTAGATGGGCTTTTTCAGATGTCACATCAAGAACAATCAAAATTAAGAACAGGCTACTACAAAGAATTGGATTTTCCTCAAATACACATACTTACTTTTCTACCTGTGCTGGAAATTTGCATTGTGCTGCCCTGTATGCAGCCTCTGTAGCGTTACCACGCCTTACATTCTACCTCACCTCTATGTTCAGTCACATGAGTTCAGCCCAGCATGTAAATAGATACAGATATGGGCAAGTCAGACATGGTTATTTCAGGAGTGCTAAATACTCCAAATGCAAATGGAATCTTATTTGAAATACTAAAACCTGTTGAGTTTCCAAAATTAGGATAGGAGTGGCTTTCAGTTACCCTTGTTACACGGTATTTTGGCAATTCACTTCTAAATATAGGCCTGAACGTAGCAGTGGGTATCTTAAGTGAGAAGGTAGACAAACTGTGAAACTCAGGTGTATTTGAGAAGACCTAAAATGATGACACAGTTTTTACAAAACTCTGGCCAGTATCTTCTGGCCAGTAAAACTGGTTTCATTTTCCTGGGGAGTTTGAGGCTGCGGTGCGGATAAGGGAAGTGAAACATGGGCATTTTCAAGAAGAATGCTGTGGAGGGCAGTGCTGATAGTTTCACGCAAGCTGCATGAGAAGACCTTACTCTTCACCTTAAAAACCTTGATGGCATGGATGAAGGAAGAAAGCAGGATCACTAGCTTATACGTGCATGGTTGTGTAGAAATAAATATACGTGCTGACTTCTATGAGGCATTTTTTTTGAGATGAGTTGTGGAAAGCTGTTCCAAAATTCAGTGAATCATAAATAAAAATGTGTAGTGTGTAGAAAACTAATTTTGTCATCGTGCCTTCTAGGCAGGTTCAGTGGTGAGCGGATCCCATGCAGTTGCTTATAAATATGTGGGAAGTCACCATTGCCAAAATTAGCAACACCAAAAGGCAGCTCAGGAGCTGTTGCGAGTTGTGCCTAGGCATGATGATCCACAGCCAGCTGAAAGCCAGGAGCAATGGAGACCCCATAGTTTAGTATTTTTGCATAGATTTACATAGTATCACATAATTCTTTTAACAAGAGCACCTCATGTTACATGCAGTGCTCTAGGGTTTAGCTGCGAGAGTGTGCTAAAGTTAGCACAGGCTCTGGGTACACTTCTGCACAGCATCCTGGAGAATTAGCACTTGGTGATGAGTATGAAGTTTAAGGCACCAGTTACAAGCCTTAAAAAAACCCCGATAGCAAAAATGCAGTGTGTGGATTGTGCTGTAAGTATTTAAGAGTGGAAGAAGGATATAGGCAGCTTATAAGATCATGTCTCAGACTGCGAAGTAATTCTAATGTGTAGCTTATTATCTCTTCAGTTCAGTAAGTGTATAGTGACTTCAGTAATGGCGTCTTTTTAATTAAAAACTTCTAAGAAGCTCTTAGATCTGAAGTTTGGTAAATTCCCTTCAATTCAGTGGAAGTGCTCCAAATGTATGTCAGTGAGAGAGAATTTGTTTTATCTATCTAGGAGGTTATTGCATGTAATGATCCTTGACCAACAACCCCTATAAACCCCTATTTTTTCCATAGATACAAGATAGCAGGAGCAGTTTCTCCAAGAATATGTCTCAAGCACAATCTAAAGTTTCTGGACGAAGAGAATAAATCAATCTATATGGTCAGTTTGATCCCTCACCTCTTAATGAAATGCCAGGTTTGAGAGTTTTAATTGAACATTGTTCTGTAAGGAAACGGGCTGAGGCTAACAGGTCACTGCATAAAAGCCATTACAGAGAAATGTCTCGTGATACTGCCAACCGGAGTCCCAGCTCCATCATGAATAGGCAGTCAGATTTAGGTGTTCTCTCATCTTTCAAGGAAAATAGGCTACTGATGTCTTTCAGCTTTTTTATTATATGGGCCACTGCATTTTACCACTATCTCTCTCAGAAAGGGACATCAAGGAACTTTTCAGATTCTTTCTGGGAAGAAAAATAGGAAACTGCTGGAAACTGTGTTTTTGGCCGTTGGTTAAATATAGCTTGCAAAAAAATCATCCCATTTTTTTCCATGTGTCCCAAGTCACTTGGTTAATTAACGTTTGTTTTCAGTTGGATGAACTGTTTAAGTCAAACTTTGATGAATGCTGGCACAAAACAAATTATTAAATAGAAAACTACAGTAAAACATTATTATGTTGTAAATCGAAAAGAAGGATGAGTGATGCCAGAGAGCAATTTGCCATACACAAACATAACAATTTGTTACTGTTCTGCTTAGTGGTAGACCTTCCCTTTTAGCTATGTGCATATAAATAATTTAAAAGCAAAATTGTAAATCTGTGTAGTGATAAATAAGGTTGCAATAATATCAAATGAATATTCAAAATATAAATGAAATGTTTTCTTGTAAGGGTCTGTATTTTGTGAGTAACTGTGTACTCCTGATTTAAAGTCTCTGGATAGAAACTGCCTGTTCTCAAATCTGGGTCAATCGCATGTCCAGATCCTTAGTGGTCAAGACCACATGCTGTTTGTTTACATCTACAAATGTGGCAATTTATTCAGTAAAAGTCAAGACTTCCACTACTGCAGTAAAAGCCGAATTGAGGACACTAAGTCCAGCTTGTTTATAAACAATACTACCTATAATGAAAAGGGTTCAGGTTAACTAAACAGGGAGAATTTACTGGAAATGGTATTTCCAGTCTGCGTATGGTCAAAGGCAGGAGAATTCTGAAGTCTGTGTATCTGCTTCTACTGCCTGAAGTCTGAGAGCAGAGTAACGCTGAATCAGTATGAAAAAAAGCAGCTTGTATTTGGTGTTCAGTAAGAATAATTGCTTTCAAAGAATTTTTAAAAAAATATGTTTTATTTAACTGCTGAGATTCTGTTGACAGACTCTGAACTCACGTTCTGCTGTCAAATTAAGATGGAGAATGTAGGTTAAAAACAATGGCAATTTCTACAGGAGGAAAAGACAAAAAATTTGGACTGTTCCATTAATTCACAGTTCCGCGTTGAGATTTAAACTAAAACTAGTACATAAAGGTAAAAACTGGTGTAGGAATTATTTTGGTAAGCAGGCACACAGCTACAGCATGGAGTTGTGACTAATACTGCTTTCCACTCAAAACAGAAACAATCCTAACCCAGTGTCCTTCGCAGCCCTTCAGTATGATGGTTGTAAGAGCACTTGAGCTACAAGAGCCTGTTTCTTCAGGTTGAGTTCCTCAGCGTTTCCAGGGGGGATTCCCCCCTTACAAAGTGCAGCTTTCTTTTTGAGTAACTGGCAGCATCTCCTCAAACTCGAGTCCTCTTCATTGAAAGAATAAGTTCAGCCCTGGCAGGGAAAAATGGGTTCTGACTGCCCTCAGCTTTGAGCATAATAAATAAATACCCAAGGCCTGATCTGCACCGCAGTGGTGGGCAGGTGTGGAATTGGCAGAAATTCGGCACCTGTGAGCTGCGTGCAGCTGCCAGGAGTGTTGGCTGCTGCCGGGCTGTCCTTGCCATCCCTGGGTACAGGGGATGGCAACAGCACCTGGGGACTATCCTGGGCTGGCGTTCTTGCAGGTTTGCCACGTCCCAGAAGTGAGAAGAGCCATCTGACAGCTTGGCAATGAGGATGTGCTGACTGGAAGTATGGGGCTGTCGTGCCAGTGACTGCAATTTGTGAATAAGCAGTCAGTCTTCAGATAACACATAGCATGTCAGGCTCAGACAGAAAATGGGGGTTTACCTTCAGCCTTCGCAGCCAGCAAGCTGTGTTCTCTCGCTGGTGTAGACAGATTTGTTGTTAGGGCTTTATCTTTGCTAAAACTGTAGGATATAATGTATTTGTGAATTGACTGTCTATTTTTAAGGGAACGGCGGGACCTGCTGGAGGAGGGAGGTCCCTGAGGCTGGAAAATGGCTGTCACAGCCCTCTTTCTTTGCTCCCAGGCTGGCGCAGAGGCTGGGAAGCCTGGCAGGATTGGCATCAGCACAGGCAGGGCTCCCGCTGCCCTCACCCTCTCAGTGCAGGAAGGGGGGGGTTGCTTATCCTGCCTGCAGGTCTCCAGGGGCAGACCCTCCTTGTACCTCGGCTCTGCAGGGCTGGTTCCTGGGGCAGGGAAGGCAAGTCTGAGCTTTGTGAGCTCCTGCGTTGCTGCCTCAGAGCAGCAAGGATGTTTAGGGCTGGTGATTGTCTGTCCCATGTGCTGGCCGGGAACCTGAGCTTTAGCAGCTGTTGTGCACTTTCCTGCACACACTTCTAGTGTCTTTTGGCAAGAATTTAACGAGTTACTCCTTTAGTTACCTGAGTTAATTGTGTTTGTTAGTGATTTTTCAGCTTTAAAAAGAAAAATCCTGAATTCCTCTTAATGTCTTGCTGTTGCTATGTAGGCAGTCCTTAGCCATGTGTTTGTGCATGCAAGGATTTAATTAAAAACCTTAATAACTAAATAATCTCCACACAGTCTAGGTGTCTATGAGATAGCACTATAGAGACATTTCTTGAGTTCCTCAATTGCACACCACGTTACTATGAACTATTTTTTGATATTGGATAATAATACTCTAGCTTTGCTGGTGAGGTCTATATAGGTTACAAGACAGCCTGAACAGTGAGCCCAAGAGCAGTGGTTTACTCAGAACTGTTCGAGGTATTTCCTTTGATCATGCCACAGCTGAGAGAGACTCGCATCTCCTAGACACCAAGACTAAAGTATTCGCATTAGGGTGCCTGAAGTGAGTTTCCTAAATAGAAGTGGCCTGATTCTTTTTTCAGAGATACTGAACATGAAAAACTTTTTTTTTTAAAGCTTTCACGCTTTGCAAAGTGGCTCTGCCAGTCACTTTTCTGGGTGGCTGTCAGTATTTTGGGCATTGATTACTCCTGTATGTAGGGTGTTCAGCACTGATGAAGCCTTTCCCCAGGTGTCTCTGTGCACTCCAGCTGCAGGGCAAAGCTCCAGCTGGGCTCTTGCTTTTGTATTCACCCCTGTGGAAATGCCCCATGGCCATATGAGACATCAGTCACATGTGTGCAGCCCTGTATTGTCATGATGCAGTGTTGGTGACAACTGCACATGCTAGTGAATGTCATGGCTTTGGAAAGGGGTCACCTATTGGCACTTGGGACCCAAAGAGCTGCTGCTGTGGACCAGCCCAGCCTTGTTTGCATGGGCTCAGCAGGGGCTTGGGGAGTGAAAGGCGGTGGTCTCTTGTCCTGCAGCAATGGTGAAGGCTGCACCAGGACAGCAGAACTTCTCCATACGAAGGGGCTGTTCTCACCCTTGCCCGGCAGCAGAGCAGTGACCCATTTCAGAGATGGAGTTGTGCCCCACGGCATGCCTGCGTATCCTTCTCTCCTGGCAGAGCGTGGCCAATGCACCTCGGCCCCATGGCTCAGCCCTCCCACACGAGGGAGAGGGGCCGGACCATGGTGGCACACAGTAAATTCCTCTCTTTTTGGCACAGGTAACTAGAAAATTAAAAAACTGAACAAGTATCTTAGTGTCTAAGTGGATATGAGGCAGGGACAGCCTTGTTAGCTGCAGTATGGACACGGATGCCATTTCTTACTGTGAGCAAAGGCATTGGTGTCTGCCCCTGTCCAAGGAGAGCTGCATCCTCCTTCTACAGCCATAAGGTCGCAGGCACCTGCTTTCCCACGATGGCATGTACATAACTACCCCTGCAGTCCTGTATCATGCCACATAAGCTTACCTCATAGGAGCGGGAGCAGTCTTGCCCTCCCTGGGTTTGGATGAAATGACTGTAACAGAAGTGTTCCACATCTGACCTCTGTTTTTCTATAGCTCCTGTGCACATTTTAAATTTAAAATTCTGCTCTTTCCTATAAAAGGTAAAGAAGATGTCAAGGTCTTGCTGTTCCCATTCCAAATGAAATGGGTTCGTGTCCTGTTAATCAAGGAGTACAGCCGCAGCATTTGTCATTTCCCTTTAAAGTAATGGGTGGTGGATACCTGTCATTTCTCAAGAAACTATATACCAGATTAAGGTGTATTTATAGAAATCTCAATTGCTGGTAACTTGGCTGAAGCCAAGTTTAGGCATACCATTAGTAATGCATAATGAAATGACCTAAGTGGAGTTAGATTTGTGAGGGGGAAGAGAAGGCTATTTGAGTTGGATAGCTTGAGGATGCTGTTTTACTATTAAAATTAAGCTTCTGACCCCTGGCTCTGAAGTGATAAAAATAAATCTTCCTATATTTCTCTTCTGCATTTAATCTTCTATATTGGAAAAGATAAAGAATAAAATCTCCTTCTCTCCCTTGTCTCTTTCTTTTCTAGGTACAGGACCTATTTATGCTACAGACCCACTCCTATATATGTCCCTGTTAATACTGCATAAGCTTATACATTTATTAGTAAACCACTGACGGACTACTTCTTCCACTCCTCCTCAGCCAAACAAAAAGGAACCTATTTAAAAACAGAACAAACCCCTGACAAAAAAATACCTACACTTTTAAAGATGGACAGAAAGAGACTGAAAGAAGCATGATAAATTCTACGTGGGGGGAAAAACATATTTTTGGGGATGCCACAGAAAGTAAACCACATAGAATAATGCATCTAGTTTCCAGACTATGGTGTAAAGCCCTGCTCTGTGCATGGCACTTACGATTTCTTTATTTTAATGTAATATTTTTTCTTTTCTAAACCTTTCCTCTGACTCTTCATTTTGCACGAACTGTTGAGCAGTTATCTTTATGACAATATGTAAAGATGTTGGGTCAAAGCCCTTCCTAAGAAAGGAAATATTTTTAGTAGATTATTGTGTTTAGGTTTTTTGGATTTCCTTTTTTTTTTTTAATTAAATTATTTCTTTTGGAGACATTTTAATTAAAAAAGGTAGATCTTACCATAATTAATATTCACTGTCAATAATATTTATTTTTAAAGGAAGATTGGAATCAAGGTAAGACATTTGTTTATAAACTGTATTGTATATTGCTGAATAACAGTTGAATAAAAAGATTTTGAAATAAAGTTTTTACAGATGCGTGTGCCTTTCCCTGTGTCCTGAAGCTCTCTGAGAAGGCTTCACGGCTGTGTCTGTTCCCTACCTTGTCACAGCACAAGAGAATTGAGGAAAGGTGCATCACAAACAAAATAAAATTTAAATCAGTTATTTATTACACACCCCCATGTCTTGCCAAACCCCACAGCGGAATGTGCTGACAGGTAGTCACAAGCTATAGCTGCATTTTCCTGTGGCGACACAGTTATCTCAGGGCAGTGTGACAGTGTGGAGCATTTAAGGTAAGTTGCTTTGGTTTTTCCCAGGCCCCTTTGAAAAAAAAGATGAATCAGCACTGGAAAATGAAAATAAAAATAAATCAACTTGGAATATTGTATTCCCTAGACCTGATTCCAACATTTGTTTAAAAAAAAATACTCAGATTTTTGAAATTACAATAATTGTGTCACTTGTCTTACTAAGTGAGCTTTCCTCTAATGAAGCAAAAGGCTTTTTTACAGTAAATACAGCAGTTATTTTTCTGTTCTAGGAATGCTTGGTTTTTAAGTGAGGTAATAGGATGACTTGGTAAAGAAACATGACCTTCTTTAGCTTAATTTAGCAAAGTACTTTGAAATTTCAATGTCTGACTGTGATTCTTATCCTTTCATTTGCGTAGCATTTTAGAAAAGACCTTAATTGTGGAAATGGTAAAGTGACAGCTACAGCACCAGCAGGACTCTGGCGGCAGAAGCTGTGGAGCAAAAGCAGGACGTGCCATTGCCTCACCTCGTACCTGAGTCCTCTTCTAGAAGGAGGGTAGGAAGGGATTTTCAATTTCTTAGATGGTCAGAATTTGCTTTTTCTAGAACTGCCAGTAATAGTGAGGGATTTGTGCCACTCACGTCTCACCAGATGTGAGACTGAAACACGTCTGTGTTTCATATGTGCTACTACATTGTGGTAATAAAAGCCCTCTTGTACTGGGGCAAACTTACCATGGGGATCCAAAGGTGATAAAATCTTTGTAAGAATGTTCATCCCCTTAATGCCAGCTCTAGTGTCCCGTGGATTGGGGAATAATCCATAATCATCCCACAAAAAGCAGAACCACTCTTCGGAACAACTTGGGGGAGGTGGTTGCTGTAAGCCTAGAAGTGCATCAGAGCGTGAGACACTGAAGAGCACGGTTCTTGGCTTCCACATGCGCATGGGAAGGTGAGTCTTTTATAACCTGAAAGGAAAAGGCAGGTAGAAAAAAAGATTTGAATGTCAGACCACGCCTAAATTAATACCCGCATTCATGTCTATGAACTTGTTCAAGGACAATTATTCAATGCAGAGGTACGTGTGGAGTCTGTAATGTCACAAGAGCTCTAATCCTTCAAGTAATGGCTGGTCACGAAAGTGAAACCTGGCTGGGTTTGAACTGTGGGTCCTCTGGCGAGCTCATCATCACTGCTGCTTTTTCTCAACGGCAGTGAATATTTCTCGGTCACTCGTCTTCCGTCTGAGGGAGAGAAACAAAACAATTCTTTTCACAAGAGGAAGAAAAAAATCTGCCTAAATTTATGTAAATAAATAGCTGACGCTTGAAGCAGTGGAACACGTCTATCTAGGAGTACTTAAGCTTCTATTTCAACTTCAGCCATACCTCAGCATGGTCTCTTAGTAAGCATATCACCTGCTTTGCTCTGATACTTCTGTTTCATCACTTACAGAGTACATTATGTCCTGAATTGCATACTGTGTGGTTTGCAGAAAACATGGGAGGAAATACACCATCTTCCATTTGTCCTTCCTTTTGTATTGTAGCCTGTTACCTGCACAGGGGTGTGGCAGCAACTGGAATTTTTGTGTGCAGTGGCGGTAGAATTATCAAGGTCTTTTAGACTTTAATCACATTAAAGGTGAAAAAATATTCAATCTGCAACTAAAAATAGCTTTTTTTATCCTTCCTGAGATCAGAATGAAGTGTGCCACAGTAGGAATAACAATTCTTATATTCCAATTCACTATAAAACCTCAGAACTACTAAACAATAACCTGAGGATTTAATGAAAAATCTCTTCTAACAAGAGCAATAGGCATTTTTTTCTTTCCGGTGAAGACCTGCGTGCATGCAGAGATAACTCATTCCCAGCACTCAGGGTAACTTCAACAAGGGAGCAGATTGCCAAGATAACCTGGCTGCACCTTTACCTTCACTATATTTCTGCCTTCAGAAACGTGCAGAATGAGTCCACCAGGTTTTGGGGCCTTGGTTTGCACATTTGGGCCAGCTTTTTTGCAAAATACACGGCCTGTGTTTGGCCCCGTATTCATGTAGTACAGGGGAAATAACTGGCTGAAGAGGAGACTGCAGCTTTCAGTACAGTATTTAGTCTTTAAAAAGCACTTAAGGGAATGAGAAACATTTTGATGGAAAAACATAGAGAATTTGGAGCCTTATTGCTTGTGAGTGTGTTAAGGACTTTTGCTAAAACATCTGTCCTTTGAGAGTGCTCTTTCTTCTGAAAAGGGCAACTGCCTCACTTCTGCTGATTGTATTTACAAAGGGCAAAGTGAGGTTTTGCTGTACCCTTAATGGACAGAGGCTAGTGGCAAATCTTGCTCTTTCATAAATCTCAGCATTCCTCGTGGCGTCTGCTGTCAGAATCAATTAGGAATAAGTGCTTGGACTGCAGAGCCGTGGAAAGGCGGCGTGTCTCCTGCAGTGCCGTGTAGAAAGTCCTCCAGCGCCAGTGGTGGGTGGGTGCGTCCCTGGGCACCTGGGGAGACAACCCCTGGTCCCTGCACTGGGGGACAGCGCAGTCAGTGGCTCCTTGCAAAGCCAGCAAGCAGCCGAGCTGGGAAGCACGAGTCATGACTGTTAGGGGCCAGAGCTGAGTCATCTATAATATAATCATAAGGAAACACACATTTTTCCTGAGAGAAAATCAATAGAACTTTGCACTTTTCCGTATAATATTTCCAGTCTGTGCCATCAGCCATAGTTTGCTCACAGTTATACTGCTATAAATTCACTGTGAGTTAATAGATTTCTACAAAAATGAATGGATTTACAACAGTGTAACAGAGCTTATGCTAGAGCCATGCACAGGTAAAAATACATGGAACAAAAGTAGTTTTTATAGCACACAGGTGACCTTCAAAGTGCCAAGACCTAGCAAGTATAAAGCAAAATTACCTAGTTCCTGGTATGCTCCTTTCCTGGCAAAACTCCCAAGGAAAATAAAGCATGCAGTCCTGCAAAACATCACTGTGCGTGGCAAGAGGGCCAGAGACCCACCAAAGGGAAGACAGGCGAGCGAGCAGCTTCACGCTGTGATGGAGAATGCAAAAGACTGTCTGAACATGTCATTTTTCATTTCCTGCATAAAACATTTTGGAGCCTAGCCTCACTTAGAATTAGTAAGTAAGTAAATAATGTGCTCCCAAACTTGTGCGTCAAAGCTAGGTTGGTTAATGTATGAGCTGCTTCTGTTGCATTTGTTACTATGCAGTAAATTTCATGCTTAGCCAGAGGCTGGCAAAGTTCATTTATTCATTATCCCCAAACTTTGGGCAGTTATTATTCGAACTCCCCTAGTACATCTATTTAATAAGAAAAGAACAGAAAATTGATGGGATCAAAAATGTTAAAGTCTTAATTAATGCTTTTAGCAAAGACTGATTGGGGGGGCTGGGGGGTGTTGTGAGAATATTAATTTGTAGTGAGTGAGTGTGCTGCCTGGTTTTGCTGGGAGCAAAGAGGGCTCTCCCAGCCCTGCCAAGGGAGCTTGGTCCCTGCAGCCCGGTGAGCTACTGCCTGCAGTGACACCACCTGCATCACCCCAGGGGCTCTCTGCCACCAGGTAAGGGAAAACCAGTGCTACAAGCTGTGAGAGAGTGCTAAAATACCAACCTATGCAAATTATTGATTAATAGAGCGTTTAGATGATAAAACATTCACTTACGGCAGAGAAAAGATGGGATTTTTTTTCTTCTTCTTCACTCCTGCGGGTTCCTGTGGTCTTTTTGTCCCCCAGCAGCCTTGTAGTACTGGAGATCACTGAGCTGCGATGCAGGGGGCTGCAGGGCGGTTGAGGGCTTCACTCTCCAGCGAGATGCCCGGAGGCAGAGCCCAGGGCTGTGTGCATACGTGGGACAGGTTTGGTTCTTTTCACACAGGAGCAGTTACAGTTATTCCATATGAAAACTAACAGGCCCTAAAAGAAAGGGAATGAGACAAAGGCTGGAAGAAACCCAGCAAGGCAGGAGAGGGGCCATGAGGGACTCCTGTGTTACCCTGTCCTGCCCCAGAGCAGCAGCAAGCAGCACCCATTCTGTTCTCTGGCACAGCCATGCGGTTTGACAGGGGATGGGGAGGAGGAAGGGAGGGGTTTGTTGTTTCTAGACCATGTTTCTAAAACCCAGCAATCTTGGCTGAGTAAAGATGGATATTATTATAAATGGAGCCAGCCAGGGAAAGTACGTGGTTCAAATCTGCATCAATGACAACCCAAACTATAGCACCGAGCAAGATGGCTTTTTTTAAGGAGCTGTGCTAACATCAATGAATGGATTGAAATCTCCTATTTCTCCTCTGGTGACCGCCAGCCTTTTAATTATAGCGATTATGGACATTCCAAGCAAATCACAGTTATATTAAGAGTCAAATGGAAGAGGACTGCATTGTAGAGTTAGTTAATAGATCTCCCTGTTTGTTGCCTATGGATTTGGTTTCCTGTTGTTAAAATGTTTCTTAAATCTCACATGGAAAATCATCTGTAGTTTAATACAAATTAAGTGACCAAAGTCTTGATAAATAACTTAAAAATGCGTACAGTTCAATTGAGAATTATACTTTTCCAACAGGACATTTTTAGGATTTATTTTGGAGAAGATGGGAAAGGGGGTGTTAAGCTATTTTTTTTTCTATTCCATGATCAGATCTGTCCAAAACTTTAATTAATTTCTGTGTTAATACCCTTGAAATAGGAAGCATCAGATAAGACTTTGGGTGTGTTACACAGGATGAAAAAAGAGATGACCCCATAAAATGGGCTCTTATTTTTGGATTTTTCTTGTTATTTTCTTTCAAAAACTGAAGTCATTGATTTTTTTAACAAACTAGAATAGAAATTCTTCATTACTAAATATTTTTCAGGCTTGTAAGTTGCTCTGACAATCCAGTGACTATCATGACTCATTTTGGGTTTCAGGATGATCTATATAGTATCTAGGCAGGTGTTGATATTTAGGCTGTCAAAGTCAGCTGTTTTGGCAAAAAATAGTAGGATACTTCTGATTTCCAAGTGCTGTGTTTTTTATAATAGTTTTTAATTTTTTTTTTTTTTTTTTTTTTTAACAGAGTGCTTCTGTATTCATAGTCTATGGTAAACACGATATTTAGCTCTAAATTCCCCCGGCAGAGCCTTTTTTTAATGTGTATGCTGTAATTTATTTACTTACTGTTCTGGACAGTTGTATTTCAGTGCTTCCAGAGTTAATCAGAGTTGATCCAAGTGACTGATACCTGTCAGTATGTCATTAACCAACTGTCTTTGCAATTTTAAAAAAGTGTCATCAGCCCCTGTCCTGGTTTTAGCTGGGATAGAATTAACTGTCTTCCTAGTAGCTGGTACAGTGCTATGTTTTGAGTTCAGTATGTGAAGAATGTTGATAACACTGATGTTTTCAGTTGTTGCTCAGTAGTGTTTAGACTAAAGTCAAGGATTTTTCAGCTTCTCGTGCCCAGCCAGCAAGAAAGCTGGAGGGGCACAAGAAGTTGGCACAGGACACAGCCAGGGCACCTGACCCAAACTGGCCAACGGTGTATTCCATACCGTGTGACGTCCCATCTAGTATAGGAACGGGGAAGTGGGGGCAGGGATTCGCCGCTGGGGGACTGGCGGGGTGTTGGTCGGCGGGTGGTGAGCAATTGCACTGCGCATCATTTGTACATTCCAATCCTTTCATTATTGCTGTTGTCATTTTATTAGTGTTATCATTATCATTATTAGTTTCTTCTTTTCTGTTCTATTAAACCGTTCTTATCTCAACCCACGGGTTTTGCTTCTTGTCCCGATTTTCTCCCCCATCCCACTGGGTGGGGGGGAGTGAGTGAGCGGCTGCGTGGTGTTTAGTTGCGGGCTGGGGTTAAACCACGACAGCCCCACAGGGAGAGCTTCTGTGCTGTTAGGGGAGTGTGAGGAAGGTCAGTGTCAGGACTTTGACACCTCCCCTTGGTTTGGCTCATCCTTCCCTCCCAAGAAGAGCAACGTGGTGGGTTGCTATGACCTAGATAGGAGAAGCTTGGCCAGACTTCAGCAAAGCATCTGATAACCAAATTACCCCTTGGGACATGTGCCCTCCCAAGGCATCGGGCAGCCCTGGGCTGGGGGATAGTCTGTGCTCCGAGACATGCACTCAGAGAATCAGTCCTCTGGGGCCTTCGGAGCATCACCAACATGGTGGCAAGTACGCTTTTTTTTTTTTTTTTTCCTTTCTCTGCTTTCTGGGATGCCCTCAGAAGGCACTGAATGCAGGACAGCAGGGGCTGGGCCGCCAGGCTCCCAAAGCTGCGGACGGTGCAGCTCAGGATACCTCTTGCCCAGCGTCCCCGTGCACACTCACCCTTGCGTGCTCTGCTCCGACAGGACAGCCACTGCCTCTCCCCCAGCTTTGAGCCAGCAAGGACAACAGGAGCACAAGGAAAAGCCACCCATCAGGTCCTGAAGGGACCCTTAAGTGCCTCAGGATTTAAAGGCCTGCTTTCCCTAGTTAAACTAATCCTGTGTGTCCAACAGGAATTAGGATGTTGTTGAAACACCCCACATTGTTATACTGAACAGACATTGCTCTGAGCTCTGGAAAGCTGGAAGTACCTTGCCACGACTAAGCCAAGCAGCACGTGGGCTTGGGAGCTGTGCTCGCTTGGGAACGTTGATAAATCTTTGGACAAGGACATGGTGTGCACATCTAAATCCAAGTCAGGCCAAGGAATAACTGCATTGAGTGATCATCTAGACCAAACCTTGTCTGTTAGTGATACCTGTTACCCTGAGGGGAATACAGCACTCAAAGTGCACAAGAGTAGCTAAAGGCAACAAAATCAAATGAGATGATGAAAATGTACAGTTTGATCAAGGAAACTTCAGTTACTTTATGATCTTTACCAAATAACACATTTGTGATTCATTTATGCTAATTCAGCGCAAGACAGTAAAAATACAATCATTCAGTGCTACAAATAATGATAATAGTGTAATCCATTTATCGAGCGCTTGGATAGAATTTCAACTTTTATAGTATAGTGGTATGAAAGTCTCAAGTTCGTTAAATGCACAGCAAGGTGCTAATTGCAATCCTGGTTAAAATGAACCTTGGTTTATTGTAAAGTGACTGGTTGAGCTAATGACTGCGTATCCGAGCTAGCTACGTCCCACTGAAGTCAGCAGCCAGGCTCCTTATGTTGTGAAATCTCTTAATAACACTGGCATTTCAGTCTCCAGAGAAGTAAGCAGTGTTTGACAAGACAGGAGGACCAAAACTGAGTACATACCGGTGCATTGATCCTGTTGTGGGTTTGTTGATGTGACCACCTTGCAGTTTTTCAGCACGTAGGGAGAGACAGAAGAAAGGTGCACCTCACTGCTGCCAGAACAGGGGGGAGCTTAAACCCGAACAAATAGTAGTTAGCAACACGCACCAGGCACCTATCAAAATCTGAACTGTAACATGATTTAATACCAAGACTGAGTAAATGGAACCAAGTCCAGCTTGCCACAGTGTTAAACGTGAGAAGTTGAACGTTTTGCAATATTTTTCAAGAACATAAAATCTCCTTATTAACCAATTATTTTAAGACCAGAGAGGTCTTATGCCACTTACGCTAGACTAAAGCATTCCACTAAAGCAGACCATCTCAAAATCAAATGCATGGAGCTTTGCTGGGTTCAGAAAGTGTTTATCAACCTGGTCATAAATGTGCATGGAAAAGTCAACCAAGTTCAGGCTCATTACCCAGGGTAATTCAAACCTTGCCAGTGCAGGTTTTTGGAACAGAGCAGCACCAGAGAAAGCACTGCTCACGTTCAGGGCCATGAATACACCATGTATTCACACAGGGCGTTTCCCTTCATTCAGTGCTCATCTGTTGCTGCTGGCATCTACAGGGCTTGGGAAAAACATTGTCCAGTTTGTTGTTTATAGCTGGGAGTGCGATTGCAAAATGGCGAGGAAGGAGGAGAGGCAGTGTGGGAAGCCACAGGGGCCATTTACCTGGGGACACTGTAAAACTCACCTGCTGTGAGGTCTCAGGAGTAGGAGACGGACACACTGTACAGCCTGCACAGGGAACGTGCTCAGTCATTTCTGCCGTCATGCTGAAGCCATTTATTTTTATTTGAGCAACACTTAACATTCCCAAAACAGCCGGATGGAGCTCAAGGAGACAGGTGAGTAAGCAGGAGCAGCACAATTTGCCACAGCTCAAAGTTTCACTCTGCTCTAGAACAAGCTTTTCTCAGCAGAGAAAAAGGGTGTGTGTTTGTTTTTTCTTTATATGCCGTACCAAGTAGCAAAATAAGGTGTTTTCCCAAATAAACTCACTGATAATAATTTTCATCATGCATCCCTAGCTAATTGGGGTGCAATGAAGTGCATAATTCAAATGCTATCTAGCCTGAGGGCTTAAACAAAAGCTTAACATTGCCTGCAAACCAGAGTGGAGATAGCTGATGTGACAACTGCCTATCAGTAGGCTGCAGGCTTTCAAACGAGCAGGCAGCATAGGTGCACTATCTGATTGCAGCTTAAATTCTGTCCACAGTCATGCCTGCTTGGTTCAGTGTAGTTACTCGATGGCCAATAAGGCATTAAATAGTCACAATTTACAGCTTATTTCAGGAGAGAGTATTTTAACAGCACAGGTGACTATCATTCATGCATTAAGAAACCAGGACACACCATACCAAATTTAGTTTAGCTAAGGTAAAATAATTGTAGTAGAGCAATGCTGACCCCAACTACTGAATGATGACACCTGGCTTTTGCTGCACAGTAGAGATTAGGGTTTTTTCTGGTTTGTTTTCCTCCATCTCTCTTTATATATATTTTGTGTATATAGCATGCATTTAGTATTCAGATGTTTAAGACAAAAACCCAACACTGTAGAGCGAGAAGTGCCCTTCAAGCCCAACAGCACAAACCACGGTCTCATGGAAACAGCAATTGCAAGTGGAAAATAGTGCCTGCTGTGCAGCACCTCTACTTTGTTATATTGCAATATATTTTCTTATTTTTCATGTGCCTGGTTCGTGTGACCCTGCCAGTATGTAAAAATGGTTGTTGACAGTTTCTTTGTTTTTGTTTCATTATAATGTAATTTATGGGATGCTGAAAGTCTGCAAGTTAGTTGTACTTGACTGACATTTCTGAGAGTCAAAAAATTGCTATGTATACTTGACTGAGATTAAAATGTGTAGACTGTGTATAGCTGTATCCTGCTTTCAAAGTGCAGGATTGGAAAACTTCCATTAAATTGTTATTTTCAGTTATTACTAGCTCCTAAATCAGTTAATATAATTTCTTTCCCATAATGAATGCACAGCATTGTAAGCCTAAATGCCATATTTTCTATTGATCTATTTCCACAACCTGTTTAGTGAAATAATTAAAATGATTTACAAGGCTGACCCAATATCTTAGTGGTTTAGTAAATCATGTTGCCATGTGGGAGGCTCGGTTAGTTTTAAACTCACAGCTCTTGGCAGCACCAGGACCTTGGAGCAGAGCTGCAGCAAGTGCCGTACTGTGTCTGAAGGTGCACTCAAAGCCAGCCTGTGGAAACACTTCCTCTGATGCGCAGGGAGAACAAGGGCTCCAACTGGTTTGTTCGTTCATCACCTCTGTTCAAAGTAGGAAAATTTCTTGGTGCTACCAAGCCAGAGCAGAATTTGAGCTGCAATCTGCAGGTAATGTATCTTCACTGGCAACTTGAACATCCCTGTTTTCTACCCCCAGAACTGACCTCATATGTCTGTGTGAGCAGCGAAAATGGGGGCAACTGTGGAGCTTGGTAGTTTTACATGCAAGACAATGTGGGAAATTATTATTTCTATCTTTTTCGGTTGTTTTAACTCGTAAGAAGAGGACGACTATAAACACAATCTCTGTTTAAATGCCAGGGTTATGAAAGGGCTCAGTAGGATTCAGTAGCATCAAGACAGAGCTACACTAAGGCATGCCCCAAAGTCTCTTAAAGTCTCTGGAATTCCCTTTGGTAATCTCGGAGGGCCATAGGTAACTCCTCAGGGGATAGGGAGGCCTTCATTAAGACGATCTCCCTGGCACAGCAGCCCCTCCTGTAACGATGCCAGCATTCGTGACTCCTCCACGTCTCCCACAGCTCTTACAGGCAAACACACAGGGCTGATACAGGTAGGACTTGCAAAATATTCCCGGGTTTGTTTCTAGCTCACCTCCCAGTGTTACGGTAACACTAACAGGGAGCCCTCGGAGCAGGGGCAGAAGGACACTACAGCAAGTGCCGGGGAGGAGACCTAGCAGCCAGTCTCTGTAGCAAGAGCAAACTAAAGTACTATTAAGAAAAGGTCGTAGCAACCCTCTTTGTCATGAAAAAACATGCATTTTGAGAGCTACAGTCTGGAACAAAAGGGACTGAGGTGACACTTCTGTGGGATCAGGGCAATGGCTGCAAAGCAAGGAGCGTGCAGCCAGGGCCAGCCCTCGTGGGGATCGCACCCCTGCAAGGTCCTGCCCTGGCCAGCCACGCGGGGAGGACATCCCTTGGGGACACATGTGCAGGCAGGAAGGTTGCAGACGTCCATCCTGGTCCGTGGCAGGAAGGACAGAGCCTGTAGCTCTGGAATCAGTCAGCATCTGAGACACCATTTATAGTGTCTCCACTTGCAATCCCTGAGCGAGCCTCGAGCTTACTTTCAGCATCTCTTACTTTTTTTGTAGTTCTATTCTTTTGCATAATTATACAAAGAAAAGAAAAACTTCCTATAAAAACTTAAAAATTTTAAGACAGTTGTTGGATGCACTTTGCAGTATGTCCTTATCTTCCTTCCCTGACCCTAACCTGCCACCGTTTCTATTTTGCTTTAAATGGACCTGTAATTTCACAATATGAATTCAGCTGGAACTACTCTTTTTGTCAAATAAACTTTACCTTTGTGCTGACTGCTCCAGGCTCTGGAAAAAAAAAAAAAAACAAACCACTTCTTGCTTGTGACTGTTCCAAAACGTAGGTCTGAAATTCAAAAAGAAGTGTTGGTAAATGGGCTGTAATCACACTGAAGGGCAAACGAGTATTCCTCCTCTAAGGCAGAAGAAAATAAAATCTGCTTTGCTTCTGCTGCCTCAATGCTGATAGTTTTACAGATGGGAAGACTTTTTAAAAGCCTTCTGTGCTGCAGGGTGTGTTTCAGAGCTGAAACACCTATAGCCATGCCCTTAACACACACTTGGAAGTGTAAATCAGGGCCTCATTTCTACAAGCACCATGCACCCAGCAGAACCTCACGCTGCCAGCAGTGGAGGGCCAGTGCGGTCGCACACAACACCAGCAAGCCCCAGCAACTCCAGGTGCATCACAGGGCAGAGCATGTAATGTTAATGGCATATCTATCCTCTAATGCAGGCAGCTGTGCGCATGAGAGCTGTAGGGATGTTATGAGAGCTTGATGGCTGTGACAAATAGGATTGAAACTGGACACAAGGGTCAAAAACGACCCTGAGAGGGACCGTAACACACACACTGCCCGTGCACAAAGCGGGGTCACAGTCGCCTCACTGCCTTGCGCATCAGGCAAACATCTCCTCCACTTTGATGTCTGTCTGGCCTCAGAATTAGTTTTCTTCCAGAATAGGACAACCACAAACCAGAAGGAACTGGGCAGCTCTGTCAATGGTAAGTGCCACACCGCTAAAGCTGGCGGGGTCCTGAGCAGAGACTTACTCATTGCCCGGAGCCCAGATGGCACATGCCCATGTGATTACCAGTGCACTTTTACATACAAGTCAGTCCTTCACCGCACCTCCTCTGTGCGCCATCCTTGAGCTTACCGTACTCTCGGATAACTGCTGTTCTTCCTGTAGGTGCGATCCACCACTGCAGCACTCTTAATTTCACACTCAGTAACTCTTAGAAATCCTTTTAAACCACGCCAACACAGGGTGACGCAAGCTCAAGCTACTTGCTAAGTAGGGCTCTGTACTTACTGAGCTGTGGCAAAGCAAAGGATCCCCTGGCAGCTGTCTGCAACTGTGGTTGGGGTCAGTTAGAAGTCTGTGATTAGTTAATTCTGTTTAGATTAAATTAAACATTTTCTCTCTCCCATCCTCACCCACTGTTCTGGTTTTAAGAAGTATAAGGTGCTTAATAATCTCTACCACCCGAAATAATCACTGGCAGGATGAAAGCTCTCCCCCTGCCACCCCCACCATTTTGTCCCACTGCAAAATGTATAAATTAATCTCATGCTAAAATTAACACACATTGCTGAGGCAAATGAATTGGCATCTCCATGTATATCTATTAGCTTCCAGCATTTCCTGAGAGGGGTTTTCATTTAATTACCAGCCTGACAGGCTAGCTCACTCCGGAACTGCAGCCGCATTTATTACTTTTATCTCCTTGGACACCTGCCTCTCTCTGTGGTTTATCAGATTTCTACTGGAGAGAGAGACAAAATATTTTCTATTGCACCAGGTTATTGTTTCTTTAAAAAGCACTTACTAGAGCACTGACCTCAAACAGGGGTTTTTTGGTTGACTTTGGATGGCCCTTTTTTTTTTTTTTTTTTTCAATTATCAAAGCAATCCAGCAGCATTAATCCCCTCACTGCCCCACCACATGCCTGCAGTCCAGAAGAAATCAGATTATGTATAGGGAGGTGGAAGTGTCACCACTAGCTCTGTGCAAGCAGCTGACCACGTTGACCACTGCTCATAAAAACTTGCCTGCAGTGGGAGTCAAAACCTTCGGTGCTGTGACTACTTTTCATCCCCCCATGTTTGAAAACTTCAACTGGAAACACTGAGAGACTCCTGAGCACATGGCTCAGTGCCCTCCGCTACAGTCCAGTGAGAGGGAGCTGCCTGAACTGCTCTTGCTGGGTTGGGCCACACTTTACATTGTCACTGACGCCTCTATAACTGGTTAATAAAAAGCTAATGTAGATACAAGGAACATTATTAAAAAAACCCCACTGCCTACATGTGTTACCAGCATAGTCACAGCCAGTGTGATGGGTTGTAAGTAACCTACCTGCGAGACTACGCACCACAGCTATTATCTCTTATTGCCTTGGACAGCAGCTCAGGACACTCACTGCTAGTTCAGGAGTTGACTGTGGCAACTGGGCTCATTCAGCCCAGTTTCAACAGACAAGTAGTTTGCACTTGTTTTTCTCTGGGTCGCACTACCTGAATTCGTGGAGACGCACACGTGCCCTCGGCAGGACTCTCGTGAGCTGGCGTGTTGACAGACACGTTCAAACCACGGGACCTGAAGCTATGTGGTGCCTCGGCAGGCGAGGCCTTCATGGGTGTGGACTCAGCAATGCATCTCTTTGGAGGTGCACAAGCTGACTCATTTTATTAAAAAGAACCGTTCACTCCTGACAGCCTAAGTGTGTTGCTTCAAAAGAGTCTGGCAGGAACGGGGCCTTGCTGATAGTGATGCCTTTGAGAAAGATGCCTCATTACAGAGGAAAAATGAGAAATTTGTATCTGTTTAATTAATGAACCTTTTCAACCTTCTTGGGATTTCATCCCAGTTCCTAACTCCAGGCACGCTGGCTGTTTGGCACGAAGCACCTGCTGGCACTGAACTGTGCAGGAGGCGGCTGTGCTGCAGACCCTGCCCTGCATGGCTGGAGCCTCCTGCTCCCTCCTGGGTCGGAGCGGCAGGAGCAGCCCCCATGCTCCCAGCGAGAGCCCCCTGAGCTGGAGGGTGCCCTCTCCCCAGACTCTGACCCGAGCAGTTCGCGCTTAAGCACCTTCTGGAAAACGCAGCAGAAGATGCTTCAGCGAAACATAGATTATTTTAACCTAAGCCTTGTGAGAAAAGTGCCTCTTCCTTCCTGTCACCTTAGTCCTAGTAAAAACTGCTTCGTCTCACTCCAGAGCCCTGAGGCTGAGTTACCCACAGCCGATGTACAACTCTTGTTTATGTTTAGGAGCTCGCTGTGTGCAGTCCTTGAGCCTGTGGGTGGCCTGGCAGTGCCAGGAGGTTTGGAGGTGGCCAGAGGAAGCACCCTGGCTGACAGGGATGCACAAATACTATCAGCAGCCACAGTACTGCAGCACAGAGCAATTCGAGGTATCATTTTTCCATTGCACTCTATTGCAAATAGTAACATGCAGTACGCAGTAACATATTTTTGGCCAAAACTTACTTACCATGGGTAACGTGCCAAGTCCAGACAACTAAACCATATCGCACAGGCTTGCAGAATTTGACAACCCTTTTCCAGAAAGCAGTCTAAATATTTTTCAATGAAAATCCAACATAATTGATTTTTGAGCCTAAACCCTATTTGTATTATTTTTTAATTTTAATGAGTTATGTTAATGTATTTAACCAAAACCAAATTACGTACATTAAACTATTCCATCTGCTATAACTCCAATGACTATTATTACTTCATAATTTATCATTTTTAATACTCATTTTGCATCATACCTCCCTATCACATATAAGCCAATGTTAATTATGTTTTAAGATAAAATATTCAGCAAGATCTAAATGAGACTCAAAGCACGGCAAAAGTAATGACTGTAAGACAGACTGTCATGGAATAATACATGAATGCAGAATGCTGGTATTAATTAGTAAATACAAGCTGTTCAGGAGCAGCAGTGGTGTCTGTCATCTTGATGTGTGTTTGGATCATACGTGATCTCAGCACGCAGGGAAACCAAATGTCAGCTGCCAAAGTCTCAGTTTACTGACTCCTCATTACTGTTTTGGGGAGCAAGTGTTGCTTTTTCAGCGTTGCTCTGCGAGGCAAGGCTGAATAGTTCTAGTTTACAGTATTTATCCCCAGGTATTCTAGGGTCACTCATATTTTTAATATTTTAAGAAGGATATAGCTTCTTATTTTGATACGGGAATATATTGGTGTTTAAAAAAGTGGCCTCCTTAACTTGTGGTGAAATTGAATTCCTTCAAAATCCTCTTTCCACTGATAATTTTAGTGTGATGAGGAAGAGGCTTGTGTATGGGAGAACTGCAGTCCTGTATGCTAAAAAAAGCTGCAAACAGACAAATTTCTTCCAACAGAGGAAGCAATTGTTAAACTTGGACTTGAAGCGGTTAGTTGAATTACAACCGCACGTAGAAATAAGCACCGAGACTTCATAGCAGGCAGTACGCAAGAGCCGGGAGCCCGCGGCGGGGCTGGGGGGGGCGGCAGCCGACCCCCGGTCTCGGGCTGCCCTCTAGTGAGAGCAGCCGCACTGACAAGGCACCCAGCCTTCCGAAAAACCCTGCTTGTTTCTTCCTTTTCACTTAAAACCCGGCTTTTAACTCACGGGAATTTTCCGAAAACATTCTGGGATTATTACTTGCCTTCTCATTTCTGTGCCACTGAGATATATTTGGATTATGTTTCCAAACGCTTTCTTGTTTTCTTTGCACACAGAAAAGCCAGTCTTTTTTATTCACCCAGAGGCAGCAGCTGCAATTTGAGATGACAAGGAGCCAGGACTGTAAGGAAACACTGAACCTCCAGCTGGAAGGAATAGTTTTTCAGCTGGGGGCGGACGGGGACAACACACACATCTCATCCTAATCTGTGAGTTAAAGACGAGCTGATAAAGCAGAAGAATTTACAGAAAAATATATGGAAAAGAAACATTTGAGGGACACGGGGTACATCAAAAGATGATGCTCATTAACGAAGCACAGCCGTCTAAAATCTGTCAACCAAACCCATAATGCAAGAGTTTGGGCTTCCATACACAAAACTTACAAACTTTCCTCTAGCAAACCTATACTGACATGAAATGAAAATTCAGGCTGCTAGTATCAAATACTCTGCCCACCCACCTGGCTGAACAGCAATTCTCACCCTGCCCGCCCACCACCACCCCCCCAGACACAGCCCTTTCCTAGACTGGTTTTTCCAGGGAACCACAAGTACCAAATCTGTGGAAATGTACCGCAATGTGCAGCACACCAGCACCGCCCTGACGCTGCACAGCCAGAACTTAGGAGCAAGCCGGGTATGCGGGGTACGGTCAGCCAAGGTGCCCTAAAAACACTGGCACGGAGCTCCCTGGCAGGCCGAAAGGAGATGTCGGCAGGAGAAGGCAGCCGCGCAGGGGCGGCGAGACGTGGGCAGGAGGTGGTGGGACAGCCGCAGGGCTTACGCAGGCTGGCTGCTCGCTGCTTCAGCACAACCGTGGGAAAGGGGGTGGAAATTGTATTAGCAGCTTGATACTTGGATAGAGGAAAGCACATCAGAGGGTTTTAAATGAAAATTATTTTCACCAGTACGGACGTCCCTAGGGACCAAATTCAGCTGCTAATACAATTTGGCCAAGAGGAATAAACTATATTGATCTTGAGAGCTCAAATGCTTCCTGAAACAGTCCTTCTAGAGAACTATGGTATTTATTTCTTGTATCAATCAGCAAAAGTGTAACGGTGATTACAGCCCAGTCACTTTTTACACACATCAGTTAACTTCACGTACTTACCCTTTCTAAAAAAAAAAAAACAAAACACTTATCTTCTATTCTTGTGTCACACAAATATCTTTAATTACTATCTTTGGTTACTCTGCATCTCAAGTTTTAGCTTTCTGTGACTGTCAATATAAAGCTCTTTCTATAATTGCTCTCACATTCACTTAACTTTCCCCAGGACACTGCTGTTACCTAGCCTGGCCTGCGCACGTTTTTTTCCCCATCACTGTAATTCAACAGTACCTACAGGTACAGCAATACGGCCCCCTAGTGCACACAGTTAGATTGCTTCAATGTTGGGTTTTTACATAGGGTCTTTTTTATTATTATTATTTTTAGAGAGCAATAAATAAAGCCATACATAGATTTAATAGAATAAGAAATGCCAATGTTGGCACCTATAACTTGGTATTAATAATATATATTAGGGATTTATATCACTATAAACTTGTTCCAAAGTGATTTACTGGAAGTAAAAAGCTTCAAAAGTCTAAGACACTAAGAGAGGCAGAGCAGGTGATGCTGCACATTCGGGAACATGCATTATAATTATTTTCTTTGCATATTTCCACTTCATTTTATATTCACATTTTACCCACCTTTCCTCATTTCTCTGAGCCTTCTCTTTCTTATCTACACACTGTCTTTGCCTATTCTCTGGTTTCTCAGTTTCTTTGCCTATTCTTTTTCATGTTTATTTGATGGGAGTCTCGACTCCTGACGTGGAGCTTTCTTGCTGGGACACACACTAACACACTGATCTCGCTCCCTCAGATGTTATATCTGAAGATAAATTGGGAAATGAAGATGTAGAGCTGTTGAAAGAGACTGGCTTCCCCAGGCACCAGTTTAGCCTGGATCATTGGATTTACAACACCAGCGCCGCCAACGCTGATTTGACTATTAATCCCTGAAGTGCCCTAGGAATTGCAGCATAAATCCAGTGAAGGAGCACTCATATGGCCCTAAAGACCCATAGCGCTTATACTGGTACTCCATTCATGAAAATTGATCTTTTCTTAGTAGCAATGACAACTCAAGGAGGCCATGCTTTGTAAAACCAAGAGATCTGCTTGCTGTGGCAACGTACTTAACCACCAGGAGGTCTGTGATACAAACCAACTGGTGCTCACGCTTAATACTCTGCAGAGACCGGCCCTTTCTTCTTTACACACAGAGAGATCTACGATTTCATTCCCTGTTAGGGATCACTTTAGTGCCTTTGTGCTCCACAGCAGCACTCAACAAAATCATTGTTTCCTATACCCCGCCTCAGTAACTTGCTCCCTAAGTATCCTTTACCACGCAGTGCTTATCTGCTAAGCCAATATCCCCCCGTGACAGGAATATAAATATCTTCTGTATTTGGAGAACCATCATGTCTGAGCAGAGGGCAGCACAAGTTGGGGCTAGACTGGCAAGGAAAGGAATTGGCTGCTCTGGTTTCAAGGTACCTCTGTGTTGTACAGTGAGTGGGACTTTGTCCTACCCCAGGAGGAAAGGGGCAACAACATATCAGAGGGGATAAACCCCATGGCTAGCGGCACCTTCCTCATTTTTTGACCTTGATTGATAGAAACATGGGGACAGATTTTAAACAAAGACCTCGTGTTGCTGGGTGTGCAATTACAGGCATGGTATGGTAGCATTTGACACATTGTTAGTTACTGGAACAGCTGAACAGGAGCATGCAAGAGCCAGGTACCTGCAATGGCAGCAAGGGCTATGGCTGGAGAGGCCTTGAAGCACAGGCTGGGACTAGGAAAAAAAACCTCCTTCCTACCATGAGAAGGGTGATGGGAAGAACTTTGGCAAGGGGCAGAGAGGGAGGGCCTGCGCCTGCCCACGGCCTGGGGAGCTCAGGCAGTGGCTGGCTGCAGCACCGCATTTGTAAATCCTGGGTGGGAGAGATCTGCAGAAAAAATGAGGCAACAAAAGGTGGAATGCGAGGGGGCTGCAGGATGGAAAGGTAGAAATGGATGTCCCAGCATCTCTGGTGGGAGCAACCGCAGGATGAGGGAGAAGAACTGAAAGTTGACATATCCAGGCTGCCCATCACAACAAGTGTTCAGACTCTAAAGCAATGCTGTTACTATGGGAAGGATGCTAACAAATCAATACTCAAACAACAGACTTGTCTACTCCAAGGGTACATGATCATACTGAAGTGGCAGATGACTAGAGAAAATGAGGCGGCCTGTGTTACAGAAGTTATGATTGACAAGACTTTTTTAAAAAGAAATTTCCCCATGATAGTAACTGAAATATCTGGTGCTCAACTTACTCTCCAAAGTCAGAGAATTTGTTAGTATAAAAGAGAGAAATAATAGCCAGATTTCATTTTGCAAGACTGTTTCTTTGACTCTGGCTAGAAATAATGTTAATTTTGCATCCTGATCTCTGCTGAAATAAACTTGTGACTTGCCTAATAAAAGTAAAATGATTGTTCAGACACCTAACAGAAATTAAAATTATTAAATGGTCCCGATCTAGCTTAATCTAAATGGCTAATCTAACGGTCTACCTTGGCCACAGCTTCCCCCTTTGTAGAACCTCATGGTTGCGATAAGCAACACCACTTCCCTGTTTTACGTTTTTTTCTTTGGATTTTGATCTTAGAGATGGCTTCCCTCTAAACCAGAGTCCAGCACAGCTGTGATTTATAAGGGACACCGAGCTCTTTGGGACCCCAGTGCCAGCCATGTTAGGCAGTAACTCAGAAACGCTGGTGTATGCAGGGAGGCTCCTCATCCTGGGACACACGGGGATCTTGGTTACCTCTACCAGCCCAGCCTCTGGAATTTGAGGTTAAGGCTAGGATTTACTACCCTAACCAGCAGTGGGGGAGATGGTAACAAGACGGTATTTCTTTTGCTATGCTGAGTAGTAATGCACTCTTTATAGAAGCTTTTTAGTGAGCAGAATCTAACAACTGTCCCCCCCTTTTTTGGCTCCCGTTTGACGAAAAGGATCCGACACCCCTTTTTTGTCGCTTATGACTTTGTCGCGCAGACGTCGGGCAAGGCCAGAGGGAGAGGGCTGGCTCCCCCTCGCCCACGGCCTCCTGCCCTGCCGACAGCTGCCCACGCAGCTCACGAGGGGAGCCAAGGCTGGCCTGTTGGATACGTGACGCGCGTGAAGGCGAGTTTTGCGTGGGTCCCCTTAAGTCTGACCTCAGCCCGGGTTCGGAGGGCGCCCCGTTCCCCAGGGCTGGAGCGGCCACGGCAGCACCATCCTCGCAGGCCCGCGCCTGGCTTCGGCGCCCCCGCGGGGCCCTGCCAGCTTTCGGCACCCCGGGAGCGGCCCTGAGGTATTGCTGGCCCCTCATAACGACAGGAAGAGAGCCGCTTGTTGTTTATTCCCTGGAGCTCCTTCCCCACGAAGGCAGTTCGCTTAACGAGGCGCAGCGGCCACGCACGAAGGGTTAAAACCGGCGGGCCGCCCCGGCCGCCTGCGCAGGCGCACGTCGCCCCGGCCGTCGTCACCACCTGCGCCGGCGGCCGCCGCGATGGAGGGTGAGGGCCGGTGGGCCAGCGGGGCCGGTGCCGCGGCGGCCCCGCCTGACGCCCTGCCCCGCTCTGCCTTGCAGGGTCGCTGTACCGCCGCCTGCCGCCGGAGGAGACGGGGGAGCCGCGCCTCCAGGTACCGGCGGCCGCCCGAGGAGCCCCGGAGCGGCAGGACGGCCGGCGGCGGGCGGGGGGGGGCGAGGCGGCCGGAGGAGCGGGGCCCGCCCCCCCGGCGGTCTCGCCCCCCCGCAGCGCCTCCGGTTTCCCCCGTGCGCGGCCGGTGGCCTTGGCCGTTCCGAACGAAACGCGAAAACGGTCATTTCCTCACGCGCGGTGAGAAGAGCCCAGGCCGTTGCACGCCCGGGGCTCCAGCGTGTGAACGCCTTCCAGTACTTGGGCGTAGATCTCCCGTTCCTCGGGTGGTTCTGTCGGCTTGATAAAACCACCAGTCAGCAGCAAGTTCGTTATTTAATTAAAATCTAGCATTTTACAGTATCTTTTAAAATATCTTTAGCCTCAGGGATCAGAAGAGGCCAAAGCGTTTGTAAATGCCTTCCTGAAGCACAGTATGCCAAAAATGAAAGACGAAGCTATCCAGGATATATTAACTCGGAAAGCTGTAGTTCTTGAGCATTATTCCAAAAAGAAGACAAAGCAGAAGAAGAAGAAAACAAAAGGTTTCACTGCCAAGCAAAGGCGAGAAATGCGCCTTTTTGAAATTGAACCCGAACAGCAAAGGTAAGGTCTTAAATATTTTCCCTCTGTAGTAAAAGCGGGAAGTACATCAGAAGTATGTAAAAGCAGCAGCACATACACGTGGACACTAACCCTTCCGTATGTGAAGTCTGTCTGAGACTCTGTTTGTGGCATTTTGCCATGAGAAAAGAGTTCGCTTGTCTGTATAGTTGGAAAATTCATTTCTGTTTGGTACTGCTTCTCATCCCTTTTGTATACCTAAATGTAACAATAAATCAAACTGAAATACAACCACCTCTGACTTCAGTTTTTAAAGTTAGACTGCCTGTGACCAGAGGGTCAAAATTCTGCATCAGGTTCCTCAAACTAATGCATGCTGAACAAAGCCCCTGCTGTTGCTGACATGAAGTGGGGAGATAAAAGAGTAGAAATCTCTTCAGTCTTAGATGTGGCCCAATCCTCTAAAACACATCACCGTTTGGTGTCAATAGAGAGGACCATACTTTGTGCTTTTTTTTTTTTTTTTTTTAATAAAGTAAACCTGTTGTATGGAGTGGGCTACCTCACAGGTTAAGTACAAGAGCAGATTACAAAACTTACAAGTGTTAGTCTTAACTCTGTTGTAAATATGGATTACCTCAGTAATCAACCAATAGATTTTTTGATAATTAAGTTCTTGTATAATACTTTTTGTCTTTTTCCTGCAGATATGCCATCTTTCTACCACTACATGAACTCTGGAAACAGTATATCAGAGACCTATGTCATGGTCTTAAACCAGATGTGTAAGTTGAGATATTTTAAAATTACTGTGGTTTTTGATTTAGTAGGTATTTCCAGGTTTACTGAGTTACTGCTTGAAACATCATAGTTACTTGATAAAGATACATACTATTTCTGTAAGCTTTGACCATGATTTCAATAGTCATGGTCACATTTTGTAAACCTAACTTTCCATATAATTTTCTTTCCCTCTTCTCTGATCCCACCCTCTTCTTCAAGGCAACCACATGTGATTCAGGGCAAACTGCTAAAAGCTGATCTCCATGGAGCTATTGTTACAGGTATTCTGTTTGTTTTCTTTTTCAAAATTATCTGAAGTTAAGTAGACACTCCTATATTTCAGGTACTTATTTTTAAATTCCTTTTAGCATCATTAACTCTAGAATCACACAGTTGAGATCATATGTTGATGGATTCTTTCTCTACTTGCCAATGCCAATGACCTTTCAACTACTCTTGAAAGTCATGTTGTTAGTTGCAAAGATTAACTGCAAGTTTCACCAGTGATTACTGTAATTGCATTACTTCAGAATATTGCAAACCAGTTTTTAAAATCATGAGGCAACTGTAGAAGAGCAAATAAACTGCCTGCGTCTGAAATTTTCTAATACATACTTCTGTTCTTTCAGTCACAAAATCAAAGTGCCCCTCTTACGTTGGGATAACAGGAATCATTCTACAGGAATTTAAACATGTCTTCAAAATTATCACTAAAGAGGACAAATTAAAAGGTATATAAGACAATTTTTTGAGTGCTTTTCACAACTTGAATAATCGGAAATTTCTTAAACACACTATTCATCTTACACCTCTCGAGTACCTTGTTTTATATCAGTGCTTTCAGTTCTTTGCATAGAGTGGCAGAAGTCAGTGTCTTTACTGACCATGTATCAGCCCAGTATCTTACCAAAAAAGTATTTCATTAGATATGAGCAATTAAAAAAAAAAAAAATCATTTCCAATGACCCCAATGTGATTATGCACAAGGCTTATTCATCTGATTCACATTGGATGTTCTCTGCAACACTTAGTGCATGCTCCTGAAAGAGGACTAACTTTAATAATTCCAGTTTAAAATTTAGAGGATTTGGTTATTTTTCTTCTCATGCTAAAGCATAAAAACCTTGATATGTGGCAAACCTCAAGTCTACATGTGACTAATATCCCCTGGTACGTCAGTATATTTTCATAACGGGGATTTGTTTACATTAGTCCACTTTTGTTAATTTATTTCCTTTTGCATTTTCAGTTGTTCCCAAACTTAACAACGTATTTAGCTTGGAGATTGATGGATTCATTTCCTACATCTATGGAAGCAAGTTCCAGCTTAGAGCAAGTGAGCGATCTGCAAAAAAATTCAAGTTGAAAGGAACTATTGACCTATGATTTCATAGAAAATCAGAAATATTAATAGAAATGTCTGCTGTTTTCCTTCAGTTTAAATACCAGGTTTTCTGGCAGATTGGAAATAGAATAGCTATGTGAAATATTTTTAAAGCATTTCTTCTTACTGAAGAATGACTAGTACCTGTTGTCTTTAAAGCAATCTCTCAGACTGTTGGAGTTTGTTGTATCTGTTTTGTTATTTGTATATAACATTCTAGCTTTTATTAAACTTACATGATTGGTATTGATTACCTGACTCCTGTTTCAATTTATAATCATAAATTTGCACAATGAAAATTATGTCTTGTAACTGTGATAAATGTTATTTTTGCCTTCTGTATAAATTGGGCTTTATCTGCCTATTACATGCTTACAATGAGACTGTAGGTAATGACAACTGCTCTTTTATAATCGTTCCTGGGCCAACATCAACATCTTTGCTTGGTGCATATGCAAGTAAGTTGTTTCAGCTGATTGGTTTTACCTTGAGTATTTCCTTCCCTGTGGTTAATATTGTTACAGATAACATGTATATGAGTGAGAACATAGACATACTAAACATATAATGCAGGCCTGCAAGCTGTTTGCTTACCAGGGGCTTACTAGTAACATACTACTTTAATCTTAAAATCAGGTATGTCTGTATTAGTAAATATATACTGTCATGCCAGAGTGCAGGGAACACATCACGTAACAGGGAAACACTTGAAGCTAGAAATTCGAAGATGGAAGTGACCCCCAATCTTCAATTACCCACAAAATTGCTTTATGAATATTTAACCTCTATTTATAGAGCTTTACTGTAGCCTGTTTTCATATATATTTAGACATGGTGTCTATGTTACACATTTAAAAAAATACCCTTATTAAAAGGTACACATTACATACAATTTTAAAAAGGGCTAGCATGGATGGCACTTAATTTATATCACTTGTTTGTGAGCACTGTATCACTGGAACACAAGCAGTCAGGTAGTTTCATAGCGTAAGTCTTCTAAACTCACCAATCACCCTTAATAAAGCACCACTTGTGAAGAAGCTTCTAGCGTTTAAACCTTTTCTAAATATTTGCTTTTTGCAGCAGTCTGCAACAGTGGTTGTAATGGAGACCCCATACTCACACCAGTGGAGACTTGTTCAGCATTGAATACGTGTGCTTCACATATCCTCAGCCCCTTTTAATCTCCTTTTTTCTCCCCCCTCTCCCCCTATACTTCCAGATCCTTTTTTGATTGCCCAGATTATAATCTCTCATTAACTAGGCTGGTTTGACTTGTTTGGGAGGTGGAAGTGACCCACATATTTAGGTCACTTTACATTTTTCTGTTGTAAAAGAACAGTGTTTATGTTATAGAGGTAGCTTTCCGAAGCTTTCAATTTAAATCACCAAGTCAATGTCAGGATCAAATGAAAGACCTGTATCTAGGAGGAGGGAGTTTTTCCCTGCCACCATTCAAGCATTTGTAGCCAACCAGGGTCATTTCTTTAAAGAGAACATAGCTGTTTCTCACATACACTATGCACCAAAGCCTCATACTGCGTTCAGGAGGACAGCTCCAGCTAGAGCTCTTAACTGCACTGCCGGGCACACAAGCCATTTATCTGCCTTGAGAAAGCCAAAGATCATCACCACCTTCAACCCTCCCCAGTCCTATGAAAACACTAACTGTGCCAGTCAGCCCTCAAGTCAGTTGGCCTCCAAAGTTCCTACTTCCTTTCTGGACCTGTTGCTGAGATAGGTTACAGGAGAGCTGCATCTCCCTGGCATATCCCTCAGACACAAACCAGATTCAGCATCACTGAACCAGACTGATCAGTTGAAAGCACAGCATGGGCAATACTGGTTTTCAAGAACAGACTGCTTCTCTTCCCCCTTTGAAGTCAGGAAATAAAGGAGTTGGTATGGAAATAAATCTTTGTTGCAATTATATGAAGTACTGCCCCTGAGATGGGGAAAACAGACAGTGTTTTTGCTAGAGATTTATATTTTATAGAGGGACATAGAGTAATTTCACACCAATAGGAAACTAGGAGAAAGAAACACTGGAAAAGCTTTTGAAAATACAGATAAACACTTGAAAGTGCCAAAGAGTAGAAGCTTTTTTCAATGAATTTACATCTGTGAAGTAAGAACAAGATGAGTTAAAGTTGGTAGACCCAAGTTGTTATTCTACCTAGTACCCATTACTCCTCTCAATGTTCTCTGAAATTAAATGCCTTGTTTTCCTGCGAGAGGTCAGAAGGAAAAACAAACAAAGTGGTAGAAAGCATAAATCATAGCAGAAACTTTCCTTTCAGGACAACGACCTGATTTTAATTTTGCTCATAGCCTTCAGTGTAACATCTAATTAAGACATCTGTTAAATGCCTATAATGTTAAATTAAAAGGGGGAAGCTAATAGAACTTTATTGGCACAGTCCAGTTAATTAACATTAAGGGCCTTTAATGGATGTCTTAAATAGACATCATTAATGGGAATGCCACACAAATTGGAATTAGGCACAATCATGTTTCATTGTGCTGTGAAGGACATACCATATTCTACCATATGGACACATAGATGAATACAATACAGCTTCCCATAGCTACTGGCATTTCCATTTTTTAAACTATTTCAGCAACCAAAAGACAAACGCTACCTAGCAGTCTCTTTCGATAAATAATAGGAAGGCATTCATTATTTACAGTGAAGAGTGCTGAAAAGATGTTCAAAGGTCTCCTCAAGGTAATCACAAGCTAGTAGCACATAAAGACAGATGACAAATGAAGAATAACGAGAGCTGAACAGCCAACGCATTGAAGGCACCTTTACTGCAGTTGGTAAATCACCTGAAGAGGCCTTTTTGTAATGACTCAGTGAGGTGTTCCAAACAGCCCCCATAAATCACTCCCGCAGACCATTGGTATCACTGTCTACCCATCAGTTCCTTGAACCAAACCCCCGTCCCATCTGCTTTCTCCAGAACGCAGCTCTGTGCTCATCTTTCACTAGAACACATTAAACTCCCCATTGCTGGTGAAGGAACTTCCTTAGAAACTGAGTAAAGTGAAAATGACTGCACCAGTCCTCCCCTGCTGATTCATGACCATTCCCCATCTCTTCATTAGCTGAGACAGTAAATACTTAATGGATTTAATATTAGGAAATTGGAGAACTAATCACAGCTGTCTCTAATATGCCTCTTCCTTTCTACGTTCAACTCTGAATTGCGTGCAGCAGAGACACGTTATTAGTTATGATTTTTATACCTAAACTCTCTCTCACTAAAGAAAAGGCTAACCAGGGAATAATGAACAATATACCGTCTCACTACATTAAACACACTTCTGCTTTCCTATTACTATGTATATATATTTATAACCAATCTGAACTGAAACAACTATAAACAATCCAGTTACTGAATTTTGAACATTTAAGCAAGAACAGGAAAACAAACAAAAACAACCCGTAATTTCCATTTGAAACCTCAAAATAATTCATTGCAGGAAATGCTTGAAATTAAAGCCAAGTCGCATCCAAGAAAACACACAGTTTTCTATTTGAAGGGGTTTTTTTATACTTCCTCTAAAAGATGGATTACACAGCGATACAATGGAAACCCCCAAAAATGTCCTGGGACTCTCCTTGTGAAACTCAAATCACTGAAATCACAGCAGCATGTAGCTGATGTTAACTCTATATATTCAAGCCACCCAATGTTTTAGAGAAGCATAAGAGAGCATAAAATTCCGATCTGGACCAGAGCCTTTTTTAATTAATTCTCAAGTCTTGGACAAGTTCGCCCCTCTGGCAGACTCTCTTTGTCCATTTTAGTATTTCAGATCTGGGAGGACTTGTATCAATGCAAGAGGTTAGAAATAATTTCTAAGCCTCTTACAACCTTTGACCAAGCAACTCCTGTTAAACAAACCTTAAAATAATTTGGAACAGTAACACATAGTCCTTAATAACCAGCTGCATTTTCCAAAGGAGAAGTCCCGGCAAGGGCGACTAGTATTTTCTACTAGAACAATGACCCTATTGAACTGGAAAAGGGCTGGCTATGGCTATGCCAGGCTGGTATGATCTGGAAAAGGAAGCTTCTTGTTCCGAGGTGTGTACATAAAAGATAAGCAAACCTGGCTTAGCTATTTTCACCATAATATGCAAATCATAGGTTTAGAAACCTTGACTGGAAACATTGGTGGTATTCTCTAACAGAAAGAGACCAAAAAATGGCATGGGGTGAGAAAGAGTATAAAAGAAAAAACAGAATGAGTCAGAGCTCAGACAGAATAACAAAGGGAAGGACAATCAGTTTGGTAGGGGAAACAAATCCTGCAGAGAAAAGCTGCAGGTATCCATTGGTGCGACACTGGTAATTCTGTGCATCGTCTGCAGGCTTCCACTTTTCTAGGGAAAAAGATACTCAGTTTTGCTACAGACTGCACGTGTCACACCCTAACCAACCAGGGCTACTCATCCTTCTCCACACTGGCACTTTTTCTTTACTTCTGGTATTTTTAAAGCTTTTACAAAAAGATTTAGAAATAACCTTTAACATTCTATAAACAAATATGAAGCAGTCCTTAAGAAGTGAATAAAAGCCACAGTGTACCATCTAAAAATTATCAAAATTTTTCAGTTTCCAAGGAAAAATGGTGTCCTTGGGCATTCAACAGCATGACTGGGAGATGCTGAGCTTGCAACAGAGCTCTTGCAGCAGCCCAGGCCCACACTCTGCCGACTGTTTCTGTTGGTGCACATGTGCCAAAGAACCAGAACACACCGCAGAGCTACTAGCGGGTTTGCCATCAATTAACTTACATCTTTGCTTGTAACTCCTTCCTTATATAGCATCCTTTGCCTCCTATAACCAGAACAGTTCACTTATTTTTTATACACCTCCTTCTCCTCCTTTTAAAATTCACTTAAGACACAGCTGTGATGTCAGGCAGGACCCACTGTACTGCATTAGACCCGAGACACCATCTTGCTCCTCTGCATCAGCAGCATGTTTTCAGGGACAGGAGCAGCACCTTCTCAAAACCAGGGCAGCACTGCTTTTACCTAAACAGGGCAATTCCTCAGCCCCTCACCAGAGCAGTTACACATGCTCATTCCCCAGTTACAAGTCCCCAAAACATATGCAGACAGGTTTTTTAACTAACAAAAAGTTCTGGTCACCTTATCATTCCTGCTGCAGTCGCCAACACCTTCATACTAAAGACCACCGAACAGCTAATTCCCAGCTCCTGCTGTTCGTCACTCCTCCCTCAGCACACACTACAACTTCCTTAATTAATCTCCCTTTGCCTCCGCAGCATCCTTACCACAGGTGATGCAAGTACAAGGCTTCAGCAATCCATGAGCTCTCCTTTCTGGTTCCAACAGCCCCATCTTCTTCAGCCTATACACCACGTGAGATCTGAGCAGGACAGAAGGTCCCCCACACCTAGTAACAGCTACATCAGGCTAGTCTCCTGTACCATCACAGCTGAGGCAAATGCCCAACTGGCCTCTTTAGCAACACCAAAATTCCAAACAAGCTCTCTTGACATGGAAAACACCTGAGTACTTTGAAAGGCTAACCCTTGTCAGCTGTGCCTCTTACCCCAGCTGTACTGCCTTCTTGCACCCAAGGTGAGCTCGTTAGCATGCAGGACCTTGGTGAGTAAAGCACATTAGTTGACCTATATAACAAATGCTCACCTTCATTCATCTTGTTAGACAAATAAAAACTGGATTTACAAAGCTTGTCATGCTACAACATTCACCAGAGCATGGTCCTACATACCAGGTCAAATTATACATCAACAATGGCCGATTCCATGGAATTTCACGGAGGTTTGACACACCTTTGTCTCACACTCCCCTTCCTTAATTCTGTCACTCCTATGGTAACTAACTCCAATTCTGAGTCACCTTCCCCACAGCATGTGATGAAAATATATTCTTTTGGTAAGGCAGCAATCTCCCTCAGTGTACTGGTTTAATTAAATTAACCAGCGAATGTGAAAAATAGATGATCAAGCATCCGCTACTGCTGAGAGGAGCAGTTACATCTGGCAAATGCAAACCTCCTGGGCTGCAGAACAAACAGTACCTGGTGCTCTACCTACAGACAGGTTTTGACACATAGCTCTGCACACTCTGCCCGTTGGATAGGGATTATGGAGAACTACAGAGAACCTAGCAACATTTAATACTGAATTAAGAGCTCTCCCTGTTAAGACAGCTTTCTGCTGCTTTCTATTATTGTATTAGTCAGATAAGGTACAGTACCTTATAACTATTAAGAAGAGAAAAAAATTGAGTATAGGATTGACTAAAATAACATAACTGATAGCTTTGAACCAGAATGCTGAAGGAAAAGGCACAACCTAAACTTTACGGTCTATCCTGCCCTGCTCCCCAGCCTATTTTGAGGCTATTACTTTTTTTCATTCTTCTAAGAAGTATTCCCATAGCACCTAACTATTGCCAAACAACACTGATTTAAAACATGTTATTTTCATATACTTTCAGGCACTGACCAATCTTCTAATAACCATCACCTTCTATAGGCAGCTGAACAGCATGTTAAAGATTTGCACTACAGGCCTGTTAACAGAAATCTCTTCCTGGTGTATTACTTCCTAAATTCAGCCTTATTTCTTTCAGCTCTCAGAATGAGCTCCTAGCCTCATGACATATGTGCATACTTTTGACTGAGACACTAATATTAAAGTATACAAAAAAAATAATAATATAGTTAGAACATTAATTATAATATTCATATAATAGTTTCTGGGAAGTATGATATTACCAGAAATGCCAAGGCTTGACCTCACAAATTTTAAATCAATAACCAAAATTGAATATAAATGCTAAAGTCCTCATATGCTTGTTAAAGGCAAAAGTTAAGACTTCAAAAACAAAACCTCAAGCAGGACTGCACTCACTTGTCTGTGAGTCAGGGCTTCTCAGGTGAGCCACATGGCTCCCGGGCCCCAGGCTTGTAACAGAATGTTTAGGGAAACATGCTTGTTGTGTATGTGAGTCCAGCTGCCAATGCAGACCGCTGACTACAAGCTCCTTGGCCATCCTCTAGCGTACACACAGTATCAGCCCCAAAATGGACTCCACTTAATGGCACTGTTATTCTGGGAGAGAGGAAAAATAGGATTATGCACTTCTTGTAAATGTTAAAATAATCCCATAAATCTGAATAAAATGGATGTTTTTTGGTGAAATTGTCTGCAACACTCTGCCATGCATATTCTTCCTCTAAAGGATTATTTCAAAATTATGGACTCAGAAATGTTCAGCCGGATAGTTCTTGGGTGGCTGGGGTGCTCACTGAAGAAGTTAAATGATGTAATAGCTATTGAACACCCCATTATATGGCTGCCTAATTAATGTAAATGATAGTTATGTCTCACTCACACAGGATTATTTTACACAGAGGAAAATCTACTCACTGCCACAGTAGCCATTTCAATAGTTTTTATAGGAGCAGTTGCATTATGGCTTCATTGAGTAAAAGGTAAGTAGCCATCCTAAATAACGAAGATTGAAGGTTTAATAGTCCCAATAAAGAATCCTGCAGGTTTTTTATTTCAAAAATTAGAGTTTGATTGCAAGCGTATGATAATGAGAGGGAAGAGAGCACTGGCACGTGCAATCCTTCTGCAGCCCAGGCTCCTCGGGAACTTCCATTTCTTCTGCACAGAAATACAGAAGAACAAGGACAGGAAAAAAGAAAATAAGCTCTGCTTTTCACGACAGCGTGTCCAAGCTCCAAGCCTCTCCCTGTGGCAACATTTCAATGGAGAAGGATATGCTGGATTGTGCCTGTTATACTTAGAAGGCTGACAGTACTGGAACAGCTGCATACGGCTGCTCATGTACACAAAATACCCTCAAATAATGTGAAGAGCCCAGCTTAGACCCATTTGAGTGATTATATGCAGACATAAGCCAGCCTTGCAAACTTGTCTCAGAATTGTAGCCTATTACCGCAACTCTTTTTTGCGATGCAATAGTCAAGGGACTCGGCATTTCTGTTACGAGACCCTATTTCCAAGGTTATATATCAGAGATTATAACAGCTATAAAAATTCAAATGAGATTTAAAACTTGGCATGAGCATTCTCGCTTGGGATCTAGTATTTTTTAAGCTAATCTTTGCAGGAAAAGCTAAAAGTTTACTTGTTCCACTTGTTATTCTAGGTCTCTATTGCTACATAATTCTCAATCTAGATTCTTACATGCTCCCCATTGCAGTACCCAAGTAATTTCTTTTCACAGCTGCCTTTTCAGAATGGCAGTTCAGAGCTAGGACAATTGATTTGACATTTGTTTCTCCAAACAGCAAACTTCCAAGAAGGGTTTTAAAAGAACTTCTGTTCCAAGGCAGCCACTTTTTTCAGCAATAAAGCACCACATGTGTTTTAACAAGTAAAAAGTGGCAACAACATTAACCTGAATTATGGTAACAATGACTACAAAACAAGCTCGCTGGGGATTTGCAAACACAATCTCCAGATGTCTGCAAAAGATCTGATTTATCAAACACTCCAGGCAGGATTTCTTGTGGGTTTGTACTTCCTAATAAAAGAGGTCTGTAATATTTATTTACTGTTAGTGTCAGTGAAAGGTGCTACCCTTGTGACATCTTTCAGAAAGGTAAGTAGATCCCTTTAGAATAATCCACAGGATAAGGAGAGCGCCACAGACCCTAGAAATTAAAGCTTGGAAACACCAATTAAATGAATAGGATGAAGCTGAAGGTTAAATATAGGGAGGGGAAAAAAAAGGATCATAGGAATTCGAGGCAGCCTGAAGAGGAAACCTCAGGTAGTGCCAAAGGGAAGGTGCACTCTGGCTGCAGGGACAGGTTAGAAACACTAAATGCAAGCCATGGAAGATGCAACCATATTACATCAGCAAAGCCTGTGGCCACTTAAACTGCCTCCCTCTGTGTGGGTCCTTAGAAGCACCACATTGAAGAGTAAAGGCTAGCTCTACCTCTGGTTGCGATTCACAGCCTTGCTGCTGAGGCCATGATGAGAAGCCCTGGCTAGTACTTACTTTAGGGATGATTTTTGTGGTATGATTCCTTGCCATACAGGAGCTGGACTGACATGAACACCCTCTTTTGAAGCAGGTCTCCACACAACCCTGCCCACAGAAAAGTGCTGCATGCAACTCATCACTCGTGTTAGTGGAAGAGTGGCACAAGTATGGGCAGAAGCAGTGGGGCCATTAAATTTATGTTCCCTCGCCTTCATTCTCACAGTTCTGCCATGCAGTACTTCGGACTTAAAACTAATGCTTCATACAAAGAATATAGGGTCCCTTATATCCTAGACTCAACATCCAGGGGGGGGGAAAAAAAAAAAAGACATACTTACATATGTACATGGAAGTAAAATAAGCAAAACACATGATCCATATTTTTAATTTTGCATTTACAGTGCAATACCTCCTATTTGCAATGACTTGTGAACAACAGCTTTAGGTCAGCACCGCATCAAGATAATTACCTTTGTTTCTGGTTTGTTGGTTTTTTGGTTTGTTTAAAGCAACAAAGTTGGGGCAATGCTTTAGGATTACTTAGAAAACCCAAGGCTTACCCAGAGAATAATAACATCTTCTGGTTTTGAACAATGACTTCTGTTTAAAACAAGATGAGTTACTAAGGTGAACAGATTGAGTAATCAAGCTAAATTAAGCATGCGCAATATACACTGTAACAACATTCATTGTTTGGTGAAGTAATAAAACAGCTTTATTTTCTTTTGACTTCTGGCAGTCTACCTCAAAGAACCTTTCATTCCTACTTCCACCCAGCTAGCGTTTCTGTGAAGATGTATCTTGATTTTTACCTACTTTGCCAAATATATTGTTGGGGAGGGGAAAACCAAAGAAAAACATCCTACAGCTATATGCAGGAGACAACACTAGCACCTACACAGGCATCAAGCTTTGCTGGTACAGTCCACACTCTGATCAAACATTGTTTTTGTGTAGGACAGCAGTGTCATGCTTTGGAAGACAAGCCACTTTTGGGGCTACACACTTAGGACAACATTTCAAAAGACAGTTTTCTTCCCACGCAGCAGAATGGTTTGTAGCTTCAGGAAAACTACATTAATATCTTATGGCTTGGCTCTGAGGCACAGGTATTTTAATTTATTATTGTCGCTGTTGTTTTTGTTGTTGCTTTTCTTGCAACTAACATAAAAATGCTATAGAAATCTCACCTCATTCTATGCCCAGAGCAACACATTTTGCTTTGGTACCAGAAGATGGAGCCACATGCTCACAGTTTTAAAGAGATTTCCCCCCCCCCCCCACCCCGTTCTGACAGAAAAAAAATACCCACGAAGCAGACAGTGCCTAGAAACTGCTCCCTTACCTTACATGAACTTGCCTTTTTACTGCGTCTATGTGTACTGCTAATCTGGTGCATGGCTTACCCTATGTCAGCTGCCTTTCTCAGATGTTTCCATAACAACCGAATTTTCCTTACTGCAAATATATGTTCTGAATTGCCTACCGTGCCAAAATGAAATTAGGAAACAGAACCAAAGTAAGCCAGGCATTTCCAACTACTAAAATATCACACTTTTAATTTCCTTCATGAAAGGATATACTCTTAAAGGAAGTCATACATGTCCCAGAATCATTAACATAAGACTCTCAACTCCTCATCTTGTTAAATGGCCAAATAAATGCAGATATAATACCATGTTTACTCTGTGTCCTAAAGCTTAAAAATATGTGCTCAGATGAGAGAATAGGCTAGGTTTGTACTCTGCAAACCCTTCAGCACTGCTGCAGTCACTCAGAGTAAGCCACGCATTTGATGACCGAGGCATGCCTTTGCCCACCCCAGCAGTTCACTGATGCCCAGTGTGACTGGTTGCCACACGGTAGGGCACAGTTGGTTTTACTCTCTCTGTTGAAGGCTAATAACCCCCCTGTTCTGCTTCAAAACCTTCTTGCCAAAAAAAAACCCCCAACCCAACAGGGGGAGATGCTTTACCATGGCTGCTCCCTCAGGCCCTACTCCGGGGCAGCTCCCACCCACTGCTCTGCAGATGCGTCCAGGCTGTAGCAGCGCCAGTGGCAGCTGCTCCAAAGGCAGGGCAGGCAAGGAGGACTGCTGACCCCCCAGCAGCTCCACGGTGAGTGGTGGGACAGGGCTGTCAAGTCTGACAGCAAGTCTGCTAAACCCTGCCCCTTAGCCAACAGTGTGTGCTTGTCCTACTGCATACAGCCATCTCCATGATACATTAAGATGAAAAGAGCTTTTGTAAAATGACATACATCTGAGGGGAAGAGAAACTCTTCACTAAAGGTATTAAAGCCTATTAGTGCCTGCCTTTGTTGGCTACTTGCTCTGTGTCAGCTGTATGAGCAGCCAGTCCTAGAGAGTCAGATCAAAGCAAGATAATGGCATTCCTAATAAAGCCAGCAGAGATCTTTCAGGTAAAAGTGTTTATTGTTCAAGAACAGTCAGGTCCTTTCATGTCCTTTCCTGACCTGGCAATGTCTGAAGTTACTACAGAACTGTTTCAAATACACAGACTTAATTATTCTTTTTGCCACTCTTTCAGACTGACCTCAGGCAGCAGAAGCAGGCAACTAGTTTTACTCTCATTCATTTCCTTAGTACAATGCCATAACCTCTTTATAACAAATCCTCCACCACAACACTTAACATGTCTCTAACGGGACGTTAAAAATGAAGTCAGCAAAACATTCCAGCAAAGTGGTTCACCAAACAAAAAAAAAAATTACTTTTTACAAAATCTAAATATGGGACAAAGCATGCTGCCTCTATAACCCTGAATGCTGCAACCTCCTATCAGCAGTAGACATTCATATGTGGCTTCAGCTCCCACCAGTCCTTGGGGAACTACCATTTGATGGGGAAAAACAGAATGGTGTGTGTAACACTGAGTGGAGCCCACAGCAGGTGAGATTGACACAAGTGTCATCCTCTATCCAGAGCCTGTAGGTACCACAAGGTGGCTTTGGCATGTGAAACAACTAGAGCAATAGTTACTACTAATTTTCAGCTTTTATTTAAAACATTGTACTTGCAAGCTTATCTCCACCAATTAATTAAAGGCACCCTGAGCGACAAATCTGAAGAAAACATCATACCAACCCTCTTTCCCCTCCCATTTCCTTCAGTGCTGTGGCCAAAAGCCCAATTACAGCTTTGGCTGCCAGGATTTCTGAGCAGGGTCTCTAGTACTCCCTGTATGCTTTTTGGACAATCACTTAAAAACTTGGATTTGCTTCCTTTGCCTGTAATATGTGAACAATACTCAAAGTCCTCAGGGGAGCACCACATTTGGGAATCACTTTCGGGCTACAAAAGCACTCTGTAAAGGTGTAAGAGAGCTGTAGGTTCGAATGCTGAGGCATGCCTCAACAGGAACAAAATGGACTTTCATACTCCTCCCATCCACAGTCGGGGTCCCTTGTAGAGGAGCCACAGCTGTAGCAGAGGTCCCACTCAAACTGCAGGAGGTGGAGGCATCTCAGCCGTGCACCCAGTGCAGGCAGAGGTCAGCTGTGCGGCAAAACCACCAAAAGTGGCTGTACCATGCATCTACCAGGGTTAATCTGCATTAGACTACAAAACCCACAAAGGAAACCCGGGCAGCACTTGTATAGTATGCTGGATGTATCCCAAATACATCACCTGCACTGTTTGTGCTCTCTGTGCTCAGAGAGGAATGGAAATCCCAGAAAGAAATACAGGATTCCTATTGAAGATCTGCACTGAAATGCTGGCAAGCTGAGGAAATCTCCAGGAGGAAGCAGAAAAGGCCACACTGTTGATTGACTGTTGTGTCTGCAAGATGGACGAGAATTTGAACTCCTTTGTAAGGAAACCAAACATATCACTTAATAAAAACAAGGCATCCTACAATGAACCTCTCTTTCCCATATTTATTCCTCTCTAAACACAGCAGTGCACAGATTATAGGAAATGGTTTTACATTTAACTTCAACCCCAAGTGGTAGAGAAACGGATTGTATCTCACAATGTAAATTTGCATCTACCATCATTTAATGGATGTTTTATACACGCTATGTACTACTGTGTTTTTATGGAAAGGCAAAAAAATTACTTGGGAATTTGTTTTTAATTAAGCAATAAGGCTCAATGGGGTACTGCTATCATGCAATAAAACCACTCCTGGGGTGTTGTGAGGCATTTGGTCCAGATGAGTGCTTCAAATCACCCCCAGATTGTGATTAGATGATTACTCCCTGGAGTTAATATTAGATGGTTCTCTCTAGAGTTGTCTTATTGCTATTATAAAAAGTCTTCAACATGGGGAAACTATGTAGCTTTTGTGCTTGAAGAACATGAAGTTCGCAGTTTCGACTGTTGAGTGGCTGTCTGAGCTGTGTGGGTCCCATAGATCAATTCACCTATTTAGCATGCGTGAAAGATCATCTCAGTGCATTTCTTTGACCCAAACAGTTTTACAATTAAGTGGCTTTCTTTTTTCTAGGAGATGGAAGGTTATAAAGAGCAAACAACTCCAGAATAAAGCAATCCCAAGACAAGGCACTGAGGAATTTGATTCTGAGATACGTATTACTAGCTTTATCTTTTTGTAGGGAATAATGAATCCTAATCGCTATTATGCTAATTGTATTAATGAAGGCTAATGCATGCAGTAGTGGTAAGAGATTCTCCCAAGATGTGTGGATAAGGAGGTACACTGCCTGAGGCATTTGTGGGGGCTCCCAAGCTAATGAATTCAAACAGCCCAAAGGGTACAGAGCCAAACTGCAGTACCCTCCCCAGCCTCCCCACAACTGCTCTTCAGGGTTGAGGTTAGAGAAGAAATATTTCATTCTAAGAAAAGACAAAAAAAGAAAAAAAAAAAACCAACCAGAAAACAAAAACCAAAGCTTCCTGCATATTTCAGCATACCAGTAAGAAAGAAATCTCAGGAAAACATTAACTCTTGCAGGTCCCTTCCACTCCCAAAAAGGCAGGATGGTAGCACACGCACATGGACAATTTTCACACAGCTTGAACTGAAGTACAGAGCAGAATCCTCAACTCCTCCTTCAAATGTCCCTCAACAGCCCACCACACACCTCCTATTACAAAAAATCCCTCTGGTTTCGCAAGCAGGCAACAATTTTTACACTTCACAAATTAAGGTGTGATCTTTCACACATCCTCTGTGCCCTAGCCTATGTCGTATCTCATACCCTGCACAGCCCAGGCAGCAATACACTCTCTAAAAGCCAATAAACCTCTTCCACCTGGCAAGAAATCCCTATGGTTCCTCCTTCAGCTCAGCACCTCTCCATTTAAAGATCCAGCATGCCAATGGATGGGGATCCCAGCCAAGCTGAGATTTGCTCTCTTTGATTTCCAGAGTATCAGCAGAACACCTTGGAAGAAAAAAAAAAAACCACACACCACCTTTCTGTTTTCCCTTATATTTGAAGGGCACAAAAGCAAACAAAGATTTCCCCCTTTTTTTTCCTTCCCCTTTCACAGAGCTCTCTGCTCTATGCACTCGATGCATAAAACTTCCTCAGGCATTCGCAGCAGATGCCTTCCTGCACAAAAGGCATTGATGTGGGGCAAGGCACGGGTCCCTTACAAAGAGATGATTTTTCATTTCTGAGTGACACACACACTCAGCCTGGGTAGCAGTTCCAAAGGAAAGAGACCAAAGCATGTTCTTCACATAAATAGAAGCTATATCCATGGGCAAAGCAGGGTTTATGAATTAAAGTCTTTTATGTGTCTTTGACTAATCAGTCAATCATAGGTGAACACATTTACATCTTTTTAAATTAACTGATGATTATCACACTCTTGTTCCCTGTGCTTTTTCCCCACTTTAATATTTGAAATGCCTAATCTACCTAAGTTTAGTGTTTGAAATACCTAATTGTTCACCATGATTTATCTTGTGCAATAAAAGCACACTCTGAATATGAGATCACTGTTTAAACAGAATAGCAATAGTAGGAAAAGAGTTCAGATTAAGAACATGCACAGAATGGTGGTGTTCTGGAAGGATGGCTGAGCCCAAAAGATGTAGTACTCTCTCACAGCATGCTGCAAAATGCTTTCAGCAGCTTTTTTAGACACACCTTTTTTTTTCCACATTAATTTCATATGTTTTTCCTTTACTATTACAGCCCTCTCTGCACTGAATACCCGCACCTTCTCACAGTTCTGGCATCTCGTACTCTCTTACCTCACCTCCTTCTCACCTTCCCCTTCCGTATTTTGACTAGAACCTGCTCCCATTACTGGGGAACGCTACTCAGACATAGTGGTCTGGCAGCATGCCAAACCTACTGCTTGTTTGTCAGTGCATACTCACTTGTCCTGCTCCTCTGAAGAGAACAAACTTCTGAGCTTTCCCCGTTGTATGTCCCCATACTGGGCAGTTCTTGGGTGCAACCTGGAGACTCATGGCAACCGACCCACTTGATCAATCCACTCAGAAAACAAACACAAAGCTCATGCTGTTAAGGATGAAAGAAAGCACGGGGTTAGTGACACAACCTGAAAAAAATGAGACTAGGTAACCCACATAAAAAAACAACTCTTTTCCACTGAAACAATGCAACTCCTTCCTTGCTTGGACTTGCTCACTTTTCAGCTACAAAATGCCCTTGCTACCTTCAACCCAACAGCCTACATGGGAGAAGAGCTGTCATGAGGCACGTGGCATTGGTGCTCTGGGAGGCAGGGAAAAGGCTGCCAGTGTGGGACAGTGGGGGTGTTTCTGCTCCGCAAGGCGAGCTGCATTCACAGTTCTGGCAGCAGCAGCTTCCCACTCACCATTTCACATGCCCAGCACCAGAGGTCCAGCACGCCCTCCTGACATCCACCACGCTCCTGCACACTCTCTGCTTGACCCCATGAGTGTAAACCAGTGTATTTGGTTTGCCCATGGTTTTAACTTTCAAGTTTTACTGTGTCACCTGCTCACAGTATACTCTATCATGCAGAATGGCACACACTGATGACATCATACAAAGAACACCGCAGTGACAAAATACCCGGAGTATTTTACAGTTAAGAAAGGGGATATAAATAGAACTACATGTTGATCCAAAACAGAAATTAAAACTCTTACCAAGCTTTGGATCAGATCTTCTAACCACTTCTGTGATTAGAGTTACAGACCACTGTGAAGAGAACAAGCTATTAAAACTGAAATGGGCTTAGCAGGGAAACCCCTAGCATTCCTCTCTCCCACTGTATGTTTCACCACTGCTATTTATCACTGAAAATTAAGAAGGAACAAGCAAAATACCTTATGCCTTCTCAGCACTGAGATCCACAGACAACTGCCAAAGCTTAACACAAACACCAGCATACAGCCTAAAGATAACATGGATTTCAAACCCTTGCTCGTAGTGCTGACAACCACACGTGTGTTTTTTACTGGGGAGAATACATCCTCTTCTTTATTTTTCCTAGAAGCCAGAGCAAATATTTATTATGTATTTATACACAGCATTTAAACTTAGCCTCTGCTGTTGACCTTCTTGGTCATTATGGGTGTTCAGGACTTCAGTTTCAACTCTACCTAAAGGCCACGCACAGCACTGCACATATGTGACTAAGAGACCAGGGCTGAAGGTCTGAACAGGGAAGGCAAGGCACAGCAAACACAAAGGCTCTTACGATGCAAACTTTCAACTTTAGAATCTGCAAGCATGAGTGGTTTTGTGCTCCTTGCACTACAGCTTTTGTAACAATCACTGAGATTTCTGAGCTGGGACACGACCCTGTGGTGAAGCACACGGGGCCCTGAGTCAGGAGCTCTGGGGGATGTTCCTCAGCCTCCCAAGTGACTCACTCTCGGCCAGAGCCCGTTGCTGCGGGACGGAAAACAATAGCAAATAACCCACTATTCCTATTTCAGTGATCAAGCTGCGTATCACCACATGTAACTCTCCAAGTTTCAGTTTTACCTGAAACCCTCTGCGAGGAGGGTACAAACCCTCACACGGTTATTAGAATTTATGCTGCACTTCAAGATTCTTAGAATAAAGTGCTGCACACATGCAAAGGACAGCAATGCCGTTGTAAAAACAAAAGCACATTGATTGCATATTGGTTCCTTATGCAAAAGGCAGAGAAGCAAGCAGGTCGCAAGGTTGCTTTCAGGAATATTTTCATCACTCTGACAATTGTTTTGCAGCCAGGCTCCCAGGAACAACTCAAGAAGTGGGTAACTTCCCACACATGGGCTGAGAGAAGCCCTGAGGATGCAACAACCCCCTGAAGCGGGTTTGTCCGGCAGTGGTTTCAAGGCATGTGGACTAGTAGCATTTTGGAACATGACATTCTGAAGTTTCAGTCTGTACTGACAGAGCCGAGCAGAGCTCCAATTTCTGCATCGTCAGACTTGGAAGCACCTCATTTTTAAAGCACACAAATGATTCTGGTAAAGCTTCAGAGACACAAATCAATCACAGCAATTCATACATTTCTAAAACAGGCTGATGAGCTGAATCCACCGGGAGCCAGATCAAACAAACATTCATCCCTCCATGCATACCGCACTCTCACAGAGCATAGGACAGAGGTTATTCATGCTTACAAGCAACCTGTACAATAAGTGAATAAGTCGACGTGCGTTCATTAAGTAACAGGCGTATTCCAAGCTCAGTTCAGTAAAATCTCCATAGCTAAGAGCTGCTTTGTCCACTGATGAAATGCCCCATGTAGTCAATTAGTTAAAATCACCGTCTATCCTATGATCGCGATGGGTTCCCAACGTCCCAAACTGAATCTGAATATTGAGTTTTATTCAAAATAATTTTATCAAATGTCTGGGTTTTTTTTAAACATGCACTAAACATACACTGAGCTCAGAATTTAACAGATGTTTTTGTTACTATTATAATCTGATCTTTTCCTGCAGGCTGTTGTAGTAATTTTGCCACTAGAAGATAATAAAAAGCCATTTTCTCCCCTGCAGAGCTTACCTTTGGCTGACTCAGCTGAGCAGCTGCAGTTTCCTTTACTTGCTTTGAAATTATTGCATCCCAGTTGGGCAAGATACTTCTGCTACTGAGAAACAAGTGGTTTTGGAGAAAATGCCAGAGGCAGTAGATCAGATAAAGTCTCTTTACCTTGCTCCAGTTGCATTAAGAGCTGGTAATTTGGGCTGCAGCTTTTTCAAGTGGTCCCACAAATATTTTGCTTTTACAGCCAGGAAAAAAGAGCTCCTAAGCCTGCCTATCAAATAGCTCTTAAGATTACTGGTTAAACTCTGAGTTTGTATCTCAATAAGGCATTCAAACAAGGATGTAACAACTTCCAAAACAAACAAAATACCAACAGAAAGTCAGCTCTCAAGTGCAACTGCTTAATACTGACTGCATGCCCAGCGTGTACCTCGAGGCTTCCCTTGCCTCGTGCAGCAGTTGCCTGAGCACACCTCCGCTTCTGACTGAAGAGGGAGAAAGTAGAAACAACCTTCAAATCCCAGGCTGTTTAGCTAACCCAGTGCTACATTTGGCCGACATGTAATGATTATTGCCCAGGTGAGCATATTGAGAAACAAAAACAAAAATAAAACAAAGTACTACATCTCAGTGATAAAGACTATGGTTAGGGTAACATGAGAGGAAATTCAGAATAATTTTAGCATGTAGGGAAAAAAACAGTTGAAGAGTAATAATCTATGGCTGGTTAGATCTGAATTATTCTGGCAGCTGAGACAAACTCTGACATATTTAGTTCAGTGCTTTGTATATTTACAGTTAGCTTTATCTAAAAAAAGCATTTTGTTGAGGATTAATTTCTAAGCTGGGCAGATCTCCCCAGACGTAGAAGACTGCTCGCAAGGCAGCCAGGATGGAGGCGGCTGGTGTCCAGGCTCAACACAAAACAGCTCCCAGTTGTGACAACTGGTCTGCAAAGGCTCTGCCCCTCCTTCCACCGACAGACGACTCAGTCCTGCTCTCACACAAGGACAGAAAAGACCCCACACTAAAGCCCTAGCAATAACCTGAAAATCACTGTTCAGTCCAGCAGCCTGCCCCCTGCAGTGATCTCTCTTCTCCCAGGTTTTCAGAAGCCTGTTGACGACCCCATGGACCTCTCTGTAACCCTCCCTCATACACTGCCAGGGAGCCACCTACTGCAATTAACTTAGTCCATGTCCTCGTTCATCTGCTCATCTGACACAAACATAAAGTATGAAGAAATAAGGTCTCGTGGAAACTCTTGTGACTGCCCAAGCACTTTAGCTCTAAAGTGCATCACGAGCTTCCCAGCCCACGTTATTATTACCAAAGAAAACGAAAACCTGGGAAAAAAAAACATTTCTAATACCTTGACAGGTCCATCAGGTCCCATTAAAAATAGAAAAGCTATTACAGAAAGTGAGCAAGCACCTGAATTATAGATCAGCGCAGGCCCGGGCAGCTGGGGACTGTTTTACAGCGCCAGGCAAGGGCCAGAGCTCGGCTCTCCCACACCTCCGGCCCGGGACACCCGCTGAGGAACGCCCACGGCCTCTGCTCACCCGTCCCACCACCCTCACGCCAGCGACACGCAGGAGGGGCGCTCGGCGGCCCGCGGCAAAGCAGCCACCGGGGAGACACGGCCACAGCAAGGGACGCCCCGGGAGTATCCCCGGGGGCACCAGCCCCAACGCTGACGGGGCGCCGCCTGAGGAGAGGCGGCAGGAAAGGCCCAAAGGCGCCCAAAGGCGCCCGAAGGGCCGCACGGCCCGCGCCAGCCCGCTCACGGCCGCTGAGGGCCGCGGGCGCCACGAGGCAGCCCCGGGGCACGGCGAACAGCGAACGGCACCACCCGCGCCGCCCCGCCCCGCCGCGGGGAGGTCGCACTCCGGCGCCCCCTGGCGGCGCCCCGCCCCGCCCTCCGCCGCCTGCCCCGCTCCGCCATTGGCCGCCGTCCAGCGAGGGGGCGCGGCCCCCCGCGGCGCGCTGAGCCCCAGCGCCGCCCATTGGCCGTCGGGCGCGGGGGTGGGCGGGGCCGCGGGAGCGCAGCCCGGGCGGGCGGCGGAGCGGAGCCGCCTGGCGCGGGGCGGCCGGGGAGCGCTCGCCGGAGGCGGCCGAGGCCCTTCGGCGGAGGTACGGGGCCGAGCGGGGCTGCGGGGAGGCTCGGTGCGGCGCGGCGGCTGGGCGGGCAGCTCGTGCGGAGGGGGAGAGTTTTGGAAGAGTCGAGGGTTTCCGCCGCCGGGCCGGCGCGGCGGGAGGGTAGCGGTCTGGCGGCTGCGCTCCGCCGCTTCGCCGCTCCGCCCGCCGTAGGAGAGAGGGGTGGGGGAGGCCGTGCTCGCCGCCGGGAGAGCTCGGCCCTGCGGGGCCCGCGGCGTGCTCGGCCCGCCTGGGACCTGCGCCCCCTCGCGGGTCTCCCTGCTCGCGGGGGAGCCGGTCGGCACCGAATCGCCCCCCGCCGCTCTGCAGCACCCTGATGTCTGTGCATGGCTTAAGTGCCGGTTAGAGTGACGATTTGGGGTTTTTTTAGAAGGCACCCTTAAGTTACCGAGTTTGACGCTGTACCAAAGCCACAGAAGTTGATCCCGCTGCCGAACTGTAAGAGGAATACCCCAGCTTTGGCCGTGCATCTCTTCTAAAAGGCACGGGTGCTTTCAGGCGTTGGGAGAGACACAGAATTAAACTCTTCCCTTGGTGATTACCCACTCTCACCAGTAAGCCTGTGTACGTCATTTGTCATGAGCCCTTGTCCAGCCTGAGCATGTAACGGGTGGCCTGACCAAATGCTGTTACGTTAGTCCTGTCGCCTCCAGCCCCAATGCCAGAGAGTTCCTTATGGAGGTCTTTTCCTTATGGCTGCTCACCAGGTTGATGCTGATGAGCGGCAGAGTGGGGAGCAGGAGGTGCCTGTGGAGTACCACCTTGATGCACTGCCTGAGGACGTGTGTGTGCGTGGACGGAGAGGAGGGGGGTGAGGCTCTTCTTTAGTTTCAGGTTTTCCTTTCTTCTGTACAAAGCTGCTTGGACGCCTCTGAGCCTGGGTGACACATGCAAGAGCCACAACTGAGCTTGGGCTACCAACTGCCTGTTTTGGTAGCATCAGGCTGAGCTCCTCAAAAGCCACCACTCAGCTGTCCCCTTGTTCTGGCCCTACATGCCACAAGTCCTGGGCATGCTGAGCAACAGTGGCAAGAAGCTCAGTAGCTCGGTTAGTCCAAATCCCATTAGGACTGGTGCCGTTTCTTAATCAAAGGCCAAACATGACACTGAGTCCCAAAGCGTACGTATACTGAATTGGGTTCCTCATGAGCACGGCTGGAAGGGGCTTGCCAGAGCCTGCCCCTCTTGCCCCCAGTGGCCCAGCAGTTACAGCATGCTGGGAAAGAGGGAGAGGCAAGTTGAAATCCCCTCTGGGAGGAAAAGGAGAGGAACTATGTTTTTCTTGCTCTAAATGCCTGCTCAGGCTAAAACGTGGCTGCATCTTGCTTACTGTGCTTGGTGAGGAGGAGCTTACGCCAGCCGTAACTCCAGGAGAGACTTCTCAGCTGAGCAAAGCAGAAAGAGCAAGTAAGGGCAAGCTGCAGAGGAGAGAGATGAGGCTCAGGGCATTTTCTGCTGGCAGACCTCAACAGTCAGATCTCAGTGCGCTGACACTCATGGACCATTCCTTGCATGTGGTATGCAATGGATACCAAGACTGTCAGTTCTGTTTGACAGCAAGAATGGAAGAATCAGGTAGAACAGCTCACTACATTGCTATGCCTAAGCCTTAGAGCCATACAGACTTGAAAAACATACCCCGGACTCGCTGACCCAAGAGCTTAAGTTGAAATGCTTTGCCTGGCATGCATCAACATGGCTGTTTATAATCACAGGTGAACAAGTGCTCATTGTTAAAAGATGTGGCTTGCTTACCTCTGGAGTGGAGTGCCAAATAGTATTTTTTTTCCTTTGAATATCAGTTGTATTCACTGAGTTATATATTCACTGCATAATATTTGATCACACGCAGAACCAACAGATCTTGGTGAAAAAAACAACCCCAAACTTTGCCATGCCAGAAACTCCCGTGAAGAGTATCACGCCACTAAAGTACATCTTCAAACCCTCATTTCAACTGTGTAAGCTTCTGCAGCACGTGGCACACGTGCATACGTTTCACTTGGTAATAAGCACTGTGACCCTGCTGACCCAACAGGACAAACTTGAACAAACAGGAAAAAAATATTTACCAAAATGAATAAAATAGATTAGAATTTATATCCTCATTTTTATCTCTCATCACTGTTGTTCCAAAGGGCGGGGCTCTCACCTCCCAGTAAAGAAGACTACCAAATTCACATATCTTTACCAAATTCACATAGTACTTCCATTCCAAAGCCAAACTGAGTATTATTTGCAGTGAGTCACAATATTAACATGAAATCAGTTTGTATGCGGTTACTCGAGCTGAGCAGTATCTAGAACTCAGGGCAAGATTGATCTTGCATGTGGTGCGATGAGGCGAGTCACCCTCTGCAGATTGATGTTTCTCCCCCCCTAAAGGGAAAGGGAGCTCATAGAGGGATAGATTTAGTTGTCCAAGTCTAAAGGTGGGCGATGTGCATCCCAGACCTCCTGCTTTTTTACTGCTTAGTATGTGTTTGTGCTGTTCTCTGGCCATTTATGCCTGACGGGAAAGAGATGGAAGAAAAACGCTCTGCTTTTGCTTCTCCGGGAAAACTCCTTTGGGAAATAACCCTGGGCTAGAGCAGCAGCTGACACTTTTAGTCTTAGCAGGGAAGATTTTCCCAGAACAGAGTTAGCTTTTCTTTGGTTAACTTGTGGCATTTTAACTGGGTAACAAACCAGAGGGTGGAGGAATAAGGACATACCCTGCAGGTGGAAGCGTGATGGGTAATGAGAGCTCACTTTCATTTCTTTCACGTTGCAGGATTGTGTCCATCCCCTGTACAGCCCCTTCTCCCTTTGCTCCACGCAGCAAGTCCAAGTGCTTTCTGGCCTATGCAGGTGCCCAGATCAATGCAACAGCTAAAGCTTTCACAGCAGCAGGGCTTGCACTCCTCTTTGAAAATGAGCTTATGTTTCCTGGCTCTTTGCAGGCACCGTCTTTATATCTGACAAAACGTTTTCGTCTCCACTGGAGTCCAGTACATGGAGATCCCTAGAAATTATGAGTAGTGTCAGGTACCATATTTGCTTGAGAGGTTGGACCATGCTTCTAAAATACATAAAAGTAAAGGAAGCAGGCTAAGAGCTGGGGCTCCATAACCCAGACACATGAGGAAGCAAGACTGGTGGGAGCAGGATTAACTGCTTTGGTTTATCCCACTTGGCGTTGCTGGTGCCAGAAATTCTTGACAGTATTTTGTTGCATTCGCAGTCTTTCCACACCAAACTTCCCAAGCTGTAATTTCAGTTTTTCTTTCCTTTATTATTTCGTGTGCTCATCTTGCTGTTTCACTCAAAAGCTCCTCATCCACGGAGTTGTTTGTAGGAAACCCTGAGAGACCACATCCCAGGACAGGTGAGAGTCTGGGTATTCATAGTTAGGGAGTTTGGTGTTCAGTTGTGGACAATAGTTCGCCCTGCTTGCTTGTTCTTCAGCCTAATTTGTGTATTTAAGAGGGAGAGAAAAAAACCACATGCTGCGTTGTTGTAATTCAGAATAGATTGGAAAGTACGTCCTGCAGCAGAGCAGCTCCCTTCCATGTGCAGGCCCACTTGGGCTGACAGATCAGGGAGGGGAGCGGAGACTTTCTCCTCCTGGCAGCAAGTAATAAATCCCTTTGCACAACTTCCGCGCATCCGTACTGAAGTGGCAGGTCGGTTGGGGCGTTACCTCGGCCATGGCTGATGGTGTCAGGCCCCTGGATTCCCGCTGTCTGGCTGCAGCACGGCCCTGGGCCGGAGCATTGCGGTTAATTGTAAATTGCCCTCCACGCTGAAGCACACTCACGTGAGTGGATGTGCTTACCACTGTCCAACTCCATCAAATCCATTCCGGTGCTCCGAGGCCCTGAAGATACGCATCCTTCCAGAAGGAAGCTGGAGGCCTTGGAACCCTCCCTCTAGTCTGAGGGAGGCCGCCGAGAAGCCAGCTGTTCAGGAGCACTGGCCACTCAACACTTCTCTGTGAAAGCTATTTCTGCAGGGTAGGTCACTTCAGTTAGGTCTTCCCGGGGCCAAACCTGCATCTTAGCTTTGTGCCTTTGTACCCTGGCCTGCTCTAGAGAAGAAAATTCTGGCAACTCAGAAGAATTGACCAGTCTGTCTGGCAGATAGCTCAGGTGAGAGGTAAATGGCACGTAGCAGCCTTGAGCAGCGGCTCTGTGGTTTCCCTTCTAGCATACCGAAGGGCTGATCTGGGGTGAAGGGCGAGGGCAAAACGTGAATCATCACTGTCCCAAACACACAGGACCAGGCGTGCTGTCCTCCTCCTCCTCCCTTTCCCCTCCAGCCTCCATGGCTACAGGGACTCTGGACAAGGAAAATGGGGAAAATGGTGGAGGGCAGCTCTGCATTAGTGATTCGATGAACTGCTAACAGCAAGCAGGGCGACATACATCCCTGTGATCTCGGCGCTGCCTCGTGATGGCTGAGCTACCTCGCTGGAGGAGGAAATGACTCACATTCCCGTGGCCGGCCAGCCTTGGGGCAGCACCCCAGTGCAGGAGGGGCTAGGTGCAACGAAAAATCGAACTTACAGCATGGAGCACTTTCCTTACTGCAAACTACCAATAGCAAACGTTTGCTTTTGCTTCAGAGTTACCCTTATCTAGGTTTTCCTATTTAAAAAAAAAACCCCAACAGACTATCGAAACCCCAGATTGTATGAGGAGAGCACAGAGCTGGGGGGAGGGATGAGCGTGCTGCCTTCCACTTCCCCTTCAGCAGAGGTCAGACTATTTTCAGAATGATGTGGCTTGTAACTGGAAGCACCGGCAGCCCCGGCTTAACTGCGGTAATGGAGGAAGCGCTTGGTTTGTGTGGGTTTATTCATGTAGCGGCTGCTTTTTTTCTTTTTTTTTTTTTTCCCCCCTTTTTGTCACACAGCGAGGACCAGCGGGAACAAGTGATACCATGCTATTTTGTTCCTGCCTGAGCTGTAGCCCAAAATGGCATTGTGAGGTGCGTGTGTCTGTAACTAATCCTTGAGAAAGTAGGTGTGCAGTCAGAAGCGGGAGGCTTGCTCCCAAGACCACAGATATCCTCCCTGAGCCTGCGTCCAGCCCAGCATCAGTTAGCCCCCAGCATCAAGAGGGATAGAAAGGGAGGGGTCCTGGTACCCTTCAGCTGTCACAGTGTGGTTACTCCTGAGCAAGTACTTATACCTGCCTAAGAGCAGGTTCAGTCTAACTGGCTTCCTTTGCTATGGGCACGCAGTTATACTGGTAAAAAGCACAGCTGTAATGGAAGAGCTGGCTCTGCCTTCAGGGGCTTCCATTGCTGCAAACCAAACTATCCCAGTATAGACCGGGCTGTTACAAAGTGGGGTCAGAAAGTTTGAAAATATAATTTTAAAAAGTAACAAACTAAAGTGAGGAGTGTTAAGGAGATTACTCCTAACTTTAGGTCGCATTAGGAGCATCTCACCTGTGCTACTCAGCCTCACCCCAGTGCAGATGTTTGCAGCTTCACCACTTCCTTCTTTATTTTCCTCTCTTCAGAGCGAGCTGGAGATGGTGGACCACCTTGCAAACACTGAGATCAACAGTCAGCGCATTGCTGCTGTGGAAAACTGCTTTGGGGCTTCCGGACAGCCCTTAGCCGTGCCGGGAAGGGTCCTTCTAGGAGAAGGGATTTTAACCAAAGAATGCCGCAAGAAACCGAAGCCTCGCATATTCTTCCTTTTCAACGACATCCTTGTCTACGGCAGCATAGTCATCAACAAAAGGAAGTACAATTCCCAGCACATCATTCCCCTTGAAGATGTCACTTTGGAGACGCTGCCAGACACCTTGCAGATGAAGAACCGCTGGATGATTAAAACCTCCAAGAAGTCCTTTGTGGTTTCCGCGGCCTCCCTCACAGAAAGGAAGGAGTGGATCAGCCATCTGGAAGAGTGCATCAGGCACCTGCTGACGAAGACAGGCCGGCAGCCCTCCACGGAGCATGCAGCCCCCTGGATCCCCGACAAGGCGACGGACATCTGCATGCGTTGCACACAGACCAAGTTCTCCACGCTCACCCGAAGGCACCACTGCCGCAAGTGCGGCTTTGTCGTCTGTGCAGACTGCTCCAGGCAGAGGTTCCTGATGCCCCGACTGTCCCCCAAGCCCCTGAGGGTGTGCAACCTGTGCTACAGGCAGCTGCTGGCAGAAAAGAAGAAGGAAGTGGAGGCAGATCGCAGGCAGCTGGAGCCGATCTGCTCTGCCATCCCGGGCTACGAACCCTCCAGTGGTGATGACAGCGACAAGTCTGACGACGACAAAGCTGACCAGTGGCCAGCAGACACAGCGTTTTATACGTCAGAAGTATCTTGGTCATCTTTCCATAGCTGACCTCCTTGGGAGTCAGTGGCATTTAGACATTAGGAAGCCAACTTCTGGCCTCCACTGCCTGTCCTTCTTGATGTTTTCTCTGGAGGCCGTGCCTAGGAAGGTGGGTCTTGGCCCAGGTGTGTGGTGTCTGCTTGGGGAGCAGAGATGGGCTTACCCCTCTGAGAACGTGTCTCATACAATGCGAGCACAGAGAGCAACAGCTCAGTGAAGAGCACGGACTGGGGCAGAGACCTGCGGATCAGCCTTGGCCAAACGAGCTCACCCTTCAGTGCCTTAGTCTTTCCATCTGCAAAAACAGAGCAATACGAACTTCTTTTCTCAGATGCTTTGAGATGGGCTCTTGGGAGAACAAGGAGCAAGAAATCCTGGAGTTAAACATGCTTGCCTGCTAGCGGTGTGTTCCTCTGTCATGGCAAGAGGCACTCTGGATGCTGTTTTCCATGAGCACGGCATCTACATCAGAGATTGTCATTGCAAGCGTGCCAGCCTGGGGGCACAGCCACTCATCCCTGCATGGTAAAGTCGGCACAGGCTTCCCTTTCTGCACCCAGGTCTCTCAACTTTGGAAACACTACGGGAATGGTGCTCAGAATGCAGGGAGCTCATACGAGGCTCAGTGTGAGCAGCCTTAGCAAAGCACTGGAGCATCCAGCGCTCTCGCGTGGAAAGAGGCCATTTTGGTGGGAGGGGAGGAAGGAGAGGGGAGGGCCATTTGCTGGGCCAGGAGGGAGGAAGGAGAGAGGAACACGACAGGTAAAGTTATACAGAGGAGTGAGATAAGAAGGGAGAGACTTACTGCAGTTGACTCAACTAAGTGCAGAGCCCCAGATCTTAAAAACAGGCCGTTCCACCAGATTACCAGCAACTTGATGAACTCAAGCCTATCACGTAAAAGGATAGCCCAGGGAAGACTCGTTAAAAGTCTTGAAAAATCCAGGAAAATGCTCCAAATTAAGATCCTGTGAAGTACAGCACTTCCACTTCCCTCCTGAGCAGGAGCCCAAGGCATTGAATGCTCACTTGTGGGCTCACCTCGCGTCTATCAGTCTCATGAGTCCAAAGTTAAGGTCCTTTATGTACCTCCAGGACTGGAGCCCAAGGCTTTACAGTTAACTTGAGATCAACTTTGAAGTTCAAACTAAGTTAGAAATAAACCATGTTTATTCAAGTATTCTATCATAATGTAGCGTGGGAGTAAATATACCGAAAATCAGACAACAGCAATTGTTTTGCAGCAGACATTTCTACAAACTCTGTTACTACTTTTAGTATATTTTTGTATTGTCTATTTTATGCTCTGGAAAAGGAACATGACTGGGAGTAAGTACACTGCCAATGTTATACACTGTTTCCTTACCGTGACCTGTTCCAAACAGTGCATTGCCTGCCAGATGGCCAGACTTAGCGTTTTTTAAATTTCAGTTCAAAGTAATCATTCTTAACTGTCTTTTGTAAACTGCCACAGTTCCAATGAATTTGTATTACTTGACTGTGTGTGAATAAAGATATGGCCAACAGGAAGAAGCCAGGAAAATATGACAATAAAGCGTGTTGTTATTTAACAAGAGTCTTAAACAAGAGCTGGGATTCAGGCCTGGCCAGCCAGCGTGAGTTCTGTCTCCTCAGCCATGGGGTGAATGCTCTGGGTTTCTATTTACTGCTTGAAGGTAAGTGCGGGTGAAAAAAAATGGCCAAATCTGATGCTTCCTTTCTATTTATACCATGTTATCATCTGACCGAGTTTTCCCAAGTCTTTCGCAATCCCCTGCGGTAGTCTGTATTAATTGAAATGGTATTTTTCCGGTGGGGGCACAGCTTAGAGTGGGTCAACAAACCTTATGACCTAAGCAGATGTTTGGGGGTTTTAAAGCAATAAGTACACCAAGTTCTGTTTTTTCCATCCTTCTCCAAGCTTAGTTCATAACTCTGTGCAGCAGTGATTGTTTTTATAATGCCTCCCACCCACCAGAAGGGTGTACATGCTATGCAAACACAAAATGACCTTAAAAATAAACAGCCATTAGAACGGTTCACAAGCCAAAAATAGCCCAGCCGCTGAATCCACATCCATAGCTGGCGTTTCAGTTCCCTGCTCCTGAGGTGAAACTCTCAATTTCTTCCTAGTAACTGGCTCCAGAAATGTATTCCAGTTTTGAACCTACTCCTTAGTTCTCTTAGAGATCAGCTTTTCTTTATCTTAGTGTCCAAAGGTCTTACTATTATCACCCCTGAAAGAGTTATGAACTGTTTTTATCCACTAATGAAGGACAGACACGCCTCTAGCAAATGCCTTCTTGTTGAGAAAGAGCTTTTCTTGATCACAGCAGGAAAAAAAAACCCACACAAAAAACAAACAAACAAACTCCACCAAAAACAACCCAGCCCCTTTCTTCTGCACATGCTGTACTGTAGTTGGTGGCCTTTCTGGAGACGTACACACCTTCCAGCAACGGCTGCATCCCCGTTCTTTACAGGAGGTGGGTATGGAGAAGTCAAGGGTGGAAAAGCTGCAACACCCTTGTGAATAGTTGAGAATCAGGGTGACTCGCATCACATACACACACTGCTATTTTGAAATGTGGTGTTTTGGAGCCGAGGAGGTGCACATGTGCACTTGCACTTCCAGAGGCTTCTTACATGCACGCTGCCTTGTGTGCGTTACAGTGCCTTCTCCCAGAGGTTTCCCTGTTGCTAGCCAGTTGCTCGGTGTTGCTCCCAGCTCTGCAGCTGCGCAGGCGGCGTCAGCATCGCGCCGCAGCTCCTGCCAAGCGGGGAGACCCGGAAAGGCTGGGGCTGCCACAGGTTCGAGAAGACATTTCGCATGGAAGCCCCAAGTAACCTAGAGACTCTTAAACTGTTAATGCATATGGTAAAAGGAGCCTGCCCAGGAAGACGTGGGGAAATTTAAACACAGCCTCTCCCCCCCTTCCTGTACTTTTATTAGCCAAGCTGGGGAGCTCAGCACTGGGATTAGAGCCTGGGGCTCTTGGCGTCTGGCCTGCTAACACATGGGTTTTTTTACATCACGAGCTGTGCTGTTACAGTCCGGCCTGGAGTATTCCAGCCAGATTCTATCTCCAGAGCATTAATGGGGCATTTCCTGATAGTTTGGTTTTTTTCTTTTTTGAGCTAAATAAATGCCTTATACCAGGGATTCATTAAAGTTTGCAAACCCGTGCGACTAGAAAGAGCGGTAGCTTGACTGCTTACTTTGGAAAAACATCTGCAGGCTGGGGATTTTGTGGGGTCACATCCTCCTCCTGAAAGGCTCCCAAACATGATGTGTGGGGATGGGTTGCCAGAAGGGGTTCCTTGCTCAGCCCCTGCCTGAGGGTGTCAGGGCACAAAGGGCAGAGCACCGTGCAGCCGTCCCCGCTGCACACCGGCCTTGGCACTGCCTGACCTCGGGATGTGCTGGTTCAGGACATCATTGGACTGGCCAGAACGTGCTTCTTCCATTCCCTCGAGCAGAAACTGGAGCCCAGATACTTTTAGAAAAATGCAAGCGTTTTTTGGCCCTCAGCAAAATGGGTTCTTTTCAGCTGCGCATACAAGAGCCAGAGGACAGTCCCTGTAGCCGTCAGGAGCGAGAACACTAGTGCACTGAACATGGAAAGCAAAACTTGAATGTTAGCATGAGACCTGCTGAAACTGCTGGGGATTCTCCAGCAAAGAGACAGGAAAACAGAATTAAGGGCAATGCAGTGAGGCAATTCTGCTCTCCAAAGTCGGTAGGAAGGTGAGGAAGAGGATGGCCCTGCTGTAGCAGCCAATCACAAAAGTCAAAGGAAAGGCAACAGGGAGATTTGCTCTGTGAATAAGCTGAAAAGAAAGGATCAAACAGGTTCAGTGAAGCACATGTGCTCCGCCATCCCGAGGCGCAGCCAAGGCACACCACCAACTCCAGAGCACGGTGCTGACTCAGCAGTTCACAAGATTCGGAGGCAGCAGGGTGAAGCGAGCCAGCTTCTCAGTTAGAGTCTTGCTCCCAGATACTCAAACACTCAGTTTTTATCCAAGCAGGAGTTCTGGCTCTGCCACAGCCCACGGCCTCTTCCGACTCACTACTGCAGCAAGGCAGTTTCTCATGTTCCTCAGCCTGGGATTTTGGGTTAGCAGGAGGCACTGAGGAGCACAGATGGTCCCAACTACTGCTGAGCTTTGAAGCGGTCTGTCTCCAATGAAACATACAGGCTTCTGTTTCTGACTCTTTCTGCTCTGGGCCATGGATCTTTAAGAAAGGTGTTGGCAGGAAGAAGATGTTACACTACTGTCACTTCCATGGTGACAATATGGCAAAAGAACTCCAAGAAACCCTTGCCCAAGACCCGAGCACCAGAGATGCTCTCCAGAGCACCTGGGGAGGAGTGCTGCACTCCAGGGAAGCACAGGCTGCACACCATGGTATAAAGCACTGGGCAGGGCAACACACAGCCAGGTCTGCTTTATGTTGTATGTCACAGGCAGGAGAAACCCCAGTGCCACACGCGAGTATGGGAAGGAGCCTCTCCTGCCCACGCACTTGTTTGCAAAACCTCTGAACAGACACAGCAGTCGGTGCTGCAGTCCCGAGGCAGCAGCTGGAGGAGACGAGGCAGGCAGGGAGGCTGCGGTTTCGAGTACTGGCGAACGCTGAGCGACTCCCTTTGAAGTTGGCATTTGACTTAATTTCCAGTAAGGCCTTGAAATGCAAATAAACCATAAGCAGGTTTTCCGTAAACCTCTTATCGAGAGGTTCACGGCCAAGAGTGAGTTACACAACCTCCCCAGTTTGCTATTGTAGGAAGTGCTGAGAAAAAGGAGGAGGAGAGCTAGATAGGAGGTTTTGCTTTAGCAGGGCATTCTCGTGCAGTGCCCTCTCTTGCACGGTCAAACTACCCTGGGGCAGAGCATCTGCTGCCGGCAGTGATCCTGCTGCCTGTGATCCTGCTGCCTGGCAGTGATCCCGCTGCCTGGGCTGCCCCATGCAGCAAGGGGATGCTGCGCCCCTGTTTGAGCTTTGTCTAGCCTGTCATTTTTTGTCCTAAACACAATGCATTTGGTGAGAACCTTAGAAAAAAACCAGATTTGAGAAGGGAAAAGCATTAACTCAGGGCTAGACAGGCCTCTTTTCCTCTAACAGACAGCAACAACAAAAAAAAAAAAAGATCACACGTGGTTTTTATCAGAAGAGTTACGTATAAGGTAAAACCAGACCGTTATGGTTTCATATACAAAGAATCTTCCAGAGACACCAGGGGGAAAAGTAAGTGTGATACCGAGGCCTCTCTGCGGATTTGTTCCCCCTCCCGTCGAAGCCCGCAGGAGGAACCACGTCCCCTGACACACGTTGCCACATCGGTGTTAGCCTGTGACGACTGCCTTACGGAGCATGGCCCAGCTGCAAGAAGGCAGCGAGGGCAAGCGTGTGTGCTGGGAGAACCTCTCGGCAGCCTGGCTGAGCTGCACATCACCCCATGTGCGGCACACCGGCTCTGCACGGTGCCGGAGCTGCAGAATGAGCCCCGTGCCCGGGAGCGTGCGCAGAAGAGCAGTGCTTACGGGAGCACCCCTTACAGTCGTCCTCAAATGGCTTGAACGGCTCATACTGTGGTGCGAGCTGGCAAACCAAAACCACAAACCAGAGCCACCAGCACCCAGGTCACAACTGCCTGGTTGCCATCAAAGTCTCTGACTTGATGAGCATTTGCTCAGCAGCAAGTTTCAGGCAAACCAACCTGAGGCCCTAGCTCCTTCCAAAAAATGGCCTTGAGCGCACTTGTTTACTGACCGGCCTCTAAGAGCCAGGCAGCTCAGCAAAGTTTCACTGTGCGTGGCTTGCTTAGTCCAAAGGTCTTTCATACACTCCCCTGAGACTTCACATGCCCCTTGCAGCCCAGCCTTGCTCCCCAGCGGTGCCCAGAGCAAGCACTCCGGTCCAGCCCCTATGGCTGGGCCCACAGAAGCAGGGGAGCTGCCCCAGCATCTTCCCCCCGCACAGCTCCGGCGGCAGGAGGGAGCAGGCGTGTCTCCTCTGCGAGGAGAGGCTTTTTCACCGGCTTGGCAGGATCCAGCTGTTCTCCCTGACACTCTCCTAACACAGCTGACTTTACTGTATCACCCCAGCGGAGCAGCAGGAGGAGCGCATTAACCCTACAAGGGCCTCTGCAGCAGAGCTTTCTGCTGCGGTTCATGCAGGGGAGACGTCTTACCCCCCAAACCTCAACAGAGACAGGCTGGTGTCAATCACGCCCATCCCATGGCCGGGGAGGACTTGTCCTGCAGGGTATCAGGCTGCAGCTGCATTTGTTCATCCTACTGGTACCATGTTCAAGGCAGATACAACACCCGCAGGCCAGCAGGCTGAGCAAGCCCCTGTATCTGTGCTGGGTCCCAACAGGCACTTGGGACATCACATGCTGCAGCCATCTGTTTGCAAGGAAACAGCCTTAACGATGAGAGGTTCTACAAAATCCACTGGTAAAGAGCTACAGTGTTGATCTAGGGAAGATGACAAATGGAGACTGTCACACTTTGCTATTTCAAGACTTCAGCAGTACCACTGCTGTCCCTATAATACAGCAGTTAGAGGTACATTACCTGCATAAAAACGGGGTCTGTAATGCAAGCTGGTGTAGCCCCTGAGCAAGGGCAGCCCCTCACAGCACGCCCCTGGAGCCCAAAGCCAGCCCCTCCTGGAGCAGCAGCGCTGCAAGAACCCTGGCAATCACTACGCAAGCATCCCTCACACCAGCTGACGTTCTCTCTCCTCAGGGACATGCAAGAGCCAAAGCCCAGCACACGGCTGTGTCACAGAAGGGATTCTAAAGGGTATGTTTGTTGATTTAGTCCTTACAAGTTAGAGACAGACTGGTAAAAATAGGGTTACTCCTCCACACAGCTTCCCCCTGTTTCAGCACCCTCACCACTCAGGAGAACCATCCGGGCAACCCATGAGCCCCCAGGCTTGCAGGTCCTCTTCCCCTTGGGAGATGGGGGAAGGGTCCTGCATTGGAAGCAGGCAGAGGAACTGGTCATTACCCGAGCATGAGCAATGCCGCTCCCCAGACGCAAGCTTTCACAGGCAGCTCCAGAACCAGCTGTGGTGTTAACAGCTGTTTGGAGCGCAGCAGGCTGATGACCTCCAGTACAGCTCTGCCTCCCACCCAGCAGCACTTGAACTTTCTCCTCCCTGCTCATCCTCCCCCACCAGAATTCATCTCTTGTGTTTCGGAGGCTGGGTTTTCCTGGGGCCTACTCGCCCAGCTACGCCGGTGGGATGCACGCCGCGATGTGGGGCATGCCGGAGCTGCCCGACACACGGCACAGCGGGCAGGGCATCCCTCCCAGCTGAACAGCCCTGCACAACAGGTACCTCTGCGAGCTGGGGGTTTGCTGGCTGCAGGTTTGGGAAGTACAGTGAGATAGGGGAAGAGAAGGAGCTTTTTTTTTATATAAACTTTAAACCAGTTCTGTGAGAACACTTAAACGTTCAAAAAGAAAACGCGAGGAACTTTTCAATCGGCATATGACCCATGTAATCTCTCTCTGTAAAACAACTTTCCCTCCTACAAAACAAAGCAATAGCATGACCGTTATCTTAATACAACTTCCACCGTATGTGGGTGTAAATAAAGGAGATTTAGATTTCCTTCTTTAAAAATACTGTCTAGCGATTTGGATTCTGGTGGCACGGAGTCATTTTCTGCTTGGTGCAAGCAATAAAGACATTTGGTTTAATTTTTAAGTTGATATTGCAATTTTGAGAACATGAAGTAACTGATTGCAACTGATGGACCAAGAGAGATGAGGGTTTCCTACCCCTGCTTAATTACTTGTTTGTACACGGGAAAGCATTCAGGGAGGAAGGCTCCACTCCTGAGCGGGATAAGAGGCACAAAGGCAAATGGGCAGGTCTTCCCCTGTCACAGGAAAACCCTTTTGTACAATACAAAGCATGCCACACTGTTTTCAGAACACGATTGCTTTGGCAGCACATACATCGTATTTTACTAGCAGTAGCACATATGTTGGCACAGCACTGCACAAATTATGTGCTGCATGTGCTTGGGATAACATATGAAAGCAGTCTTAATAAAACAAAGTCAGAGTTCACCTACCCCAAAATCATGAGGAACGGCGCGTAAGAAGCACTTACAGAGCGACACTTCCACTGCTTTAGTCTCTTGTCAGCCCATGGTGAGAAACTTCTCGAGGCAGTGGTTGATTCTGGACCAGTGCATTTAATAGTCCTCGCTGCCATCAATCTGCCTAATCACTTTCTGAACACACTTTTGTTTTGGCACCTAGAGCATCCTGTGCCAATTAGCTCCACAATTCCCCATTACACTGTGTGAACAAGCACTTCCCTTCGCCTCTGCCGGTTCAGTGGGTGCACCCTGCCTTCTATGCCACGGCATTGTTCCTCCTGTTCATCTCTGTGCCGTTCACAGCCTCGACCAAAGCTCTCCTCATTAGTGTCTTTTACAGGTTGAACAATTTTAAACTAGCCCATCTCTCTTTACACAGATGCCCTCCTATACCGTGTTATCCTCTATATCCTTCATAGCTCTACAATGCTCTTTTTGGCTCCAAAAGGACTAACCAGAGTGGATTGAACAGGCTGCATGGACTATTCCAGATGTAGCTGCTACCTGGATTTATTCAGTGACCTAACAACGTTTACTGCCGCCTTCTCAGTTTCCTTCCTCATCTGTCCTAACCTTCTTGTTGCTTTCTGACCTGCTGCCAAGCACTGACCTTGTATTGTCAGAAATCTGTCCACAGTGACCTCAAGCTCTTTCCTGAGAGAAAATAGGTCACTCGGAGCCCAGCACTGTGACTATATAATCAGGGTTATCTTTCTTCTGGTGGCATTCACCGATACTAACCAATATCTACCGTTCTACTGACTGCTGGCTCACATCAGTGCTAGCAGCTGACGGCAGGTGCAGGAGTGCTGCGGGCAGGTGGCTTCGCTGCCCGGAAAGGCTTTGAAACCTTGCCCATAAAGTAGAGCATTTGCTCTATTCATTGACGTGTCAGCACAGCACGGTGTGACCTTGAGTCCTGGTTTCAGCTGGGATAGAGTTAATTTTCTTTCTAGTAGCTGGTATAATGTTTTGGATTCAGTATGAGAAGAATGTTGGTAACACACCAATGTTTTCAGTTGTTGCTAAGTAGCTTTTAGACTAATTCAAGGATTTTTCAGCTTCTCATGCCCAGCCAGCAAAAAGGCTGGAGGGACACAAGAAGTTGGGAGGGGACACAGCCAGGACAGCTGACCCCAACTGGCCAAAGAATATTCCATACCATGTGACGTCATGCCCAGCATATAAACTGGGGGGAGTGGGGCTGGTGGGCGGATCGCTGCTCGGGAACTAACTGGGCATCGGTCGGCAAGTGGTGAGCAGTTGCATTGTGCATCACTTGTTTTGTATATTCCAATCCTTTTATTAGCATTGTCATTTTATTATTATCATTATTAGTTTCTTCCTTTCTGTTCTATTAAACTGTACTTATCTCAACCCATGAGTTTTACCTTTTTCCTTCCAATTCTCTTCCCCATCCCACTGGGTGGGGGGGAAGTGAGCGAGCAGCTGCGTGGTGCTTAGTTGCTGACTGGGGTTAAACCACACCACCTTGCTTTCATTTGCGACCGATACACACCAGTACAATACTGTAATTACAACACTGTGCCAGCAGCACAGAAACTGGGACTCTTCAGTTAAGCACAGCAGTGCCTGCGTTTAACTCAGTGGCACTGGGACTGCATCCTCCGGGCAGCGTTAAGAGGTGGTGGAGGCCATATGCAAGGATGGAAACTGAGCTGCTGCAAAAAACACTTGGCACAAACACTTAGCATCGTGCTGCTTTGCATGAATATTTGAGGTTCCCAAAGATGCGCCAAGGCTAACCAAAAGACACGGGGCAGCTTTGAAGCTGGCTCAGTTGTGGGGGTGTGAGCAGCCAGTAGTTGGTGAAATGATTTCCTGCTTGCTATCTGAAGACACCATCCAATTTTGGTTTATTGCATAACAATACAGTACAGTTAAATTATGCACAGTAGAAATACATACCTTTGTCGCAAGGCTGCGTGGCAGCTTAATTAGTTAGTATCAGCAGAACACTTTGAAGACGTAAAGTGCTATGAGAGTGCTCCTTATTATCCTCATTGCTACTTATCATTAGAGGCACAACGTGAAGGCTAATCTTCGCCCTATACTCATGGGGGATGTGCTGCCGCCATTGTCAGCAGCCCCAGTCCCGTGGGGCCGGGCTGGAGACATGAAAGCCTGAAATTAGGATTAGACTCAGCGGCAGTATAGGCTCCTGCAGAGTTAAACTTCAGAGACGGCAAAAAGCCTCAAGTATGCAGGCAGCTGCCAGGCGATGGGAGGCTGTTCACTGTGGTTATGGAACAAATATTTTTATACACAGATTCCTGGACAGAATGGCTGGGAAAAAGCAAGCAAGCCCCTTTTATGGAAACCAACAAAATCAGATCCAGGACCCTGCCTCGCCAGTGCCCTATTTAGCTTTTTATTACTGAATTTGTACCTGTATAAGCAATTAATAAACTGCAGTTTGGTCAAAGTCTGCTGCGTGAGCTTTAGCTCGCAGACAGGCACAGAGCAGGCAGCTAACTCCTACTGATAGTCCAGCAAGTCTTTCACTTTAACGCAGTATTTGCTGAACTGTTTTGCCCTGTCCCCTGCTTTCTTGAGTAACTCGAAGCAGTTGCTCTTGCACTCCATCTCTCCCAAGCCCAAATATTATATTCAGCTGCTGCGTCTTTTGTATCCTTCACTGCTCTAAAAGGGAGCAAGTCTTTAACTAAGCATTTTGAAAATCTGGTTATCTAGGACTTAAAATTAACCTGGAAGGGCAAGGTAGAAAAGTTAGATGGCCCCCTCATTTTGGCCTGAAAGAGTAGGATTCTTAGAGCCAGAGAGGTCTGAGTAAATGCAGATGGCAGTCAAAAGTCAGAGTTGCCCTGGCCTCCTTTCTTCTTGCAGAAAACTTCCATTGGTATCAAGCAGAATTGCCTGCTGGGGAGAGGGCAGAAATCTAGAGGAACTATCCATTAGCATAGTTAGCTGGGCAAGAACAGAAAATCACGTTGGAAATCCATACAAATATCAGAAGAATGAGCTTACCTACAGTTCTGCACCCAGTTTACCCACTGGATCACACACTTCAGCAGCAGACACGGACCTCCTTCAGCTGGGAGGGAATGCTGGTCCCTGGGGAAGTATAGCAGAGGCTAAACACACACCTGCCCCAGCTCCGTGATGTCTCTCACTGGGAACCCTCCTCTCTCTGTAAGTGTTCAGGAGCTGATTCTGACTCAGCTGGGTGATTCTCCAATTATTTTGTCATAATATCTCAACACAAGGAGCTGTTGAGGGAGCTGCAGTGGGGTGAGGTAAAAATAAGACCTTCAAAGCTTTTGTTAGATCAGTTTTGACCCCAAATGACAAAGATTATTCCTCATATCTCATTGACTGATAAAGAAATAACAAACCCTTCGTGCTGTCTTCAGATTACACGTACAAGGGAATATCTGAGAGTGCTCTACTCCGAAGCAACATGTCAGAGCACAGGAAAGATTTAATTTCACCCTAAATCACTCGTGCCTGCTGAGGCTGAGCAGGAAATAAGGAATACAAAACATTTGCATCCTGTTAGACACTCCTGTGCAGGGTCTAATTAGTTAAGGTCAACCACCAGTGTAAATCATTCATTCCCCTGCAACAAAGTAGCTACATTTCACAACCTAGCAGTATCTCTTCATCCCGATTGCTGTGAACCCGTACTAACATTTACTACCTTCTTCCTTCTTCGATGCTCATGTCCTGACTGCAGGATCAGAGAGTGGTTAGCTGCATAATAGTGCTATTACATTTTTGTAACACACCATTTCCTACGGATAGATTGCAAAGTGTTTAACAAAAAACGCATTCAGGAACGAGATGGGAAGTTACTCAAGGTCACCCAGCAAACAAGCCGAAGAGCCAGCAAAGGTGATACCTCTTCGGAGGCCCAGCAAAATGGGCTTTCCACCAAGCCACGCTGCTGTACCTGCTGACAGCTGAAGCTTTGTCTTTGTTGGAAGATCAGCAGTGACACTAGTTGAAATCACACCATTTTGAGGGAATTGCAAAGGTACAGATGTTCAAATGCAGTGTCTTTACCAAATGTTGAAAGGTGTAATGTTCATGTTTGCCTAAATCCTTCTTGCTGAACAGTCATCCAAAGAAATGAATGCCTTCATTTTTGCAGACTTCAGAATAATTTTATATATTTACCTCTTAGGCTCTTCTGGAATTCATAAATCACACTTAATGAGAAATATTAGCACACACTTACTGCAATTACATGATGAATGTTTGATTTCTGGCTTACAGCCTGAAAAATACATAGATTTCTGTGATCTCTAGAAAGGTAAAGATGAAACCTCATGTTTTAATTAGGAGCTAATAGCTTTAGTTCACTGCAATGCAAAGGCCTTTGGTTTTTTAAAAGCTTTCCAACCCAGCTGAAAGTCTGCTGTTCAATTAGTTTGGAGTTATACATCAGCTGGTCAAGCAATGACAGCCTTTCTGAGAACCTAGTGCTTTCTCCATAAGAGCTTTTACATCCTCTGGGTGCACCGGTGCTGGTGGAGACTGAGCTCAGCAGGTCCTACTGCTGCAGCTACCTAGGATTAAACCCTTGAGTCTGCCTGTATTTCACTAGTGAGCACTACTGGAGCTGCTGCAACAGGAAAAATTGAATATCCACACGGATCTGCATAGTTTTTGACAGAAATATTGACTGGTACAAATGCTGTATGACCAGAAGTATGTATATGTGAAAGCACCAGAACAATTAAAAGAGAGGTGATAGTGAGGGATGCTGTTTCATCAAGCAGAGGAACGTGTTGCTGCTGTCAAGCCCCGGGGGCCCCGCGCTGGCAGCAGCAGCCTACAAGGGAATGGCAGCCACAGGCTTCCCCTGGCAAGTAAGGACCCCTGTACAAATGGTTGCTGTATTGGGTTTGTGTGGCAAGGTTTTGGTAGCAGGGGAGCTACAGCGGTGGCTTCTGTGAGAAGCTGCTAGAAGCTTCCCCTGTGTCCGACAGAGCCAATGCCAGCCGGCTCCAAGACAGATCTGCCGCTGGCTAAGGCTGAGCCCATCAGTGATAGTGGTAGCACCTCTGGGATAACAGATTTAAAAAGGGAAAAAAAGTTGCAGGGGGCACAGAAACGGCAGCCAGAGAGAGGAGCGAGAACACATAAGAGAAACAACCCTGCAGACCCCCAGGTCAGTGAAGAAGGAGGGGGAGGAGATGCTCCAGGTGCCGGAGCAGAGATTCCCCTGCAGCCCCTGGGGAAGACCATGGTGAGGCAGGCTGTCCCCCTGCAGCCCATGGAGGTCCATGGTGGAGCAGATATCTACCTGCAGCCCGGGGAGGACCCCACGCCGGAGCAGGTGGGTTCCCGAAGGAGGCTGTGACCCCGTGGGAAGCCCACGCTGGAGCAGGCTCCTGGCAGGACCTGTGGATCTGTGGAGAGAGGAGCCCATGCTGCAGCAGGTTTTCTGGCAGGACTTGTGACCCCACAGGGAACCCATGCTGGAGCAGTCTGTGCCTGAAGGACTGCAGCCTGTGGGAAGGACCCATGTTGGAGAAGTCTGTGGAGGACTGTCTCCTGTGGGAGGGACCCCATGCTGGAGCAGGGGAAGAGTGTGAGGAGTCCTGCCCCTGAAGAGGATGAAGCGGCAGAGACAATGTGTGATGAACTGACCGTAAACCCCATTCCCCATCCCCCTGCACTGCTGGGGAGGGCAGGTAGAGAATCCAGGAGTGAAGCTGTGCCCAGGAAGAAGGGAGGGGTGGAGGGAAGGTGTTTTGAGATTTGGTTTTATTTCTCATTACCCTACTCTGGTTGATTGGCAATAAATTAAGTTAATTTTCCCCAAGTAGAGTCTGTTTTGCCCATGCCGGTAATTGGTTGAGTGATCTCTCCCTGTCCTTATCTCGACCCACAAGCCCTTTGTTATATTTTCTCTCCCCTGTCCAGCTGAGAGGAGGAGTGATAGAATGGCTTTGGTAGGCACCTGGCATCCAGCCAGGGTCAACCCACCACAGTTGCACAGCACCCCCTCCTGCCAGCAGCCCACGGGAGACCTCTTTGAGAGAGATGGAGACGGTCTTGTTTGGGAATGTTCTTCCCCAGCAAAGCCCTCCATAGGTGCATGTGTGCAGCCCTGGAAGGAGAGAGGCTGTCCTTAGAAAAACTGCCCACGTAATGCTAATCCGTGTTACTTTTCATACTGCAGTAAGAGGTGAGAGCTGATGTGACAAAGATGATGTAAACAGGCTGAGCCACAAGCCACCAGACACTCCTTTGCAGGGACATGTACTTTGCGGAACCTCAGCTCTAAGGTTCAAAGCAGCTCTCTGCCTGCCCACCTTTCGGACAGATTACCGTGGCTGGCGAGGTTCTCACTGCCAGCTGTAAACTCAACATCAGTCAGTTAACGGGATCTCAGGATTGTTCTGCTTTTACAGTTCTTTGTGCACTCTGGAGTCAGTGCGTCAATACAGAGAACCCTCTTCCACAGCAGGATCTCACCAAAACCCTGTAAAACCTCCAGTTAACAAGAACTATAGCAACTAGTCAGCCAGTTGTCACAGGCACCATGGTGTGCCACCACGGTGCACCACCCTAGCACCCTGCTCCCCACCCTTAGTTCAAGGCCTCTGTTGCAGTTCTCCTGCTCCCCGAGTGGACCAAGCCTGGGAGCCTCTGCAATGCTGTTGGGAACCGGACCTTTAGGCAGTCTGTGCTGTGACGGTGACTAGCAACTTTTCACAGCCAAATACTCCGCGGTCCTGCAGGGTCCACGTGAGCAGCAGTTACACGTGGGCCAGCCGTACATGAGAGGTGAGGACCACTCTAAAGGCTGCGCAGGTAGAGCTACTACAGGTGCAGACTTGAAGGTGATAAAACTGAAAAAAGAAATGCAACCTCCTGAAAAACAAGCAATCATTCTTTACTGGCTTGCCAATTCACCTGTGGTCAATCAGTCGTTGCAAACTGGCTGCTGCTCAGCTCACAAAATCCACTTGTCCTTCAGTAATCATGAGGGTAAAACCGCCCTCCTCTGCCTGATTGTGCATTTTCTCACTATAATTAAATGTGACATGCAGCTGCAGTAAATATTTGTGCAGTCACAGCTCACATATGATAATCACCAAAAACAACTTCATCAGGGAATGTATATGAATTCTATCTAGTCTGTAGCTAGGCTGATATTTGTAAATTCATTAAAGCCAGGAATTTAACAGACCACTAGCAAAAAAAGAAGTTACCCCTACTTTTAATGGAGAAAGATAACTGTGTTATCCACATACTGAGGCAGTCTCAGTAAGATGAATTTAAGAAATAATCTCTTTGCCACTAGATGGCATATCTCAATTACTAATCTATGTTTGAATTCAGGATTGCTTTTTGTCTTTAAAAAAAATGCCCTCTCTTTGCTAACACAACACTTTACAATCATGCTTGCTTTCTATTTTTAAATCAGACAGCTTAAAAAAACCAAACCACCCCACCACATAGGAAAAAAAAAAAAGAATTTTTAACTAAAAATACATCATCTGCCAATGAAAATCTAGCTTGATTCTGTCACATCTATAACCAAACCAGGTTAATAACCAGAATCACAGATGGTTTCTTTATATAAATATGTACATCTCCCCATAGTGACTCTTTCAGCTGCTTCCCAAAACTGCTGGCACAGTGTTACCTCGTTTCCTAGGCAATAGCTGTGCCTTACACTCAGCCTTGACATTATGCAGCTGGAATGGATTTCAGAAGATGCCATCCCCTGCCTGTGGCTGTTTCCAGTACCAACAAGGGATGCAGCAGCAGTGGACAACCATGTCTCTTACCCAAGAACAGCAACAGATGGATATTAATACATTCTCATGCAGCTGGTCTTTTCCTCAGATGATCAAATCTGCTGAAGGGTTCTTCTAACTTGCCCAAATCCCTGCATAAGGCTACAAACTGAATATCCTGGTGACCTCGATACAATAGCATAGGGCTGTAGCCAGAGCAATAAAGGTGGAATTTGATCCTTCTGCACCATTCAACAGTATGAACTGACAGAAGCCACTAAAATACAAACAAAACCATTGTGGGGTGCCATGATCATTCTCCCCCGGTTATGTATCAGGGTCTCCTCAATCAGAAGTGGTTATTTCCTAATTCTCCTATGTCCAAACTCACTTGAGATGAAGACTTGAGCTGGGTTCTGTTCTTGTTCTACTACCAGCAGTGAAACGTGTTTCAGACCAAACTGCAAACCTATTGCTATCACTTTGAAAATAGGTACCTGCCATCTGCCAAGAAGTTCCATGATCATCAAATCTGTTAAATAATGATACAGAGAACAAACAATTCAATTCACTTCCTGGTTCTACTTCAGTCATCTGAAAATCTATGGAAGTTAAATTTATTATAATGACTAAGAGCATGCTACTCTGTGGCACAGAGTCTAAAGGTTCCCAGGAGCTCAGGGACAGCAGGATTTAACATAAGCTAGACTGGCCCATGCAGAACTCTGAACTACTTGGACCAAACTTCTATTGGTACCCATATGACACCAGCCCCCTTCATAAAACAGTAAAGTCTGAAAGATCGTAATTAAAACCAGTTTATCATTTCTAAGTGTGTAATAAAAAGCATTTGAAAGAATACCCTAAGAAAAAGAGTAACATAAAGTCCAGGCCTAGGACTCACGTAGTTTAAGCTCCATTCATGGCTATGACACCTCATACGAGTGATAAAAATCAATTCATTACCTACATTTGGGCTCCAATTTATGAATACCTGTAAAGTAAGAGTCACGATAAATGCCTGAAACCACTGTGAAATCTGCTAATGATCTGTTTAAATACTGGATACTGTTATAAACTCATTGAAACCAACATCTTTCCTATGGCCTCCTTTACAATCAGATGTCAAGTTCTTTCATGGCTGGGTTCAAACAGCTGACTATAAGAAGCAGGCTCCATCCTACTGTATCATTCAATCATCTGCTGCTGTTAACAGTGTGTTATTTTGGAAAAAGTGAATTTAACTTGTGAAATAACCAGAAAATTGCCAATAGAAGTAACTGCCTTCATAAAAATAGTATTTTAAAATGCACATACAGAGTATGTAAAGTCTTAAAAAGCCAGTTGCAGTGTGTGTAATCTGTCAATGAAACTGAACAAACACTGATCTCAATCATAGAATGGTTTGGGTTGGAAGTGACCTTAAAGATCATCTAGTTCCAGCCCCCCTGCCATAGGCAGGGACACCTTCCACTAGAGCAGGTCGATTAAAGCCCCATCAAACCTGGTATTGAACACTTCCAGGGATGGGGCATCCACAACCTCTCTGGGCAACCTCTCTGTTCCAGTGCCTCACCACCCTCACAGTGAAGAACTTCTTCCTTACACCTCATCTAAATCTACCCTCTTTCAGTTTAAAGCCATTACCCCTTGTCCTGCCAGGCCTATTTGAGGCTTGCCATTATGAAACTATGACAGGGTAAGGAATGCCCACTTACCATTCACTTCCATCTGTCTTTCACGTCACTGAAAAAGTGTTTTCAAATGATGAGAAAACAATCACTGCCCTGCACTCCAGTCAGCAAAGTACACTGAATTCATTAATGGCAAATTGCACCTGCAGAAATAAATTAATCAAATGTATACAATAGCAACTTCTGAGTTTAAAGCTTCACCATTTAAAACTCAACTTCGAGAAACCTCACCACACACACACAGATAGGTCTTTATTTTAGGGGAAAATTAAATTACCAGAGCAGTTTCTTGTTTTTACATGCAAAAGAAGGCATACCTGCACATTTTTCTACTTACGAACTTGTCTTACAAGTGCCTTGAAACAAACGGTGAACAACTGGCTGGGATATTCAGCAACATTGCATTTGGAGATAAGTGTTAACTGCAGCCAGCATGTCATCCCACACCACCACCACCACTGCTGCCAACTGCTGGCTGACCAGTACAAAGCTGCCTTCTTCCCCAAACTTCAGTACCCAGTACTTAAAGAGTTCATTTACTTTAAAGCAAAACACAGGCCACTATGATGCTCCTTACGAATATTTTAATGAAAACAGAGGACCAGCTGTTCAGATTCAGTCAAGAAACCAATGCTGAAATGACAACCCTAATCCTAGGGATAGTACAAAAATGGCAGACTCAGCTCCACATTTTTTCATTTTTTTGAAAGTGTATTCTTGCCATGCCTTCCCATTCTAGGACACCAGAAGCTACTGACTGTGCAGTTTATTTACTTGTTGCTTTAAATCTTGTTTAGGCATTGGCTTCACTTCTTACAGAAAGGAATTAAATAACTCAAGAATTACAATAAAAATGCAACAAATAATTAAGTAAGGATTGAGATCTTTGAGTTCACAGTAGAATAACATACTTTCTTATAACTTTCTTTTACAGGACTGAAACAGACAGTACGTAAAATTCTTCAAAGTGCCCTAGCTACTTTGGCACCTATATGTCATTCACGAAAGAAAATTAAAGCACTTACACAAACAGGATTAGATCTCCTAAATAAAACACAATTACTTTGAAAATTTAGTGATACATTAGTGTAAGAGAAGCATAATTCCCTTCAGTGATTTTTAATTCAGTCCTAGTGCAGAGTAATTCAAAATTACATAGCAAGTCAATGTCAGGGTAACACAGTAATCTAGTACTATCCTTACAAAACAAAACAAACAAAAAACCCCAACCCCAAACCCCAAAATAATACGTAGATCTGCCTACATTCATAATTAGTACCAATAACTAATAATTGCTATGTTGAAGAATCACAATTGTCAGAGTAAAATTCATTACAGTGTAAAAAGCCTGCTCTGGAAAGGTTTATTCTCCATACTGTATATCTGCTCTTAGCTCTTTGGAGAGGTAATTTATCAGCACTGCTGTCAACTTCTGCTGGAGACTAGCATTTCCCATTACAAGAGCAGTCAGCTGAGCAACATCAGTCCAGTCTAAGCGCCTGAGAATAACAATGGCTTCATCATAGAGTTTCTGCTGCTCAGCAGGAGGCAATTCCAATAAAATCTGAGGCACCGGCCTGAACTGTCCAGTAGTCATCCAGGCACCAAGCAATCCACCAAATGCTCCTCCTAGAAAAGACAGAGAGATGTTGCACTTCACCAGTTAATGTTAAAACCTGAAATTCTATCCACAGCCTTCATCAACAACGTTCCCACCTTTATTAGAGATCAATGCAGAGTTGCATAAGTGTCTACTTTAACTAGGTTTATACAGGACGTTCAAAGCACCAAGAAGGATTTTTAAAGCTTTTTACATCCACAGCAATCACAAAGGAACTCTTTACACAATCAAAGCTAATAGCTTCAAGGTAGAAATCAGAAACAAAACAACACTCCTTAGGGCACTGGTCTCTTTAGGATAAGCTCTACTACTAAATAAAACCATACCCAAGGAAAACACCTGACCAACAATTGCCTTATCAGTGCCATTAACACATAATCTCTGGCGAGAGATTCCCAGACTGATCCAAGCTTTCTGCTCCTGAAGAGCCACACATTGCAGCCTCCTACTCCCATGAAGTCCACCCCTCAGAAGTTGCTCACAGAGACCAAATCCATCAGCTTCCTGGGGTCAGACACATTCGTGCTTTCATCTACCAAATCAACACCCCAGCCGGCCAAGAAATGCTCTGGTAAATAGAGTGGCTCCAGGTCATCAAGATAACACCAGAGGGATCCTCTACAGCTGATGTGATTGTGGCTGCTGCTGAGAAACCAGCCTTGCAGTCCTACATGGCTGTTCTCTTTCAAAGAGTTACCAGTCTAACTCGCAACACAGCGCTCTCCGACAACAATTCACACCACTCACAGGGCTGCCCAGAGACACAGACATCCTGGTGGAAGGAGAACCCTCATAATGGAGGGGTGTCAGAACCGACCCTGCCTCCAAAATTCCCACCCCAGCGACTGCTCCTAAAAAGTCATTTATGCGCTCACAGGGATGCAGTTTTTAATTAGACAAAAATTCTGTAATTTGCAGCTTTTACTCAGTTGGCAATTTTTCCCATGATGCCACAGAAGTACTTGAAAGCCTACGACAGCTGAATTCATCTTCAAGGAACTTTTATGAGAACATCAATAACTGATTTAGGGGCACTTAATGCAAAAGCCACTAGAAGTATTGATGTCTAAGTTCCTCATCTATTAAGACAAGATTTGTTACATCATCACAGTTTTCCCCCCCAAGCAACACATCCACAATCCATTCTTCTCAGAGCAAGCAGTCCTTAGAAAGCATGATACGCTGCAAGTTTCTCCAGTGATTGCTGCAGATGGAAGGTAACTCATCCTCTAATTCTTGGTGCAAGACAGCAGCAATAAGGACAATCCCTGCTACCCAGTCCCACACCTATCCAGGCTGTTTGTGTAAGTGAAAGAGCACTTGATTGCAAACGTCCCTGTAACTGTCCTAAAACCTACTAAAGACCCAGGGTCATTTACCTTTGCAATTTTAGAAGTTAAATGAGGGTCATCTGATTTAGTTGCACTGTAATTGGGACATGGCTTTTGGTATACTTAATACTTATTATTCTTATTATATATACTTATAATTGTATACTTTTGGTATACAATAATAGGTATACTTGTTCCAGTGCCTTCATCAGTGGCTGAAAAACACCGAGCTTGACTGGGAGACGTTATGAAAGCTTAAACAAAATGAGAAAATACATTCAAGAATAACTTCAGTGTTTCTCATTGTTGAAAATATTTTGATAAAGAAATTAAAATCTAATTATATAAAAGAGTTTGGTTTGATTAAGAAGTAAAAAATTGTGAAGCATAGGTATGGGAGTGTTAAGTTTGAAATGTAGTCATAGGAACTTAGGAACTTTAGAAAATGTACTATGTGTGACTATAAGAATTCAAGTATTGTCTAAAATCAGTTAACCACAGAAACTTTGACAAAGATTTGTTGGTTTGTAGTGTTTTGTTTTAGGAAACTAGGGAAACCGTTATGGACACCAGTTTGCTGCCTGGAAACCCCTTACCCTTCCCACCTCGATCTAATTATCGAGGATTCCAATCAGTAGAGTTAAGTGAGATTAACCAATGATTGTTTTAACATAAGAATATTAATAAGATGGTGTGACTGAAGGACCAATTATTAGAAAGGTTAAATTTAAGAATAGACATAGTATGCATTTTTATGTAAACTAATATAGATGATGGTGAGAATCGTACTGCGCAGAATCACCTAAGAGAGGTCAAGAAGCGGACAAGTGAGGAAGACTATGGAAGACCACCAGAGGGCTTCTGAAGACCACCAGAGACCTTCACTGCGCTTGCGTAAAGGACATTTACATATGTTAATAGTTTCCCGGAAAACTAATGATAATGTATGACATTTTTCGGAAATCTAGTGAATATGTATAACAGGTGTGCATTTAACCTGCATAGTTAAACCAGACAGATGCACACGATAGGTGGAGCGATCCCCCGTGTGCCCAGCGCTGCAATAAAGGAGTGCCTGCTTCTTAACTTCTCATTGTTGTTAAGGAGTTTTATTCCGGATTTCGGCAACATCATCATCTCACTCAAGAATGAAGCCACTTACTTTTTACTTTTACTTCTGATTTATAGCTTACAAGTTTCTTACAAAAGCTTAATTTCACTTCTTTGTTCCTGATAACTTCAGTCATAACGTTTGTCAAAATATTATTTTTGGCTATTAAGCTCTGTACTTGTATTAGGAGTAAACACACAGCTTCATTTTGCACTTTCTGTTATCACTCCTCACATACTATTTGCTTATTTTTTGTAATGCCACCTTGCTTACCATCATGCAGGCATACTGCAATTCACTCCAATACCAATAAGCCCGTGAAATTGCTGGAACTCCTCGCAGGAGTAAGGAGCATTCAAGGACTGAGGCCCACATGACTTCAGCGACAAAGCAGCTTTCAAACTAGACAACTCTTAATTCAAGAGATACAGAGGAGAGACAACTCTTTACTGTTACGCTCTGGCTTTGCTGTAATTTTCCATACAAGGAAAAAAAAAAAAAATCAAAGCGACAGGGAATAACGAATTCCAGAGGAAAAAGCCAAGTTCACCAAGAAGGAAGCTCCTTCACCCCTGCCTTACCCCTCTCCTCTTCACTGCTCCACTGCAGCGCTGGAGCAGAGCCCACACTAACAAGCTCAGAGGCTGTTAGTTTGCTCTCTGTTTTCTCCCACACCTCGGACACTGGTGTACCTCAGCAGATGGGAACCAGGGCTCTACCCGTCAAAAGCAAATGATTTGTTAACAGCTTGTTCAAAGGGTTTCAAAGGCGCCTCTATCTCAATCTCAGACCTCTGGATGGCTTCCCGTTTGCTGCACAGGAGTCAAAATCAGCAAGGTCACTATCACCCTAGAAGGAAACACTGACACATGCCTTCCTGATGCACACCTTGTTTCTAAGAAGTCAACATATAAAATGGCATCTTGTTAAAGCCCAGGTACATGAAATCTCAACACTGCACGCCCCCTTCCTTCAACCCATACCTACTGCACAGACTTCCTAGTTTCTCCACTCAGGGAGTTAACCACACTCTTTGTTCCTAAAGCAAAACACACTTACCTACAGCGATTCCAGGTGGACCTCCCATGAGACCCCCAATAAATGCTGTTGCACCTGCCAGCAGTGCTCCTCGACCAGAGTGTTTGACAGCAGCTTTCATCCCTTTCTCCTGAGAGAGATGGCAGAACAGTTGCATCACATCATCAACACTGATGGGCATCTTGGCAAGTTAAGATCCTGGAAAAGACGTTTTAAGTTATCTTTTGATTGCTGCACAGGGACTAAATCTTGCTGCTAAACGAATTATAGGAAAAAACAGAGTTCAGGAGTCTGTGAGACTAAAAGGACAGAGGCACAGTCAATACAGGAAAAAAAAAAAATTCACTTTCTTTTTAATTTCTGGGAAAACCAAACCTATTTGCCAACAGCTAAAGGCTTCTTAAACTGCAAATTAAACTACAGGGTAGACCAGAAAAATCTGGTTTTATTACAAATTCAGAAGACCAAACAAGGACAAGTACCAGCAATGAGAGACTTGAGAAAGTTTCTATCTAATTCTAGAGTACATTGCATTTGCCTCGAGCAATTGCTGCATGTGTTCAACGTTGCACACAGCTCCGGGAAAAAGGCAAAGCAGAGCCTCGCTCTACCGCAGCTAGCAGATTATAATGGACAAATCTGTTAGGTATTCTCTCATTGTCCTAATTCTTGCCACAAATCAGTTGTTTTCACATATCAGTTCTTCTCCCCATTTTGTAACATGCTTAAACACTTCCATGCTGATTTCTGAAGGCGGGAGGCTATCTGTAGCAAGCAAGAAGAGCCTGAGGAAGGAAACAGATTTCAGAAGGAGTCAGAGAGACCTGGGACTGGGAATAAATGGGGAGCTCTGGAGACAAGGCATCAGAAATGTAGGGGCGTATGTGTACGGCACTCAGGACTCGGAGCAGACACGTGAGATGACTCTCATGTGTATGAGGAGGCGGAGAGATGGGACCTCAGCCCCTTTACACACAGTGATAAGTCCCCAGCATGGGGCAGATACCTGGCCCTGAGAACGATCCCTCTGAGACCAAACCTTTTCCACCTTGTTCACCTGCTGCTGCTGCCTATCTAAGCCCACTCATTTCTGTAGAGGCCCACAGAGAGTGTGGCTACCCATGGCTGCACCGCTGACAAAAAGGGCAGCAGGGCATGCCCGGGAAAAGGTTCCGGCCCCCAATCCTGCAGGCACAGGAAGCCATGCTATTGCACTGAACACAACCCCCAGAAAAGGCACATGAACACGACCCAGTTAAAAAAACAAAACAAAACAAAACACTAATACAGGGCACCTTTTTGGAATTTCTGCATATTCAATATTCTTTTCCCAGGTTGCTTGCCTTGTCACAGCAGACAAATCAGGAGGTGTAACAGAAGCAAACATGCCTCAGAGTTGCAGGTGTCAGCAAGTGTAGTGAGCAGGAAAGAGGCTGCATGAAGAAACAGTAGCTTCTCTGCTTTAAAAAGGAAAAGATTCTACCTGAAGAAAAAGATTTTACCCCTTATTTGGCACCTAATGTTTGCTTGCTGTTAAGCCAGTCACTTGAATCCAACTTTTTAGAAACAGTTACTATGCTCTAACTTTTCCAGGCACCCATCCTGCAATCTCAGAGAGTTATTTGCAAAAATGCTGACCCTTCAAAATAACAGCTGAATTCAAATGCAGCTCTGCTTGAGTACACTGTAAAATCCATCTTTGGCTTTCAGTTTGGCAAAGCAAGTGCATACTTTTGACTTTAACAACTATTTTAATGATAGAACAGACAAGAGATACTAAAAATATCCTCATCTCATGTTGCAAAAATAGGTTCAATACTAATGAAAGATACTGATTTGGACCAATGAGATCAGAGGAAAACCCATAAAGGGAAATTAAGAAACTCCATCCCCATAGCAGAGTTGGAAGAGCATTCAGTAAATAAGGCCCAAGCACTGAACAGTAAGAAAAAGCTTGCTCACTAAGAAAATACCTTCCATTCTGCACACCAATCGAGGAAAGGGCTTGCAGGGGGTTGGGGCGGTGGGAGGGGAAGAAGCATTCAATAGGATTAAAAATATAATCACATATGCACAGAAGGCAGATTTATTGTTGTGTATGTAATGTTAGCACTATCGAACAGATGAGTGTTCAGTTTTCCAGCCTCTAGAACAGTTTTTACCCCAGTGCGTGTGCAATACTTTCTCAGCCCAAGCCAACTTGTCTTCAAGTCTTTCTTGAATAGATCTCCTCAGTGCAAAGTGAAAGCGGAGCGGTATCACACAATTTTTCATATTAAAAATTAACTACTGTAAAAGTGAATGCTTTCTTCTGCACTAAAATTGCTGACTCTAAATCATCTGTGTCACTGCAGTATCCAAGCACTGCTGACACTAAACAAAAATCTGGTTTTGGGGAAGGGACCACATATGGTCCATAGCTGCAGAGAGGCACAGTAGGAAATTCATCAAATAGTTGCATTTCTCTCACTACTTCATTCATCTTCATGCCAGTCTAAGGAAAATATCAAAGTTCTCCATTTTACTACTGTTGCTTTTGGGTTTTTGGCAGGCTTATGACACAGCAGTGCATCAGAATGGCAGTGTGTGCTGGTTAGTGACAACAGAGTGACACACTCTGCTTCCAGAGTTATATATTATCTCATTCAATATGATTCAAGCTCAAAGTAATAAATAAATGGCTGCTCTGTTCGTCCTAGAGCAGCAGGAAAAAAACCCCAAAATATACAACTGATACAGCTCACGTTACCAAGCCTGGTAATGTTGGAAAATGAGAAGATTTAAGTATTTGTTTTTACCTTCTTAACAAAAGGTTAGCAGACTGCCACTCAGAGTAACATTCACACCAGCACCAAGAAGCCTTAAGTGCTGCAGGATTCAGTTCTTCCCCTCAGCAAGATGGGAACTGATTCGTGCTTGTCCTGCACCTCCTTAGCATGACCTCAGACTAACCCAACTGCCTGAGTGCTGAAATGAATTTGCTGCTTCTTTCTGGGCTAAATCCAGCGAACGTCTCATGCAAAGCTCTTCAGTATGAAGGCTCTGTGGCACGGACGGGCCAACACAAGTTGGAGAGCTGACAACACAACACAGTGCTCACTGAGAGTACTATAAACTGCTTTCCCCCAATCAAACCGACTGACTTGCACAGTTTCCTAAACCAATCTAATTGTAATATATGTGAAACAATGTTTTCTGAGCAAAGAAACCCGAAGCTGAAGCATCAGGTTCCTGCAGTGCACAGAAGCTGGCTGTCCATAGAAAGCCACCAACGTAACTCCATCCACCACACTGCCAATACTAGGAAGTTTCCTTATGGTGACGTGGCACCTTGAGCAGTGCAAAGGTGATCAGCTACTATTGGGTTTCTCTGAATAAACAAAAAACTCCTTAACAACTAGATTCAAAGTGCAATTGGCTTAAGAGTGAAAAAACCCAGACCATAATGAAACAGGAATCACACTGCTATCTGGTGGCGTACAAAGTGTGGCGAACACACGAATTCGTAATAACATATTAGCCTCAAGGTAAAGCAGAAACATACTGGAACTCAAGCAATTTTAAGTATTTTTTCCACAGTAAATTATCTTACTGCTTTACTCCCCTCACAACTTCCCCAAAGGGTATTTCCACTCACAAAATTAACACTTACTTGGGTTTTTTTGGCTTGATTGAAGAAGGTTCTTGGCACAGCAGAGCCGTTCCTGCTTAATTCCGAATGTGAGCGTCCCACTCAAAATTCTCAAAGGCATTACAAGGACCACTCACTTTCTCTCAACTCTTGCAAGTACTTCTATGATCTCTTAGCATATTCACTATATTTTAAGTCCTGCAGTGAATTTAGTGAATACAGTAGCCGATGCACAGCACATACAAGTTGGTATTTTGAACTGTAAATACAGCGCACTAGTGGCAGCCATTAAAACATAACCCATGTATTACAACACATACACATAAAGTAATCCCAGAGATTCCTGCATTCAGCGCAAAGATACAGATGAGTGGACCAACACTGTGGAGATCTTTTACAAACTCACACCATTACAAATTTCTTTCAAAATTTCATGTTCTGATGAAGAATCAAGGTGCTCAATCAGACAGTTTTCACTATGCATGTATTTTTTTTAACCGTACACTACAGACCATGAAACCAAGATATTCTGACAATACAGTAACAAGTTGCAGCACAGAGACTCCACACAGAATTTAACCTGCTACTAGGATAAGCAGTCACAAAAACCCAACCAACCAACCCACCCACCCCAAACCCACAAAAAACCAGCAGACAGACAGCTAGCTTTAGGCTGAGGAAATCAAACAAAAGGCTTATAAAGCTCTGCTGCTGCAAACCTCTATCAACTCTCACAGACTGGTAAGGTCTGTAAGAAGCCAACTGCAAAATGCAGAGCACAAAGTTGTGGTTGACATCAATCTAGTGATCAGAATCACTGAGTGAGCAGAACAGGAAAATAGCATATTTGAAAATGCCAGTGAACTACACGGGAGCAAGAATCCTTCCCCAGATTAAAAGGACCTGTAAGTTTTATGTGTCAGAGGCAGAACCGGATGACAGCCAAGAATATTTATAAACTTTGGTTGTGTAACTGATGAGTAAACAAAAGTGCACTTTGATTCTAGCACCAAATTATTTTCTACAGAATCTACCCAGATGTTAAGAAACACTAGGAATGTAAAATACTGGATTTGCACTAATGGAGGGATAGAAACGTCAATGATATCCATAAAATTGCGCCCGGCTTTCAGAGGTCCTGAGTCCCCACAGCTCCTACTGATTTCACATGGCACCGAGACTATTCAGCACTTCAAAAAAAAAACCCAACCAAAACCCACAAGAGTTTTGGAAAATTAAGTCACTGAGAGACCAAGCTTTGTTGTAGAACAGACCTACCTTTTTTGTTCTACTGCAATTCAGCAGCTGCGTTCCTCTTCTCTTTGTGGTCTCCCCAAATACTCATCTGAGATGCTAGACTCTGTACTTCTGACTAAATTAGATGATGCTCTCTCTTTCAGCCCAGGGACTGGGGAGCAAAGCAAGCAATGATCCTGCTCTACCTATCTAAAGAGAATGATAACATCATATGTTTGTATTTCATCTTTGAACCTACAACCAGCAGGTTTTACTAAAAAGTACATTCCTCTCAGAACTAATTACTTCTTAAGAAGAAAAATGCCATAGAAAGAATTAAAACAAAAGGATCACAAACATACCCAACTCACTGAAAGTCCTATTAATGCAAACAACCAAAGAGGTGCCCAGATTAATCTATGGTGTGAACCTCATTTCAGCTCTTTCCTATTTAACATTCCCATCTCATTACCCTACTTCCTCTTTCACAGAATGATGACTTTAGACAGGCAAAAGCCCTTTTATCCACTGGGCTCACTGTCCCACTTACAGAAAAATGAAGAGCCTCCCAAATGTCCACACCAGAGAGACTCTAACCAGTACACAGCCTGGCCCACCGCTGAGCTGTCCTCACTACTCCTTACAACTACCTGTTAACAGAGTATACTCCTCAGTAAACATGTCTACAATGTGCATGTACATAAACCAAAAACCACCTACAGGACAAATTCCAAACCTACCAAGCAATGAAGACATAGATCTAAGTCCTCTTACCAGGAGCTAACTTTATCTTGGTGGACACCATATGGTGATAAGCAAGAACATGGGGCAAGAATCTCCAACTGCTAGAAAGCATACATAGATCTTCAAACTGAAACTTCAAGACAACAGCAAATATTTATGCAAGCACAGATGCCCAGGAGATAACCCAGGACAATTTCTTGTGTCTCAACTGTATAGCAACAGCTCTATCTGTACTGCAACTTTTTATAATAAATATGAGATCAGCACTAGAGCAAAACCAAATGCAAAGTATTCAGCAGCTGAGACAGACTAAAGAACACAACTTCATGAACAACAGCATGCACAAAGCTCAGACCTGATGATTAAACAGGCCAGAAGTTCATTAACTGTTTCAATAATAGCTGCTGGACGGGTAGGGTATCAAGATATTCCCATGTGCAAAGGAGGACTGTCTCATCACTGGTCCATATGCACACTGGTAGCTTGAGTAGTAGCATTTATGCTCCTAAATCATCACTTCCTGAAAATCCTACCTTTACAGCCCAGCCTAGTATTTAAAATCTGCAAAGCAGGTGGTCTGATTTAAATCATGATTGGCATCAGCAGCCAGTAAAACTTAGTTTAAATACACCAGTTTTAACCCTGCTCTGCATTTGTAATTTTTAGTTATTTTGCTAAGTAAGGGTTCATTCCTACTTATTGCTGTAAAGATTAAAACATGCCAATTGCCATGCTTATCTCAGTATTTGGTACTCTTCCTTCCAACTGTGAGGATTCACTACACCTACAAACGTTTATTGTAATAATATAATTATGTTGCTGACTATACATTTATTCAGACGTTCAATTTTTGAGTTTCAATTATATTAGGAGATGGTAAGAAAATAATGTATTTGCTAGACAATCTGAATCCATCTGAAATGCATAAAAGAGCTTTTTAATATTGTTTTGTAAGAACTGTGACCTTAAAAGCGTTGCTTACTTTCTTCTTTTGTGTATTTATCAAAGCACGTAAATTTATCAAAGCATTTAATTGGTTTATTTAACAGAAGAGGTAACAAATCTACTCATTATACCAACAAATTACTACTAGGAACCCAGGGGCTGATTTTACAAGGCTCTTGGATGCCTAAAACCACAGTTCAGTGGCAATTATCTCCTTCCACTGAGACTAAAGGAAAGTTGGCACCTAACCCGTCTAGGCACTTAGGGTACCCTGCCTACCTGGACTGCTAAATTACAAAATATCTGCTAAAGACTAGCCGTAACTCCTTCAGTCCTTAAATGTTTTTTAGACCTACTCAATGTCTTTCTAATTTATAAATTAAGGGTGGATTTTTTTTTTTCATTTCCTAGCCAGCTTCTCCATTCTGAAGGCAGTATTTGAGAAAGTTACAGGTCGCTTGCATCAGCTAGCTGATACTGAACCCAAACTAATCAGACTTTCAGTTAAGAAAGAAGAAAGAGCCGACACTTGGAAAACACAAACAGCAGAGGTTGTTCCCCAGTAGAGATGCTTGGCGCAGCACACTGCAGTGGCATCTTCGAAATCTGAACTAAGCCGGAAAATTAAAGATGCTTTCCCTGACTCACTACCAAAACATAAACTTCAGCTCATTAAAATTAATCAACATGTTCTGAGTGTTTTAAAATTTATTAAAATCTTTATGACTAAAATAGGCTGAGCATAAAATGTAATTATAAACTCTTTCAAACAGCCGAAATTTAATTACACTTCAGATATTTTTTATTCATTTTCCTACAACGCTCATTTCAGGTTTACTACTGCTGAAACGATGATACAGCCGCAGTGTAACTTGGGGGAAAAAAGGAATCGGACGTTAAAGGAGCGTTCAATCCGGTCTCTGTATTTTTAAGGCTCTTCTCGCCGTATCCCAACGACGCCCTCAAATCCAGGGGCTGCCGGGGCCCCCAGCGCCGCTCCCGTCCCCTGCCGCCCTCCCCGGAGCGGGGGCGGCCCCGACACCCGCCGGGCCGCGGCCGCCGCGGCCCCGCTCCCCTCCGCTCCCGGCTGCGGCGGCCGGCCTTTTCTGGAATCTTCCCGGCCGCCGCAAACGCAAAGCCCCGCTGTCGCCGGGCCGGGGTGTGGCGGGAGCTCCCCGGGAAACGGAGGGGGACAGCGGGGGCCCGCCCGGCCGCGGGGGGCCCCGCACCGCCGCGGCTCCCGGCCCCCTCGGGCAGGGCCGGCGCCGAGCCCCGCCGCGGCCCTTCCCTCCCGCCCGCCTACCTCAGCCGGCAGCGCGCGCGCGGCGCCCGGCTCTCCGCAGGCCCCGCAGGAAACGGCCCCGGCGCCGCCGGGGGAGGAGCGCGGCCCGGCGGGGCGACCCCCGCGCAGCCCCGCCGCCTGCCCTGCCCGGCCCAGGGCCGCCGCGCCCCGCCGGCCTTGGCGGCTGCCCCGCCAGGCAGCGGCCGAGGCGGCGGCAGCCCGCCCTCACCTCCGCGCCGGCCGGGGCGCCCTGGCAGCGGGGCGGCGGCGGGCCTCGGGGAGCGGGCCCGGCTCCCTCCGCTACGGCGGCTCCCGCGCTTGCTCCACGGGGAAAGCGCGTGGCCCGGAGCGGCGTTAGGCGATAGGCGTCGGTGGGCCGCCTCCGCCTCCCGCCGCGGCGGCGCCCCGAGCAAAGCCGGCCCCGGCCCCCCCAAGGCGGGCGGTGCGCCCCGAGCCGCGGTGCTCGCCTACCGGCCCGGCCCGGGGGTCGGGCGCGGTGCGACCGCTCTCCTGGAGCTCGGCGCTCGTTCTGGAAGAGCGCAACGCGCCCCCGGGCAGCATCTGCTGCTCCCGTGCGCGGGCCGACACGGCCTCGGTGAAGGACGTTAGGAAATGTCACCGTATTTTCAGGTGGGCTGCTCGGGAAGAGCACCTCCCGATCCCAGCTGAGCTACTGCAGGAGGAGGAAGAAAGGGACTGCCTGCCACAGAATGCTATTAGGCCATCCCTGGCCCTATCTGAGAATGTCATCTGAGAATATTTTCGCGTGCTTTTCATCCAGCTTTATTTCAGCCATCAGCTCGGTCACGTGCAGCCTGCTAGTCTGATACAGCACCACATGTAATCAAACGGGCTATGCGCTGAAGCAGCGTCAAACAGCTGTGTCACATATGGCTCTTGAAATATCACACTGTTTCTTAACACCAGTACAATCTTTGAAAAGTTACTGCCTAATGCTAGAAATGCTGCCATTTCCCAAGAATGGATTATTAACAGGGGTTTTTGTTTTTGTCAACTAAGCCTTTATTATGATTCCATCTCTGATTTAAGGCAAACCATCTCCCCTCCGTTCTTGTTGAGAAGATGAAAAAGCAGGATGAATAAAAGGAGGAGGAATATAACTCTCAATTTTTGTCCCTTTCCTGTGGCTGCACTGGGGACTTCTTAACCTCCCCATGCTTTATACGATCACATAAAATAACTCTCTGTGTAACAACTCAAAATGTTACAGGTCTACTGGTGCTCTTGATTTTTACGATTTGGATGTAAAAAGCAAATGTAATTCCTGAAATGAGCAAAGAACCAAAATGCCATGTACATTTTAAAAAGTAACACCCCAAATTCCAGCTGTGAGCAGCCTTCCAAGGAGGAAAATTAACAGCAATGAAGTCCGCCAACCATGGAAGGAGGGAGTTTTTATCACTCTATCCCAAACTGAATCATTACTTCACTACTCCGGTTAAAAATAAACACAGGTTATTAGGGCTACATCAGCAGGTATTTATTAGGTCTATTTTTTTCTATAGTAGAAGTTACTAAAATGAAAAGGTAAGATAACAGCGCAGAGTGTATCCTTTAAGGATATACACGCTGCTGTAGATCACACTACACTCCCAGAGAAATTCTGACTGTTGAAGTCAGTGGGAATCTGGTTAATGCAATCAGCTGGATTAAGATTTGATTCTGTACGTAGTTACCAGCGAGCATCTGATGGCGTACCTGTTACTCTCCTTGGTGAGCGTTAACCGATGCACATGAATCAGCACACCACACATTCCACCAAACATTCTGTCAGTTTAGGCTAAATAACAGCGACGAAGTCCTATTCTTGGTTTTACTGAAGCAGCAGGACCCGCAAGCCATTTTCTCCCGACCGACCACGTTTGCTACCCGGCGGGCTCCATCTGGTGGCTACCCACACCTCGCCATCGCAGGGGTTCGGCTACAGGCTGGCCGTGGGGGAAAAAGTCATCCTAAATGTGAGATGGGACAGCTCCACTGGCTGTATTCTCTTTTACAGGGTTGCGTATTCCGGCTGGATCTGTCACTGTAATTCTGGCGGCATGTATTTATGCATTTCAACATACACTCTTAACAAGTAATTAGTACCCGAGATAAACGTTCACATGCTTTCTAAATTCTAGGAGCTCGTGGAGTGAGAGCAGTTCAAGGCGGTCCTGCTGCAAATCGGATCCTGCCAATAACCTCACTGGATTCACTGCAGTATGCTGGGCTCTTACAAGTACTAGGTGTCATTGCTATTCCTATATCGTAGTTCTGTTGATCCCCTTTATCAGCATTGATTCACTATTTAATTTCCTTTATCAGGATGCTTCACATCTTTTTCCTCTTCAGGTTACTAAGAACACTACACTTTTAAAAATCGAGAGAAAAAAATTCCCCTTCACCCCCCAAAATCCCCAAGTCATCTGTCAAAAGCAAACATCAGCAGAAATCAATCACCATAGCAATGATGCACTGGCATTCTGGTTTGATGAGCCACTTGGCAGATTTCTGCCAAGCCCTTTCCTAACATACAGCAGAACCCAAAATAACCACAAGCCAGTTCAGCATGTCCTCAGCGTGCTGGGTTCACTGCATATTTTCACAGCTTTTGACATACTAGGAGATAGGCCAAGGGGCACCAGGAACAATTTCAGCTAGAGATGGACTGTTGCCACCAACAGAATGATTCATACTGGCTTTCAGCCTGCTCCTTACGGGGTCTCGAGAAAAAGCCCATCAGGAGCAGGCTCAGTCTGGAAGAACTGTCCAGAAATACCTGACGCAATTATCTGAAATACCTATTACCTTCACAGGAAACATGACAGGTTTTTAAAGACAAGGCACTTAATCTTGTTGGGCAGAAAAAAACTGTTTCTCTAAATTTTCTTCTGTGCCAGATTGCCAGAGAAAACACGAGGATTAGGCAACTGTATGTGACAAACTTAGTTTCATCTTTTCATCTAGCTGCCTTTTTTTTTTTTTCTTAAAATCTTTAAATTTCTTACTATCACAATGGCATGAAAAATACATTCAAAATTTGAGGCATGGGCAAGTAGTATAGATCAATTTGCCTAAGTTTGCAAAGCACATAAAAATACTCTTGAGATTTCCCTTTCGTGTCAATGTGTTAACTTGGATATGGGTGAGGATGGTTTAATTTACAATGTTACATCGAAGCAAGAAGAGGAAAGAGGAAGAAATGTCATGTGTTCCCCAGAATGTGTGACAGGACTGGTCCACAGAAAAGAAAGGTGATGGAAGATGTAACAAAGCAGGTTTCTAATCATACCCATGTTTAGGAGGGTAAGAGATTTCCATCAGTTCCCCCAGAGGTCTGGGAAACCCTATGCTGCAGTGAAGAAAAGCTGCTTTGCTTATCCCTGTCTAACATCTAGGGCTCTAGATAACCTACATCTCTCCCTAGATACTAAAAAACATGCATGCTCTTATAGGGTCACGGGAATAACAGCATCTGTTCTGAAAGAGTCTGCCACTTCTGCTTCATATTATATTTATAATTTGAACCTTTCCTTCTTGACAACAATACAGTTTTATAACTTCTAAATTCCTGATATTATACTCTGGATTTCCAAGAAGATGGTGAGCTTCACAAGATCAAACAAGGCACAACCTATATGGAAAGAGAAAATGAATATAAAAGTAATGCTACAGCATTTAAATCCATAAACAAAGCCACTTAGTAAGCGAAATCTTGCAACTGCAGAACGGCTGTTTAAAAGGAACGGCGCTTTTTCTAGAACTCTGTAAAATGAGAAAAGGCAACATTTCTAAACCCAGGAACCTAACTCCGATTTTCATCTATTAATACTCTTCACCTCTGTGCATGCAGGTGTAAATAATATAGTAAAAATGACCAAATCGCTATAGGAAGACACAATAGCAGGTTACAGAGATCCACAAGCAAAGCATATGCTTGATGGCAAATCTTCTCCCCATTTCCTACATTAGATATTCATCAGGGTCTGACTTCTAATTGAATGCAAATAAAGGATATAACAGGTTTTTGCATATGAAGTGAAGATATAGAACATCTGTCTCTTCACAGCCTTTCAATGTACCTTATGTGACATTAAGCAAAGAAGAGGTTTGCCTCATCAGCTTGTAGGAAACAGTTTGAATTTGAAGAACAGTATGACTGAACTAAATCATTCCACCGCTGCTGTAAAAGGTGGCGCTTTGGTCTCCCTGCAGACTCTCAGGTGATAAAATGATAAGTTGGGCAAAATCAGTTTCAATGCCAAAAAGATGGACTACTGGTGCAGAAGGTCACAAAACACTATTAATTGCCTTATATCATCTCAGTCTTGAAAGATGATCCAAAAATACAGGCTGGTGCTTTGGAATAAAGCACACATTGCTAGCTAGCACTATCCAAGTGTGCTGTTAAAGGTATTTAAGGCATACCCTTAACTGCAAACAGTACACCTATCTTCTGCTGTTTTAGACTCTTATTATAGTAGTCATTTATGCTAGTTTTTTTACTTCCTCAGCAGCCTAATTCAGTAATTGTGTTTACTGGTACAGAGTAGCCGTTTTGTGACCTTTTCAGAAAAAGCTACAGCAAATCTGAATGTGAAAGTCAGTGTCCTGAAATGAGTTTACATGTTTATATGTTATAGCATGTATGAACACTGAAGTGAAAATAAAATCCTGGTTAAAAAAGTAGTTAGACAGAATACCTGCAAGCTTTCCAGACAGGAGCTAAAAAAAAGACAGTCTCCTAAAACCGCTTTCTCCATTCATCACTCTTTTGCAGAATGTATCTAAGAAAAGTGCATCTGAGCTTTCTTCAAACCTCTAATTAAAGGGCATACATAAAGTAGGCAAAATTCAAAATCAGATCTAAAATGCATATTGTAAATTCAGTTAAGGAACAAAGCATTCTAGTGTCAAGGATGGAAGGATGACATTTGAAGGTGTCTGGAATAACATCAGTGATAGATTTCTATGCTCGATACTGTTCAGTGGTGTGAGAAATCTGTACCATAACCTGGTGCTTGTGGAGTCTGAGAATAGTTAAATGTTGAGCTACATGTAATTCTGGCCCCAAACATACAGTACTTTGGAGATGCAAAGAGTAAGCACAAAGAAGCTGACTTAATTCCCATCAGAATCAAGGGTCCTTGGCTGACTTCACTTCCAACATTAAACCAACTTCACAGGCGCTGAATGAGAGCCCAAATTTTACAAAGCTGTTAGATTAAGTTTCCTGTTCTTCTGGGAACACAGAACAATTCTCTCCAGCCTTCTTGGGTCTGAGTTCTGATAATGTGTCAGGCAAAAGGGGAGCTCGCAGTCAGCTAGGTAGTAGGGTGGAAGGGAAGAGGCCAGCTTGTACAGATTGCATTGCCCCATTTTCTTTTCTCGTGTGCTAGGTTGGAGCATGGAATGGAACTGGAGATGGAAAGGTGAATTTGAATCACTCCACAATGATGGACCAGATTCAAAGCTTCCAGAAGTCACTGCAAATACTCAAATGTGTTACAATGGGATTTTCAGACTTACGCAGTTTAGCATGTTGTATTTTAATACTGCCTCCTGGGCCACCTCTCTGCTTCACTTGCAATCACAAGGGTGTCACCATTTAGGATCACACATAATGCCTATGTGGCTACAACAGGGTTGTCTAAAGAGCAATTGCTAAGCTAAATGAAGAGCAGGGCAGTGTTTATACCGTACTTATAGTTGTCCTATAACATGATCTAGACTTTGGAAACAAAAAGAACTGGAAACTCTTTGCAAACTACAAAGAGGCCCTTTGCTGGCTTTCTGCAGACCTCAATTCGGGAACAACTGCCTTAAAAATGTCATAAATGACTGTCTCAGGAGCAAAATGATGTGCACTCAAACAGTAATGGGCAAAATTTATAAAGAACAGCTAATACCAAATGGCTTTACCTACAACAGCATGCGTATACACAACCATGAGAGACAAGTGCCACTGGAGCAGAGGGCATTGACCAAGCAGATAACTGAACACCAGAAAGGGAAAGAACTGGGCAGCCCCTTCTCCATGATAAGTTCCAGGGGATCTTTCATTCTGCCCTAAGTAGACAAGCATTAAGTTCTCAAAAGTCTGTTGAAAAGACTCACAGCAGGATGTGCCAGTCTCTATACCATGGAAGAATAAAAGGCTAAGATTTTGCTGCAATTAGAATAAACAACTGTCCTTAATTTCTGTCAAACAGTAGATGTCTCCCTTTGCCAGTGTTTGAAATGTGTGTAAAATGTTGTTAGGGTACACATCCACAGCCAGCATTATTAGTCTTTTTTTCAGCCTACGTTCCCATCATGCCTTGTAGAAAAATCCATGGGGGACGAAAGATAACACTGAGTCCAAACCCTGAGAACAGAGCCCCATGAAAGCAACAAATTATAAACTCTACTGAAGAGATTTTCTTCAGAAAGATCACAGGTCTCATGCTTTAGTCATGGCCCGTTCCTTTGCCAGCAGGTTCAGAGAGAGTGATCTGTGAGAGCTAAGTGATTTCTTTCAAGTAGCTGCTCACGGTGACTACAGAAACCTCAAGGATTACAGTGCACAAACAATGGGAAAAAAGCTGCTTCAAATAATACACCCAGACAATGGAGTTGCCATTATGGTAGCAATGCAAAATATGGACAGGGATTTAAATGAAACGGGTGATATCTGTATACTTTGGAGGGCTCATGTGTGCCAAATTTGGCAGTGTGAGTGTTCATATTGCTTGTTGCTCCACCCCTTGAACAATGAGGCTAAACCCCATACATGCAGGAGTTGGTAGAGCACAAGCAGTTTTGCTAATCACACTGCATGCAAAAGCAAAAAGACAAAGGCAACTACTAATGCTTAGACTAGCATTGGGGAAATAATTAAGCATGAATGAAATATTGTATGTGGATTTGAAATGAATGTTCTTGGAAACAATTGTGCTGTTTCAGTTGTGCTGCTTTCCCCCCCTAAGTTTCATGAAGTAATTTGCATGTCATTTAAATAAATACCATAAATTATTGCAAACTTTTTGGTTTTATTTACATAAACCAAAATGCTCATTTCCATTATTGTTTGGATCACCTGACAAGACGGAAATGCAGAGGTCTGAGAGGAAACTTGTCTCTCCCCAAAATATTAGAGATTTCTCATGTGTGAGTGAGCCAGAAAGGGAGGACCCCACCTTTAGCTTTGCCTCACGTAGACAGTTAATGCTCTGTAGATGTAACAGAGATACAGGATCGGATCTTTCAGCTGAGCCAAGCTGGAGCTGCAAGCTGGTTGAGGGTACTGGTGTATGCTGCTGCCTTGCACTTGTCAGGCCTTCATGGCCCTTCATGAAAATAAGAACAGCCTCAGCACTGCTTGTCTGCTGGCATGCAATGTTCACTGGCCAAACCTGCTTTTTCTGGGATAGCTTAGTTGTTTGGGGCTTAAGCACACACAGTGAACAATGACAACAACAAGTCTACAGGCATACTGAACTTGCACAAGCCTCTTAAGGGCTCAACAGCATCTGCAGCGGATATTCGGTACAGCTTTCACATGCTGGGAGGTTAGGACACTTAACTCGCATCTCTGATGAATTCTCTGTTTCTGTTTGAGAATTCATGAGATTTAACTTCAACCACCGTAACTTACAAGGCCTACACTCTGATGCTCATATTGTTTTTACTTCCATTCAGTGTTATCCACATATCACCAATTTGATTTCGCCTCTGATAAATATTTGCCTCCCTTCTTGACTATATAGTTAAACTTCCTTCCCAGAGTCCTTCTCAAACCTGCTTTCTCCTCTCACCCTATCAGGGGATCAACAGCATCCACTTCAGAACCCTTGCCATTCTGTGCATTCACAGAATTAAAAAGAAATCAAATGATTGAAATACAGATCCTAATCCAGAAAAAGGTGAGTGCAAGGTAGCCTTAAAAGTTAGGTAGGTGCACATCCTTCTGCAGGATCATATGGGGCCTGTTGGCCACTGAAAACTAAATATAGGTACCATCACCTGAAAAACCAAGTGACCTAATGATCTGCAAAAGGAGGAACTGAACATCTAGCATAAATTTTAATGTTCTGTCCATAAGACAGTAAATGATCATTCGGGCTTCTGACCTGTGAAGACTGCCTGCAGGTTTCCTCCACAATACTTTATTTACATCTGGTTGCTCTTTCCATGCTCTCTCCAGTCTAAAAGGGAACCCAACAAATATTGTCTTCTCACACAACCCTGGGCTGCTTTTCCTCATGGTCTGTTGTAAAATACATCCAACAGTACAGATTGCAAACCAGATGAACTCATTATACAGATGTTCTTTTCACAAAAGAATATCCTGCAGTCCAATTTCTAAGGCTGTTTTTTGTTTTATAAACCAAGGGATTCAACCTGCTTCCCATCTTGGATACAAAGGCATTTACTTTCCTGGACTTTGCTTAGTGGAGTCCTAAGTTTTGCTTCACCACAAAGGAAGTAAAATTGACTGGGTCTAACTTCATGATTTCCAGATATCACTAGGGTGTGCTGTAGATCATGAAATTTCAGTAAAGCACAGTTAACAGGGAAAAATCTAGCTGCTGCACTAAATATTTTAAATTAATTACAAACATAGAAGCAACTCAACACTGACTTAAATTCCTTTTAAAACAATATACACACTCAAGAGAGGTAATACAACACCCTAACAATTTAAAACATTTTTGCTACACAGGCTTGGTAAACCCAGTGTGGTACACAACAGAGAACTAACTAGAGTCAGGCAGATAACCACACACTTAAACTGCACATAGATAACTAAAATCCAGGCATGCAGTGTGGTGGGAATTGAAAAAATGGGACTAGAACCAATATCCATAACAAACCAGGTAACAAGCTATAATGGACTTTTTGTGGAAAACTTTCTTTGAAAAAAAACCTATGAGACTATTTAAGTCACTGAAACTCACAAAGGTAAGGCCTGGGGATGCAGGGTCAGGGGCTGAATAGTAATTATTTATACCAATTAATGCATATGAACAATGGTGATGAAATTCCCAGTATGGGTAACAGTAAGACTGAAGCAAATTCATCACAGGAAACTGCACCTGTCAGGTATCAGCTCTTAGCACAAGGGTGCCCAGCATGGAGTGACACCGGGAAGGGGACCGCAGCCTCTGGAGGAAGGAAAGTGTCAGCTCCCAGCTCTTGGCTTCCACCCACTTCCAGCCCCTGCAGGAGGTGGGAACCCTTGCCTACAACCCACACCCAACCAGCTGCTCAGCTCTTGAGAGGAAGCATCTTCCTGCTCTTGTGCCTATAACCCTCAGCCTAGGAAAGAAATGTATATCCTGGCACACCCTCCTGTCAACTCCCAGTATAGTCATGGAGTGGTGGTGGGATAATGAACCCAGCACAATAAGGATGCTGAATCGGAAGAGTTTCTAAGCACACTCTCAACTTTAAGCATATATTTACACTAACAACCACAGACTCAAATGCAAATTTAAAAACAAGCACCTATTTAAACACTAACAAAAGCTTAAATGGTTTACTGTGCTGAGGCCCCAACCATCAAGACATAGACACTCTGCCATAGTTAGTGGTAACAGCAAACAGAATTATCAAGTGATGCTTCAGCAGGCTGTATGAACTGAGTTTGGTAGTCTTACACCATGAACCACATATTCATTATTATAACAATTTGTATTACTATTTGTAGCATCTAGGGAACCCCAATCAGGGCTCTATTGTGTTACAGACTGTACAAGCACAGAAAAATAGGATGGCTCTTATAATGAGTACATCACAAGCCCCACTACCATAATTAACATTGATTAGCATCGATGCAAACAGCATGGGAAGACAAAGATTGAGCCAGTTTGGGAGCTGAGGTACACTCTCACCCTTTAAGGTGGCTCCTCTGGTTCCCAACTGCAGAACAGAGAGGAGGCTGTTTCAGTGGGGAAGGCTGCAGTCTCCAGCGCTCCCAGTTAGCAGCTCCCATGAGCACATTCTAGGACACAGGATTCAAAAAGGCATCTTTGTCACTTACTAATCCAGTCTCTGTCGCAGGCAACTACATCACACAATCCTGCCCTTAAAATCATCAAGAACCATTACAAGCCAGTTAAGAATGCTTTTTCTTCCTACTCAGGGCATACATCTCTGAAAACATACCACGTTGGCTGGAACAGTTGGATTAGAATGTGCATCTACATATCAACCTAAATACTAAAGAAAGTCTACTATTCGCTGTCACAGATCAGTATTAGTGTGAAATGCAATGGCTAGAATTGACCTAAAACAAGAATCAGAGTCAGACTTTCAGAGTATGTAAATCTACTGAAGTCAAAACACCAGTACCAAACCTACTCTCTTATGCCTGAATGGGATATTTCCCCTGCTTCCCCAAGCCCCCCTTCCCAGCATTTGCTAGTCTTCTCCAATACTGCTGTGAAGCTGTATGATTGCAACCACCACAATCAATTCTAATCAAAAAGGACAGCTGGCAACCTCTGAGCTACCTGATGTATTAGAAAAACACCCAAAAAAGCCAGATCCACTTTAAATGAAATCTCAAAAGTGTGACCTTAATGGCCATGGGATGTGGAGCTGCACATAATAAACTTCCTCCTTCCAATATACAGCCCTTGCTACATCTATAATTATCATATGCATCTTCTCATCCCAGGCCCATGGCATTTTCTCAGGTTCGCCTTGGATACTAAAGCCGTTTTTCCTTTTCAACTGTAGGAAAGAGTAGACAGCTCTGTAATGCCAGCAAAAAAAGATAACATTTTGAAATGGGTAGTGTGAAATTATAGGATTGAATATTTTGATTGTATAATGAAACTACCTTTATTAACCAAATAAGATTCAAGACCTGAAACTTGCTTATGAACCATCCTCTGCCCAAAATGTTTCTGCATGTTTTTAATGCATAACCTAACAAAATACAGCCACCTTGGATTTCACTTTCACATCCAGTATCATGGAAGATATATCCACAGAAAATACATTCACACTAGAAATTTAGATCAGTTCTACATGACATCACTCATGTCACAACCTAACCTGCAATCTGGTATATCCTCAGACTCGGTGCCTATCTGAAGAATTCTTACATGCATTAAATTTAACATATATGTAAATATTTGCAGAATTCTACTGTAGCCACAATTTCAAATGCAATCCAGGTATGCTTACGTGCTCAACTGTAGTTAGGTTCTGGTGTTTTGCTACTTTTTGCCATTCTGGTAAAGTTTCTTAATTTAATTTTTTTAAAGATACTTCCTACAATTCCACTTACAGGGAAGTGAAAGATAATTCTATAAAGCCTAAAAATAAACTTAGATCTGCTAAAAAATTCATCATTTCACTCCCAGGCTTTCACCAGCTGGGCTTGTCTGCTTTAGGTTTGACACCCCTGAGAGCTACAAGCACAACTTATGAAGATGAGCAAGTTTACATGAGAATGACGAAGAGATCCATTTTTTTAATCTTTACTTTGCCAAAATACTGTCTGGGGCACTTATTACTAGAAGACATTTATTGTTGGCAATTTCTCACTCACTTTTAATACCATACTTACGTTATTTGCAAATTTGGAGAGGTAATGTCCAAATACATACACGTGTCTACGTGTACTTCTTTCAGGTTTGCTCATTACATTCATTAAACTATTTAATTCTCAAGGATGTACTGGAGATACAGTGAAGACCCCCTGAACACCAGTTAAGAATAAACCTGTAATGAGAATAAATTACATACACATATCAATTGCTACAAGTCCTGTAAGGAGAGACCTTTCTACATAAACATCTGCTGCAGAATTAAACCTGACACATTAATAAAAGCCCTCCCCACCCAAATAAAAAAATGGAAGTATAACAGTTACCCGATCAGTTAAAAGAATAAACCTTTTAAATAAATAAATTTGCACTACACCAATTTATGTCACTGTGGTACTTAAGGCGAAACCTTTTAAAGGAATAGATTTACTGTGCATACAGATCTCCACTGGGTATGTGTAATTATGCAAAGGAAAGGCATTACTTTTAAAGTGGATGAATGGCTGATACTTTTTGATTTACTGCTAGAAACAGAAAAATGGTAATGGCATGAAATAAGCATTTGCAAAACCGTTTTGGCAGACAGAAAATGTTTGATTTACCTAGGGCATCCATCAGGTTCTATACTTTAGATCAAAGTAGATAAATGGAAAGGCAAATGGATATTTGGGGGGAAAAAAAAAAATCTACAGCTTTTCTGCCAGACTTGCAAGTAAGTTAAACATTTGGAGGGGGGAAAAAGCCCAAGGCTCTTTGGAAGGAAGGACATCATGATTCATGACTGCTCTGGCAACTACTTTCTGTATTTACCTGGAAAGATGAGAATGGCATGGAAGTAGTTGTAGCTTTCTCATTCTGGGCCTGATTCTGAGAGGTGATTTGAATGCAACTGGCGAAGCTCAACATTTCCATCTGACACTGGAAATGGATAATGCATACCCTGGGTCATATTTTCCTCTTGACTCCAAGTTGTTCACCCTCTTTTTCTCTCCTCTTCTGGCTTGAATTCACATTGGTGAAGAAAATATGTTTCAGTCAAGACACATGCACCCCAAAAATCTAAACTCACTGTCTTCTCAGATCCTTTTGAAATCTGTGCAGTAGGAAAGCACACTGAAGGTAGGACATGGCTTACTGGACAATCATCTATGACAAGTCAGAAGACTGAAGAATGAAAAATCAGCTTCTTCCTATGGCAGAATTCTTCCTAGAGGTTCCTAGTGAAAAGCATGATTTCTGAGTGTGCCATGATCCTGTTCTGAACTCCTCCTATACTGAAATGCACCACCAGGAGCTGTGTAATGTATGCATTGTGTCAAACCCTCAGAGCATCACTAGACCTGTGTTACATGTGTTGCACAGATGGTCTGAACATGCACAGTAAATGCAAAATGTTTGGGACACACCAATTTGTTGTGTTGTCAAAATCCACAGGAGGGCACATACACAAGAGCCCCAGCCACATCAGATTTACTCAGCGTGCACACCATGTGCAGTGGGCATTTCCAGTAAGTGTCAGATTTGCTATACATGCACAGTAGAAAGGATTTGCTCACGTGCAAGAAAAGGCTGGGATTATTAGACATCTGGAAATCTTGACAAACATACATAATCCTTGAATATAACCTCTTGACAAAATGTCTGGCTGGGGAAGGACACGTCTGGAGAAATTCAACATATGTCCCTCTGCCCACTCCATCAGAAAATAACGCAGAGTAGGGTATGGCCTTTCCAGCTCTCTCCACATCATTATGAACATGAGCAGCAAATCCATCAGCTACTTCTGCATCCATTTATTCTATGGAAGGGTTGCCGAGCTCTTAAGAGGCCAAAGAGCAATCAAAACCCACACTTTGTGCTCAGACAGGTAAAAGAGCCAGCAGGACTTAGAATTACATAATAACAGAGAGCTGGCTTCTCTCTAGGATACTCATTTCATACATTTATCACAACAAAATTAGCAGATACCTGCTCCTGCTCACTTACATGGCCTGTATTTTTTAACTCAGTAGCTTACCTTTGACCACTGAAATACTAGAACAGCTTACCCAGCAAGGTTGTGGAAACTCCATCCTTGCAGATATTCAAAACCTGTCTGGACAAGATCCTGAGCAACCCGTTCTAGCTGACCATGCTTTGAGCCAGGGGGTTGGACTAGATGATGCTCCTTCCAACCTCCACTGTTCTGTAATTCTGTGGTGAAGATCCTTCCCTTCAGTTTTGTAGATGCACTTGCCTTCCAAGAAGTAATTCATTGATCATACCTCTACCATAAGCCATGGTTATCACTGCATACAGAAAGTTCAAAGATGCTGTGTTTGTGGAGCGGCCAAATCCTCTGCAGTAATCTGCAGCTATCAACAAAAAAATGACCAAAAAATATGAAGTTTTATCAACAGAAGAGACCAAGAGGGATGGTGCTAGCCCTCTGCTGCATTCCAATATCTGTGACTGGTAAACAGCCCTTATACATAAGGCTTTACATACACAGCTCCACAGGAGAGATGAAAGCCAACGCATCTTCAGACCAGGCTCAGCAAGCAGCACCCAGACCTTTTGTGCCTATATGCCCTCCAATCTCCCCTCCCCTCTCCCCAAGCTTGTCTTTAGCTATGCGTCTCTGAAACAGCACCTCTGCTACAGACTTCCACATACATAAACTCTTAAAATCAAGACTCAAGACCACTAAATGGAGGATGCACGTACACCTATAACAGTCAATTGTAGCTATGTGACCTGAAGAGTTGTGCACATCCAGGGATATCTAAAAGTTATACACTTTGTCTGTAGAAAAAGTCAATGTAAACTTCCATGCAAGGAATAACATAAGTGTTAAAATATTGAGCTAGAAGTAAGGCCAGACTGTATTTCTTCTCCTGTAATAAATCAGCACTATATGTATATATTAAATCCAATCCCTTGATGTGTCCAGTTTCAGTGATAAAAACTTAGCGAGCAGGGCAAAAGTTATTGGGTTGAGATCGATATGCTTGCTTGTTGTCCTTGATTGGCAATAATGTGACATTTTCTCCTTGACTGTAAGAGGCGCTTTTGTGATTTGGGAGCATAAAGAAATTCTGTACTTGACAGATTTATACAGTAGGAATACGCTAATGTCCTTTGACCCGCCTAAGAATAAATACGACCTACCAAATTGTCATTTTTATGGGTATTTACAACTGAGGCACTTTGTAAACCTAAGAACTAATATTTCCCAAAGGAAATCTGTGCTCTCGAATCTTGATAAATTATTGAAAAATACAAGCCACTACCAGCCCTACAAATTTTCTCTTCTATTTCTCCTATTTTTAGTTACATAGGAGTTGTCAAAGCAGATTGGACCACTGATCTATTTCACCGGGTATGTTGCTGCAGCCATGGCTAGTGCTTCAAAGGAATCCTATAATATTTTTGGCTATTTGATCAAGGCTGTGTAAAAAAAAGTTCTTTCCTGGAACTTGAAGGTTTCAGTGCCCGACTGAAATATTAGTCATATAATTCTTTAAGTTCTCAAATTACTATTAGAAAAGTATTACAAACTGTAATTTCCACAGCCCAAATGCCACCAGCTGCATTTGCTCTCATGAATGCTTCAGCTGATACTTTAAACAGACAGTGCAAGGAGTAAAATAAACCATCACAGGTCACCCAAACTCTAGTGGTCATCACCTCATGGGTGTAGTGCAGATATTCTGTAATTTAATAACTCGTTACTGACCAGCTACATCCCTAGTTTCTCAATTCTGCAGGCCAGGTGACCCAGGAAGCCTTCACTTGATTGCTGTATCTCAGCTCCACTTCATCTCACCTACCCACCCACTTGCCGCATAAATTTCTTCCACCACCTTTATGCTGTCTCTGCCCACAAAGACTCTCAGAAAAGACTAACTACTTGCAGAGGAGAGATGGAAACTAATGAGATGAGGACCTCTGCCCTTCAGAATCTTCCTCTGGAAGATGGCAGTGCACGACTATACCTCTATAGCTTGGTATTAAGGAAACAGAAGTTTTTGACCTGAAACTGATTATTAATATTGTCATCCATAACAGAATGGTTGAAAGCTATTTCCTTTTATCCTTATTCTCCAGCTGAAAGTTGACAAAAAGTCAGCACTATTCAGGACAGTATCTAAGACATGAGACTTGCAGTATTTTTCCAGCAGAAGCTTATTGTTTCTCCTCTTGGTTATATCCCCATACAACAGTACAGATCCTCTCAAAAGACTTTCAACACATCAGATTTTGACTAAAGCATCATGACGTGGCACTCATCTCTACTTTTACTCCATTTCTAAGGGCAGCTGCTTTTCTATTTTTCTTTGCGCATCTGTGGACAACAAAATCTTTTCTCTATGACAAGAATGTCTTCATTAAGTCAGTTTCTGCCTTCAGCTTATTCTTAGTCTTCTGCATAGTATAATCTATGTATATGCACAAGAAAGGCTTGAGAGGCAAACTGAAAAAGCAGGAAGCTGGAATAAACAATGAGGCAGGAACTGCAGCAAACTTGAGCATCTTTTCTTGCCCTTACTGTGCTGCCTTCCTTTTCATCCCCATTTGCTGTTGAATTTGGGATTCCTCCTACATCTGTATGAAACATGATTTCAATGGCCTCTGTTTTGTGACCTCATTCTGATAGCAGTATGACATGGCAAAGCTAATACAGTGACTGCAGCACAAAGTCAAACAATTCTGAGTTTACTGTCTTGAACACTTAATTTCATATCAGATTTGGTAAATTTAGATATTTAAAACTTCTTGTACACTTAACTTACTTTTACACTTAATGTTGTTCACCAAGTAATAAAGTCCTAAATACCCACTGATTCATCAGCTCCTACTCCCTACACTGGATATTCCATCTCCCTTTGCACAGGTAGTAGGACAGAAGTAGAAGTTGCATTTTAATATACAAAACACCCAATAACCCAGCAATCCACGCAACCAAACAGCATCTCCATCCCATTCATTTCAAGGAGAGTGACATCCTCTGGAAAAAGAAATTACGAAACACTAATGTTTGCTGTCTGACACTGAATTTACTTTGTGAAACAACGAAAATTTGACAGTGACAGGAAAGAGGGAAGTTAAACATAGACAGAGAGTAGTAGTTTCACCCCAAATCATCAAAATCCCTTTTTGACATCTTGAAAGAAACCTACGTGTTAATAAAATCAACAGATTTTTAATCAAGATAATTACCCTCACACATCTTCTCCTATTCTTAAGTGTTTAATAAGAAACATCTTAGGCTCTCCTTACCTTTACTACTTCTAGATTTTCAAACTGTAAGCAAAGAAACAGACTATGTTGTGAATTGCAACCTTTTTGCCTCATGTGGAAGGCTTTCCTGTTTGCATTGCAGAAAGACTTTTTTCTCCCTAAAATTATCTGTGCATTTAAAGATTGGGGTGAAAAAGCACCTATTACTCTCAACATTTCACTAGACGCCACCTGGCCTTACTTTTAGTTCAGCTGCTGCCTCTGTTTCCTCTAGTTGCTGTAGATGTACAGAGGCTGACAGGAATGAGCGATGGTTTTCTGTCTGTGAGCAAAGCACAGGGGAGAAAGGGAGTCATCTGTGAAGGCTGGAATACTTCAGTGCCCCAAAGGCATTGGTCTGAGATAGTGCATAGGCAAGTAGTAACTTTGCCAGCTGAAGAATAATCCAAGGAAAGTATTTAATAGGTCTGTCTGGACCTGAGTGAGTGAGTGTCAAGTCTTTTTGATAGATGAAGTCAGGAATATGAATGCAGTCAGGAAACTATACAACATTTTCAACTTAATATTGACCAAGTATGTACTTTTCAATAGAAGATTCCTAACCAGTCACCATATGAGAACAATGTGACCAAAGTTATCAGTCCTAACACAGGTCTTTAACAGACATCCATCCCAAGGGAAATAGGCTTTTTATCCCTAAAACAAGTGTTCAAAGGATCAAGTAATTCTTGTCACTACGAGTTGAACAATAGTTAAGAGTAGGGAAAAAAAATGGAGAGAAGTTCCACAATGCCTCAACATGAACAATTTCTTGCAAGTCTCTGTACAAGCACTGGTTCTTATAAAAGCAAGGAGCTAACTGGGTAGGTTTCCCTGACACCTCTAAGGCAGAAATCCAGCTCTGTCTGTCTCTGAAGGATTTTAAGTTCTGATGGTATTTCTGCAGCTGGGACCATAGAGTGGAAGGGAGGGTCAATTCTACTATACACCATGGCATGTTAGCCCATAAAAAGTATCTTAGCCCAATTCTCTACCCTTTCTGAACAATATATTATTTAGGTTGCATAGATAAGCACTGCAAACGTGCAAGAAAAAAAAGCCACAGACAGTTCTGTTCCTAAGCTCAACTTCTAAGTTCCTCAGCACAGCAAACACTGGCTGGATGTTAGGGCAAAGGTGCAGGAAGTAAGTGAAGTTTTTGTAATGCAAACCTTTAATGGTTTCTTTTTGAAGATACATACATCTAAATCTGCCCTTAAACCAAGGCGCTGTGAATTCCAAGCCTGGATTTTGCTACAGATATCACCCCCTATTGCCATAATTATCCTGCAAAACTTCAGCTTTCATTTAGGGAAAAATGTCTCCCTAAGCACACATACCAGCAGAGACGATCTTGGAAACATAATCTAGGTGTGAACTCAGGAAGTCTTAACTGAAGAGGCTGCAAACAACCTGAAACCACAGCAAACATCCCCATGCACTTCTTTCAGGAGAACCATGCAACGTAGCAATCTGCCATGGGCTTTGAGATTTTGCTAAAGTCAAACATTTTTGTTTCCTTCCCACTTCCTGCTCTGCCAGGACCTGCCTGCAAGTCCCTTATATTCCTCAGTTTTCTCCCAGTGAGGAGTTTGTTGGAAGAGGTGCAGTAAACAAGAACTGGATTCCCAACTTGTAATCAGTGAATCTGCAGCATCAAAATAATGGGATTAAAGAACAGCCTAGCAGCTGGACCAGCTGCCTAAATGACACAGGGAAGAAAATATCTCAAAATTATCTGTAAATCTTATAAGCTTACATATTTTCAGCACCGAAATAGGTAAAAACCCATTTGTCTTATTAGGTCCAGATAAAAATATTTAAGTTTTACGAATTGAATGTTTAAGATTTCTACATTGATTTAGACCACAAAGTCTATTATTACCTGTGAGTTTTATTTATCTATAATTTCACTAAAGAGACCCCCATTTTACTAGGTATCTTTTCTGTACTAAAGGTGATGCTGAATCTTCATGTAAAGTCATTTTGCCACACAAATGGACACTTACATTCTCTCTGTTGGTTCATAAGTTAACAGCGAGAACCACATGTGAAGTTCAGGTGGGCACATTAGGGAACTGAGCGGTGGGCAATTACTGCTATATTTTCACAATCTATTTTAAAGTTTCTTCTGCACACCACAGAATGGACATGAGTAAGTAACTATGCAAGAGCAAAACCTGGGAGAAAGAAGAGATCCAACAAGAAAGGGAAGCCACTGTCTGACATTTTAAAAGGGCAAATCGAAAGCAATCAACACCCAACAAAATGCTCAATGTAGGATGAGGTGATAGCTTAGGATATACTTAGGATACTGTAATGAGGCTAACAAGTGCTGTGTGTTTTAATGTAAATTAACACAAGATAATCTCTTCACATATTTAAGTGATGCACTTCAAATTAATTAATACATATTTAATAGATGTCTTCTTGAACAGCTGTTATTTACTTCTGGAGTTTCTACACATTAGCACTGCCTGCTTTGTTCTGCTCTGAAGTTGTTCATGCTCCAAAGTACTTTAACAAGTTGGCTGTATAAAAATTGAACACTCTTCCCAAAAGAGACAGCCTTTCTGATAACTTAATAATTTTACATTAAATATTCAAACACTTTCTGAACAAAAGGTCAAATTCTACTTACAGCATCTGTGTGAAACAGGCAAGCAGATGCTTAATGCTGCTAGACAAATACTTTCGGCACAAAGAATGATAAAGAGTTGGTGATCAGTCACATTTCCAGGCTTTAAAATCAGTTTTCCTTTACTTCTCTTCCCTAAATTCTGCACATACCATTCATATGTAACAATACTGACGCAAATTATGGCCTGTTCCTTCCATAAGCGTTACACAGTGGTGTGTTAAATGAAATCCTGACAGTGAAAGTGCTGTCTACAGTATTCACTGCGTTATGAGTTTTACACCAACTCATTAGGATTTCTGTCTGACAAAGACTACTGCGTATGACCTTACTTCATTTAGACCTTGTATACAGCATTAAAATAGTTCTCACCACCCCTTTTATTCAGATGAAAACCCATTCAAGTCCCAGTCACTTAGTTTTTAGGATGTGAATGAGTAGAAACCAGTTCAAGAAACATGCTGGTGACACATTATATTTTCACACTCAGTGATGAATGTGACTTTTGGCAACCGTAATCAGTTTCTTTAAACATAGTTATCATCACTGAACAATCCTTATCAGTGTATCGGTTGCAGTTTTCAGCTGACTACTTGAAGGTGTTTACTCTTCTTATGGCACTAGAGCACTGGCTAGCGCTCATTGCTTACATGTCAGTCTTTCTAGCTTACAGGTTTACTGAAAATAATTTTCAAAGTTGGTATCAATTGTATTAGAAAATAGCTGTTGGGACAACCATCATTAAATCTTCTGTGCAATGATGTATGGAATTATGTGCAACTTGTGAAAGGCCTGAAAACAGTCCTAAACACACAAAGGTGAAAAATACGTACTGATGTAAGCACAGTGCTATTACTGATACCTAAATTCATTCTTTTTTATTTAACGTGGTGTTTTTCACAATAAAGAGGACATAAGATGGAACTCATTACTCAGGCTAAATTAAAGACTAAACCAGATCAATGCTTTACCTGGTAAATATGCTATGGGTGGATGAGTGTGTAGAAGACAGATTTAGAAAGCACCTTCACTGTTGCACTGCCTATACCAGCAGCTTGGAGTTAGAGCTGCAGATGCAAGGAATGAGGAAGAGAACCTAAATTTTTTTTCCCCACCCCCTGAGTGTGGCTGATACAAGGCTAGGTTAGCTTTCAGCTAGAATCAGTCTCCCGATCTCTATGAGGCCACATGAATGCTCCTGCTGGCACAAAAGAAACGGTGGTGTCAAGTGGTTGGGACAGAACTGTTGGTTTTGATGGAAGTCCAAACATGGGTCACATTAAAATGCCTGTGTAAATGTGGACTTTGAAAAGGTAGTGCTGGCCATAATAAACAGGCACCTGAAAGGATTTCTATGCATTGAAACTTTGTCAGCGGACAAAATGCAAAGTCTCAATGCACTGAAATCCTTTCCAATGCCAACTTTAGGACGAAAAGGGAGAAAAGCAGAAGAACGCCAAGGTTGTCACAGGGTCTAAAGAATCTCTTTTTCAGGAGGTCAGCACACCAAAGACATTTCACTGCTTTTGATGGGAGCCATGTGGGAGACAGACTAGTCTAGAAAAAAGAAACGTGAGAAGACTTTATCTCATGCTGTGATGTTCTGGAATCACCATTATGTTAATGAAACTAAATATCTTGAAAATCTTTTTGCCTTTGGAAGGAGGATGTATCTTTTGTCCAGAAAAGCACGGGCACTCTGCCAACTGACACAAAAAATGTGTTTGTATACTTGCTTTGATATCTACAGTATAATTTTCATTAGCATCAGCAGAAGCCTGATCAGCAGAAGCATGCATAGATGTCATGGAAAGAGAGAGATCCCAGGAGACAAACTTAGCTCCCAGTCCCAAGGAATGAAAACCTATGCCCACATTTTATACAGCCATGACATAACAGGTATTCTTTGGGTTATTTTAAACTTCCTTAGAGCTAAAAGATCAAATTCAAGGGGAATCTCTTACAACATACACATACACACACTGTCATGTTTTTCCTCTACTTTTTACAGGAAAATGAAAATCTGTGTTTACCTGTCAGCTTTGGTAGAAAGGTTTCCATCACAATTACACCTTGTGTATTGGAAGGAACCTGGCAGTTTTTAACATCACTAATACTAGTCTGGAGAGGTACAAAGCTGTAGGGGCTTGCTGAAAAATAACAATAAACCTTTATTAAAATTTCCAATTTTTGCAAAAACATTTTGACTAAATTCCAACTCTACTTAAAATGTAATTAAATATTTACACTTATTCTCTAATAAGTATTGTAAGTAAATCAATTTCCCAATTATCTTAAATTTTTGTATGGTATACAATTACTACATTTTTGTAATAAATGCACAGTTCTAATGAAAAAATAATGATCTTGAACTTTAATAGAGCCCTTCATTTCAGGAGATGAAAGTGCTGTACATTCATTCATTTATTATGTCTTACAACCCCCGTGTGATGTAGGTACTATTATCATCATTTTACAGATGGGGAACCTGAAAGGCTAATTAACTTGTCCAATTTACAATACTCTTAGCTGTAAACTTAGGGCATCCTATTGTACTCACAGGCAAAACAAAACTCAGCTCACCTCTGATGAATATTTACTACAAATTCTTAAAACTCCATAAGCATTTTACTTATAGGAGAGAATATATTACACAAGCCTTTGGAGAGTTGGTTTTGCATTGACGATGGCTTTGAGTGCCACAGAAATGTGCTGCCTAGAAACAAACACCAAAGCACCAGTTTATAGTAAAGTGTCACCGTGTTTCCCAGCTAGTTATGGAGATGATGTGCATTTTCATTTAATGTTATTAGCCATTCAAGCACACATTTGTGCTTTAATTCTGTACAATGTATTATGCTGCACTTATTATAGACACACACACAAAAATACTGTTTGCTGACAAACTCATTCTCTCAGTTTACTTATGTGTTCCATAAATTTCTTTACTCGGTCAGGATCAACACCATTTGCCCAATAACCTTCTTTCTTGAAATACGAACCAATTATTAGAGCGTTTGCATCCAAGTAATTCCTCACATTCTCCAGAGTCACTCCAGACCCAATCAGCACAGGAATTTTCACAGCATGCTTAACCTCTGAAGAAAGGAAAACCAAAATTAGGGTTAAGTCCCATCTTTGAAACTCTATCAAGACTCTAATTTGCATCGTTTTTCAACAATAAAGAAAGGTGAATATCAAGAAACTCATCATCATGGTATTTCTTATTTCTACTGTAGAATGAAACAACTTCTCTAGAAAAAACACCTTTAGCTCTGAACAGCTGTCATGAAAAATCTCACTTTTATTTAATTTTGCATTCTGTTGCAAATGCTGCAGAAGAAAATTCCTGGCCACATATCAAAGGATGGAAGATATGAAAGTTGGGTCTTGGTACCATACCTGTACCACTCTTTATTCTCAAGGAACAAGATTTCAGCAAGATTAAGTTGAACTGACTGGCAGAGAATGTACTGCATTTTACTATATTCCCTCATAAATTCATTTTTATTCCATATCCCTGGTAAGATGAGATGCTAGATGTAGGAAATTTTTGCACAGCAGGACCAGACCCTTTTACTTACTGTGACTGTTACCATCACACCTAGAGGCTCCTTTGTGCTTGAGGTACTACACATACGTGGAAAGGAGCTATCGTTTGATGGCCTTGAAAAAGGATTTACTGATGCTGGAGTGACCATGTGGGCTGCCATGCACCATGTGGAATCTTAACTATGTTCTCTACTTCCCTCACCTTAAGATGTGAATAATCACCTCTCCCAATCTTTCCATGAAGTAATCGAAATACAGCTACAAAAATAAGATGCCATTCTTGTTTCCATTCATTGTATCAGCTCAGATTCTTTTTTGCAAGTCTGGTGAGATAGTTACAGCAGCAGAACTATTCAGCTGAGCTGTGCTCTTTACAATTCTTCAGTCATCAGTTTAAATCACAATAATGGTAGCTGGACTGGTGTGTATTTCTGCCAGGTCTCCTTGCTGAATTTACGCTATGTTGACAACTAGTAGAAGATCTTCAGTGAAGAAACAAGAAGGGTCTTATTCACAGGCAATGGAAAAGGAACATGCTCTCTGCTTCATGATAAATTTCAGGGACTCAGAAGTAGGAAAGCAAGCAGTGGTCATATAGACTACATTGATAGCTCCAGCTAGTTTACCAGAAAGCAAAAGGTAGTACTGATAAAGACTACTTCTTTTTCTATGGATGGCAATGGAACAAAAAAGCCAATTGTTTTTTTCTATATACAGTATGTGTTACTTAATTATCTGACCCTTTACCTGGCTCTAAAAGGAAAAATAGACAAAGTAACAAAACAGGGCTCAAAATATTACAGATCCACTTCATCCCTCACGCACAGGGGTGGATTTCAGTCCATGGTTCAGGTGATCACATTCACCGTGAAATGCATGTGTTCTGACAGACCTGATGGTGCAGAAACTGATCTATGGCTCAGTTACCATAGTTCACGTTTTTTAGAATAAAACAAAAGGGGATGGCTGTTTTGACCATGGAAAGCTTCCCCATAGATAAATAAAAGTTTATTAGAGTATTTTCTGCAGGACTTGGGTCAGTACTAGCTCTGGAAAAAAAAAAGAATTTAAAAATGCCAGTTCAAGAATTACTAAGCATTCTTCTCATCCTTTCATTTCGAACTGACCATTCTAAGAGTCACTCATAGGACTGGATGCTTCATCCCTTACTTACAGAAATGTTGTGAGGCATTATTTCTGACCTTTAAAAATGTATAAATTACTTCAATTGGGGATAAGTTTATGTAAGACGGTTAGAGCTTGAAGTAACTAGGGAAAGCATATATGCAACATATAAAAGTCTGCTTCAAAACACTGTTTAAATGAAGTTTCATCAGAAGCCTAACTTATTAATTATGCTTCAGGGAAGACTAATTATTTATTACCTTCCTACTTCACCAAAGAAAGGGGATCTATTAAAATGCTCTTGAACCTCTTTTTAGGTCACATGCCCTACCATTTTTCCATCTAGGAACAATAACTCCTTCTTACAAACATTTTAACACAAACATAAAGCCATTCCACACAGTCATTGAAAATTTTAAACAAATCAGATGGATCATGTATATATAATAAAAACTATAGTTATTTCTATGCATATTTTATATTCTTATAGTCATCCTGCTTACAGCAACAAAATAATTCATTTTTAGTTATTTATAGCATTATTACTGAAATCCTGTTCTAGAAAAATCAGAATTTTATTTATATAGTATCTACGTGCTCTTAGAAATATCATATCTGCTTTACATAGATACCAATGCATAATTAAGGTGCTACAACTGACCGCAATTTTGTGCAACAGTACTTTACTGTATTCCCTGAGGAACTGCGTTCCAAGTCAATATTTGTTTTTACAACAAGTACATAAGGCACATTAGCAGGTAGTTGTTTTATAATTATTTCACATCAGCAGGAAAAATGTAGAGCCAAATAATCAAACAGAAAATGATCATATGGGTGTAAGACAATAGCTTAGCCCTACTAGGCAAAGAGTAAAAACCAGTGAAACCTGAGACTGCTGTGAAACTATAAAAACCCCCGAAGCTTTCCAAAGTAGCAAGGTATCCAACTCCTGCTGTGATCCATACATGACACATGGAGTCCACACACTTTATTCAGATTGACAATGTGAAGAATGGCAATGGGAGTGCTCGGTCTGCAATGAGACTGGGTTACCTAATTAAGTATGCTACAGATGCTACTTTTAAGTCATTTCCAAGCACATCAAGGCCTAAAGTTGATTAGTAGAAGGTGATTTGTCTATTGGCTGTGTTAATACAAATTCTAACTTGTAAAAGAAAATAAAGCAACAGCAGTGAGATATGCTTTTGCATGGCGATGTTCAGTCACTGTCAAGATTCCTCTAAACACAGAGATTTGCTTTAAATCTCTCACTTTCTTGGCTTTCTTCTTCTGACTATATTTTTTTTCCTTTGACACAAAGAGAAAAGGAGACAATTTTGTGATTGTACAGTAACAAGATCTTAAAGTTTACACAACTTGCACATTTCTCTATTTCAATAAACTGTAACTAGAGGGCACTGTGCTCTTTCTTGTGACAGTACATCTGCAGACATGTCTTTAATAAAATCAAATGAAATAGTGCTTGGCTGCAAAGCACAAAGAAAGCATTTGAACTATGGTATGCACAAGTTACATGAAATAAAGGCCAAATGCTCCTAGCTTGAAAACAATGGCGAAGAGCAGCGTAAAAGTAACCACCACTGTGCCAATAACTTGCTCAACTACTCTTCAACAGCTTTTTCATATGCAGTAATCACTGTACCGTACACAACACTATGTTTATGGTAATGCTCCACTGTAACACATTTTAGTTTTTTTAATTCAAAGGACTTTCTCTGTCATTTAATCTAGGGCTACAAAACATACTGACCAGATTCACATCTCCCATTTATCTCAGTGGGTACCGCAAAGGCAGAAGCCTCTGTTTTGACCTAAATGTACCATCAAAAGGTAAGAGGGTGAATCAGTCTTGATGCCCCTTTTATAAACAATAACTAAGGTGACAGTCACAGCCAGCTTTTAGGTTTCATGATGTACCCTGTTTTCCACTGGTTACTCAGCTGAGGCTATTTGCTTTGTTCAAACAGTTAACTAAGCAGTCATTATACAAAGCTTTGGTCACTTCAAATACAGACTGGATGCGAAGCAGGTATTTCAGCAGTTATACCCAAAGAGAAAACCTGATAGATTCACACGCTCCGACCAAATAATGTTTCACAATGTAGCAAGCTGGAACAAACTTCTATAACCTCTTAAATGAAAATATGGTTTATTAATTAATTGTAATTCAAAATTCCTGCTCCTTAATAACCTGAAGTCTGATTTTTAGACCTTGTACTCCATCAACCACTGGTGCCCTGGTACACAGCCTGCCAGCCTCTGCAAGGAGCGATGCCGATGGTTGCCTACAAGGCGGCAGCGACACAAACTACAAACAAAACCCTACTGAACACAGTTCTCTGGCTTGACAGGGAAACACTCATTTCCCACACCCCATCACAAATCAGTCAATTCAACACAAAGACAAAAAGGCAAAAACCACTTCTATATTACTGCACAACAAAGCTGAAAAAAAGACATGACAAAAATCTCATCTGTCTCTTGGTTCTGCTTTCAAGAGATGCTTTGCAGTGTGATGAAAGGTGCCCAATTGTGTGTATCATCGTAATACAGCACTTCCAGGGCTGCATAAATTCGTGAAATGCAAAATTTCACTCACATCAACACCAACTTTGTAGACTGTAGATCTGATTCCTTTTAAGAATCTGCTGACATAGATATGCCTGATTTGTCATTTCCTTATACCCTGGAATATTGATTTTTAAGTCCTTCTCCTAACTGTTTTAAGCCAACATCCTTCTCACGAGAGGGCCTGCTATCATCCAAAATGCTGTGACCTAAGTAAAATAAACCCGTGATCTGCAGACTCTTGCTTTCATAGCACAAATCCAAACACAAAATCAATGTGTGTACTTCATTACAGCTGCTAACTCTGACTCATTTTGTTCTTTGGACCCAGAAAGAGAAAAAGACAGAGACTGACATGTTTGTTCACATGAAATAAAAGCAGAAGCCATGGTGCTGTCTGGCTGGAGTCCTGTGATAAAAAAATATCCATGGGCCTAGATGTCTCTGATGCAGGAAACCAATGGAGGTTGCATGTGCATATGTGAAAGCAGAATTTAACCTAGGATTTCACCCTAAGATTTATCAAATCCTTTTTAAAAATTATTTAATCTGCATTAAGAACGATGGGGACATTAATTGCAGGCAGGGATGGAGCTCTAGATTAATGAAATTTTGCAGTCTCTAAAATATACCTAGCTTTCAGGGTCAGCTGTTCCATGTATCATTTCTAGTTTACTATACCAAAAGACCCAACTAATTCAAGAGCTCAGTGTTCACACCAAGCCATAGTTTTCTTTTTAACATTGCTGATTGAAGCATAGTCATTTATAACCTATTGTTTGGCAAAAAGTTTACTACGTATGAAATAAGAACCCATTTTGACAAGTTTAACATTCATTTTAAATGCTGTTAAGCATGTATGTTATAGATAAAACCCTGAAAACACTGAATGATTTCATGTTATTTCAAAAGATGCTTGAGGTCCAGGTATCTATGGCAAGTAAAGTATGTTTTTCACCCTGATCAGCTAACATAAGTTGAATACAATACACTCTGCACTGGAACTTCAAAACATGCTAAGTTAAAGCATGTCAGCAAAAGTAAAACCTAAAAAAAATACACATTCTATCTCATGTAGTGAGACCCTCAAATTCAAGCCATTAATCTAAATTAAAATCAGTGATGAAAATTAAATGCCCTCATGATAGAACTTTAATTCTAGCATGGGAGCAATCCAGTTTCATGAAGACAGCCCAAACGTATGCCAATATGAAAATATGAAGAATTATATAACACTTTTGCAAAGGTCAGAACTCATAGGTCAAATGACTCTCCCTTGATAAAAAGTCCACACCATTTAAAAATTATTTTGATGTAGTATCTTTCTATCTACCAATGAACTTGTATTCTTCCTGAAAATCTTCTAAGCAGTACCTTCCCTGGTATTACTGTTTGGAATGTTGCCTCAAAATGCCCCTTTATTGCAGGACTTCCATTTTCATTGTGAAAGATAAAAATGCTTAACTCTTCAATGGAAAGATTTATAGTTAGTTAGTTTTCTAATACGGCTATAAAGTGGCTTTTTCTTATATTAAGACTTTTTAGAATGGAACATATATTTTTAACTTTTTTTTTCATGTAAGCCTCACCATCATTCAGTGTTATAAAAGCTTGAAATAATTTTCATTTTTGTCCCGCCAAACAGTTGTTCAGAAACACACAACAGCCAATCTGAATAGCACCTCGATCACATTAGTTCTGCTGCATCAAATCAAACCCCACAGCAGGAGTTTCTTTTCTTTCCTCAAGGAACAGCGGATATATAGATTTCTTTCTACATTAATCCAGAAACTGATTCACCGCCTGTTGTCCGACCTTCGTATGACAGCTCTCACCTTTCAGCTCCTGAGGATCTGCGGGCAATCCGGTAGCCGTGCCAGTCAGTACCACCCCATCAGCCAGGAAGAGCTCGGCAGCCGAAGCGGTCTCGGCCACGCTGACATCTGCCGTCAGAGCGTGAGCACTGTAAACAGCAGGAATGTACCCTGTGGTTACTCTCGGCACACACATTTGTTATCCATCTTGTTGAATGTTTAGACTGCATCTCCTCATCTTCCCCGCTGTCAGAACAACCAAAGGCAGGCTTTGTGAGAGAGGGCAAGTGTCCTGTTTTAAATTGGGAAGTAAGATTGCGATATGAACAAGAGGGAAAAATCCAACCTTTTCCATCAGGGAACCATAAATTGATCGGTCTATCGCTCGGGGTCTCCTGTCTCTAAAGAGTGATTGCTAAGTGTGAACTACCAGGTGTCAATTGAGACAGCTGCTTACATGTCGAGCACCTGTATTTCAGAAATGTTGAGCACACACAGATCTCTGACTTCAAGTGGGAGTTGTGGATGTGCAGTCATTCATAAATCAGATTCTGTTGCCTAGAACAGAATTAACACCCTCCACTTCACTTCACGAAGTCCAACTAACAGAAAGAATAGTTATTACCTATGATATAATCACAGGAATCATCTTACACAGCAGTTACAAACATCAATTACCTGCAACCTAGCTTTTCAACAGCAGTCTTTGACACATGGGTGACGCACTTTGTTTGAAACCTATAGCAATAGCAGCTTTTAATTTAAAGGGTTCTAAACTTTGAAAGAATTCCAGCCATTGCTGGTTCAACACCTGACTTTGTTGTCTCTGTATTTCCATTTAAGTAGAAAACAATGGCTATGGCCAACATGTTGCACTGGTGAGCGGTGATGGAGCCAACCTCTTTGCCGGATCAGCCTGGATGGACAATGCTCTTGGGGGGAGCCATGCTCTGGCCATATTCAGAGGCAGCACATGTGTGCACTGCGTTCCACTCATGGTGATGGATGCAAAAGAAGTACACCAACTCCTTTTCTGCAGCGGGAGAAAGGCAGACCTAAGTACCTAATACATACAATGAGGTTGAAACAGGGCTTAAGAGTAGTAGGCACCCTAAAACTAGAATGTGGAGGGTAGCCGTAACACAGCAAGTAGACTACAAAAATAGTTTCTCCCCATTTAAAGAATAGGAGACTAGCAGCTCTCAGTGGCAGGCATATTGTTCTACACTAAAAAACTCAACCAACAAGTCCTTTAACATTTCCTTCTCAGCTTATGAGTCTGCCTGAAACAAAAAAAAAATCTTTTCCTTTCTTAAAAAGGAAATTTGAGCAACAGGAAGTATAATCCAAATACCAATTCATCAATTGTCAAGGCAAACGAAAAAAAAAATCACAATGCAAACAATTTTTTACAAAAAAGTCTAATGCGATGTATTTTTATTTATATATATACACATATGCATATATAAAGAAATCATTAGAAAGAAACCACTCTGAAAGGACCGTAAAAGCTTAATTTGACCATGCTGCATTGTTTCCTTTCTGTTTTGAAATTTATTACCTGTTTATTAGGTATTTAAGATCTTCCAGACTTGGTTATTCTCATGATTATCCACATACTACACACAAACATTTTAATTAGGTTATTTAGCATGTATAATACATAACACCTGAGCAGTTCTTCTGGGGAAAAAAACCAAAGAGTGACATCTAAATAGCTGAAAGTACCATGTGACAGTTATGATAAATTATCAGCAGAAAAGAATTGGATTCATCTGTCACAAGTTCCTTCTGTTTGATAATCATAGAACATAATCCGTACATAGACAACACTGATTTAAGTAGAATAAACCAGTATTATTGGCAGGAAGGAGGAAAAAGAAAGAATAGCTTTTTAAAGTGCCAAAATATTATGATTTGGATGCTTTTATAAGGCAACTGCTTGCATAACTAAAAATAACCTTGGATGCCTAGCCTCCAGAAACAAAATTTCTTTAAACATAGTAAGCATATACACAAGTATACAAAATCTCACCTAATACCAGATGCAAAACTTTTACAGTCTGCATTTATAAATCCTGAAGGTTAAACAACTGCAAACTTCACAGATGCAGCAACCTGCAGGTTACAGGTGCAAATTTATTTTTAAACTTATCCCCTAATAGTACTGCAAGACCTTGCTTGAACAATAAAGTTCTCCATGTACCATTAACTTTCCTGACACTAAATAGGCATTAAAAAAAAAAACATCAGAAAATGGAGAAAAAGACAAGATCATTATTACATTCATATTTACATAAAATATTGCTTGTATTTACCTATGTTTCTTTTTAATGTCAGCAAAAATCTGAATGTTCTCTGCTCCAACTTGTTTTCTGTATCGTAGCAGGTTACCTGCACAGGCATTTATAATCCCTTCATCAGCAACATGAGAAAACACAAACCCTTCAGCCCGGATAAAATCAAGACCTGAAAAAAGAAATAATTAGCATATCTTAGCTAGAACTGAAGACTGAAAACCAGAAATACTAAAAACAAACAAAACCCCACCTTATTGCCCCTCTTACTTGTTCCCAACACAAGTTGTTCCATATGCTTTAGGACTAACCAACCTTGCTTTTCCACATATTTAAGTTTTACATTCTTTATTTTCACCCATGTTCTCTCCGACGACTTCTTTCCATCTTACTGCCTTCAACTCTGGTCTCTCCCATAGAGCCCACTAGTTTTCTCCCTATCCCCATGGTTCCCTTCTCCTCCTCAGCCCCCACCAGTCTGTTCGTGTGTGGCTCAGAACAGGCGGCTGCACACCCTGCCCTGCCTCTTGCCATGACGTGCCAGTGGGCACGTGCCAATAGAGGAGCAAGTAGGTCAAAACACAGCTCCTTTGCCCTAACAATGTATCTTCTCTCCAAGAAGGGTCATTAACTTGGGTCTCTCCCCTCTTTCCAGATACTCTTTCATTGCGTTACTTTCCCAACATCTATTCCCCTGTTAAATATGCCTGAAGTTGGCCAGAAGGTCAAAAAGCATCAAGGACATGGACGTAGACTAGGGCTAGCATTAAGTCTTCTTTCTTTAGGAAATCAGGCAAGAAAACACAGTCTGCGACACTTTATATACCACCTGTTTGACTCTCCATCTGAATGTAGCTTGTGTTTTCTACACAGCACCACACGAACAAATTACTTCAAGAGCTGTGCCAAAGGTAAAAAAAGATAAGGTTTGGGAAGAGTGAAATATTTTCCACTCTACTCTGAACTTACTCCAACCATCAACTCCACCATGTCTTAGCAACATGGTTTCCACCATATTCATTCATTTTTTGCAATAGGAAGGTTTTGTGGCATGTATACTTAAGTGCAAGATTATGAATAGCAATGACTTTACACAGCCCATTCGTCTACTCTCAGGGAACCCCTACACAGCCTTGAAATACCTCTGTGTTGAAATACTGAAACCTTTGGCCATGGTAACAAGCCCGCAGCTGTGAGGCACAAGATTGAATTCTGACTCCCTTATTGTATTCCCCTCTTCTCTGCAGTCTTTCATAGCCTTGAAGTCTATTTCACCTGTCACTTAACATACGTGTAAAAGCTCTGCACTCATCTTATGCAGCTTTTGCTGTTCTTCCACTTTGCTTTAGAGGTCTCTTCCAAGCCCTTCTGAAGCTCTGCTGCTGCCCCAGCTTTGGAGTCAGCTGCATGTTTAATTAGAGCTGACATCATACCAAGGAAACCAATGCAAGTGAAAGCAGCCATCAAGAATGCAATCCCACCCACCAGAGAACTGCTTAGGCAACAGAGGCCTCACCTTAGCACATTTCAAATATAAACATAAATGATCTTTAAAATGTATTTACCAAATGACAAGGTGCCTGTTTATTTTAAAATTTCAGTTTCATTCCAAAAGCCCTGAAGTTGCAGAAACAAAAGCTTATGCCTGATAGAGAAGAGCCTGTATTGCTTAGCAACACAGACTCCAGCTAACAAGAAACATCACAGATGGATGCCAAACCAAATGCAAGCTGTCCTGTGCCTTCAGATTAGTGGGTGAAAAGCATGGAGTATTCTCAGGATCCAAAGATAAGAGCGTGCCACAAGTATAGTTACAGGTGCTAGTAGACATTGGGTAATAAACACAGTGCAAATAGCCAGATTGAGATTTCTGCATCTAGGAAAAAAAGCTATAGGTTCTATTTAAATCACCCAAGTTTACAGTACAATTCAGAATTAAATAAGAAAAATTACTTCTCCTCTAATCATAAGACTATCAATAAGTCTAGAGATATATTACATTTTCACAGCAATCATAATGTCTAACTCAGGACAGGGGCTATTCATTGAGTAATTTCATTTATTGAAGTCACTGCTTACATGTTATTTGTTGATGCTTGGTTTGTGTTTCCTTAACTTAGTAATTTAAGACTTTCTGCTAAACATTAGGGTTGTACTTAGTTTAACAAGGCTGCACTCTCTACCTGGATTTTTGGGGGCTATGAAAATACAAATTTTAACCAAGTGTAATAGGTGCAGGCACCAAATCATTACCCTTCTGTTTTATGAAGCCATAATCAGATTCTGCTACTGAATTCATTTTTACGCTCATAAAATTGTGAGAATGATACTATTGCTTACTTTCACATTTGGCACGTTGAAAAGTAATAGCCATTGAATAGTTAATAGGCAGTCCCATTTCTGACTTATATGGGAATAAAAAAAATTTGTAATCTCACTGGAAAACAAGAACAGGAAATTTCCAATGAAACCTAATAAACAGAACTTCAGGACTGTATTAGGAACATGGAATCAAGTAATCAGCTGCTGCAGGGCCTGCTCAAGCAATTAGAGCTTGTCACTTTTTCAAAAGTTAGTGTTACTCCACTTACTTTAATCTTACTTGAACAGCTTTACCTAAACAGCTGTGAAGGTCTATCAACTGCAGAGAAAAGCTTTATTTTTTTCTTTCCTTCCCATGATAATTTACGATTAAAAGAAAAAAATGACAGACTGAAACACTTCTTTTGCTGGGTGAGAAAATACTGCAAGACTGAATTGATGGAGGAAATAGTACTTATACTTTATCCATCTTAAATGCTGCAAATGTGCATATCGCTGCATTTTAACACCCCAAAACAGTGAAGTGGATGCAACCATTGAGAAGCCTTTTCTCAGGTATGTTCCTTCCTTCAGTTATAAAGTCAAAAGGAACTGGGAGCTAGGATTTACTGCTTTCACAGAAATGGGACCTGGCCTCTGCAAGGCAGCAGCTCCTGAGTTTTGGACTTCAGGCAAACATCTCTGCCTTTTCACAAAGGCAAGATGCTGCAGGTTACTTTAGTGGTGGTATCTTGCTTTACATGCACAGTAAATCCCATCTCCCAGCTCATCTTGCCTTCCTAATTAAAAAAGAATCTGAAAGACTGATTTTGTACTGAAAGTGAAAACTCAGAGGAGTATCGACTTTGCCTGCTATTGACACTAGAGGCATACAGTCTCTGTGCTGCGAAGACCCTTTACTACTCCGCACATTGCCTTGCAGCAGCTCCTTCCACGCTCAGCATGAATTGCAGGCCTGGGAGAAGCATCTTCAGCAGAGCTCACAGCACAGTCTGCAGCAGTCACTGCCCTGCTTCACAGCACCTGTGGATGCTCCCAAGGCATGCACACCCCTGCTGCAGTTCTCAGCTTAGCTGCCTCCCCCCGCCACTGCATTAATATGGTGGCAGTTAAAAAGAAAATCAAAAAAGCAGTATACAATTCTGCCCAATTCTATCCCACCTTAAACAGTATCATGAGCTGTAGCAAGTGAATTCCCATGGAAGATATCTCTGCTTGTGGGTGAGGGAAAGGAATGGTCTCAGACAGCAAAGCTCTATTTATAAAAGACATGGAGACATCTGGGTATCTGGGATATCTTCTGATATGAAGCCTCACTTAATCAGCTACCAACTATGTCATTATTATTGATGAAGACCAACTCAGAAATGGGATTTCAGTAATATGATCCTTAAAGGAAAAAAGGGCAGTTTCACAGTCAGGTGGAGATGCAGTTGGACTAGACAATTATAAGTCCCTTCCAACTGAACTATTCTATTGTAAGTTTATGAGATGAGAGAAGATAAACTTAAAAACTGAGCCCTGATTCATGAGGAGTGTAACACAGGCTCACCCAGGTGTAGCGAAGCTGCACTCTACAGTAGACCCTGCAGTCCTTGCTCCCAGGTGCACAGACTGAAGCTCTGGCCAGAACACTAGAGCATAACTTGCCTCTGGCCCATGTGCCTGGGGTTCTCCACCCCATGGAGTCAAGATACAGCAGGGAGGGATACCTGGAATATCAGAAGTGTTCCTGTGCATCACTACAGAGATACAGCTATGGGCACTGTTCTATGCCTCAAAGATCAGCAGATGGCCAGGCTGATATTCCACAATGGCAATTTTTCTTGAAATCCTTCTTCTCACCATTAAGTTTGTCTCCATTAGGTTAATGATGGGCCAGTTATTTATTTCCTCTCAATCACTGCTACATGTTGGTAACGGAGAGCATGCAGAATGTGCAAAATAATGAAGGGAGTATCACCAGCATATAGTCCCTGTATTATAAAGGCTCTGCATCTCCTTTGCAAAGACCTATACTGATAGATTAGAGCCAAGCAGAACATCTCACTAACATAAGAAAAAAACACAAATAGCTGAGGGCTTTTGGGCAATTCCTTTAGACACAACAGTCCCCTCTAATATGAACAGTGCTTCATAATTAGAAAAATTTCAATAAAAGAAAAGGCATGTAACTTGGAAGTAGATCAACAACAAACAACATGAAATTAACACAATGGTCAACTTCAGGAAACAAGACACACTGATAAATAAGTAAAGAAAACCAAACACTATGCCTAAATCTGACCCAGACTTAGCAAACATATTGTGGACATTCCTGAGCACTGAGAAATGATAACCAGTAATATTTGCTAAACAAAAATAAATAAGAGAGCATTTGTATTTTTTATCTCCTCTACAAATGCTCACAGAACCTGCTTATATACATCATTCCGTTTCAACCTCAAGCAGATGTAGTTAATTAAATCAGAAACTACAAACAGGAAATTATACACCTCTAAAAACCACATGGTACACCTGTTAATAATGAACCAATTGAAAAAGTAACCCTAGCAAACAAATTCTGACTTGCTTCTCCACAAAGAGCATTTTAGGGAAGAAGGAAGATAATACGGTCTTTGGAGGATGTAATTAAAACCATTAAGAAGGGTTGTTTTTCTGAGTATAAGTATTTGAGATTAAGATGGCTTCCAGTCAAAAATATAAATACAAAACTGTACTATTCTGTATTCTCTCTATGTTTTGCAGTCTATGGGTCCTCAGGGACATTACAGTATTTTAAACTAAAATGCCTACATTAGAGGAGTATAAAAGTTGAGCAGCAAAGGACATTTTTAATATTAAAGAAATGTGTGACATGAATCTCCCCCACTATTTGTGTATATAATGACATTAATGTTAGAGTGACCTAACATTGCCATATCTGCCCTTAGAAACAGAGGGAAACCTGGCAGCTTTCAACATAACCTTTTGAAGTCAAAAGCGAAAGCAGAATATCAGACACAGTGATGCTGGTTTGTGGGGCAGATGGAGGGGGAACACGGGCAGGAGGATGCCATGGCCTGCTGGATGGATGCCCTTGGGCAACCGCCTCCATCAACCCACAGTGGTGGACCTGCCCGTGCGCTGAACCAAGAGCACTCAGCACTGGTGTAACTGTCTGCAGTAACCTTCTGGAGCTGGGGAGATGTTGACAACAACTGTTTTGGCTCAATAGTTGTTTTTTGATAACATGAGGAACTGCTTGTTTCTGTCAGAAGAGCAGTTCCTTCTTTCCTCAAGATCCCCCACTATTTTCCTACCACTGCTCCATGCCTTTGCTGAAGCACCCAGCACAAAGATGTTTTGCTGTCATTCCTTCCTTTAGGTGTCTAATTGAATAAATAAATGTTTCCTAAAGAACCAAAACAAATGACAAAAAAAATTCTCAACCTTCTCAGATGCCTCATCCCCTGATTTATTACTTTTATTTTCAGATTTATCCAATACCTTGTCAATATGCTAGGAAAATTCAGTAATTTCATCTGTTACTATTTGGCTACCCACAACATGTTTATTAACATAACCACATGTTGGTGATGTTGAGCTCCTTCTAGTCACACTGTAAACCTGCTGACTTTTTTCCCTCTTTACAAAATAAAATCATTATCTTCACCTAGAGACCACTCAGGATTTCCTTGTGCAGCTCTCTTCAGAACAGTTATTTCTACCAAAGATAGGAGTTTCCACAGGGAAAATGAAATGACTGCATAGTAGCAGGAGATGCTACATACGCTTTTTAGCTAAAACACCTTCAGCAAGTATTTTCTGTAGTGGAAGCATACAGGGCTTGCTTTATTAATTCCCACCTATGAAAACTGTATTGACATTAAAGACACTAGTAAGTTGCTACAGAAAAACAACTCAAAGATTTCCCACCTACAAAGTAGCACTCACTTTACTATGGTTTTGCTTAAAGTGATTCTCTTTTCTTTTTGCTTTCCTGTTCAGTGAACTTGAGACAATCATTTTTAGAGAAGTGCAATGAAATGCATTAAAACACAGGCCCTTCCAAGCTGGTGTTCTCCAGTTACAGAACAAATAGTGCAGAACAGCAGTAGAGCTGAGCAAAACCCAAGCCCTCCAGGAATTCTCTCCCTCATTAATAATTGCTGAAAAGAGAAATACATTGTTCCCACACTATATCCCTTATATAGTGATCAGTTTTGCTCCTAAAAGGATGCATAAGTCCCTAACAGTTCGACTACTGCTTTTAAAAATAAGATGTATAAATATTTTTGCAAATGCCTATGTACCTCCAGTATCCTACATGCATACAATCCCTAAAAACTAAAACTGGATTCTGTTAGCATTTTTATTTTAGGTTTTCATATAGGTTCTACTGCAGCAATAAAAATCAGGTTTTGTCAGTTTGTCAAGTAGCTAGACACCTTGAAAATGGCAACTTCTGATTTTAAAGCACTCCAAAGTTCTGAGTTCAAAACACATCTAACACAAATTCCCCCAAGAAAAAAGGAATTTAAGACTTTTAGAACATACCCAAGGTAATTAAAACTGTCATTGCAGATAAGTTCATAGAATCATAGAATCATTTCGGTTGGAAAAGACCTTCAAGATCATCGAGTCCAACCATTAACCGTGCCCCCTAAACCATGCCCTGGAGTACCCTGTCCACTCGCTTTTTGAATACCTCCAGGGATGGTGAATCAACCACTTCCCTGGGCAGCCCATTCCAATGTTTGACAACCCTCTCAGTAAAAAAATTTTTCCTAATATCTAACCTAAATCTCCCTTGCCTCAACTTGAGGCCATTTCCTCTTGTCCTATCTCCAGCCACCTGACAGAAGAGACCAGCACCCACCTCACTACAACCCCCTTTCAGGTGGTTGTAGAGAGCGATAAGGTCTTCCCTCAGCCTCCTCTTTTCTAGACTGAACAACCCCAGCTCCCTCAGCCGCTCCTCAGAAGACTTGTGCTCCAGGCCCCTCACCAGCTTGGTTGCCCTTCTCTGGACACGCTCCAGCACCTCGATGTCTTTCCTGTAGTGAGGGGCCCAAAACCGAACACAGTACTCGAGGTGCGGCCTCACCAGTGCCGAGTACAGGGGAACAACCACCTCCCTGCTCCTGCTGGCCACGCTATTTCTGATACAGGCCAGGATGCCGTTGGCCTTCTTGGCCACCTGGGCACACTGCTGTTAGCCTACATTATTTTACCTGAAGTATGGTTTTCAATTAACACCAGCATCTTTTAGTTTTCCATTCTTACGAAATTCTGCCTGTTTGTAAAATTTGTACATTCAAAAATGTGCAATCTTACTGTAATCACATATGCAATTTGGGCAAAAACAGGCATTAACCCTCAATTTATGAAGTATTTAGGAAGTACAAGCCTTCCATATTAAACCAGCCTCCATCTTTAAATCATGGAATGTTACATATGAAAAACTAAAACTGCTTCAGCAAGCAGTAGGAGCAGAAAGGTTAGCAAGTCTAGGATTCATGCAATAAAGACAGATTAATTTATATTTAATTCTCCCAAATGCAATTTAATTTTAAGTAGTTTGGCTAGCTGTACACTCAATTTTTTGTTATTATATAAAAAGCTTCATTCCATCCATTCATTAAAAAAAGGCAATGAAAACTTAGTTTTAATGGATACCAGTAGTAGCAACAACATATAATTAGATGCTGAAACAGGCTGCTTAACCACAGTGGGTTAAGTTGATTCTCAAATATAATTTAACTGAAGTAAACAGAGTTACACCAAAGGTGGCTTTTAGACATGAGTAGGTTTAAACTAATCATTATATTTAGACAGGTTTCACCTAGAAAGCTGCAGCAGCAGCCTTGGGATTTTTAGCTGCCTTCAACTGAAGCAGTGTGCAAGTATCATCTATTATAATCAAGGAGGCATCTTTCTCAAAATGTAATTTCTGCTTTTTCAGGGTACAGTGAGCTTTTCATGTCTCATTTTTCATGGTATCTATGTTAGTACAATGCACAATTTGCAGAGAGTAAATGCCATAGCAAACAACAGTAATAACTGATGCGTCATTTCTATTACCTGCAGCTAGAGCAACGGCTATCGCCTGTTGATTTGCAGCACACAGGATCTGGACACCCAGTGCGAGATGGGGGCAGGTTTGTCTCACTGCAGCACTAATGACTTTCATTGCTGCAGTTACTTCAGGTCCAGGACATACCGTGTAAGGAAGATCATGCATGTTTTCTACTATCAAGCCATCCTGTGGAGATTATTATAAAGAAATATGATTAAACTGGAAAAAAAGGAACTTAAAAAACACAGCTAGTTTACCATTACACTGTTTTGTATTAAAAGACACATGAGTTTAAAGGTTTTCCTTCAAAGGAAGGATTATCTACAGTAAATTGTGTTGATGCATACAACCACTTATAAAAGTGCTTTCATCAACAGCATGGTATTTGCAGGGAAATCATGAAGGGAAATAAATGTGATTTTAATTATACATTCATCAATTTGGTTTCCTTTGATCCATCCTAAAATGTGAACTATAGGTGAATGAGTTAAATTGTATACCTCATTAAAAATAGTGTAAAGTCAAACTTCAATTATCCAACCGGAATATAGGATATTGAGTATGTTTGGATAACGGAGGATTTAGAGATAATCAAGGCAATTTTCAATTCAATTAATGTCAGAAAATAAGTGTTACTTTGGATAAATAAAGGAATTTTTTGTTGACTATTATTGTGCCTTTTTGCAGTGTTCTTAATACGATAGTATTAACTATTGATATTTCTCCCATTCCGGATTCAGAATTACTTGAAGGAAGATATTGCTATTTATTATCTACTACACCTCTCACTCCACATGGACATACTCTTAGCAAACAATGGAGTGATGACAAAATACTCTGCTGATATAACTGATAATCATTTATTGAAAATCTTTGTACATTATCTGGTACCTTGTACTTTTTCAATCATTGTATAGTATATACCAGAAGGTTTTCAACTGCAAATCATATATAATTTTGTCAAGGACTAATAACAAAAGTACATCCTTGAAACATATTTCAAGCCTTATGTTTTGCATTTGCAGTGAGAATGTTTAAAGAAGCTAGAAATTTCTCACCTGCTTCAATCTAAAAATACAAAAAGTTTACTAGACAATTAATTGTATATATAGAAAATAAATTCTGCTCTCTCTCGAGTTTTATCACACATCTTAATCCTTTAAAATTAGAGCTTTACATTTCAAAGATACTGTAGCTGAACCAGAATAGAAGGAAGAACATTTTTGGGAAAAAAAATACAACTAGAGATTAAACAAAGAAGTTTGGTTAATAATAATAATAATAATGTAGAGAATCAGGAAGGGGAAAAAAAAGGTTTCCTTTTTAAAAAACTTTCATATGTAACGCTTCTTTAATCTTTGTTGTAGTGTAGAAGCCCTTTTGGCAGTAAAAGATAAGACAGTATATAAAATGCACTCAGCATTTAATGGCTGAATTACAGGCTAAGACACAGACATCATAAATGAACACCTAACATGGAGGATGGAGAAAACTGATAAAGGAAATAATCTGGTGGAACAACATGGTCAGTCCAAGCACACAACCCACATACGTTCAGTGTGCTAGGGTACAACTGCCTTTACCAAATGACTTACAGATGAGTATTTAAATACACAAAATACATGCCACCTTAAAAACACACAACCTATTAATGGTAAAAGTGATCTAATATTATAAGCATCCAACATTAGACCTATGCACTATTTGGTGCCATTCATTAGCATATTTAATTACAGAATTCCAGTCCAGGAAAACCTCAGCTAGGCAAAGGAAAACCAGATATGACAACTAAACAAAACATCTGTCCTTGATTTTGTTTCTACATCCAATTCAATGTATAATTTAACATCAACACTTTTCTACCTGTGAGGGAGGTAGCCATATGACAAAGATGACAACCAGTCCTCAGAAAACCCACAGCATTTTCACAAGTGAAAAAAAATCACAAACTTTTAGTCAGTTTCTCTGGAATGAGGTCAGGACTGGTCCAACAAACCTGAACTGACCAAATGGTCTTGTACCTCAGGCATAACTACTGAATCCTTTGTGGCACCAACAGAGAGAGAAAACCCTTAGCCTTTTGCCCTCTTTACACATAAATATATCAGGTCAGTTTAAGCACAATGCAAAGTTGGTCAGTAGTAGTATGTGGCAAAAGGATTAATGTAGAACTACAATATTTTAACAAAACCAAACTCAAAAAATGCAAAGAGCCCTCAAAACCAGGTAACGACTTGAGGCCACAAAACCTGGTAGCCCGTGGTCCTTGGCTCAAGAACGTTCTACTTGGCAGACTTCACCAAAACCTGGACATCTGGGAAACTCCAAGCTTATCATAAGGGCAAGGAGCTAGGGTCTGCAAATCAGAAGCCCCAGGCTCTGAGGCAGTCAAGAATCAACATCCATAGGACACACGGGAAGAAAGGTGTCTGGGAATGGGGCTTCAGATGCTCAGCTCCTGAAGAGCCATGCCAGGAGCCAAGAAAGCAGGAGAACGGGCTGGCACAATGCCACAGGAATTCTGCAATGAAACTGAGCTTTCTATGAGTTGCTACTACTTTGACAGCTCAGGATTTGCATAAAGCAAATTATTCCATTAGATACATTAATGAATTAATTCATTTAAAAATTAATTAAAAACCCTAGCCATACAATTGTGCATAAAAAGTATCTCATTGAATTCTAGTTCAAAACACAGGCATATGGGAGGATTCCCACATTTCTCTGTTCTGCCTTAAACTTACTATATTCACTTTTCAGCAGTTGTCTCTTCCTATGGCCTCCAGGTCCACAGTTACAGTGAATATTTTTGGTATTACTTTAATAATGTGTTATTCTTTTGGTACCATCCAATAGACTATGTTCTTTTGCACATTATGTTTTGTTTAATTAAAAAAGAACAACATATGTTCTGCAATACAGAGAGCTGAATTACAGATGCATTAACTCAAAGCTTTCTTTCATATTTTATATAAAAATATAACACCACAGATTTCTGTGTTTACTGATTTGATATGTATATAAAACAGGCTCCAGTACTATCAGACAGCTAATTAAAATGGTGGAAAGAAAACAGTTACGCTAAATTAAAGTTCTTGGAACTTAAGCTTATAGTTTAGAAGTCTATGGGAACAGCTACGGTATTACACCCTCCAAAGCAGAATTTATTTGGATAGTATGAGATAAAACTCTACCAAATACCTTTCGTGTTCCTTTTCCATTGAATATTAAGATGATTTAAGTGTTGCTTATATATATTAGCCTTATCATATGTAATTCTCAAACAATATATTTCCTTTTTAATTTGAATGACTTCTGAAGTGCTACATGTGTGCAAAGTGCCTCTTGTATCACAGTTAGCTACTGGAAAATAGGTCATTTAAATAGCTCTCTGATTATATAGAAAAATAATTTTCTTAGCTTTATTCGACTTATAGAAATGACCTCTTAAAACACTTCAGCTGCACACACACATATCACAGCAGAAAAGCCTCAAAAATACACAACACTATAAACCACAACAGGTGTAACAACCATATAAGTTTTAACTCAGCACCCACCTAATATAACTTTTACCTAGGGCAACTTTAACCCCAGTGTTTCGCCTAACAGAAGGGCTTTACCTACAAACACATGCATACTAATACAAACCTTTGCAAGCTTAAAACAACTACTCTTTCCTACAGGAAGAAAGGGGGTTTTTGTACCATACCCATTAGTACATAGGCACAGGTGTGTACTAGAACAATCACAGCTTTTCCCACCACCACAATCATGTGCCCCTTATAAAGGATATCAGGGGCCTTTGTAAAGCATTTATTTGCTGTGTCTGGTTACAGCTTCTTAGCAATTTCTTTAAAAACTTTTATCTCCAAAACAAGAGGTTACTGCTTTAATGTAGGTAAGTAGGTATCTTATGTTCTCCTGCATGTACCACAGGAGATAGTTGTGGGGAGGTTTGTCTGCTGCTTTATTCTACTGTAATACAGTTAAGATTTAAAATGTTAACCTCTGTAATGCAAGTGGTAAGTACCTACATGTTTCTATGCAGAAATACTAGTTTATTCCATCTCAACTGTTATTAAACTCCAAGTAATTTGAATTCTAACTATCACTGTTGTTTTAAGAGTAACAGGCTTGAAACTTTTTTCACTTTTTAAAAACATAAATTTAAAACATGTACTAGCAACTCCCAGGTACAAAAAGAAGGGTCAGGAGGATCAGAATAGCAATGAATGTATCTCCAGAGACAGCACTAGTAAAAGAAGCAAACCTAAAATTTTGTGTGGTAAGAAGCACCATAATATTTGCAACTCAATGTAGCTTTATAATTGGGTTGGTTGGTTTTTTTTAAAGATATAGTTTTACTTAGGTATCTCTTACTGTCTTTAATGTCAGCTACTCAAGTAGCTACAGCTAGATAACAGCAACTAGTAGTAAAGTGATCTGTATCAATGAAATTAGAGGGAACTTGTGCTCTGTTTTCTGGCTACAAAGTAAGCTTCACCCAGGCTGAACGGAATGAATAAAAGTTAACTTGAATATATATTTTGCATTTTTCTTAAATAAAAGCAGATACAAATGGCAGGGATCATACCTCATAGCTTGCTGCTTATCTTGTTTAGGGAATTTCATTGTTTAGCAACACACAAGTACAAAGCATATACATTTTGAGCACAGATGGCTTCCTAACTGAGCACTCACTTGTTTTCATTACTGTGCTCTAATATCACAAATCTTTCATATTTATTATGTTAAGCTGCTAATGTGCCAGACAAGTCACCTTTTTCTGAATATAGGATTTACTTCCAAGTGCAATGTGTGTTGAGTGAACAAGACCATATACTTTATTTTTAAATGTTAACACCAATTTGAGCAACTCGAGACAACATGTAAACATCTCATAGCAGCAAGATGGTTACATATCTTCTTAAAGGCTAATGTAGGCAGCATTTGGAAATTCTGTCAGTAGAAACATCTGTGGAAAAAAAACACTTTAAGTTTCTAGCTCTTCTTCCACAAGAAAAACAGCTTAACATTTCACTCTGAGTACTGAGGGGGAAACCCAAATATATTCCCGTTACAGAAGCAGGATAGTTAGTTTGGAAGAGTGGTGGTATCAGTGCAAAAGCCAGGAAGCTCCTATCACAAAAACTTGCATTTCTCTTAAAGTACCAGGAAAAACTAAACGGGTGAATTGCAGAAAGTGTTAGGCAACCATACTGGTATTTATGGAAGCTCTCCTGATTTTCTCTGACATTTATGGCATTAATAAAGGATTTGTTTGTCGTATTGCTACAACACTATTGTGTACAGACCTTTAGAATGAAGACTGCTGTGGAATGTATACTGATGTTCTTGTGACTTCTACAGGAAATAGACTAAGCATAACTTTAAGCCCTGAATTTGTCCAAATGTGTAGAGAAATAATTGCATTCACCTCATCTATCTACCTGAGAGGTAGGTTTAAAAATATATTCAAGTTCAGAGAATGCAATGCAGTAGGAGAAAAGGTAAACAAGTTAGACCTGGAATAGCAGAATTTATTACAACTGCTGAAAAGACAGTAAAGTATAAAACACAAAATTTTGTGTTAGTACTGATTTTTAAAGCTTGTCTTAAAACTGTTCTAGCTTTGTGCATGTCAGCAGTGATAGTAACTGCTTTTGTACCCTCCCTCACCTTTAGGTATACTTGGTGTTTTCTCCCTGCTGCTAAAGGTTTCAATGTTTAATTAGTATGTAAGGGAAATGGGTAAACAAGCACTGGAATGTGGGGCAATGGCTTTACGAATTACAGATCATCTGTGTAACCACTTCCTCTGACACAGAAGACAGAGACTAGTACTTGCCACTCTTCTGATGTAGATCAAATCATGTTATACCTCATGTTGATTCTGTAACTGTAAAGACAAAATAGAAAGTCACAGTACAGAATACAGAGCTATTGCACACCTGTTCTTTCAACAGGCATGAAAAGGAAGAAAACTTACTCATTCTGTACAACTTGCAGCTAGCGATTATTCTAACTGGGTGGACTTCTTGCACAAACTCATCTAGTTCATAGGCACTGAAGCCCACCTATGGAAACATCATTCTTCTGCACTTATACTTTCAACAATTCTGTTCTTGGGATTCTTTCCTAGTTTAGCCTTACTAGCGCTCTGCCCATAACCCAGTTAGTGTGACTTGTCTTCCATTTTGACCTTGATTTTCTATAATTTAGACTAAGCTCCTGCATTCAATTCTGTTCAGTCTGTAAAGTATCATTCCAATTTATGCCATTAAAAAGTTTCAACTGGCTTGTTATTAAAGTTTTGCAAAAAAACCAGCAGCTCGGAGCAGTGACTACTTGCTTATTTAAGGCATTTTCAAACTTCGGACATTAGGACACCACCTTACTATGCCAGAAACAGTACATAATACTGTAGGCAGGTCAAAGAAAAAGCACATCAACACCTGAAGATGAGGTGCAATGAAATGTTTAAAACATATCTGACCTTTCAAAAGGACATACACCCTGTTAAAATCTACTGACCTATGAAGATTACTACACCACTTTAGGTCCAACAGCAATTCAGTTGGTAGTACTTGCCTCTGGCTGAGACTGGCCTTTTGGGCCTTCTCTTCTAGATGCGCAAAGCAGGCATGCTTGCTGCTGGGGGCTAGCATAGAAGGGTTAAAGAGGGCAGAAAAGGGCCTAAGCTTTTTTTTTTTTTTTGGTCCCTGAATAATCTGTGCTGTTTTGGCACAAACGCAAATGTGGGGCGATCCTGCACCCTACAAGTGACTGAAGTATGCGTGCAGTGCCTCTGCTGTGCACATGTTATTTCTCCATGACTTCATGAAACCAGTGTTGTACAGAACTAAAAATACAGTGGCTTGTCAGACTGGATGATGAAGCATTCTACAGCCAGGTACCTAGAATGCCAGCAACCATCTGTGTTGCGTTCAACTTCCCCCCCCCCCCGTTAAATTGACTTGATTCTTAGAAATTGGTGGTAATTCAACTTAAGCAACTTGAATTGCACAATTTGAATCTAAGCTTTTTCAATTGTTTTGGGTGCATGTGATACTTATTTTAGGTTTTGTAATCTACAAGGCCCTACTTACCATATTGAAATAAAAGATGTGGATTTAAACATCTTCCTAAACCATGTGGTTTAAGCTGCTTTTGATGAATTATAAACTCAGTTTAAAATATTGGCTATGCAGAAGCAGCATTGTGTAAATGCTGCCATAGGAAGAAGGAAACCAAAACTTACAACTCCAGCATCCTTGTAAGCTTCTGCCTCTTGACAAGCTTGATCAATGATCTGGGTCAATGGAAGAGAACTTCTTGGTGTCCCTGCAAGAATAATGCTGCTTACCCCAGGGCATGCACAAACCAAAACCACATACAGTAACAGCTTTCATGTAGCACAACTATAGCAATTGGCAGACTGAAATAGGGTGAAACAGGGTAAACTTGCTAAAAGGCTGCTGTATCTCCTTGCAACGTGCCTTAGTGGCATCTCTTTGCTTAGCTGAACTTGACAGATCTGCTGTAACCATTCAGCTCCTAAATCTAATTCACAACTTGAGGAATATCTGCTAAAATCTCTTCTTGCACCAGATCTACTCTTAGCTTGTTATTCCTGTACTTACTATAGCTTATCCTGCATTAGTGATGCTCCACCCAATACAACCTAGGGCAACACCAGCCTCTAGGTGTGCAGAATGCCTATGGTAAACAACAGCCAATTTAAAATCAAAGTTATCTTAAACCCTAACCTGCAAGGCTGATTGCATCTGATCTTTGGTATAAGTGCTTCATGGCAGAAATGAACACGCATGGATTTTGTTGGAGTTCAGTGAGTTTCCCTTAAGATCAACTCCAAAGCCTTTTCTGATACTTGGGTTCTGAAAGCCGGGCACTGAGTCTCTGACATGGGGACTGTGAAGAGCTCCCTGACAACTTTGTTAGATGGTCTGATTTCACAGCATGGGGAAAGCTGGCCATAATGCCTGGAGGCTGCTTCTGGGAACACGTGGAGCACGATGAACTCCAGGCACCAGCTGGTCAAGGGGAAGGTCAGCTGCTGTAATTAGCTCTGCTTACCCTGAGCCCCGGGACAGGTGGATGAGGAGGTCAGGGTGGAAGAAACCCTGCCTCTTGTCTGAGCTTCTTGTTGCCTCTCAGGACCCGTGAGAGCTCTATCCGATATCTACCCTGTGCCAGTGCTCATTTGCGTCGTTTCCTAGCCGTTGCCTCTTGAAACACAGCGGTGGAGAGCTCGCCAAAGCCAAACCCTTGTTTCCTCGCTCTGGCTCCCTCCACGGAAGCGTCTCCTGCCTCTTCTACCCCTAGAAGGGGGGATGCCCAAACCTGTGGCACCTCCCGAGGGGCCCGCAGCGGCGGTTGAAGGGACAGGCTTCCCGGGGAGTGGGCTCTGCGCCGGGGGCCGCGGCCGGGCTAACGGGTGACGCCGACGAGAAGCCGGCCCGGCCCGGCCCTGTCCCGCCGGCGGGCCGCCCGGCCGCCGCTTACCTGGCAGCGCTCCCACGTGCACCACCCCGACGACCGCCGCCTTCAGCCGCCCGAAGAGCCCGGGCGGCCGCATGCCCTGCGGGGAGGGAAGGAGGGAGGGGATCAGGGCCGGGCAGCGGGGCGGGCAGGCCCCGGCCGGCCATGGCGGCGGCCCGCTTCCCGCCGCCGACAGACCGGGCCCGTTCCCGCTCGCGGGCGGGGCGGGGCGGCCGGGCCCCTCCTCTCAGCTCTCTCAGCTCCCTCGGCTCGGCTCACCTCAGCTCACCCCGCCGCCGGCAGCCCGGCGGTGTCCACCTGCGGCGGCGGCCGCCGCGCACGCTGCTTCTGCTGCCGGTGCCGCTTCCGCGTCGGCGCCCCCGGCCCGGCCCCGCCCCGCCGGCCCCGCCCCGCCGGCCCCGGCCCCGTCGCGGCATCCCGCGCCCCGCGGCGCCCCGCGCCGCTCCCACGGGGCCCGCCGGCGGCTGGCGGCGCCCCGCCGCGCCCCCCGCAGACCCCGCCCCGGCCGGGCGCCGGCCCCCGGCGCTGCGCGCGGGGCCACGTGTGCGGGCGGGCGGGGAGGCGGCCCCGCGCCGCGCGTTTAAATGTCCCGCTCGGCGCGGGCCGCGCTGTGCGCAGGGACGGGAGCGGCCGCGCCGTGAGGCAGGAGGCGCCCAGCGGAGCCCGCCCGCGCCGCGCTCCCGCCCCGCCAGCGCCGCCGCCGGGCACCCACCCACCCACCCACCGCACGCCCGCCCGCCCGCTCTCGGCCGGGAAGGTCCGGGGCGGCCGGCGCGGCGGTGAGCGAGCGAGCGAGCGACTGTGCGGGCAGGGGGCGGCGGGCGCCCCTGCCGCCTCCCGGGGTGCCCGGCCGCGGGGCGGGGGGAGCCGGCGGGGCCGGCCCGGGGCTGCGGCCGCCCTTTCCGCGCCGTGCGCCCGCGCCTCCGCGGCCCTTTGTGGGGGCTGGGGCCCGGGCCTGCTCGGCCGCTCCCCGCACGGCGCTCCGCTCGCCCCGACCCGGCCCAGGCGGGCACCATGCGCCGGGAGAGGTGAGTTCGCCGGCCCCGCCGCGCGCGGGGCCCTGTAGGCCGAGGTCTCCGTCGGGCACCCCTGAGGAGGCTCCCCGCGGCCGGGGCTCCCTCAGCTTCTCCTCTCTTGGCAGCGACTGCGCGGAGGAGAAGGCTCCCGCCAAGGGGGACGGGGGTGCGGAGTGCGCCATGCGAGCCCGCAAGAGGAAAGCCGATGTGGCCACGGTGAGTGCGGGCCCGGCGGCCCGCCCTGGTGCCCGCGGGCCAGCGCCTGGCCCGCCGCCGGGCTTGGCCTCCGGGCCCTCGCCTCCTTTTGTTGGGTGGCGGGGGGCCATGTGGTGGCGGTGGTCGGGGTGCCGGGCGGGCGGTGGTCCCCTGCTGCGACCCTGAGGGACCGGCCGGGTGCGTGTCCGTCGCTTGTCCCAGGGTTTGTACTCCCGAAACTACATGTTCCTTTCTGTAGTTCCTGCAGGATCCTGATGAAGAAGTTGCCAAAATGGAGATGACTAGAAAAAAGCAGTATGAAAACCAGGTAACCAGCTTGGCTTTAGATCATGCTACTGTAATCTCGGTTAACTCTATTGTTATTTTGCAGTACCTCGTTATTATTGCGAACGTGGTGCAACAGAGACACAGCTACCACGTGCTGTATAGCAATGGGCGAGGGGGACTATCAACCCCGGCTGATGAAGAGTGCAAAACGCTTCAGGTCACACAGGTTGCTTTGGCGTCTTTGCAAGAGATGAGGCCTGCGCTGGTCTAAAACATTATGTTAATACTTCGGTATATCCAACTGTCCCGGGATTGCAAGGGTGCGCCTTACAAAAGCCTTCGTACGCGTTTAGGCCTACATGGAGGGGATCTGCATTGACCTTTCTAGAGAGTCGCAATGATACAGTCATGCGCTTACGTGCTGTACCTTGCAGGCCAAAGCACAAGACGCTTAAGCATACAAACAGAAGCATCTTTTGGGATGATTCTCTTTGCAGTTGTGTCTCTGCTTACGTATCGCCTGGGAGAGAGGAAAGATCCCCCTTTGCTTCCACCATCAGCTCCATTCCTATTGACAAGTGTCATTATCAGACTGACAGAGAGTATGAGGTTCCTGATTAGAACTTTGAAGCTTATACTAGATGCTAATGCAGTAGTCAAATAGGCTTCGTTTCTCTGCAGAACAGAGGGATAATTTCTGTAAAGTCACTTAGCTGTGGAAATCAGGCCTGCAGTGGAGGTTAGTAGTGACCATTGCTGGTTTTCTCAGTAAGACGTTTAGAATGACCTGAGTTAGGAAGTCAAAACTAACTTTAGTAGTGTCTTCTTGCGCCCTTAGTGCCCCTCCTGTAATCGTTGAACCTGAGATGCTATTGGTGTCTATATTGGATGCTGTGTTGGTATGTGGTATTGAAAGCATGATGCTTTTGTACATTGAGATGCCCACTCTAAATAAAATGGAGAGTAGCCTGTTTTTTTTGAAACAGGTTTATTCCCCTCCTTCCCCCCCCCCCCCCCGCATGCACACACATGCTTGCTCAGTTACTGTCACTAGGACTTCAGCCTGTTAATGCACATGCAGGGCGATGCTTAAGCTGCAAAAGTCACGATCAGGGACTACAGACCATACTCATTTGGTACGCAAGGCTATGCATAATGTGACACATCTAACCAGAAGTGGCAGCTGGAAGTTCTAAGACTAAAGTGCTACCATAACAGATGGGCATCATTGTTTGGAATGGCCTCTGCTTGTTGCAACTGCGTATACTAGTTATCAGTCAACATATTAAGCAGGGCTCAAATGGTGAGCATTTAATGAGGGGATCTCTCCTTCCCTTCTGTCTTTCTTTTGTGCGGTATATTAAACTAATTTCTCACTTCTGACAAGGAAGAGCTGCCTGTCCTTCACCACAGCACTCTCCTTCACCAAAAGATTCAGTGTGTTTGAGCTGAGCAAGGGCTTCTTGTGCATGCTTATTGCATAATAGTAAGGTATTGTTAAAAAAACCTCAACAGGGACCCAATTTTACCTTCTTTCAGAAAGGCAGTGGAGAGAAAGTTGAACTCTATTTTGTGTACATTGACCTTTGACTTTGGAAGTGGATAAAGACTTCCAATTTTTGTGTTCCTGGCCTGGTAGCCATTCAATGTTACTTCAGGAATGATAGGTAAATTACAATTTAGATAATTTAAGCAGTAGGCATCCAAAATACTCACTTGAGAATTTTTCAAGTTAAGCTCAGGTACTGGCGGGATTTGGCCCTTTGATTCTGTAAACCATAAATAAAATGGGTACCTGTGTTTCTGTCCCTACACAGAGAAGGTTTTTTGTTGTGACAAAGTAGCCAGATTGTTACAGATCTGTTTAAAAAAGCTAACATTTGGCTGCACAGCAGCAGCTCTTCAGTCTGTGGTGTGACACAAGCTATTCTCTGATATAAATTGCTATGGGCCACTAATGAGAATATGTTTACGGTTCCAGCAGCAGTATAGCAGGCTTGTATGATAGCCAGTGAGATAGTTATTCTGTTGAGGCACAATGATTCTAAAATGCAAGTAGCTATAAATCCACTGCGGCCTATACCACATGACTTCTACATTAAATAAATTGTTTACTGACACTACTTTATGCACAAGGCAAAATATCATAGTCACATCCCACTTTACGGCATCTTCATAGTCAATTCATTAGTTTGCTTCTGTTGAACATAAGGCCTGAGTTCTTAATTAGGATGCCGTTACCCTTTATGTGATGAAAGGGTGGCTATATCATCAGGTTTGTGACAGCAGAGTATTGCATAAATTCTGTGTTTGATTTTAGAGAGCTGGCACTGCTGTAATTCTGCTAGCAATTCTCATATTAATTCTGGCTGCTTTCGGCGGACAGATACACTTCCAAGGCTCCGTGTAAAACAGAATTCATCTAACTAGATTAGAGTCATCCATGCAATTGTGATACAAATTACATGGCCACCTCCATCTACATTTAAAGGTTAGTTTCTTTAGATGAAACTAACTAATGTTTTCATGTGAAAAGAAGATGGGGTAAACTCTCAGGAAATAGTTTTGATCAGTTTCTCACTAGACATTTTTCCAGAATCTGGTCTTACTGTTGTCAAAATGTTCCACCTAACTGGTTTGAAAATATCCTCCAAAAAGTTTCTTTAACTAGTCTAGGTTATCTTTAGAAGATCCAATTAAAAAAAAAAAAACAAAACCAAAACCAAAAAAAGCCCCAAAACCAACTTAAAAGTCTTCAGACAAACAAAGAATGTAAACTATATCCAGGTTGAGAGCTTGACCTGGCCCAAATCTGAGGCAGGACAATATTCAGACTCTTCAGAAAACTAAAAGTAGTAGAAGCTCCTATGCTGTTCAGAAAGAATTGGAACAGCTTAATAATGGGAGTTGCTCTTCTCTCTCCTATTTATTAATTCTGGAATCCCTTTGTGATGGCAAAGAAAAACCCTATACTTCAAACTAATGTGTGTGAGTGAAAAATGTCTAGACTTTTAGTCTTACTGACAGGCAAACTAAGGCTGCAGTCTAGTAGTTGATATTGATATGTCTCTGTTGGGAGGTGCTGCTTTTTAGGGTGAGACAGACAGGCCTGTCCCCCTCCTGTTCCTCTGCCTTTGATTTCCATGCTGAAAATCCTCTGACCTTGCTGTTTGAATGCAGTTCAGGGTCACCCTCTTCCTCTGCTTTCCTGCTACCCTCCTTGTCCTGGTCTGTGGAAGCTTGTTGTGGCTCCCAGCTCACGCTGAGATACACAAGTGTCTCAGCAGCTTGTATTCTTAGGTGTGGCTGCTTCACTGAAGGTTCTGCCTGTAAACAATGACCCCAGTGGTCGCTACTGGCTCCATTTTGTGTCTGGCCTATATGCCTGAAGAATGTCCAAAAGTTCTGTTTAAATGAACGTTTGATGTATCAGTGGATGACAACATGCTGCAGAAACTGAGGTGTGTGTTTGAGCTTTAAAAAAACAAAAAACCACCTCTGAACTCCTAGGTTTTCTTTTTTTATAGCTGTATGGGCTTGACTGCTCTGATGGACTTATTTGGTCACTTACCTTTTGCCCTTCTTGGTGCTCCTCCTAAGGAGCCTTCTCATGTCCTCAGTTCAATTTCTTCAATCTGTATCTAGCTCTCAGGTCTGAGATAGAGATCTGTATCTCTGATCAATTGTTCTATTCCTGTATCTGGAATATTACTGTGGGTGTCACCCACCCAAGCTTTCTTGCTGGGCTCTATATAGATTTGAAGAGGCAGTTTTCCCCATTGATTTTTGGCTTGTATCCTACCCAGCTCCTATTTGCCTCACAAGTAAGCCCAGGACCGTAGGATTTCCTCCATTAGGCTGCACAGATTCTCTGTAACATCTGTTGCTTTTTGGCAGCTCTCTGCTTTTGGGTTGGCTCTGTGCAAGCCCAAAGGAAGCTCTTCATGGTTTCCTCGCACCCTCCCCACCTTAAACTGTTTCTTTTTTCAGTGGTGGCTCCCATTTCCTAACAGTTACAGGGTGATGTAATGCAGTTTCTTGATATTGTTTCTTAGTTTTGGTTGAATGTCTTGCTAAATCTGCTTTAAAGACTCAAGAGTCTGATTAACATGTTCATTCCCTCAACCAAAATCCATGCCAGAGCTGTAGGGTTCCCTCACTTACGCTAATTCAGACTCCTGTCTCCCTGGTAGCTTCTTGCTTTTGAGGGCCCTGTGCATTTGTTTCCTCCTTGTCTCTAGTGAAGCTGTATCTTTTTCTGTTGCTTGCAACTTTTCCCCAGTCGTCTTGGTGAGTGATATTATCTCGTCAAAACCTTTGTTTTAACTTCTCAAAACACCTAAGAGGCTTTTGACCCTTGATTTGTGTTTCCTTATAGAAGATTGGGTGCGGTGAAATCTCTTAAATCAATTGTTGTTATTGCTGTAATGTAGTATGTGAGGTACCTACTTTGGTTGAGAACTCTGTGGAGCAGATCCCTTGTCCTTCAGAAGCTGCTGGTGTAGTAGGCACCTTTAAATAGATATTAGATAATGTACTGCTTTTTTATTGGTTTGCTGATTAACTGGTAAGGCAGCACTTCCCCAAAGGCTGTTGGTAGCTGGGCTTGCCATGCAGTTTGGAGGACAAAGTGGGACTAAAGTCTAGTTTTGAGGGAGAACAGAAATTAACTTAAAGCAATGCTGATGCGACACTTCTATTCAAACTTTCAGTTCATAAGAAATCTGTCATTTTTAAGATAAAGATACTATTCTGTCTTTTTGTCTTCCCCCAACCAAATTAAATCGTGGCATGGCTGGGTATGTAGCTATGCTAGATTTGCGTGTAGAACTCCAAGAAGAAAAACTACCCATCTGTGTGTCAGTAACTCAAAGTACAAAAAAGTCTTAGCTGTGAGTGAACTGAAAAATGTGGGTTTTGTTTCATCAAGTCAGTGGTTTCTGTTTCTGAAGCTGGTGCTAGAGAGTAGCCATTTTGCTGGAAAGTGATGTCATTTGTAGCAAGTACAGGGCAAAAATGAGGTGTGGAAGCTTCTTTGGGAGAGGCAAAATTTAATGTAGAGCATTTTACTAGTTAGCACCTAATGATTCTTCTGATTTTTTTTTTAATATTTTTTTCCTTGAAGCACATTAGGAATCCTGTTAGGGAGTTCTCTCCTTTTAGTGCTGCAGAACAGATCAGTTTGCAGCAAGATGGCTGACTTCACTGTTAGGCAGAAATGCCAAATTTTAATTTGCTTAGGCATGATGACATGGGGCTGGCTTTGTATTCTACTGCAAAATAAAGCAAGTAGTATTTTCCTGGGGAACTGTGTGAAGCATACACGAAGATCTCATTTAACAGAGTTAGCCAGGAGAAAAGTAAACCTCAACTTAAGTTCTGGTCCAAATAAAAGGATATGACGGGTGAAGTGACAGATGTCTGATGTTTGTAGACCTTGGCAAAATTCTATATATGAAATGGTCAACTTGATATGTTAGTGGCAATTGCTTAACATGTACTTGCTTTATTCTGAAAACAATTGGATCATAAGTGCTTTCTTTTTTTCATCTTAGCACTGCAAGATAAATAAGAAAAATTCTATAAACTACGGGTTTTGCTGTGTTCATTGTCAAGGTTGCTTTGCATGGAACCACGACTTCAGGCATTGCATCTACATATTCCTTACCAGAAATCCTGACCTTGTATTTGTATAATTATAATCACAAATTGCGTTTTAAAGTTCCATCTGCTTATTCTTTACCTGAAGGCAAGCATCTTGCTTTCACGCAAAATATTTTTGGTAAAAACAAAATGCAACGTGACAGTAGGAGACTCTGACTTGGATATTCTTCCACGAAACTGTTGTAGTCCTTCAAAAGAGAACAGGGTAAATGTTCTTCAGCTTTAGTTGCAAACTTTCTCTACTGTGAAAATAAGCAACACCCCTCTACTCAGCACTGGTGAGGCCACACCTGGCCTACCGTGTCCAGTTCTGTGCTCCCCAGTACCAGAGAGACTTGAACATACTGGTGGAAAGAGTCCAGCAAAGGGCCACTAAGATGATTAAGGGACCAGAGCAATCTCTCCTGTAAGGAAAGGCTGAGGGAGCTGGGACTGTTTAGCCTGGAGAAAAGAAGGCTAGGGGAGATCTTATCAATGTATCTAAATACTTGAAGGGAGGATGTAAAGAAGATGGAGCCAGGCTCTTCTCAGTGATGCCCAGTGATGGGACAAGAGGAGATGGACACAAACTGAAGCACACGAGGTTCCCTCTGAATGTCAGGAAACACTTTTTAGCGTGAGGGTGACCGAGCACTGGCGCACGTTGCCAGAGAGGCTGTGGAGCCTCCATCCTTAGAGATACTCAAAAGCCATCTGGACATGGGCCTGGGCCACTGGCTATAGGTGGCTCTGCTTGAACAGGGGAGTTGGACAAAGTGACCTACAGAGGTCCCTCCCCATCTCAATGATTCTGTGATTCTGTGCAGTTTAAAGAGGTAATCATAGTTTCTGTCATAGTTTCTTGCCAATGTCTTGTCTTCTATTTACAACTAAAATGATTATTTAAAAAGGCACAGTGTAAAATCTTGTATTTCATTTAATAGCCATCCTGGGATAACGTTCACAAAAATGCCCATATGCTGATTCCTACTCCAGATAAAGATGATGATCCAGTTGGTGTTGATTACTCTCGCTTTATACATCTAAGTGTTGTTCCGACTAGAGCTTCACCATTACCAGTTCTAGGGTAAGTGTGCCATTTTGCTGCTGCTTGTCTGCCTTCCTTTTGTCCTATGATTTGAGACTAAACATATTGATCTTTCTTAGTTGGGCAAACAGAGAGGACGTATGGAAAAACATGATAAACAAAGAAGAGACATATGTAAGGGATAAACTTTATATGCAAAGGCACCCTCTCCTGCAACCGAAAATGAGAACAATTCTTCTAGACTGGCTAATGGAGGTAAGCTTTTCAGTGCTTGTGAGTATTTCAAGTGTGCTTTTGTTAAAGTGTACTAATAACTGTCATAAGTACGTTTCATGATGTTTGCATCACCCATTTAGCACTAGACACTCATCTTCATCTTAAAGTTTGTTACCAAACTTAAGAAAAGAATATATAATGGGTTGAGTTGATGGTGTACAAATGGACAATATATTCTGATACTCATTTAGACTGATAGCGGATAATAATCAATTTGTCCCTAGAGCTCCACAATGTAAGCTTTTTAAGGTCATGCTGCAGATAAAAGCTGCAGAAATGATTGTGAAAGTGACTGGAAGAAGGAAGGTGTGGTGGCTTAGAGACTAGATGCATCTCACAACCTCTCTATCTGTTATTGGCATGTAGAATGTACTACAACTCTGTATGCAAGTCTTTTTTGCTGTTTGGATGACTTGGTGGCATAGTCTGTGTTCTTAATTCTGAAGTGTTTGTGAGAATTTTCTCTTTTGAGATGTTGGAATGACGCATCTTTGTAAAAACAAGGAACTGATGTTCTGACATTGTTAGAACATGTGCTTGCATTTCCTAAAAGGGTTTTCACTCTCATATCTTTGTTTTGGGAGTTACTGTAGTGGCAGTCATCTTGTGTCAAAGGAAACTGTTTAGCTCATGCTCTTAGTTAACATGTTACTTCACAATAGCAGTGAAGCAGAAAGCCAATATGAATTTTATGTCTAGCTCTTGCTTTTTTTTTTTTTTAATACATCTGTAGCATCTGGTTTTGACTCTGTAACACTGTTCTTGACCTTTGTAATCTCTGATGTCTCTCCAGGTTTGTGAAGTCTACAAGCTTCATAGAGAAACTTTTTATTTAGCACAAGATTTCTTTGATCGGTTTATGGCAACACAACAGAATGTTGTAAAAACACTATTGCAGCTTATTGGTATCTCTTCTTTATTCATAGCAGCAAAGCTTGAGGTAAGTATCTCCAGCTTTACTTAAACATAAAAATGTGAATGGACAGACAGCACACTTGTACACTAGACGCGTTTTGGCAGGCTTTATGGAGTTTGTTTGTATGACTTTTCAGCTGGGAGGCAGGAAAAAAAAATCTTTTTTTTTCTTTTTCCAAAATTCCTCCTATGTTTTTTTTACAAGTGGCTAAAATTAAGACTAGCTAACATCATATCTCTCTAATCTTAAAAGGATAGTCTTCTCAGAGAGAATAAATGTAAAGTTTTAAATTGTGGTTGCTAAATGAGTTTTTGGCTGGCTGCTGTATGCAGAGATGACTTGTTGCAATTCTGTTGTCAGTGGTGTACCTACTGGATGATAGTCTGAGCTATTCTTTATTTACTGGAACAAATTGAACTATTAAAATACATAGCGCTTTTTAGGTTCTTACTGTTTGTCTTTTAAGAGGGCTATTATTCTTCAATCTGTTCTCAAGCAACGGATAAAAGGCCTTTTCTTTAGGATGTATAAAAAAGTCTTGATTATGATACAGTCTCAGTTGTGCTGTAGTCAAACATGTTGTACTGATCCATCAAAAGTGAAAGGTGAAGTCTATGAGCAGGAAGGTTGAACAAGGAATCTGTGTATATTAAAGGCAGAGTAGAACACCATGAGTTAGGATGGGGCATTGGTTCTTTTTTTCTTTTTTCCCCTCTGTTTTGAAATGCTGAAGTAGTGGTGGGTTGTTCTTTTTCCTTTCCTTTTCTTTTTTTTTTAAGCACATGAGACTAGTTACAACCTATTCCACAAATTAATACTTGATTTCCTATCTTTCAGGAAATTTATCCACCAAAGTTGCACCAGTTTGCCTATGTTACAGATGGAGCTTGTACAGAAGATGAAATCCTCAGTATGGAATTGATCATTATGAAGGTAATATTTCAAAGTGGAATTAGTTCTACTTTAGTTTTTAAAAACGTATAGCATAATCAGACTAAAAGCAGAGAGCCTCAGTTAATCTTATGTGCTGCTAAGAGGCACAATTTCTCTTTCTAATTAGAAAACAGTGTTCTTTAGGTAACAAGTGATTTAAAGCATCCACCAGTATGTGCATATTAACAAAATGAATCATTCCCCCACCCTATCAGCAGGAGGAGGTACAGGAGAGGATTAGATTTGTGTGTTTCAAAGATGCCTTGATGAACTGGAATTACAGCTTCTGATCTGGAGTAAATAAAGTTGCATGGTTTAAGTTAGGAACTCTTTATTAATACTGAAGTCTTGTGCATGTCTGCTCTTTCAGGCTCTTAACTGGAATTTAAATCCACTGACAGTTGTATCATGGCTAAACATTTACATGCAAGTTGCGTATTTAAATGAGCTTTATGAGGTATTGCTGCCACAATATCCACAGCAAATATTTGTACAAATAGCAGAGGTAAGACTGATTTCTTCCTTCAAATACTATTTCACTTGGAGAAAAAAAAGTGTTCTTGTGATAGACTTATTAAACACTTTGTTGTCTTGTAGCTCTTGGATCTCTGTGTGCTGGATATTGGCTGCTTGGAATATACATACGGAGTACTTGCAGCTTCTGCTTTGTATCACTTCTCCTCATCTGAGTTGATGCAGAAAGTTTCAGGTATTGGCATTTATAAACTATGTCTAATGTGTTTACAAATGTTAAGTCTTCATTCAGGCAGATAAGCATGTGTCTTGTCTTACAGGTTATGAATGGTGTGAGATAGAGGAATGTGTAAAATGGATGGTTCCGTTTGCAATGGCTATAAGGGAAGTAGGAAGCTCCAAACTCAAACACTTTAGAGGTATAGCTCCTGAAGACTTGCACAATATACAGACGCACATAAACAGCTTGGATTTGCTGGTATGTATATGCATAATGAACTAAAAAGGTGTCTGTAAAATCTCCTACATCTTGTTTCTTCTTTGGTCAGAACATACAGTAAACTTAAGTGAAGCATTATCAGATTGAGACTGAGTGTATGCAGATGCTAAAACGTGTAAGGTTGTATTCCAGTTGGAAAATTCTTGGGACAGAGACCTGACTTGTTCTGTATTTTGTTTAAAAAGCCTCTCATCTCAAACAGCAAATAATTACCCTAGAAATCGGAAGCATATTTCTACCCTTTAAAATGCTTCAAGTATTGTATGTTAGACCTTTCTCTGTAGGAAGTACAGGTAATACAACCTTGTCTGATGAAAAAGAGAAAATAAAGACTGATCACTTGAGACTGATCTTGTGGGACTGTTATGTTGACAGTGGTGGTTGACAAGAAGTTGAGCAGGAGTGGCTTTTAGCATGAGAAACTTGCAGAGGATCAAAATCTTGTCCAACAAATTGTAGTTAATGTAAGCTATCCGAGTTTTTTTTCTATTTAGGTTATTTAGTTGTAGTAGAGGTTAAAGCTCTTCTTATTCAGTTGCTTCTGAATTTTGCTTTCTTGGATACAAGTACCATAATGCTGATCATCAGATCCCAAAAGTTAATACTGACCTCTTGGGGTTTGTATTCACTAACTATTGTGTACTGCATGATTTATCAGTTACTTTTAGGAGGGTTAGATACAGATAAGCATTTCCAGATTAGCAGTCTATCAAGTTATAAAACACTGAATTATATTGATCTGTTGCATAAATATACCAAAGTAAAAATTTTTTGTCTCCTTTTTCTGTGCTTTCAGGACAAAGCTCAAGCAAAACAAGCCATATTGGCTGAGCAAAATAGGACTTCACCTTTCCCCACTGGTGTCCTTACACCACCACAAAGTAGTAAGAAACAGTCTTCTGGACTGAAGCCAATATGACTTTAGAAACTGTTGACAGACAATTTTGCTGAAGTGCCTGTTCTGCTGGTTCTAACTCCTGCTCCATTACAGAAATGCTGCCAGTGAAGTTCATAAGCTTTTATGGAATCTGAAAAGGAAACCTTAATTTTTTTGTGACAGAAGAACTTTTCTATTTGAAATATTTTTATTGAACATTAAAATATTTTAAAGAAATGGATCAAGTACACCAGCCACTTAAAAGAACACCGAAGAGTGCTCCAAATGCTGCTACGGAGGGTGATGCTTGATGTGACCAACTGTTCAGAAAAAGGGCTTGAAGTTTAGATTAGTTACTGTGCCTGTTTGTCCTTTGGATAATCTGCAGTCATACTGTCCCCTGTTGACAAATGGGCAAAAAGTGCTGTGGAAGACAACATTTCAAAGCCTCTTTTTCAAATGGTTGGCTTACAACTTGATGCCTTTTTAAAAACTCTTTATTGTAAATGCTGCTATGTCTCTGTGTATCCATTTTTAATAAAAATGCTGTCTAAGACAGCTGGTTTTATGTATATTCCTATTTTTCTTTTAATTATGGTCAGCTAAAGTTTTTCAGACTGTGACCACTCGTAGTGTGGGAGTTGGGGATGAATAACGTAGTAACTATGGCTTTATTTATTTACCACTACTGGCTTTTCAATTAAAACTTCCTTTTTGGATACTAAGATAATATTGTCATGCTGGGCTACTTGGATTTTCCTTAGCCAGATGCAGGTGGCTAGGGAGGGGATAATAAACATGACAAGTAGGTGGAGAATCCTTCCACAACACACTTTCTAATGATCAGTGTATTGGGAAATTGTTGAATCAGATTGTCTGGATTGTTATGCTTAATAGCAAGAAGGGATCAGTGGGAAAATCCTACCTTTTCTTAAAACATAATCATTTAAACTTTGGGATTTTGGCATAGCCTTTGACAACTAATAGTCTTCTGTGCAAAATTGAATTCTGGAATGGTGTGTGCCTTTTTACAGGAAGAGTTGTCCTTGACCTTTGCAAGGTCTGAGAATCTGGGAAGTCACAGTAAGAAGTTTTCTGGAAAGTCATGGTTCTAGAAAAAAAGGGAAATAGAGAAATAAATGTAAAAATGGTTGCTTGTTTTTCTTATGATACTCGCTTTGAAGGACTGTTCAACAGCACTGAAAACTTTTGTGAGGCTGCCAGAATTCATCATGTCCTTCTGTAGATAACTTAAATGCTACAACACTTACATTCCAGGAAGCTCCTACTCTGCTGTTGGTTAATTTTTCTAAACATTAGTTCCCAGCAAGGCTGCTTTTTATTATTGTTGGGGTTTTTTTTTTCCCTAAGTTATTCTCCCTTTTGCTCTTCCCTTACCCAGTATTCTGATAAATGTTAAAGCTTTAATGTAATAAAAATGCCTATGGTAACTAATGGTAAGCAAATTATTTTATGTTGCTGGCTTTTTTTTTTTCCCTTGCAATGAATGGTTATAAGTTATGTGCTAACAAAACAAGTCTGTTAGCTGAACAAGTTTGCTGGTGCCAGTTCAGAGAGGATTTAATTTCTCAGAGAACTACATTTCCTAGACAAAAGAATATTATATTTACCTATTATTGAAACAGTTTCTAACATGGGAGGAATTGTCAAGACACATTTTGATACTTTGTCCTTAAATTTAGAACACAAAACTGGGGTGGGGAGAAAAATAACCTTCCTGAAATGTAGTCTCTAGGCTTAATTCCTAAATCACCAGCCAAGCTTCAGTACTAGTCCTTTTGCTGTACTTTTCAGTACTTAGTATGTGTTTCATCTGTTTCTAAAAAAAAAAATTTTAAAATCATATTTAAACTGTAGCTGGTCCCTTATAAATGGGGATTGCGTTTTCTTTATGACTTTTAACTGTTCAAGAAGATATGCTGTAATAACATTTCAGTTTAAGCTAAATATAACCTTCTGGTTAATACCTATTCAAGGGTGAATGCAGGTGTTCATGTGTTCTCAGCTGTGTGGGAAACCTGTATCTGAGAGATGCATATTTATCTATGAATGAAACTGTTCAGATAACAGGCCTCTTTCTAAATTGGATCTCTGCTTTATATAGCAATCCTGCTAATTTTTTTAATTCCCCCTCCCCCCAAAAGGTCAACCTGCTTTATTTCGATGGGAAGCAGTCTGTTCAGAGTGCAGAGATCACCACTTTTGCAGCTTCCCAGGTAGGAATGCAATCGCGCGCTGGAGATACGGTACTTTCCAACAGGGGTGACTTACCTTAAGAGCTATTTTCTTACTTTCTCATCTTTATCTCATGCTTTAAGAATCTTTGTTTCTGGTTGACTTGCAACACGTGTGGATACTTATGTCTGAGTGTGCTGTCTTTCTAGGGTAGCTTGAAAAATTGTGTACTTGTTGCCATACGCTGAAAACCATTTTAGGGAGGAACAGTGTAGTTAATTTGAAGGAAGATAGTTGTTCCTATTGGAAAAACAACCAATGAACCAACAACAACCACCACCAAAAAACTCCCAAAACCCCAACCCCAAAACAAACCCAAGAGGGAGTTCCCTCTGTGTTTCTTTGCCTGAGGATCCTATTCTAAGTTCTCTCTGGTCCTGGACCAGGCTGGAGGCAGATTCACAGCAGGCAGGGAGAGAAGCAGATGAGCAGTTCTGCCTAGCTAGATAACAGAAAAAGGTTTAGTGTGTTTACAAGCGGGCTGAAGTTTGTGCAACGAAGATGAGCTAATGTCAAATAATATTCCTGCAACCTGTCTCCAACTCGAAGCGTGTTACCCTGAGAGGTGGGGAGAGGGCTCCAGGGGCAATGCGTGAGGCTGCAGTTCCCGCTGCAGGAGTGCGGGGGGCTCTGGCGAAAGCAATTTAGCTGTGCGTTGCTGCACACTCCTCAGCTGGAAACTGTCTCTCCCTTAATAGCTACAGACCAGCATAAAGCATGCTGCAAAGTAAATTGAATTCTGCAGTAACCCAGGTGGCATATGATTATCTTCCTCCTCCTGAAAGGTTTGTCATAACTATGTATCAAAACCTCACCTTGGTCTGAAAGCTGGGGGCATCGGAGAAACTTTGAACAAGAGAAATGAATCCAGTGCTAATTTTGTATTACTGCTACTACAAAACAAAGTTGCTGGCTGGGTTTAAACCGCGACAAGGTCTTAGGTCGGTGTCTCCTCTTGGTTCTCAGGAATTACAACACGAGGGGTTTTATTACATCCCTGCTTGCACGAGGTGGAGGTAAGCAACTGGCACAAGTTCAGTGGAGCGCTTGCACAAATATTCAGCCAGGCATCCCATGGGAGCTGCTGGCCCTGCAAGCTCTTGTGACCTGGCTCATTTTTCTCCTAATTCCTGGGTGCCGTTTCCTTCACGTACAGCGCAGCTGGCTTGTCTCACAGCTGTAGCAGCCTGAACTCAGGCAGCTGGGTAAAATGCTCTTACTTCGACTAGGCTGTGAAGTTGGACCTTGGTGCAAGCGTATGAGGCTTACAGCAGCGTCGCCTCTTGCGGGGGAGGCATCGGCGCACCTGAACTTTAGCTTGGGAATTGCCAAAGGCTACAACTGGCTTTCCTTCAGACTTTAATGGGAGTAACACCCAGTCAGGGTGCTGCAAGGTTAGGTAAAAGTCTGTTAGGAAATAGTCAGGGGGGCAATGTGCAGTGCAGCAGCGGAATTGGCAAGTGCACAGGTTGACATTGGATAGACCTGCTTTACCTTGTCTCTTGGTGTCAATCTTCCCCTCTTTTGGGAACACGCTTCTTCTAGGTATTTAACAACATGCATTGAAAGCATCAGATTACTCATACCCTCATCTTCCAAACCTTCCTCCCCCACAACACTCTCCCCTCAAAAGAAGGGAGACGCTAGCACGTACTCTGAAATAATACAGGTTAACTCAGACTTTGTCTAGCCTTGAATTTTGGGGGGATTAAGCACAGCTCCTCCTTGCTGGCAAGGCTGAGGTCAGCTTGACCTGGGCTCTTGTAATCTTTCTGGAGAGATCTGCTCAGACTCGGCGCGTAAATAGGGGTGCAGCTCCATCGTGTGACGCCTGTGGCAGAAAGCAGCGTGGCTCTTGTGTCCTCTTCTGGTCCTCCTGCCCTCGCCCCAGCCAGCATCGCCAGACCTGCCGAGGGTGGGGTGGGCAGTCAGGGTGGAGTAACCTGAGGAGTTTGGGTTCTCTGGGGGGGGGGCGTCTGTGAGATGCAGGAGGTGATGATTACATACAAATATGAGAAGACTTTAACGTCCATTTCTTGCCCTTCTAGCACTTGATTTCTAGCCCATTTGTGAAACTTCTGTGCTTTGAAGTTAAGACTCCAGCAAAGAAGTCACTTGGCTTGAGGTGTTGAACAATATGCATTTTGGTGATAGGCTCTTTCAGCCATGCTACCTGCAAACAAGTCTCTTTACATCTTACCTTTAAAGTACAAAATCTGTTTCTTTCAAGTTTTGAATTGTCTGCTACTGACACAACTTATACTTAATCAAACATTTAATTAAGACTGCAGAATATTGCAATACTACGTAATATGTCGCCTTTCAGTCTCTTGAAATAATCAGTTCATGCGAAGCACAAAAGGGTAAGTTTGTATACGAAGCTTTTTTATTTCTGTTTATGATGAATTTGAGATTATAAAAAGAAATAAAATATTCTTTGCAGAGTGAATAAATCCAGGGTTTTCGAGAGTCTGCAGACTGGCGTGTTTGAGGACAAATTAGATCAAATGGCTATCAAGGAAGGAAGGAAAACTTTTCTGATCCCAGGGGGCTTTGGTCCTACAGCTGCTGGCAATTCAGAGGAGCAGACTGTCTATTGGAACTGCATATCTAGGTGAAAACTGATTTTGTTTTACTGAGCTGAACGTGCTCTCATGTAACTAGTATAGTAAGAAAGCAAATGTATTTTATAATGTACTGATTTTTGGTGTTTCAGCAGGGCTGCAATAATATTAAAGGAAGAAAAATATGAAAGGCCTATTTCTGTTTGGCTTAGGATATGTGATTGCCTGGGATATAAGGAAAAATGATGTGCAGAGCCTCACCCTAACCTTCCTCTTGCCAGTGAACCCTGGCCGGGTAGACCAGTTCTTCCTCTTCCCAGGCATTTCAGTTAAATACCTGCTTGCTTGAACTGAAGAGGCTGCTAGTGACATGTGAGGGGGTGAAAATCCCCCACTCTTCGGCGTAAGACTAAGGCCTTACTTCTACCAACTCTGTACTCGAAGCCATGTGCACCAGCTTCTGTTCCTGGGATGGAGAAGAGCCTGCAGTTGCCCAGCAATACCTTCTCTTTGTTTGAAGGGGAAGTATTTCCTTTATCAGCATATTTTCCCATGATGTATTATGAGTCTCAAATGTTACATTTCTGACTTGGGCTTGGCTAGAGAAATAAGGGCTTAGTTGCTTGCTTATATTTCCATGAGCATCAGAAAGAGGAGGAGCTAATGTGTTTACAGACAGTGGCTGTGCTGGGGAAATGGTTCTCTACATCTAAATGCGCTTCATGTCTTTCTGGCAATACTGCAGTTGGTCTTCACTTTGGGTTTGTTTTTTTTAAAAAAAGTATTCAGCAACACATGTTAATGCACTGCTAAGCTATAAAGGCAAAATCAAATGATCAAAAGTTTGGTTTTTTACAAACTGTGTACAGTAAAATTCCTTGAAACCGAAACGATACTGGGTTTAACCATGAGCTAAAAAATTTTCCTGACAGAGAAAAGCAGCAAGCCTAGACATTTTCTGGAAAATCATGCAGCTAAAGGCCACACCATAGACATGACTTTTCTGGTACTACAAGCATATCTTGGTATGTCATATTTTCTTCCATTGGAGGAATATTCTTTTATTTTCAGTAGGGTTAGGGGTCCAAAGTAACTTGTGTACCAATGTGAGCTTTCAGAAAGAAACCACCATGCACGTTGATGGCGTAAAGATGCGAAATCCACTAAAGCTGAGAGGGTGAGACTGCCACCGGTTAGCATGGGCAGGCAGCACACACCGCTCTGGATCTAGGATTGTTGCTTTTTCTTAAATATGGGTGGAAGAAGCCTTACGTAGAACTAAAAATAAGTGGTTTGGCTGGAAATTAGGCATTCACTGCAAAGAGAGTAAAAACGTAATAAAGCTGTGTAGGAAAGGGTTTGGTTTTTTTTCCTCCCCACAAGGCAAAAGATGAAGCAGGGACAGCTGTGATTTGCCAGGTTATCATGTTCAGACTCCAGTTACACAAACTTACCTATTGCGTGCCCTGCGTGTAACTAGGATAAATGGTTTGAGTGTTCTTGGATTGAATCCCAGCGTAACAACATCAGACAGAAAAGAGGGCTATGGTGCTTTATTTTCTAATTCTGTGTAAGGTGTTTGGATTTTTTTTTTTTTTTTGAGGGGGTACTCTACTATGACGCCGGCCTCTGCAGCTCAGTACCTCAGCCCAGTTTTTCTATGTTAAGAATTACTGACCACAATAAGAGTTAAAAGATAACCTTTTTTTTTTTCACCCCAATATTCATCTTCCAAGTACTTACCAGATGTTAATGTAATAATTGGTCTGTACAGCTCACAGTAAGGTTTGGTTGTTACACTTCGGTTTAAGGTTGATCTGAGATAAACAAGTTGTTTTCTCACCTCAGCTAGATCTGCAAAACGTTGCTTTCTGATGTTTGTAAAGCTGGTGTTTCTGGGCTCGCAGGAGGCATCCCCTCTTACCTATGCCAGAATGATGATGATGTTATTTGGGCACAGTAGAGGGCAAGTGAAAATGTTTTTACATCTTGGTTTGGGAAGTCTGGTTGTCAGCCACAGGCTTGTGAGAGCGACGAAAAATGTTTTAATTTTGGCCAAAAATCTTGCAGAATGAAGAATGCTCTGAGGAAAGGTTAGCTGATCCTGCGTGGTTTTATTAGTATGCTGGGCTTCAGTCAGGAGATTAATAATGGCCACAGACAGTGTCTCTTCATATTAAAGTGTCTTCACATGAGTAGTTTGGGTGAGTGCAAAAGGACTGCAAGGCACAAGCAAGCTGTCTTGTCTCGCCCCAACTGACAATGAGTCAACACTTTACTATAAAGAAGAGACAGTTGGTAACGGTCATTAACATAACAAAGTGCCCTATAGATCACTCCAAATTCATCTGACTGTTTTTAAGCAAATGTTTTCCCCTGAGAAGTGGCAACAAAACAGTTTGTTGAATGTTTCGCTGCCTGGGCCAGTGGCAGAGGGAGTGGCTGTTCTGCTGGGAGTGGGAGAGGTGCTTGGGTGGGATGGCTGGTCCTGAAACCTCCTAATAGAGGATGGTATTTGCTTGCAGTGACAGTGTGCTGATTTTTTAATTTTTTTAGCCTGATTTCCTACCAGAACTGGATTCATAGGGGTTTTTTGTTCTGTGTACCCATCCCCCCCCTTCCCTGTCTGTTGGCTTCCTCCATCAGACAACTTCAAGCAGATCTGACTTCTGTTAATGTAGGTAAGAAGAAAAAGGAGTCAGATGGGCTGCTGATCCTCTGTGTGAAGGAGAGGCACGGGCTCGGCCACCGTGCTCTGTGCTTGGCCAGACCCCTGGACGGGTGACAGCGAGGGCTCCATGCTGGCAGGATGAAAGGTGGGAAGCAAGAGCAAAGAGGGGAAGGAGGAACCGGGGGTGTAGCCCTGGCAGCCGTGATGTACATCTGGCATTGAAGGGGGATGAGCAGAGGCCCACATTAGCTCCAAGAAGGGAGGAAATGCCATGCACAAGAGCGGGTCTGGTAGTCTGGCGCTCATGGAGAAATTTGCTTGCCTTCCCTACGTATCACCGCACTGGGACGATGCAAGAAATGCATTGGTTGAACGTATCAAGAAGCCAATGTGCGTCTGCCCAGAACAGCCTGGTTTTGTCATTGCTATAACTTGCACGTGCTCTTGAACTATGGTAAGACTACAGGTTTCTCCTGCGGTTTCTGAAGGCTGCCTGCCATTGACAACAGGGCTGGGGTGTGCCGGCAGCTGCAGCGGTTTTGGATCCTCCTGCCGCCAAGTGGACTTTGCTCCCCAGCAGCGTGTCTGAACAGAAACCCTGTTTCCTGGGACTGACGTAAGGGAAATGTTCGGCTCCGAAGAAGGTAGATCGCGGGAGTCTAGGACATGTTTCTGGCTGGCAGCTGAGTGGCACTGAGGGTAGAGATACCAGAGCAACTCAGGCGGGGGCTAGTTTTGACAGGCATTGCTTCGCTTCTTGTAACTGCGTTCCCAGCTTTGCTGAGTGCTTACAGATAGGCCATCAGCTCGAGGACAGCTGCAGGCACGTGGGACGCGGGGTTTGGGATGGCTGTGCGTGTTTTGGGACCTGTTGCTCACGAGCATGAGAGAGAAATCATCGACTCTCCCCCAGCTGTTGGTGTCAGAGGGAAACCAGAGGGACCTCTTCCACCTCCGCCTCTGCCCACCACGGCCGGGGTAGCCGTGCGTGCCGGGTGGTCATCCTTCTGGGGTGCCGGGGGAGCATGAATGTATCCCTTTGTGCAGGGCCGCGCCAGGGGCCGTGTGCTCCTTCAGGGATGCGGAGAGCGGGTTGGAAGACGTCCGGGTGGGACCTGGCTGGGAGAGGGGCCGTGGAGATGGTGGGCGCAGCTCAGCGGCCCCACGCTCATTGACTTAATTGGGGCCGCACCGCGGGGCTGGAGGAACGCAAGATGGCCGGGATTCTCACGGCGTGGGGAGGCTCGCCGGCGACGACCGGGACCCGGCCAAATCATTAACGTCAATTAAGTACAGAATGTGTAGATTACTGACATGTTATTGTTAGGGCTCTAAAGGAAATATAATTAATAAAACTCCCCCACCCACACCAAGAGGCAGCCCTTTGTGTTCCCTGTGCTTTCCCCTGCCGGCAACGTCTATCTCCTCCCGCAGCCCCACGCTCCTTTCAGCAGCCTCGGACAGCATTAACATTTGAATTAACATAAAATCACTTTCTGAAATCTGTTAACATTTATAATGTTGCTGTACTTTGCCTGATCATTGCATTTTTTCTGTTGGTTTGAGCTCGGTGAGTTTTTTTCAAGTGATAACAAACATAGACCTATTATGCTGCAAAAATCGCATATTTGTTTAATGATTTCCCATTGGTATCTTTGTTGCTATGAACCAAAGCATTAAATAGAAGCTAGCACGTTAACGCTGTGTTGTTCTACATAATAAATTTGAATATCCCCCGATGAATATTTTTAACAGGGAATTTTTGAATAAAATGCATACGTGCCAGGGTATTAGTAATTACTTAAAATCGGGTTTTGACATTTAATGTTGACATCTAAAATATTTCCTTTAATTTTTGGTTGCCCCTGCAAACAGAAATGATGGCATTCGTCCTAGGGAAGGCTGGGTGGACAAATAACATTTTTACTCATAATGAAATGAAAAGCAATAAAGAAAATGTGCTAAATGTCAACAGTAAAGCATATCTTCTCTTCATGTATTATGAGGAGAATATACCCCAAAATGTGCGTACACACACAAAAATCCTTTAAGTGACTTAATATGTTTGAATATTAATGGTTTGAACGTTAATCCATTGCAATGGTTCCATTTTTTGAAAATTGACTATTTAAATACATTATTACCTCAATAAATTCTCTATGGTCACTATGGTAGCCCTAGTATGAAAAATAATCATCATAAATCTGAATTTACAAAATACCTCCGAAATTGCACAGTTTTGCCGAGAGAAACAAAAGATGAAGTGTATATTATTTAACTCGATATATTTTGTCCTTGCAGGAGTTGCTTGTCTAAAAAACCAGCAGATGGAGTCTGTTGGAGGACGCGAGGCAGTAGCCTAAGGAACCAGCTCGATTTTGTAATCGAGTGATGACTGAAAACTTTACCGTGTGAGATGCAGCCTGGAAACCTCTGCTAAAGAAGTCGGTCAATGCTGAAGCATCCGCATTTGCAGAAAGCAGATTTGCCAGGAACCTGGGTGAGTTAGTACGGGATCCTGTGCCCCTGGTAGAAGGGATTTGGCCGGCAGCGGTCAAAGATGGCTTGCACCACCGCTGCTTCTTTCTGCTAGATGGTGGAAAAACCAACGGGGGGGCTTCGGTTTCAGCACAGCCAACTAGTATTTTTCAGTGTTAGCAGCTTTGCATTAAACTGCACGGCAGTAGAAGAGCAAGGAGGTCCGACGGGGTGCGGAGAGGTGTGCTCGGACACAGCAGCTGCCCTGTGCCCCGCGGAAGCTGTGGCCTTGCTGGGCGAGCATCGCTGGCCTGGCGGAGCGGGGCGGTGGTTTGAGGGTGCGGGAGGGCCCCGGGAGCTGCCCCGCGGCACAGCCGCCCTGCAGGGCAAAGCCGCTGGGATGGTCTGAAGGGAAAATGAATGTCATGCTCTTTCTGCACAAGATGCCGTTCAATGCCGTAACGTATGTCTAAAGGCAGGCTGCGACGTTTTGCGCCAGAGAGCATCTCCATGGACGGTTGGGTGCGGGAGAGGTTGGGGCAGAGCCCGTGCGCGAGGCTCGTGCGTGCGGTCAGGTGGGGCGGGAAAATCCCTTACCCCTTCTCTTCTTAGTTTTTACAACGCTTTTGTTAAAGTAGTTATGAGGAAAATCATGAAGCACCTCCACACCTTTGCATCCCTGAGTGTGTCTCATTGTGCACAAATACGTGTCTTTGTCCCTGAATTTCCTGGGGTTTTTAACAGGGAGAGGATTTTTATTTGCAGGCATCAGCGATTGCTGGGATGTTCTTTGGACAGGGTTGGCCATTCAGACAGCAGTGTGGCAAAGCAGAGGGAGAGGAGAGGATGTGGTGGTTTCTGAATGCTCACCTGACACTTTGCCGTAGCAGGAGAAGGGTTGTGATCAGGGGCTTTGCAAAAAGGCCAAAAGGCCAGCAGGGCCTGCAGGAGAAGCACGGGCATTGCTTGTGTCCCAGAACTGTGGCACTTGGGGGGTTACACAGTAATAACAGTAATTTTAAGCAGAAGAGGGAAGACAGATCCACCTCTGACTTTTTCTGTTCCCAAGACATCTGTTCCTCCTCATCATTTTCAGCTCATGCCCCCTCAAGGCATCTCTTATCCATGCCTGAAGATCCTTGTGCAGGTATCTGGGGATGTTACCTGCTTTTGAATTTCTTTGGCTGCATTGTCACTCAGCTAATGGCATTCAACAGAAGTAGACATCGGTGAGGCAGAATATGACGAGGCTGATAAAATACTGACCCAGGTAAATCGATGAGAAGTTTTGCCGTTATTACCTTCTCTTTCACTTGAACTCTAATGACCAGAGTAACCTGTGCATACTGTCTTAAATAAACGATGTATCCAGGCTGCTCAGCCACACATGTTGTGCAAGGACAAGGAAAGAAACTGACTGACTTTCGAGTCCTTCACGAGCCCCGAGAACGGCACAGCAGCATGTGAAGGAGCGTGCCGGGGCAGCAAGCACAGCACAGACACCCCCTTTCACAGGGTGCAGAGTCCCAGCCTGTGTATGCAGGGACCGATCCTGGGGTGCCCTCGCCTAGCTCAGAGTCAGGCATCTCTGTAGGTTTAGGAATATAGCAACGGGATTAGCTTTGCTGCTAAATTCTCAAAAAGCCGAGCACCCTAACTATGAATTACAGCCTTTCCTTTCATATCTGCAGCTGAGTTTGACATGTGTAGCTGCAGCTGGCCCTACCTCTACAGCTTTATTTGATAAATCTGATTGATGAGGGTTTTTTAATTCCTCTCAATCTCTTTAAATTAAAAAAAAAAGAGAGGGAGAAGTTGAAAAGAGCTGTAATTGCGAGTGAGCACTATAGAAACCTACAGCCAGCAGGCATGCTTCAAAGGAAACAGGGCCAGCCTGGACCCTTTAGTTGCTGGCTAGCAAGGGCTTCAGATGTGCCTGCGTGGTGACTGCGTTTTAATTTTGATCCGTACCAAACGAGCTTAATTGGAAGATACTGGGGGTTTTGATGCATACGGCCTCTTCAATTTGGTGAGCGGAGGCTGCTGTTAGAGCAGACACCAGAGGTGGTCTCCAGCGTGACGGGGGTGGGTGTCGGGCAGCCGGGAGCCCCCTGCCAGACTCCCCCAGTGCGGGCAGGTGCAGTCCTGCCTCCTCTCCTGCCTGCGGAGCTGGGGTGTGTGTTTGGCCAGTAACAGCGGAAAGTTTCCTCCTCCGGGAGCAAGAGACCTGCTTGGCGTGTTTAAAGGCCCAATGCTTGCAGGGCAGCCCAGCCGGGTGGGAGCCCACCTCTCCCAGGTCCTGCGCTCTGAGCATCCCGGGCAGCGGGCAGGGACACGGCTCTCCTCTGCGCTCCTGCGGGAGTAACTGCTCTGTGCCCTGGTGTCCACTCACGCAGGGATGCGGCCGCGGCCCGGGCTTCTGGGCACGCACGGCCAGCTGCCTGCAGGCCCTCCTGCTGCTGCTGCTGCCGCCTGGGTGCCCCAGCCCTCCGTGCCCGAGGAGGGGGACGCAGAGAGCAGCAGCCTCCTCCTCTGCTTTCCCACCACCTTCCCCGGCACGCTCCCCTGCGTGGCCGGTGAATTAAGCACCTAATTTTCATTAGCGGCGATGCACCTCGCACCTAGCTCTAAACTAACAGAGCTATTGACTCTGATCGGCAAAGGTACTAAATTCCAGTCGGAACTGAAAAAGCAGGTACTAAACTTACGGAGGCAATCTGTTTAATTTAGCCGCGGATTAAAGCAACTGATTTATCATCTTTGTATCTTTACAAACACTAATCCTCAGGATGTGGGTCTGGACCAACTGCTGTGTGTTTGGTGTCTTCTCTTTTCATCCGACCGGGACAGATTTGAGCTGCGAATCTCCAGTTATTGCCCTTGAATAGCTATCTCCTCAGAAACAGGTTGGGTTTTTTGTTCAGCTGATCAATTCTAGAGGATGATTAATTATTGCGTAAAGATAATTTTGTGTTTATTGGTTTGGAACGTGAGAATGTATCCCTTTATTTCCTGATCCTGCAAACACAGAGAGTAGCAAAGCATTATTGTTTTTCACCGACTTCTGCTGTGGATTCTCATGTGGCTTTTCTCAGCCTGCTCACTGAATTTAGTCCTTAGCTCACGGTGTCTCCACAAGACATTGTCTATCAGTCCATATATCCATGCTCTGGAGAAGGTATTTAACATTTTTGTGTTCTAATTTCATCTGACTGAAGGTTGCATCCAAACAGTCATTGATTGTTAAGATAATTTGTCCTGGAACATACAAAAAAGATGCTTCATCCTCTGTTACTCATTCTGAGTTGATTCAAGAGGCATGAACATCGGCATTCCTCTGCAGCAGGAGTGACCTGTGTCTGCTCGATGTATAGCAGTAGTTAAAAAAGCTAATAGTATGTTTGAACTAAGAGTGAGAGAGAATATGAAAGAATATTATAATTGTGCATAAAAGAAATTTCTATAATTAAAAATTGAATTCTCTGGCATTGGAGCAGAAATAGCAATTTTCTACCCAGTGAAGCTCCAAATTATTTTAGAGGGAATTAGATGTATGCTCCTGGACTGTGATCACTCTGAAAGATTTTTTTGATGCTAAACTGTATCTGAATGTTGGAAAGAGCAAGCTGTGTTGTCCTCTCACCTGCTGCTAGCTTGGAAGTGGAAACATCAGAGACAAAAGTGTCATAGCTTTTGGATTTGTTACACAGTTATGTTCTCTCTTCACCTGATTGTAACGTGGGAAATACCTTCTATAACCACTGTGTATTCTCATGCACACTTCTCTTCCACTGTGTTTGAGCCAAGATGGCTATTGGCTCTCTATGCAGTTGAATCCTGAGGAGCTACTTTTACGGGTTAGTAGTTGAAAGGTGCAGGAGGCTCCTGCTACAGGACAGACAGCTCTGTGTGAACAGAGACGTGCAGAGCAGGCTGAGCGGTCGGGATGTGAGGTACCAGTGTGTCCAGGAGCTGCGTGGCCTGGGCATTCCCACATGTGCCATCTCAGAGTCCCTTCCACGCAGCAGCAAAACTGAAGACACCCCCCCCCCCCTTTTTTTTTTCCCTTCTTTATTTTTTCCCCTGTTTGTTCAATATAGGCTTGTACTGTAACCAACTGTTTCAGCATAACCCCCAGTGCGTTTCTGGCTTTCCCAAACCTGATCTTCTGCATGCCAGAAGGCTGCCTAGATGGGCTCTGGAGATAATGGCAACAAAATGTTTGGGATATGTGTATGTGCTAGCACTGGCACTAGGTTGCCCTCTAGTTTTATTTCCACTGCAGTTCACTGAAGGCTCTTGCCACCTAGCACAGGTTTGTCCGAGCAGTGCTCCCCTGCATCTTCCAGGCTGGGAGCCTCCTGTGGTCTCACATCAAGTATCAGCCCTAGGGTAAACTACATTCGTGTGATTCATTTTACTGAATGGGGGAAACATTCAAGTGAGCGCTTGCTCGCATGAGAAAATATCCTGGCAGGCTGGCTGTAGTCCGGTCCCATCAGTACGGGGTGCTGGTGTAGCTCCCCTGGGCACAGCCGAGCATCCTTTGGAAAGGTGGCGGAGGGACTGGCTCCTCCAGCTGAGCTTGGCTATGGCACGTTCGGTGTAAATCATAAGAAAGTGATCGGTGTTTGCCTCCATTAGCTCCGATATAAATATTGCTGCTCTGCCCTCGCTATTGACAGCAAGCGTTTTTCTGCTCGGCAGCCCAGTGCCAGGCGCTGACAGGCTGTTCCAGTATGGAGGCAGCCTGACCCAGCCTTTGACCTGGTGCTGCGCAGAAGGCGGCTGAGTTTGTGCTTAATGTACTGGGCGGGCACCCAGGGGAGCTCTGCAATTCCCAGTTCTGCCACAAACTTCTACTGTGACCTGGGATAAATCATTTAATCTCTTTCTGCAGCAGCTCCCCTTTTGGGGAGAGAGGTGGGAGCAGCAACAATAGCCTCCTTTGTCTTGTCTGCTTTAGGGCCATATTTTAAAAAAACTGTGGCACCAGACATCTTCTATTTAAAGGGCTGCCTTCCCAAAACAGGTCTGTTTTTACTTGGCACTTAAGACCTAAAGCCACACCTGACCAGGGCTTGCACCTAAGTTGGGGTATTAGGGCTTTGCTGTGATGCAGCAGGTGATAAAGCACATTGCTGCAAGAGCCCGTCGGTGCTTCTGGTCCCTTCACCTCTCCCCTCACTGGCTGTGCCCTGCTTTTCCCAAGGAAACTCTCCAGCTGTCCCCTGATGTCTGTGTTAAAGCAAGAGACAGCCAAATCCTGCCCTACCTAGCAGCATGGGGAGGTCAGGCGAGGGAACATATTTTACTTGCAGAGCTGACATAATTGTTTAAAGCAAACAGACAGCTCAACATTTTTGCTAACTTACAAAATCTGGCATCTCGGGAGAACGTGTTTGGACTCAGCAAGGCCATTTTCACAGGCAAAGCATTGTCATTAATCTGCGTGTTTGGCATTGCTGCTGGAGAGCCTTCTTTTTGCTTTGAATGAGATGTATATTCATTGACTGAAAGTTGCCTGGTTTTGTTTTTATCCCGTCCGCGTGGTTTTGATGGGGTGGGATCTCTGTGCGCAGGCAGTCCGCTCTCCCAGCTGCACCGGCACAAAAGCTCTGGTCACTGCTGCTGGATTGTCAAGCAGAGTGCGAGCTGTGATTGTATCAAGGCCAATGCAATCATATCACCTGCCAGTCTGGGGAAAAATAGGGTCTAAATAAGATGACGAGTGAATGATGTGGTCGGAATTAAAAGGATAAACAGCATCTTTCCTTTAACAAGCTCTGTTTAACATGTGAGAAGCCCACACATGCTTTATCTGTATTCTGACCAGCGAAGAGCCTTACCCAGACTTCATACAACAATTCATCACGGCCGATTTGTGCAAGGCATATTTGAGATGTAAGATGTGTAACTCAACCTCTTTTATTCCCTCATTAATTTTCTATTCTGCCTGAAATGGGTTCTTAGAGTGCTCATCACCAGGGTATGAGCGCTGGTGAAAATGGGGCGTCAGGATTTCTGCTATTATTTTTGTCACTGTGGTTGGATAAAGGGGCAGATGTACAAACACCTGGGCTAGGCAGGCTGGGTGTCCTGAGTCACCAGCACCTCCTTCCACCTGTGACTGCTCCTGTGCATGTGCAAATCTGATAATAAGGGCTGATCGTTGCCATATCATCGACAGTGCTCCTAAGAAAATTGGTGGCTGAACAATTGGAGTTTGAAGTTTCTAGCTCATGTTAATGCTTTTGAAGACCTCACCTGAAAGTGCTTGAAGATCTGGTTTGTTTGGTCAGCTTGCATGCACATCGGCTGGACTGTGTATCTTGTGCAGATTGGCTTTTCTGCTCCAGTTCTCTCCCTTTCAACATTTCTATATGTGCTTCTCGCTGTGTCTTTGTATTGTGTGCTTTATATATCTTTCTGCTGTGATATGTATTAACTACTCAGACTCCCAAGGGCCTCAGAAGATGAATGGCTTTATCTATAAGATTCCAGTAATAATCCATTTGTGTATGAAATGTGCTCTTCAGTATTAGTGCATCGCAGAGGGTTGGCACTGATAGCTGCAGAGGAGGCTATGGGCAGCAACTGTGTTCTGAGCTGTGCCTCGGGCTCTCCCGGTAACTCCTGACAAGTCACTTAAATTCTTTGCAGTTCACTGTATCCAAAGGCAGATAGCACTCAGCTTGCCAGATGCACAGGGTGTTGCGTGGCTTCCTAAGCTAATACCTGCAAAGCACTCCAGCCTTCGGGGAAGTGCAACTGGTAAGCGCTTACATTCCAAGCAGCGAATCCAGGCACCTTCCCGGGAGATGCGGTGGTGTTGGTGTAAGGGGGCTCGGTGACACTAAGCATGCTACGTGGGGGTGTTAGAGAAGAGCCCCCCTCACCCACCCTCCTGCAAATCCCCAACTGGGCTTTTCCAGTTGTTTCAGGTAACGCATGTAGCAGCATGGCAGCTCACTGCAGCATGCAGTGGTATTCTCAAAGTATTGTCCACTGGCTTCTGATTTAATTTCAGATTATCTTAGTCCAGGCAAAAAAATGCAGTCTGTGCCAATCAAGAAGTATAGAGCACGCAGTAAGTACAGTTCAAAAGCTGCATTACCCTTATCTATTAGTAATGATCAATTAGCATGAAGGTCAGTGGGCAGCTTGGAAGTGAGTCAGATAAGAAGGGCAGAAGGAGGATTTGAATGGAAAGGAAATTCTTGATTCATATTCGGCGTTTAAAGTCGTAACTCTGTAACAGTGGGGGCGGAGGGTAGCGTTAAGTAGGCCTGCTGTCACACTGACTCAACCAGAGTGTAAATCACAGTGGAGAGAGTGCTGTGGCTTTTTCCTGGTGCTAAAGCATCATACTGTACCACAGAAGGGACTGCAAGTTGCAAGAAGTCCTCCTTGCCCTCCAGCGCACCCTGAAAATCCCTGGCCAGTTTGGCTCCCCTGGCATGGCACAGCACCACGGCTGCTGTCAGTGCCACCAAAAGCTTAAAATTCTGGTCCTTGGCTTGCACCACCATGAGTAGGACTGGTGGTGAAGGGTGGTGCGGGACAGAGGCGGGGACCGCCACGGTCTCCTGGGCATCATCCGGGCAGGAGGTACCTTTCAACACAACGTTAATGGCTTTGGGGGAAGAAGAAAAGACGACTTGTAACCAATTAATTAACTTGCAAATTTTGCACAGATGATCCAAGTGTGCCACATTAAACAGTAATTGGCCCTTCCCAGTGTGTATGTGCACTCTGAGATAAATAAAAAGGTATTAAAAACCATTACTGAGAGTTACATGGGCACACTCGGGGTAGTGTGGGCCTCTCAACATGAGGACGTGCTGGAGTCTGGTCTCTGTTGTGAGCTGTTACAGTTCAGGCAGAGATGACAGGGCACATAGTTGTGGTAGGCAGCATCATAATGCACTGCCTAAATGCTGTCTTTACCCTCTCAGCTACTTCAAGTAAGTGTGCTCCAAATGATTTTCTCTTTACCCGAGTCTCCTTCTGTGAAAGCAGGCAGGTTAACATGGGTAAGAAAAAGAGGCGAGTGTTTTGGTGTAACTCCCCATCTGAAGGAGAGGAGAGGCAAGGCCATGCCTGGAGGGACAGCAGGGTGCTTCTCCTTGGTTCCCCTTGACTCCCGCGGTGGCTGCAGGGAGAACAGTGCTTTCTGCTGCCGGTGGCTGGGGCCGTGCTGCGGGCAGCCCTGGTGTAGTGGCCACCACCGCCTCGGGAGGGGACTCGGCCCCAAGCACGGGAGCCTCCTCCCCGGGCCAGGTAAAAGGGACCTTCCTCGGAAGATACATCAAAGCTGTTCCTGAATATATGAAGTGATGTCTGAGGCAGCTTCTCTGGATTAAAACAGACAAGCGAACTGTGGCGCTCGCCACAAATTTCAGGCAGTATGATACGACCTTTCTTGTTTTCTCAAGTTTACGTATCCCAGGTTTTCACTGCTGCTGTGGGGCAGGTTGGTGGATGGGTGAAAATAAATCTTCCATTTTTCGGTGTGTGAAGTTTATTTCTGCTTATTTCTCCCACGCATACATACATATGCACGCAAGCCGAGGCTCAACAAAATGCTTCACCTCCTTCCGTGCTGGGTGTGTAAAGGAATACACGTGCACTGTGCTTCCAGCTTCTGTTCCAGAAATACCATATGTTTTGGCCTGCGAGCTTAAAATATCCCGATGAAGTGATGTTTTAAAGCATGAGAGCACTACACGCAGGGTTTCTTCTCCGCTCTCTGGAGGCTAATTAATCCCCTTAAAATAGAGAGATAGTAGTGAAATAGGTGCTCTTGGTACCAAGCAACTGCACTGCCTGTTGAAGATGATGAAACGTAAGTACAAAAGAGAATAGGTAGGGGTAGGTTAAAACTGGTGTTCCTGCCTCTGACAGTTTACTTTGATGAATGCTCTCATTCACTCAGCTTCACCATTTGGATCCTGCATAATCAGAGGTAACAGGCGGATGGTTTGCATGAATAACTAAGTTTGTCATGTTTAATTTTCTTTAAAAAAAGAAACAGCAGTTGCTTTACCCTCATCCTTCAGGCCCAATACATATTTATAAATTGTCAGGAAATGAAAAGCCTTTTAACAGCACGCAACAAGCATGCAAAGCTACCAGGAGAAATAACTGGGAGAGCAGCAAGCATGGGGAGCAGAGCAGCCTGCTTGCAGCTCGGGCAGGCTCACCTCGCTTCGCCTGGGAAGGTGGTGTGGGCAGAGGATGCTGAGCAGGTTGTCTGAATTATTAGGATGTGTGGCACTGATATTTGTTTTGTGTTCTGCAGATGGTGTCTTCTGACAATTTGACATTGTGCAACAAGAAGCATTAAAACTGAAAAACCCCCACATTTGGCAGTTAGCTGGTAATTCAGCGACTGATGGTGCTACTTAATATTTGATAGGGTGCTTGCTTTATAGTGCCTACCCCATCACTGACGATTTCTTAAAACATATAGAAGGTGCAGCTGGAGTTTGCATGGAGCAAAATGGTGGAGGAACGTCTTCTGCAGAGCACTGCTCCCGGCAGCCGTGTCGTCCCCTCCAAAGCTGGTCCCAGCTGCCCCTGAAGCTGCGCATGGTGGAAACATGAAGGTGAAAGGACTGACGCGCTCTTGAGATGGCTTAGATCCAGGACCAGCCCTTCCCAGCCTGTGCCAGGCGTAGGTGTGGTCGTCGTGGCTGCTATTGAACACTGCTAATGTTACAATTAAAAAAAATCCAGTCTTTTATTGAGCAAATGATTTCTGCAGGGAATAGCGTGATATATTAAAATGTCTGTGTAGAAAGCTCCCAAGGGAGAAATTGAGAAGAAGAAAGATTGGATCACTAAAACTGAGAGAGAAACCAGGAGTCGCTAATGTGATGCTGAAGGAAGATGACCAAATCTAGTTAGAGGGTCTTCTAACCAGCATGGCTTTTTTCATAATCCTCCTATCAAGATGATCTTTGCGATAAGCGACCTCTGATTTCAATACCAATATATATGTCACCAGACACAAATCCCTCAAGAGCTAACTCAATGATATTTCAAGTAAAAACTACTAGGCAGAAGCGCAATCTGATTATCGGCATGTATGCAGCCTGGGAGGCATGGAAGATCTATGAACGCTGGAGCTGGGGAGAAGCGTGGGGCAGGACCACACTGAGCCCCATGCAGCGGTCCTGCTGGCTGGCCACCGCTGCCCACCCCCCCGATGTCCCACTGATGGCACGTGGCATGTTACAGCAGATCCCCAAAGAAAAGAAATCTTGAGCTGATTAGGGATCTCCTTGCTGGGTTTTCATTAGACTTTAGCATCATTTAAAATGATCTCAGAGTTGCTTTAAATTGCAACCAGTTTATCACCCCCTGAAAAGCCCTGGGTCGCTGGCAGGGCGGGTGCCGGGATCGCCCGCTCTCCCCAGGGAGCCGGAGTCCCTTGGGCACTGCCTGTGCGGGCTGCGAAACTGCTGCTGAAAGGAACTGCGAATGCGTATTTGAGTGCGGTGTTCGGATTTAATGGTAAAAATGATAAATCTTACCAAAAATATCACTGAGACGAAAAGTATGCAGTGTTTGCCACTAGTAGTCATCTAGGGAATAGAGAATAATGAAATAGCAAATCCAAAACCGCAAGGGCCTGTAAAGTGTTGTTTCCCTGCTAAAAATATCTTACGGAAAAAACTTTAAAGCATCAGTCCCCCTCTTTTTTATAGACCTTGCTTCATCCAAGCGCTTATGCACGTGCTTAGTTTTCAGCGTGTGAGCCGTTCTGGGGATGCTATGGGAAGAGCACGGGTTTAGAGTGCTGGCATGTGGTATCGTTTGGCTGGATCAGCCCGTGGCGAACGCTTGTGGGAATCTGGCAGAGGGTGGGTGTGTGGAGCCTGATTCTCATTTACGCCGAGGCGGCTGTACACGGCTCCCCGGGCGAGCGGGGCTCTTGCAGCAAGCATAAGTGTGTGCGAATGCTAAACCATGTAATTAATTTAAAATCCCCTGAAGTTAACCCAAAATAGTCCCACATAGACATCATGGGGCTGGTAGACCGCAGGCATCCGAGTGCCATGCCCTTGTCCTTCCCTGCGAAGGTGCCGGCAGGCGTCCCACGGCCGCGGTGGGGCTCTCCCCGGTCGCTGCCTTCCTGCCCCGGCCGCTGCCCTGTACATCACCCGAGGGGCCGCATCCCGCCCCTCCGCTCCGAGCATCTCTTCTGCTGTCTGGACTGGAGAGCTTGGTCTCAAACAGAGACATTAACATTTCCGTTAATAGGGATCTCTGTGTTGCTACATAGTCTGAATTGGCCTCTATTACTTATTAATGAAGATCCAAAAGTGCATGTACTTAAGACCTTGCTTAGCTAAGGGGAGTCTTCTAGGGCCAATTTGAGTCCTATTTAATGACTAATGGCTATTGAGACATAATGTCCACTAAGCAGATATCACATCCTATTTAGTATTTAATGTTTAAATATTTAATTAATTAAACACTGCCAAATATTTAATTAAACGCCATCAGAGCCATCCTGACACTTCCACTATGCATAATGCAAAGGAAATCAGGGCTTTCCTTATGAGCCCCACAAGTAATGCAGATTCAGCCTTACCCAGAAATAGCTGGGGTCTGTGTAGCCAAAATACCTGCAATCATACACAATAGAGGGGGCTGGTTTTTAAAAACCTCTTTTTTTTTTTTTTTTTTTTCAAAATGAGCTGAGCTAAACGTTTTGTTAGTAAATCAGGCTCTGAAGTGACACGTAGGCAGAGCGGTGGTACCGTATGCTGCACTGCAACAAGAATGCTATGCTTGTATATTGACTTTTAATTATTTAAAAGTAAATGACTGCTACTTAGCATGGCATACCTGCCAGCAGTTTACACTAGTTTTGCTTAAATATTTACTCTGCTATTCAATAAAAAATGAGTCTACTGAAGCAAAAAATGAGAACCTACTGTATCACGTGGTCCCTCTCCTACCTGTGGCATGCCAACTTCACAAAGATTTATTCACAAAGAGATGCTAGATTTTGATGGGTTTTCTGGACTAAGCCAAAATACAGGTTTAAATTAGCCAGTTAGACTTCCAGCTACAAACCGGGTCATAATTATCAGCTTTTGACATTCGTTTATATTTACTTACAGAAACTTGGCGCTTAGAAATACAAAGATCTTTAAATCCCAGTTTCAAAATCTGGATACCCAGCAGGTACAGAAACATTTAGGGCTGAATTGCTTATTTGAATATTTTATTACCCAGCTCCATCCTCTGATGCGTGCTGAAGCTGCTAGGTCGTGTTTCATCACTCCCAGCCTGTGTGGGGATGTCTTATTTTAATGTTCCCACATGGGATCTCTCGCTAACAAGGAATGTGGCTACCAGTTGGAGAAACCATTAAAGTCACATCATTTTTATGCTTGGATTCAAGCCATTTATTAATGAAATGAGTATACATATTTTGGGCCTTCTTTAGAGGATCTTACATGATCTTATTGGCTGCTCCAGCCAAATTATCTTTCACTGTAAAGAGCTGATGCTCCAGTTGCTCAAATTGGGTTTTACTTATATAAACAGGCAAAAAAAAAATGGACTCACACTGTCAAAAGCCTCTATTGTTAGGACCTTTATCTCTCAAGTTCAGCGATGCTTCGCTTTGTCCGTTTGCATTTATTGAACAATCAGTTGCCTGAACAGCCAGGAGTTTGCCTACATCTACAGGCTGCTGGGATGTTTTGAATTTTCATGTTCCCCTGCCCACCCAAGCAATAACCTCAAACTATATTAATTCCTTTCACTTCTCTGCTCCTTACAGTCTTTTAAACAAAGGTGTATTGCCATCCAAGGTGGGAGTAAAATGCCGTTGTGCCCACGCTTCGCCCAAAAATAAATGTTAAAACTGAGCAGGATGGAGGACTCATCTACCTCATTTAGTGTAACAGACACTTGATGGTCTTGCTTGATTTAGACCATATCTTTTAATTAACTTTTACTTTATTCTCATATGTATACACATAACCCCCCATAAATCATTTAAAGTGGGCAGTGGTCTAAGTAGCGGAGGTACAAAGGTGGCAGGGAACTGGCAGGCTGTGAGCAGAAGGGTGAAGGATGGGGACGGCGGGATGCTTGGCTCTTTGGGCTCGGTCCTCCCCAGAGCGCTGTAGGCTCCCAGAGGCTGGGTAGGACAGGCGAGGGACAAGGCACTGGCTACGGCCAGAAAGCCGGGCTCTTCAGCGAGGAGCTTCCCTGGCAAAGCCGGGGGCTTGGAGCGCTCTGCCAGCGCAGCGTGCACCCGCTGCGCTTGCCGCAGTTACCTGGGGACTCGGTCCCAGCTGCAGCCGAGGCCTTTCTGTGCTCATTTATTATTCAGCACGTCTTGACTGCTTAATTGAGGAGATGTGTAGCAGTCTCTATTAGCGCGTGAGCTCTTTGGGGGGAAAATCGGTGCGGGCAGCAATTCCACGTTTGCATTTTCAGTTCGTAAAGAAAAACTCCTTCAGCCATCTGCCATCACCCCACAGGTCCCCAGATACAGTTACCAGCCGCTGAATTTTGATGCTGCCCTGCCTGGGTTTGCATCGCTGGTCGTGCCTTGCAGCTGTAGCTAAAACCGGCCCCACTTGTCCCACCCTGCTGCGGGGACCTCCTGCCCGCTCGCTCGGGCCGTGACGGCACGCCACGCCACGCGGCCCCCAACGCACCCACGTCTGTGGTGCCCGAGGACACGGCTCCCAGAGAAGGGCGGCTAACGCCGGACCTGTTAGTCCCTGTACGCACCTCGTGGGAAACGCCGCGATTTCCCCCCAGCAGGCGAAGAACCTCTTTCTGCCCGTGGCACGCGAAACGGGTGAGGGACGGCCTGCGCTCCCGCGGGGCCGTGGCCCCAGCCCCGCTTCACCGCCCAGCCTCGCGTTCGGGCCGAGAGCTTCGCGGGTGCTCCCACCCCACCCTGCCTCCCTCGGCGGACCAGCTCCTAGGCAGTAAAGATACGTAAAGAAGAAGTGAGGATATTTTCTCCTGTTGGTACAAGGCCTCAACGACGTGAAGTTTCTTATCGCACCAGCCAGCAAGCTGCGCTGAACGTGGCGGAAGAGAGCGAGCATTACCGGGTGGACAGCAGAGGCGGGCTTGGGACGGGGCAGCGCTTCTGAGGCCGGAGCACCCCACGCCTGGGAGGGACCCCGGGTTACCGACCGCCCTGAAACACTCCCCTGCCGCCCCAGCCCCGCCAGGGGACGTTTCCGTGGCAGGCCCGTCCCGCTCCAGCGTAAAACCCACTTGAAGGCGGCTCGTCCCGCGGTAGCCTCTTCGTCCTCCCGCCCAGCGCGGCTGCGGGCGGGAAAGGCGCGGGGCGGGGCCGGGCTGTCCCGGCAGAGCCCCCGCCCGCCGCACGGCCCCGACGCCGCATTGCAAAGGGTCTGCTGCCACCTCGTGGGCCGCGCCGAGCCCGGCCGGGCCCCGCCGAGCCCCGGCCGAGCCCCGCCGAGCCCCGGCCGAGCCCCCGCCCGAGCCCCCGCCGAGCCGCCGCCGAGCCCCGCCCGAGCCCCCGCCGAGCCCCGGCCGAGCCCCGCCGAGCCCCGCCCGAGCCCCCGCCGAGCCCGGCCGAGCCCCGCCGCGGGGCGACCGCCCGCCGCCGCCGCGCCCGCCCCGCATCCCCGCCGCGGCATCCCCGTCCTCCCCGCCGCACCCGCAGACCCAGGCCTGCACCCGCGCCGCTGCATCTCCACCAGCCCCAAAATCACAAGTTTCCCTTGCGGGAGATTCCTGGCTGAGCGGCCTCAGCCCGCAGAGCCTTCACCTGCCTCTGACCAAGCCACCCCGTCCCGCCGTCCCCCCGCACGGACACCGGGAAACGCTTACTCTCTTACAGGATGTTGTCTTCCACACAAATAAAGTTTGGGTTTCCATCCCCAGGAGTGGGAGCGGCTCAGGGAGGCACAACCAATGTGTCCTGTAAAACAGCTGGTGCAGCTGTGGGTTAGGATTCTCCGCATTACCGAGACTAAACAACTAGCTCACTATGTTTAATATCAAAATACAAAGCTTAAAAACACTTCACTCATTTGGGGTTCATCTTCCTCCCCGCCCCCAGGTGTGTGAAACACTACTGGAAACACCATGGTTTTGGCCATATAGGTTTATGGACGGTGATTTTGTGCTTACACAAGGACTTGAATCAATGTGTAAGTGGAAAAGGCCATTTTTCTCTCCACAATTTCAAAATGTATATATTACATTTCATTGTCTCACATAAGATTTTATCAGGCATGTTGTTTTCACTGCACATCCTGACTTAATGCAATGTGGCCTACAAAAATTAGTCATAACACAGTACATCAGCCAGGAAGAGACAAACATTTCTATAAACTGCATGTTCCATCAGCGCATCGGTGCAACCTATGGGCAGATGGTTTTGTCCAAATTCAGTGGAATCACATGTTTTCCAGATGGCTCCATGTTCACAGATAATGTATTCCCATACAACTCTGACCTGGACAGGGGTCAGACTCAGTCTCAAAGCAAAGGTATATTAGTAACAAATGTGCTGCTCTTTCTCCCTGCCCCATTTCTGAGTGAGCGCACTAGGAACTGTTGGACAGAAACGTCCTTAATCCTAAAAATAGGCTTTAGAGTAATTGAAGATCCACTGTCTGTTATTTTGACTTGTTGGCTACCGGCTCCTGTGATTGAGCACAGCCCCGACCGCGCCGGGTGAGCAGGGAGGACCATGTGCCGCAGGGCCCATGCTCACCCCGGGCTGCTGCAGCCCCGGGCGGCCCCGCCAGCTCCACGGACAGGGGGAGTGTTGGTGGGACCTCGGCCAACGTCCCGTTCCCACAACGCCCAGCTGGTCACAGGCTCCTCTTTGCACTGGGACAGAGCTTTCCATGCACAGTTCGCGTCCTCTGCCGGGTATCTCCAGGCACTCACCTGCTCTCCAGCTTTGTCCCTCCATTTTACAGAAGCAAAAAAACTAAGCTGGCAAGCTGCTCTGGTCATCACTTGGCACTGCGTACCCTGTTTCCCAAGGAAGCTGGGCTGGTGCCCCAGCAGGGCCAACGGGATGTCCGGACGGTGCTGGGAGGGGACATGGGGGCCGGCAGCTGTGGCCCCCTGTGCCCAGACCCCCCGTGCTGAGTCCTGCAGGTCAGCTCTGCTCCTTGCCATGGAAATGATTGTCAGTTGATCCTTCACTACTTCAGCGATGCCGATCAGCTTTTGAACTGCTGTAAATGAGGCCAATCAGCATTACTTTCGTTTCATTACTTCAAGAGCTTACTCATAAATTTCCTCTTATCCTGCTTCGCCTTTGGTCTGGAATTAGCCACAGCACTTGCTACGAGCTGCTGTACCCAGTTCTCCTCCACTGGAGCTGTTTGATCTTTCCTAGGTTTAGTAATCAACTGGCAAACACGCCTTATCTTGTTTGACTTAAAGCAATACACCTTCTTGCCCATTTTTCTCTGCATTGCATGCGCGGTGCTGCTGGGGAAGCAGGGGACTAGCTGCGGCACTTAACTGACCTCAGTATAACATGGGAGAGAATTAATTGGCAACGAGTCCGTAAAATAATTAACAACATCTTTCATTTAGCTGTGTGAATTTTATTACTTGGATGTTAAAAATGGGGAGGATGGATTTCATTGCAGATGAAAGGGTGGTTCCCCCTGTTACTACCAAGCAGCCCATGGCTCAGTACGCAGCAGGGATGGGTTTGACAGCAATGCTCTTCTGGGGTGAAAACCAGCATGTTCCTGAAAAGGTACGACAGGAATGTAAAATATTTCCTTTTTTGCATCATTTCGTTGGCATTGGGGTAAGCTGAAACAAGGTGAAGGACGGCTCCAACCACACTCCTGCCCAAAGTGCCCCAAACTGTCCCTGACTTGGATGGTTGGTCCAGGGAGCTGCAGCAGCTCCTCCAGCCAACAGCAGTTAATTAAAACCAGTGTGGGTGTAAAATAGTGGTAACAAATGCAAAGTCCTTCAAATGTGTTTCTCTGTCAGGAGAGAGCAGAAAAGGGTCATTTTCAGAGGTATTTTGCCTTGACTTTCCTGATACGAAAGTAACCCAACCTGCTTTCAGCAGAAAGTGAGCAGCAACTGTCTTTTTAACGATTAATTTTTCATAAAATGCAAGTTAAAAAATTATTTGCTTTCTGATGTTAGAATCCCTTTTAAAGGATTGATGAATAAAGTGAGTATTGAAATTGCTGAGACATGTAAAAAGCATCAGGGCAGATTATATGTGTGAGCCTGAGCCTGAGCCTGAGCCTGAGCCTGAGCCTGAGCCTGAGCCTGAGCCTGAGCCTGAGCCTGAGCCTGAGCCTGAGCCTGAGCCTCCCCGGCTGCTGTGGGCAAGGCTGGTACCCACATTCTCCAGCCTCCATCCACCTGCCCTTTTGGGATCAGCCATTTCCTAACTAAACACAAATGGCTCCACCTGTCATAAATTACAGATTTTTCTGGGGATGCTTAAATTCATGGCACCTGGAAGAAACCAAAGCTGTCCACAAAAGAGTCCTGTGCTCCCATGGGCCCTTTTGGGGTTTGAGCTCTTGTTCTATACCTCTTTGTTTTGCAATCCCTGCCTTGGAGTAGACCCAAGGCAAACAATTATTGCTTCATGCTGTGCTGGCAGCTGGAGAGGTAAGGTGTGATCTCATCTTTTCTCTGCGTGGATCTGCAGGGGTCCTCTGGGGCAGGAAAGCAGCAAGTGGGAGCCCAGTGCTCGTGGTGTGTGGGGGCTGGCTCTGGTGGTATGTCATTGTGACCGGGAAGTTTCCCACCTTTCTGCTGCTGTAGTGTGATGGTATTTCTCCAAAACCCCCTTTTTTCAGAGTGACGCAATGTGTGGTGCTGGAGTACAGGCTGAGGGCTCTGCCCAGCTGAGGCTTGCTCTGGCCGTGCTGCTAACTGTGTGCTCGAGGGAAACAGCATTCTGGTGACTCCTGTTTATCATATGTAAAATGGGGATAATAATAACCTATGTCACAGGGGTGTTGCAAGACTTAATTAATTAGTATTTACAAAGAGCTTTCAGATAATTGGATTAGAGGTGCTATATTAACACAAACTGTTATTGTTATTATTTATTTATTATGTACTTGTAGAGTTCATCTGTGCAGGATGTTTTTGCTGAGTCTAGCTTGCAGATGTAAACAGAGGCAATTTGCATTGAGTTAAAGGGAAGCAAAAGAAGCAAATTCCTATTCCTGCTCTCACTTGTGACCTCCCCAAGGCTAACACACCCCCAGAGACTGAGCAACAGCTACAGGCAAGTTTTGAGTGGTGCCTCCTGCTGAAACTGGGAGGATCTCTACGTTTCTAGAAACTGCCCAGAAAATGGGAGGGAAAAGGTCCCACAGTTTGGGAGGCTGTTGTATGGCATGGTCCAGGTTTAGCTTTTCTTCCCAAGTGCCTTTCAGCCCCTACTGTTGGGCATGGGATGATGTGGAAGGAGACTGATGCGGGATCCTGAGGCCTATGGGCCCGTCCCTGGGTGAGATTTGCAGCCCATCAGCAGCAGGGCATGGGAAGCATGGCACTGCTATGTCTGTGGCTTATTGAGGCTGGGTACCCTGGATTCATTTTTTAAGTTGGAATATTTTTTTAGGGCTCACCTAAAATGGAAATACATGAGAATAACAGGAATGGTCAGGCGGAGGAGCACTGTGGGGTTCTGGTGTTATGGGAGTGGCTCCTGCCACACTGGGTCATGCCATGATATGCACCAAATCTGCACTTGTTTCCACAAAATGAAGTTCTTGGTGAATATGTAAAATAAGCTTCCTAAAGCTGCTAATGCTTTTCCATCTGACTCCAGCTTCTCTAGGTAATTCACCCCTGAGGTGAATACTTGGGTCAGAGTTAAATACAGCTGCTTTGGGATTTTGTGGGTATGAAAACAGACTAATTTGGTGCATAAGTCATTTTTAGTGCACTAATTTCCTGTTTTACATGCAGAAATGGTCCATAAATGGCACAAAAGTCTTGAGGAAACTAAGCCTAAAGCATCTTGTTCAGTTAGACTGAATGCTGGAGTCTTCCTTAACAGCACATTATATGAAAACTCTCGGTGCTTCACTTCTTACTAGAAACCAGCAAATCTTTATCAGTTTATAGCTCTGCATAGGTTATTAGTTGTCTCAGGCTTGCATAGCTCTGTTTTTCTTCATTAATATTAGGCTTTTGTTCTTGTGATTTTTTTTAAGAGCCCCAAGTCCACAGCTGAAGATCTGAAGTCTTTCTTCATATAAAAGAAACAAATAATATGGTGTGCAAATGAGGTATTGAGGAACATGGACCAGAAGCTGCTGTGGCTGGAGCCAGCAGCTCTGGGGTGGCTCTTCTGCAGTGTCCCTGGTTGCTGCTGCAACATCTCCTCGGCCCTGAGGCTGGGTGCCCCTGGGCAGACGCTTGGCTCTGCAGAAAGGCAAGGCGCTGCCCTGCAGTGCACCCGTGCCCCAGCCACCAAAACTCCAGGCCCTGGACGGAAATGCACCAGTCTAGGCTCAAATCTACTGAATTGCTTTGAACTCGAGGGCTCAGTCTCAACTTCCACACCTATGGTTCAGGGTTCCTATTAACTGTGGGAACTTCTTGCCTGGAAGAAAGACCCAGGAGGGAGGAAATGTCCTGGGGGAACAGAAGTCTGGGAAACTTGTGAAAATGCTTAAGTGCAGCCAAGTCTGTAAGAAAAACTTCAGGATAAAGTTTACTCCTAGTTGCTGATGAATTATCAGCACAGGCAAGCCCTTGGCAGAGGCCTGGGTTAGGATTTCACACGGTGAGATAAGCAGCCTCCTTGGAGGTGAGGTGCTGGCTCACCCTCCGGGTTGCAACCCCTTCCTCTCGCCTCCTGTGTTCTTGGCCGCGCATCGCTCTGTGCTTTCCCTGGCCCGCTGCTTAAGCTTTCAGCCATGTTTTACAACGGCCTGCAATATCGATCGTGACACGAGGCAGTTGCTGCGTAGATGGGATCCTGAGGGTAGCACCAGTGAGATGCAGGTGTAGCGGGTTTCGGGGGCTGGCTCGTGTGCCATGTGGGCAGAGTGGCAGCGAGTCCGCAGCAGGCTTGGTGTGCCCAATTTATGGCCACTTACATGTGAAATTGCTCTGATCTAATTTGCATATGCAGTCATAGTAATCGTGGGCCAATTAAACTTGTAGTTCACAAAATCTGGGCCTGAAACCTTTGCAATTCTTACAAACATACTAATCTGAGTGTATATGTCACTTCATCAAATTCATGAAACCATAAATTGTTCCTGTCTGGCATCACCAGCTGCACGTGGGAGTTGCTGGGGCTGGGCTGAAGGAGCCATCGGCCCCATGCAGTGACTGGGGAAGATATTTTTAATGAGCTCTTCCCTATTCAAGGATTGAATCAGAGCTGTTAGGATGTCAGTGTAAGATTCATTGCAATATCTATGGGAGATTTATCTTTACTCTTCCATTTTTTTAAAAATGTTGTTGTCCTGGAGGAGTTGTTACAATGTCAATAAATGTGTCGTCTACATTTGTTAGTGCAAATGCAGTTATAAAATGTCAGAGATTTGTCTCAAGTTTTTTATTTCTACCTTACCATTGAGGAACAGAAGTGGCTTTAAAATGGGCAGCGTGATGGGCTCATGGCCTGGTGGGGAGCGAGCCTCTGGCCACCTCAGCCCTGGAGATGCCATTTTCCTGCTGAGGCTTGGGCAACGGGGCGTTGTGGGTCTCCAGCCCCAGGATGGGGACGGCGAGGGAGCGTGGAGATGCTTTCCCTCGGCAAGTGGAGCTGGGTGCTGCATCGGTACCCTCCCTGGCATGGCACCATCCCACTGGCTGCTCCCAGGAGGTCTCCTCCCCAGCTGGAAGCATCTGTAAGCACCCAGAGAGCGTTTGACCCCTATGAGAGTGGATTTAAAAAATTTAGTCTGTCTACTCAGCTTTCATCGCCCTCTTCCCAACCCAGCAAGGCACATGCTGAATACCTGATCCACCCTTCCCAGAGGACACTTACCGTGTCTCCACCTACCCCTTTATGCAGTTCAACTTCTCTGGCGCATCCTGCTAATTTACCAGTGCATCTCTGAATAGTTGGTGTCAGAGCAAGGCTTTATCATAGCCAGATGCTGTTGACGACTTGAGGTTTGGCTTTTGTTCAGTGAGAAGAGCTCTAGCTGTTGAAACACTGAGTCTGGGGCTGGCTATCATGGAGCCAGATGGTTTCGTTCCAAATGTTTAAAATCTATAAATCTTTAATCTATAAATTCTGTTGCCACTATGAAAATGATAGGTTAAATTTTGCAATCCTCACAGATAGTTACCCTCTGAGTAGATATCATCAAAGATTAAAAAGTCATTATTTCTTGGCTTTTTATATATTTTTCCTTCTTTGTCATTTTCGTGTAAGTTCCTACAGGGGAAAAAAAAAAATTATTCTAAGCTCTGAGTTGAAGAACATCAGAAATCAGCTTCTCTGAACTGGATTTGAAAGATTTTTTTTTTTCCAATGCATTGCTCCTCTTTGGTCTACTTGCAATGTTGAAGGCCTTGGTGTATTTGAGATTTGTTATTTATATTCCAGCCAACTGCAGATTTTATTCCCTCAGTGATATTTTGCACCTTTTGCAGAGAAGTGGTTACTCACTTCATTTCTACCCTTGTATTTCTGGTTTTAGGCCTGTAAGCAGCAATATTTTTCTTTCCCCCTTAAATCTTGGTAGGGGCTGTGGCGTGGTAGCTTGTTGCCTGTGGCTGACTGCTGAGGTTTAAGGGCACCGTGCTACGCCTGTCTGTCACCTACATCATTTTTGCAGAACAACATGGCTTAACCTTGGAGAAGTCATGTTTCTGCTCTGACTCGCTATGCCAAGAGGCATGGCTGCTTGTGAGGGATGGCGCAATGGTCTGCCTGCCCTGCTGAAGGACTGAGCTGCAAAGTGCCGATGTTGGGATGTGTGATGTAGATATAGGGGCTTGCGGTTTTCCCTGCCAACACTGCACTGCCCTGTCTGCTTGGTTTTACCTGGCCCATGCCAGTAAGTGCCTGGTGCCTAACACCAGTGGGATGGTCCCTTCTGCAGGGGACAGTCCTGCTACGTAGCAGGTTGTACCATAGGCTGGGAGAATGCATTTCTGGCTGAAGAACACGACTGAGACCCAGGAAACCTGATGCTTTTTAAAGCAATCCCACTGTCTTGCCCCAAATTTTATACCTGATCCGTTATGGATTTGGGAGATGAGGAACATCTTTTCTTGAAAAGAGAAATACTTGCCTGGAGGTTGCTGGGGGACCCTGGAGTAGGTGGACTTGCAGATCTGACCTAGAGGCTTAGTCAAGGGAGGAAAGATTTGTTAACCTGCACAAGGTTAAATCTCCCAATATCAAACCACATTTCTGCGTGTACCTGAACTATCTGCTGCTCAACGACTGCTGCAGGTAGCACGGGGCTGATCAGCACCTCGGGGACCTAATGCTGCACTCCAAAATGCGGGAGTGAAACAATACAGGTCACTCAAAGTCTGAGCCTGAGAACTTAGCTGCAGTCATAAAACCAGTCTGGGCTCTCTTATTTGACCACCAAATGGTTGCTTTACTTCTAATTGTGTAAATTTACATTTTTGGCTACCTAGCGGCGTGTAGTGTTTTGAATGCTGTATCGTACCGTAGGCCTGACCAACTCCTGACATGAAGCTGTGTGCCAAAACTGTAGTGTGGCCCGGGGCTGGGTGAGCAGCATCTCCAGCTGCAGCAATCCACAGCGAGGAGAGCAGCTCCTGGGGCCCTTCACTGCTTTCTTGCAAAAACAGGGAGAAGCCAGTCATGCAGCTGAGCCTCAGGTGGCCTGGCAAAACTGCCCTCCAAAGCCGAGGCTGCCTTGCAGTAGCCGGGGATGTGCCCATCCCTCCCAAGAGTGCTGCGGGAGCAGAGTCGGGCCCTGCTCCTGTGCCCGTGCTGCCTGCCCACGTTGTACCATGTAGGGAGAGGAATACCTGCCTGCTTTAACCAACCCTCAAGGCCACTGCTTGCAATGAGCTCTTGATGCTAGCATTTTGCTCCAGCTTAACTTTAAAATTGTTAGGGACAAAGCTTTCAATGTATTTGCCTGCGTTTATGCAAATTTATTAAAATTAATGCAAATTGCAATCTATTGATTTTTTTTAAAATGATATTGGCAGGCATGAGTGAGGCAGAAAGACACTGCACTGATTTTTCACTATCTTGCATCTTTTCAAGCACTTTACTCTTGTGCACGGTGAACAGAAGTGTCTGAAACTGTTTTATGCTGGCTTCGTAGAGGCCAGAAAGCTGAACCTCCGCAGAGTGGAGATAAATGCAGCCCAAATCCATTAACCATTTTGAAAATAAAGAGGACTACTGTCACCAGATCTGTGTATCGGTGAACAGAAAACATATGTGGAGGGGAGCAATTTGTGCTCAACGTGTGAGAACCAGAACAGCAATAACTTGTGTATGCTGGCAGGAGTGAGCTTGGGAAAAATTCCAGGGGGGGAAACAGGCAGGGAGAAGGCTTCAGCAGAGGTGCACAGAAAGCCAACAGCTAAGGCAGCAGTCACGGCCGGTGGACATGGGGAGACCTGTGTGTCGGGAACACCGGCAGCTTGTTGCAAGGCTGGCAGTGGTGGCCAGGCACCCTGCTGTAGAGAAGAGGCAATGACTAAGGGCAGCCTGCCTGCTTCCTGGCCAGGGCACCAGCCTGCGGCTCAGTTGCGTGAAACCAGGGCTGGGCATCTGAAGCAGACTAGAAGTGGCGGGGAAGGCCTCGGATGCAGGGGCTGTGGACCCCAAAGCAATGCTTTTCCATGGCTTGTGCAGCGGGAGGAGATGTGGCCCTGGCCCCCAGCTGCAGCTTGTACCAAATGACTTAGTAGTTTATTTTTGAATTCCTTTTTAGTTTATAATAACTAGCCTGAACCTTGGATTCTGTATCTCCTCTCCATGTTGTTTTTTGAAGTCTTTGTTATAGAGTAATAGTGTCTATCAATACCACATGGTTTTTATTTACATGAGTTTGTTACAGGATACACAAAAAAGGTGACTCTTGATATTGTATATAGGATCGGCAGGTTGGGAGGGTGCTGGCGGGGGTGTGATTGCTGCCAGGACTTAGCTGCATGCTGACGGGCATCAGCCCCGTGCTTTGCTCTTGGGTCAGTCCACAGGGATGTGCTTAAAGCTTTTTATAATTTAACTTTAGTTTCTTTCTGTTTGCTTGAAAAACAGTCCTGTGTTTTCTCTATAAGGTGGAAGGAGTTTTGCTTGCGGTTGGTTTGAAGCTGAGGGCTGGCAGGGTTGGGGAGGTACGGAGCAAACCAGCCTCTTGTGAGAGTCCTCTCGAAAGTTGCAGTGAGAAGCCAGGCAAGTCTGGGAGGTCACTGGCAGAGGCCACACAGCAAAACTCGAACAGCTGGAGCGGCTTCAGGGCTAATGCTGTGCCCAGAGGCTGAGCTCGGTGTGGGAGGGAAGCGGCTCTTTCTGCAGCTTTCCCGTTGTTACGTGGTGCCTCTCACCTTGACACCCGTTCCAGTCCAGCTTCTGCCAGGTGTGGCTGGGGACCAATGCCAGATGATAGGTGCTTGGTGACCTACACAAGCGTTGTGATTCTAATGCATTCCTCAATGGATAAATATCCACATTACAACTTGAATTTGTTGGGTTTTTTTTTTCTTTTGGAAGTCCTTGTAGCAAGGCTTTGGGGGGGATGGGCACAGAAGTCAAACCTCTTTCATCTGGGTAATTGCCTTTCAACATCAGGGGTGCTATGCGAAAGGGAGGCTTGCCCTGTTTCCAGGCTGCACAGGTTCCCATCCAGAGCTTTCATCATCACTAAGCTTCTGGGGCAAGCTGAACTCAAACATTGAAAAAAGGGAAAAAAACATAGGAGGCATGTCTGGTGTCCTCAGTGTTATAGATAACTGCTGGACATGGTGAAGATAACATGGTGAAGAATTGATGACCTCTATCAGAAATGTTAATGGAACATTTCTATTAGAAGGGAATTACATGGTCATGTTTGTATGGCTTTTCATAGGAAAATGTTTCATATTAATTGGCGACAGTGCAAATCTTAGGATAGAAAATGCCTCCTCATGTCTGGTTCTATATAGAAACCAACGAGGTAGAGCAAATTTGTTGCTAACCTGCAGCTTATATAGTATTTCATTTATTGGAGAGTCTAGTTAAATCCTAAACCTGCTGTTACATACCCATTTATGGAGCAAACACTCGATGCTCTTCTACCGGTTTAATATACTATTTGCTTAATGGGCCATTGACATAATCATTTGATATAGATCCCAGTCATACCACGTTACCAAGCCATGATATATTAATATAGCCACATATTAATGGCGGAGGGCAAGCATGTTATATTATTATCCATGACCAATTAGTTTCTGCCTATCTTAGGGACACAGTTATCTAGGTGTTAGTCTTTACGGGCCTGCTTTTTAGAAGTCTGAGTACTCCTGGCTTCCACTGAAGTGACTTGTGTTTCTTGATGGATCCATTATTCAGGGTTACTCATAGCTCGCTGTCCAATATAATCTGTGAGCATGTCACGGTAACTATATATTTCCACTTGCAGTTGGAGATTTTTATGTTTAATTACTGTTAACTGTTTTCTTCCATTTTTATCCAATGGATAATCAAATAAGGCTTTTCTTTCCCTTTCTAGCTTTCTACTTGATCAATCAGAAGTGGCCTATAAAGTCAGAAGGGACTGCTTATGTCACAAAAGCATGATGCTTTGCAGAGTTTCATTAATATAGATACATTTAGTTGCTCACAAACAGGGTTATTGTGCTACAGTTAAAATATCTAGTGTAGAACTGTACAGCAGCAAATATGATCTCTTCTGTCTTTCACCCCCCTCATGCTCTGATTATTAATAACAATATGAAAATACGAGGGACCAGCATGCAGATTCTGCTCTTTGTGGGATGCCTGCAGAATTAAGTGATCATTATAAATAGGAGGCAAAATTGGCATTTTATCTGTCTCATACACTGTAATTAAGTAGCTGATTTCTTCCTGATGTGGCAGCAATAGTGGCTATAGAGAGGAGAAAGGGTAATGGTGGTCTTGATCAGTTCTGGGAGGCTGCCTTATGCAGAAAAATAAAGATATAAAGTATGGAAAGTGTAGGTGACAAGGGAAGAGAAGAGTCAATTATAAGGACTAAAATAAGAGGTTTGATTTGCAGACAGCTTGAAAAGGATGGGATGTTGAAACGTTTGGGTGAAAGAAAAAGGGTGGGACGGTCTGGATGCTCCCAGCACCGAAGGCAATGTGTATGAGTCACAGGGAGGACAGTGCCGGAGGGGAGGAGGAAGGAACTCAGACACATGAGGAGCTCAGCTGGCTAGTTTGGAATAGGTATTTTTAATATTCTGGACTGGTTTTAACATTAAAATTCAAATGCAAACATAAAGGAACAGACTTCTTGAAGAGAAGCAGGCAAATTTTCTTGGTAGTTGCTAAACAGTTACCAGAGAAACCAGCGTCCTGCCTGTCTTGCCTGCTCTGATGGCGATGCCTACAGGGAGCACACCGGCTGCTCTGCGTAGCAGTCCCACGCTTAGCCTGAGTGATGAGAGGCACCTCCTGTGACTGTTTTCTGCAGTGTGAAGACTGTCCTATGTTCCCTGCTAAAGTCCTGGCTGTTTTCCCTAGGGTATAATGGGGACTCGTAAGAGCATCTTTAAAAGAGGCTCTGCTAAGCGTCTTAAATTGCGTACTTGGATAATGTCATGTGTAGATGTACACGTTTCACGCTTGCTAATTCAGAGAGCGCTATTCATGCTGTGCACTGGATAATGTAAAATCCTGTAGAAAGTGTAATATGGGAGAATATAATTAAAACTATATGATGTGGCTGCACCAAGTAACCAAACTGAGGTCTTGAAGGAAACCTCAGCTTTGCCAGTTTTTAACTTTCCATGCTTGATTTTTCTAGCACTATCATATTTATTTAATGCTGGTGTTTGTAAATAACTTTCTAAGCTTTTTAGGTGGAGGAAATCCCCCCTCCCTTCCTTCACAAGTTGTTCTGCATAGATATGTCAAGAGGAAAATGTATGAAGCAGGATCTGACAGCCTGAGAGAGGCGAGGCTGGTGTAGCTCCAGGCTCCCGGGTCCAACCAGCAGCGAGGCTGAAGATGAATTCCCAGTAGGCACTTGCATACACCACATAAATATATATATACATCTATATACACACATACACATACGCACACGCAGCTGGCAACACAGATCAGTCATGTATAGAGAGGTCGCACAGATGGAGGCACCACCAACAGCTTCGTGCTGCTCCCTTCCCCGGCTGAGCCGGATGGGGGTCTGCTAGTGAGAATGAGTGTGTGTGTGTAGATATATATACATACACACAAGGTGCAACCCTACAGCAGCTGTGCTCAGACATCTAATCTGCCTGGTAGCTCCCTTCCTCGGGAGCCCTTAGTTTGGGTTCCTGCCTGCCATCCTGTCCCTGCGCTCCTCTGGGCTTGTGATGGGCCGATGGCCCCAAGGACTTGCCATTGCAAAGAGGGGGCTTGGCCCCCTTGCTGACTAACGGAGGGGACACTGAGGACTGTCAGCTGCTGCTGGGCTCAGGGAACGGGGCTGGCCTGGGCTGCCAGGAATGCCTGCCCTCTGAGGATCTTCCTTTTAGTCCCTGGAGAGGATGGCATCTCCTCTGTTCTCCCCGAACCCTTCAGTGGGTCCTGCCTGACCACTGCACTCGAACAGTCCTCCTGGACCTGCTGTGGGATGGAACAAACGGAGTCCAAGGCCTTTTCCACGAAGGGCATGCAGGGGCTGGGGGAGGATTAAGGATGTGCATGGATTATCCCACTCGAACTTAAGACAACTGGCAGCCATATGTGTAAGCAAACAAAGTTTTACTACTTCTCTCTAAAAGGGATCGTTTTAAAACCTTTATTTTCTTGCCAGTTGGCTAAGAAGTGAGCAAGGAACAATAGATTCAAGCTGAAATAATTTGCATTTATGATGAAGACAAGGAATATCTACCTTGCATTTTCCTAAAAAAGAAAAATTAAACCCCATTTTTAATTAACTGATAAACTATTAATCAAATTTTTGCAATGTTAGGTGACACATTATTCATTTAGGTAGAATGACTGTGAACTTAAACTAATCAAATCTGATTTGCCCACATATGCTTGATTGAAATACATTTTAACTAGCATATACAAAGAGAAAATCTTGGATTTCTTACCTAATCTTCAGAGTATACTGCTGAGTTAATAAGGGCAGTTTTTTTTAAATGAGACCACCATTTCTTAATCTGCATATCAAAATCAAGAGCAACTTAATTGCAAAACACATATTCCTGAAATCTAATCATTATACTGCTTTAGGGTATTTTATTGAAGCATGTTAAATTATGGACAGAATATTAATGATGAAGCTAATCAAACCCAATTAGTCACTTCTAACAATAGTCACATAAATATACAAGTCAGGTACTAAAGTACTGTAGGTATGGTTTTAAGTTTTTTTAATATAAAATTTATGTGGTATATATGAATTATATACTCGTTATTTTTAATCTAGAAATCTAGGACAAGTCATTTCAAAGAAAACGCAATATGCCAGAAGACAATGGGACTTGTCCTTTAGCATTAGAACTGACACTCCTAATTTTTGAATATATAAATGCTGCTCCGACGTGAGGTTGATGGGCACATGGTTAATGGGACAGAAGGGTGGATCTGCCTGGGCTCCCAAACGTGGGAAGACGGATGTGCACGTGCATTTTTTTTTCTCCCGCTTGTGTTGTGATTACCATGACCGCACAAACTAGTTGTCTATGTGAGCAGTCTAGTCTCATACTGCACCGTACAAGATTTGCATATGCTGCTATAATAATTGTAGTGTATAATAATTACAGATGTATTGTGTCTGCATTAAAAATCAGCATCTTCCTTTAAGCTCAGATATAGCATCTTGTAGAGATTTAAGTGTAATGCTTATCTTTATGCTGATTCCATTTGAGTGTACTTTGATATTGATATTTTGGGTGGCTTTCAGTTTGTTTCAGCTTCCTACTTGGTAATTATGGGAGGACAGCTGTCATCTTACTTTAGGCCTATCTTCTCTATCAGAAAAACCCACACAATGCAGGGGTCACAGATGACCTTCTACTGATGTGTCTTTTGAAAGATGATGTGTTTTGAAAATCCTTTTAAACTGCAACTCTTACAGTTTCCATAATTATTCAGGTCACATAAAAGAATGACTTAGCATATTTATAACCCCTTTTTGCACTTTCAGATTTAAGGACATGTATTTTCTAATTTGTAATCATCTAATTTTAAAAAGGGCTATCCATAAATAATAGGTATGGTTTTAGTGCCAGACAGGGAAGCCCTGACAGGATTTGTGATGCCATCGGTGCCAGTGGTTGTGCTGTGTCAGGGAACCGAGCAGCATTTTGCTCCTACAAGCTGTGATTACCAGGGGCTCAGTCAGGTCGCTTCTGCGTGGCCCTGCGCAGGGCTGTCACAGGCCAGGTGTGAGGGCTAGCAAGGGTGCTGGCTGCTGGGCAAAAAGGGACCGGGAAGCCTCCCCTGCTAGATTTCAAGGAAATGGGTGTCGGGTGATAGGCAGGGAGAGCTGTTCTCCCAGGTGGCAAAGAGGGAAGGGAGAATGGCTTTCATACAGAGCTGTCGGGTACAGTTCCAGGGGCTGGAGCCCCGAACAGGCACCAGCGAGGGCAGGGGATGGATTTGGCTAGCCCTCAAGCGGCTCTGCGGTAGGGAGCAGGTCGCTGTGCGTGGGGCTGGCCGGCAAACAGCTGTCCAGGAGCGGGTCTGTGGGGCTGCACTGGCCTGGCAGCGGCTGGCTCCCAGGACCGGTGGCAGAGGCACGGCTCTTTAGGGATGCTGCATGTGCCACCGAGGGTGCAACTTGCTTTTCCATAGTGATTCCTTCTCCAGTAACAAGATCATACGCAGGTGCTTGCGCTGGTCACCAACCAAAGTGTGCTGGCTCTTGTGTTCAGAAAACAGCTGCGTATCAGAGATCCAGGCAGTACCTCCAGAAGGTGCTGGTGGGGAGGAGCAGCCCCTGTCCGCCAATGACCGTGTTGGCAACAATCAATGGCAAGCCCTTGCAAACAGTCTGTAATGACATTGGGATCGGCAAAGGGTTTTCTCAAATCAGGGTAAGATCAGTTGAAATCCACTTCTATGGAAAGAAAATACTTCAGTGAAACAAAAGCTGCTGTTAGAAGTAGCACTAGAGCTTTAGATTTAGACAAGATATAAATTTCTACCTGCTACGCAACTCCAAATTGGTTTGTTGTAAATAGTGCTTATGTCCACAAAAACAGGCTGAGACACCAAGGGCTATCTGAACTGATAGATGCTTACGTGCTTTTTAATGTGAGTGTATAGCTTTTTCCCAAAGGAATCAAAAGCTTTTGGCAAGTTTGAAAAGGGAGCTGACTGATACTGCATTGTAAGTAGTCAAATTAAGACTTCCTCTACTCCTTCGTAAACTCTTCTGGAAACCTGCCTATGCTCTAAAGGCCACAGGCTGTTTTATTCTATCTTTCATTATAAAAAGAAGATTGAGAAGTGACTCAATTATAATGTATAAGCACCTTTATGGGAAGAAAATACAGGGTACTAGGAAGCTTTCTCACCTAGCAGGGAATGTGAGAAGAACCAATGTCTGAAAACTGAAGGTGAAATTGGAAATAAAGCAACCGTTTCAAAGTACCTGCTGGAACTCTCTGCTGGGATTTGTGATGGGTTCTACCTGTCTTGGTGTCTTCAGACAATCACAAGATATCTCTGATATTCTTTAGTTATGTAGAAGCTGTTAATCAAAGTGTAAGTATTAAACTTAATGCAAGGGTATTTTGGTGGTCTAGTAGTTTTTGCTGTGTGAGTTGGGATAGCTGATCTAATAGTCCTGTCTTGCCTTAACATCTCCAGACCTATGTGTTATACTTCCTTGTCCATCACAGTTGAACTTCAAGTATTTGGTGCTGTCTTGTGAGTGTAAGAGGAAATTACTGTTTGCTTGATTTTTCTAGCATTTCAGTTGCATAACAAAGCATTGTCCCAACCAAAAGAACACTTGCAACTAAAGAATTCGGTAGTTATTTCCTCTCATTCCCAGGTAATATCTGGTTGCTCCTATTACTGCTCCATTAAGAGTTAATTTTTTCCAAAGTCTGAGTTTGTACAATATTGCAAATACACTGCAGCTGTGTGTACTCAGTGGTGACTGCCTTCAGCCTTGCCTTTGCAAAAGGGACAGTGACTGCCTGTGCAACCCCCCGGACAAGGGCATATCTGTCTAGTGCAGACAGCTGAGTGTCCGTAGGTACTGCAAATCTGCCTTGGTGAGAGGGAGCAAATCAGATCATAGTGCAGGGGCAATTTGGGGGAAAATCTGCTTCGACAATATCTTACTATAATGTTTTATATGAATAAAATGGGACACTGCTAACTAGTTTAAGCTTATTAGCTGGGCGGTTATTACATCATGCCTATGCTGAGAATAAAAAGATCCTCTGCTCTAGCTAAACTACTTCAGCATGGCTTGAGTGCAGCTCTACTCCTGCTGTGTGACTCTGGACCCAGTAAGCTGCATATAGTGGTATTTGAATTCATCAGGGTTTCAAAAGAACATTAAAATTTAACATGTACATTTAACTAAGAAATCTATATCTAAATAGCATGGAGGTAGTGATAAAAAGGAGGTAATTCAGGCTAAGATATTGCATTAACTTCCCTGTGACTGGACCTTTCAGACAGCACGGAGCCGGGTTGAAGTCACTGAACTAATGCCAGTTTCTTTACTCAGAGCCCGTGGAGCTGTGCCTCTGTTTAAAGGGGTGCCTTAGCCTCCTCTTTGACTTTAACATAGGGGTTTTTTTGACAGGTAAGTTTAAAAAAACCAAAACAACCCAAACCAAAGCAACAAGCTACAAAAAAACCCCAACCAACCTCACAAAGAAAAAACCACCACTTTTTAGGGGTTTTTCTTTGCTAGTACTACAAAGGTATTTTGCTACTAGAATCATCTTTCTGGAAAACCTTTTTCCTCCCCAACAGGTCCACTGAACCTGAGGAAGAACATGACCAACCCATGTACTACTCCAACTTTACCAATGACTTTATTAAGGTTAGTTTCTGTCTCTGTAATAAGTGAATTTTATAGATCTTAGGTGGGGTACAAGTTCTGAAATATTAGAAAAATATTAACTTCATGTAACTTTGCATGATTCCTTAAAAGTAGCTACTGCAACAAGAATGAGAGCCTGTCCATTGCTACCTTCTTCCCACCTCATGCTGAAACACCTCCAAAGTGCTAAAGGAACAAAGCCCAGACCCCTTCAATTCTTTTAATCACAGATGAAATTGAAGTGCTTACACAATATTGTAGAGTACTCTGCAAATACTGAGTCACCACAGTGAGTTGTCAGTTCTCCTATAAAAGTTACTGAAAAATCATTGTTGTGTGATTTATTTCCCTGGCAGTTTATCTAAAAATAAAAATCGGACCCAGATTTCCTCAAAGCCTCCCCTTCTCAGCTGTTTCAAAACTGAAAGTTAATAGTGAGAGCTGCTGCCTGACAGTTTTAAATCCCTTTTGCTATGCAAGCCAGGGGCAAGCAGCATGAGTGGTTCCTGGGGTGTGCGGGAGCGGGTGAGAGCTCCAAGCATGGCCATCTGCATGGGCTGTTCCCACCTAGCAGCTCTATACTGCTGTGTTTCCACATGCCTTTTGTCTCAGAAAAGCACTGCAGAACTGCAGGTGAAATATTGTGGAGCAGCTCCTCTTCTGTAACAGTCTTCTACTTGGTTTCTGGATGATAGCGAGGTTAATCAGGAGGCTTGGCTATAAAGAACGGCTGGAGAAAGGTTTGTTGCTGGTTGGTGTACTGCTGTTTACAGCTATGCAATGAGTGACACATCCTCCTTCTGAGAGCAGGGAAGCAGCAGATGTTTACACCCAAGTTTCCAAGCTATACAGGTCAGGGCAGACCTGGTTGGGCTACAAAGATCTGTGTGTACTCTCTTTTGGGGACATATGGGTTAAAGCAGAAACTCAGAATAAAAGCCTGACTCTATTGAAATCAGTGGCAAAACTCCCATTCCCTCTGGATTGTCAAAATGATCTGTAGAGCCCCCTAAGATTTGTGTTCTGTTAATAATTATTACTTCTACATAAAAGTAAACTTCTATATTTAAAACTTATAACTTGGCAACCACAAAATGCACGTGTCTAATGAATAACTGTGTGAGCCTATTACTCCAGCTCTCCTCCATTCTCATCCCTTCCTATGTTTTACCTGCTATTAATCTGTCTGAATTTCAGACTGTAAGGTCTTCCGGGCAGAGACCATTTTTTCTGCTGGCAGAGCAAAGCACCTCTGTGGCTCTGTGTTAAATAAGGCAAGTATTTTAAATCTGGGGAAACAAATGTTCATGGGTTTGACAATTTCAGAACATGAATGCAAGGGATCAGGCATGCGTGTCTAGGGATGTGCTTTCTACATACACATATTGTTTCCTTTTAAAGACATCTGCATTTACTGAATTCAGTCCAGAATTTGGCCTAGAAGTTTACCGTTATTATGCCTCAATTCAGCAAAGCGTGACTGTAGGGAGATTTAAAATTAAGTATACATGTAAGTGCTTTGTTGGATGGAGGCCTTTAAGATTTTGTGCATTTGTGCTCTTGTAATTTTAAAATGAAACATTATTGAAAGTCTTCAGTTCCTTATTCTGTCACTTCCTCACTTATTTTGATTTATTATATATAAATACATGTCTCCTAAATTCTAGATGCTTTTGAAAAAATAATTCAAAATACATTGATATCAAATGTAAAAATAGTATCTGCTCTGCACTGAACTACAATAATATCCTCTGTTCATCAGCATCACTTTTGTATGTAAACAGCAGCCCCACATCATGGCCCTCTCATGTCAAAAACTTGGGTTTTAGCCAAGACGAAACGTGTCTGCTCCAAAGTTGGTAGGTTCCCTACCTACTTTGCTTCCTGAAAATGGTAAATGTTGCTGCATCTGCCCTTCATTGAGCTACTACCCCTGATCAAAAAATCTTGTTGAGTGGGTGTTCAGAAGTGCTGTCCTTCCAGTCCTGCCACCATGGACGATGATGTTTTGGCTGTTGGGATTTCCTTTGGGCTGGGTATAATTTTCCATGCAAATTTTAAACCATGGAGATGCCAGCTCAAGGATGTCTCCTAGCTGCTGCTGTAGCAGAGTGGACCAGGTTTGCATGGTACTTTGAAACAGAAACGAGACAAGATGGCCAGGCAGTAACTTTCTTGCGATGTAACACAATAAATACATGTAAACAGACATAGATTAAGACTCATGTTGTAAATTGATATGGTGCCCAGTTCAGGTTGATTAAAATAGTTTGAATGTCTCCAAAACTATTAGTCAACTAGATCAATTACATTTGATATGCCAAAGGATGTGGAAATACCTATTTATCTTTTGCATGGAAGGAGTCTAATCAATCCTAATTTGTTGTGTTGTATAAAATCAGATCTATTTGTACATGTGTCCTGAAAACACAGATGGCATCTTTGGAAGTACTCTCCTCTTTGGGGCTCATGACTGCTAGCCTAAATGGCTGGGGTTATCTCTCTGAGGTTTGCTCAAATATTTGTATCTTGCATCATTCCACACAAAATATGGACTTGAAGACTTTTTTTGTTGTTGTTCCTCTAAATAATGATAAACATCTAGTGGAAATCTTCAGGGGTCAGAAAATACAAAGCTAACTGACTTTGTTACATTTTCTTTGCTAAAGATGCTGTGTGAATTCAACAGTGGTAAAAAGCACTGGATTTACAGCACAGAGCCTAGAGACCTCCATTTTAAGTACCACCTGCAGTGGTGGTTTATGAGATGAGGTTTGCTCTCCTAGAAGTTATAATGAGACCACCCAGCCCCGGTTACATATGCCATGGATTAGAATTCAGATGGTAATGATTTCTTACTATTACCAAGGCCAGATTTGATCTGGTGATACAATAACGAGTTCAAATTGTGCTACGAGTCTCCTCAGCCTAGAGCCTCCAGAGAAACTCTTAGACAAGTCATCTGAATTTTCCTCCCTTGAGGAGGGCCCATGATCATGTAAGTACTTGAGCCACGAGGACTGTCTCAGTAATTGGGATTACATGCAGGAGTGAATTGTAATAAGCTTTTGGTTTTGTAGCAGCAGCAGTAGAGGACAGTGATTTCTGACTTTCTTCAGTTTGCCATAGTCCTATCCCAGTTGTTTTCTTAAAAATTAATGTAATGTTCAATATCATTTGGAATTTTACTGAGAGGAATTAAACAAAACTGGTAGGATATCACAAAACCAAAGAAGTCTTTAGCAACAAAATGCAGTGTTTTAGAATAGAAATAAATGTCAAGAAACAAAAAAGGTGAAATGGAAGTTGGATGATAAGGAAACAGGTTTAAGCTTGTCAGGGAAATGCCTTGTTTTCCTATGAGTACATTTGTTAAAGTGTATAAATAAGCATATGTAAATATATGTAAATAGTTCCCTGAAGTGAATAAGAAATTACAATTAAAAGGATAGACAAAGTTATTAATTGAAAGTAATGATAAACCCAACCTTTGTAGTTACAAGCTATGCTTCAGTCCCAGAAACTCAGGTAGAAAGTTTGGGAAACAATTTAAGGCTGCCATGCTGGCTTGCTGCAGTGTAGAGAAGAGAATCCACTTATTCAAGAGAAATGCCACTTTATCACTTTGAAACAAGACAGTGTGAAATACCCTATTAGTAGGCACATCTCCTTTTGGGCCTTCAAATTGGAAACCAAAGGAATAGCTTTCTGAGAGTTTAACAGTGTCAAACTGTCTCTCTGCTACAGCAAAAAATAATGGTATTTAACCTGCTCTTGATCAATAATTAGTGGAAAAACATACCTAGTAACAGAATATTTAACAAGGCCACTTCTGGTTGAGAATTCTTCATGGGTCTGCCCCAGATGGTCCATGCCTGGACCTGACACACAACCTGTATTAAACACACTGTCATGGGCCAAAATCTGACAGCATTATTTTAGCTTGTGAAAGTGAGATGCAGACCTTCATACAAATTTTATGTGCTACCAGCTTTGGTTTGTACATGCAGACTGTGTGTGTACGTTTTCTGGTTCCTATATTTGGAGTTTCTGTGTCCAAACGCTAGAAAAAGTTGTGCATTTGCAGTGGGGAAGACCTCTAAATCTGCTCCCTGTATGAGGCTTGTTCTCGTTCTGCCACCCTCATCATCGCCTTGGCAAATAAGTACAGGAGTAAATAGTTTGGAAGAAAGACATCCTTAATGTCACAATCTTCTCTTTAATGGAAACGTGAATTTGGTACTGTCGTGTTTAACAAGCTAAAAGAACAAATTTCATAGTATCCCTCATAAAAACCTCAGAACTTGATTCTCGTTTCACTAATGCAGGTATAAATCACCATTGAAATCAACAGTTATACCAGCTTTAATTCTGGCACATATGAGAGAAGATTGAGGCCCTTAAGGTATTCAGCTCTCTAGGCTATCTTTACTAATACACTGCCATGATCAGAAAGCTCTCCTCCTTTACAGAGAAAAGATGAGGGGAAAAAGCAAAGTGACATTAATCTTTTCTGAGTCAGGCTTTCCTCTTGGGTGTGACTACATGCAGAAAAGCTGGGATTTCCAGGTGATACTAATCAAAGATGGCAGAAGCAACTACAAAGCATACAAATAAAGCATCCAAGTTTCATGTATTAAACCAATCAGGACAGCACTCATGGTATAAAAGCTAGGATACAGTCAGCTGTGTTGCTGCAAGGGGCCTGGAGCTTTATTGCATGACAGTAGCATAAAAATAAATTATGTTATTATTAGCAAACACATAATAAAATTAAAGCATAATGCGTACTAATAGTTGCCTATCTTGCCTTCCAAAGATACCGTGTATTTTACATAGATGCCTTTTGGATCAGGAAATAGAATTTCTATAGATAGTCCCACTAGAAAGCTTATAGTCTGTCCCAGCTTTTCTTAAATAGCTGCTCCCAGATATGTGTGGTAGTGTGTATATGTACGGCTAATTTCTATTTTCTGTACCTTGACTGGGGCCTATATGCAAATTTAGGCTCCTCTTCATCACTAGTATTGATGGACTTTAAGGTCCAGTAGCTTCAACCTTAATGTAACAGAAAATCAGACCCCTTGCTCTCCCTGCAGAGGAGAAACAAATGAACATCAACCTACTTAATAAAGGATCCTGCTAAAAAACTGAACCTGAAGGTGCATCAGTTTGATGGCTTTCAGATATCACGGTGTTAAACATGGGTATTTGGGTGGATGGATGGCAAGGGAGAGGATAAGTTGGTGACACTGAGCAAGTAAATACTTAGCTGTTACCTAGTGCCCCTAAAACTACATCTTAAGCATGAGTTAAGGCGTTTAAGTATGCAACTGAAAAATGAGTAGCATGTTGGTGTCATCTCTGAAGCCTCTTATCTTTCTCTAACAAGAAAAGGTGGGAGAGAGGAACATGCTAAGGTCAGTATCATGTGCTGATGTTTCAGACCAACAACCATTTAAAAACCTTACTTGTTCTATGCTTGGCCAATGAAAGGTATCTAGTATTTTGACTCCATTGTTATCATCCAAACACAAAAAATACTGGCCGTTTTAGACAGATTAGGCTGAAGAAGATGCAGGCTTTGACCATGGTTCTGCAAGCATTGCATAGCTTCAGTCCTCTAAGTAGTTCCACTGGGCCCAGGGGGATTGGGTTTCCTCCTAGATTTACCGATGGCGGGAGATTCATGGCCATAATTTTTTTTGCAAGAGGAAGCTCCAAAAGGACATCTCTGCAATCCTAAGAATATTCATTAGAAAAGCTAATAGTGGTCTCGTTCAGAATAAAACTTCTGGATAGGAAAAAATTCAATTATTGCTGGTATAGCAGAGACAGTTATTCTTAAATATTTGCTGGTGCACTTATTCTCCCGGCAGGTCACAGCAGCAAAGAAAAGCTTTTAATCTTTAAAAGGAGCATAAGAGTGTTGCTAAAAGTTCAAAATGAGCATGCATGGTGAGTGTTACAGCCAGAATTATATAAAATTCTAAGATGGACCTGGTCTTATTGCATTTTGATTATGAGTTAGATTTAACAGGAGGGTACTGTTTGTTTTTTTTTTTTTTTTGTTCCAACTGCAGCAATATCTTTCATAAACTGCCCATTAGAATTAGTGCTATGCCCTGATTCAAGTCTTGTAGTCAGCCATGTAGAAGGCTGGTTGTCTACAACCACAGTGAAGTACTATGCTGTAACAGTCGTAGTTTAAAAAAAAAAAAAACAACAACCTATCACCTGAAAACATTTAGTTCAGAGTCGGATCCAAGAAAAAACCCAACAGTTCTAGCATGTCTATTTTGTGCCAGAAGACCGAGTATGAAACTTTCCTAAAGCAGATCAGGGAGTCTGCTGTTGGCCTGGGGAGTTCATTCACTATACATATTATGAGACTGTCTCCACGTGCTGACAGCAGAGGTGGTCTTCCCAGGTTGTGTCTTGTTTTCCAAAGAGGCATTCCTCTTGTGGGAAGTCTGTCTCAGGATAACTTATTCTCCAACTTGATAATGAGCTCCTTTTTGTCACTTTTGCCCAGTACCCATTTTCCAGCCAATCCAAAATCAACTGTTGTTCTTTGTGTAGCTCTGTACGTATGTGCATGCATGTGTGAGCTCCAAGGATGACCTGGTTCTTAACCCTCTTGTCCTCATCCGTGACTTTTTGTTGCAATCCATGTTTTTAGACCTAAGTTTCTGGTCTTGCAAAACAGAGGTGTCATGGTTTCACGTTTGTTTCTCTCAGCAGAAAGACTGGCTGGGGCGTTTTCCCCCATCTGTCTCCTCTTTCTGTCCTCTCATTTTCCTCTTCCATTGTGCCCACCCTCTTTGCAGAGTGGTGGTGAACAACATTTAAGGAGTATGGGGGAAGGCACAGACTTCTTCACCAAAGATGACTGTTTTTTGACCCAGAGCCCTGGTGTGAGGTTCTCTGCTGCAAACTTAACTTGACCTCTCCAAAACTTTGCTTCTAATCCTGCTCTCACAGGTAGAGCTGACCCGTTTATACCGAAATAAAAAATGACACGTATTTCTCGTTCTCAAAAGCTCATCCAATCTAGCTAGCTTGGGTTCTGGTAGGAGTTCTGCCAGCTGCCACCTTTTCGGCTACAGTATAGGCATATCTGCTGACTGACTGCTAAGCTAGCCACTTGGAAGAGAACATGTAAGCTTTGCTTAATTGCCTTTCCCTCACTTAATTACAGTGAGTTCTCTGGAGTTTTCCCCAAGGTTTTATGAAAATCATCTGGTAGGCCATCTAAAAGATTTAATGTAGTAAACAAAAATCTGCAGCTTAAAAGGCCAAATTTCAATTTGATTGATTTTATATTCCATAGAGTTTCACTGGTGACAATGGTTCTGTACAGGTTATAAGTGCAAAAGAATGTGACCCAGAGACAGGCTTCGTGCTCTTCTTTGGCAAATGCTGTCTCCCATCTGTTTGTCGCTATTAGACGTTTCTTCATTGGCAGATGAAAAACAAAATGTACAAAAGGATCCAGTAAACTATTCCATACTATCGTCAGTACAACCAAATGCATACAGTCATTACTCTGATAATGATGTAGCCTCTTATTTTGGCCAACTGTCAGAAGTCTTCAACGCAATACATTTAGTGACTAAATGATGTACTAGTGGCACGTGAAATGGTGAAGTCTTTGGAACAGGAAATGAGAAACAATTGCATGCCTTTACATTCTACTTAGAAAATAGTGATACAAAATTTCTACTTTGTGGCTCCTCTTGTTTGTTAAGTGCTTTTTTGTTGCGTCAGGCAAAAAATTAAGATCTTAAATGAGAGATTATATATATCTTTTATGTTGTGCATCTGGTTTGTCCTCCAATCAAGTCGAGATGAAACGGGATCAAACTAGACCATTTAAAAACAACCTGTATTTGTAGTATCTCCTCTGCAAGCCCTGTTAACTGGAGAAAAGTTGAAAAGAGGTTCTAAGCAGGGAGCTATGTACTATGAGCATTTAGAAGGATCACAAGATTCGTATAACCTATTTAAACTTGAGATATTCTTTTGCTGGTGAGTTATTTTCTGATGACAATATAGGGATGTCTCTTGCCCCTTCAGAGGATCCAAAATCCCTCGGTGACAAACATGTACCAGAGGTTTCAGCTAACTTTCATTTATTCTTGAAGATTATGGATGTAGTTATTTCATAAACCAAACTACCCAGCTGCAGTTGCAAATTTTTATTTGCAATATTGGAAGCTGTATTAAAGTCTGGCTAAAAGCTAACTTCCAGCTTGAGTAACCATGCTTTGAAAATTGTTTCTAAATTCCTCATCTGTACAGCTTTAACAAGCTATTTCAGGGGGATGGGAACCTGGATTTAGAGAAGCGCACAGCACATACTGTGTCATGTAAGTAACAAACCCAGTTGTTTTGTGGTGTATACAGGGTTAGTTCTGCTCATGGAAAGGAAGTGGTGGCTTTTTTGCAGGAGAAGGAAACCCCGGATCTAAACATAGGGAAGAGGCACCTTTGTACCTCCATCTTATGACATGCCTGCCAGTGCCCGTGAGGGAGACAATATAAGCCCCTCTACTCTGCAGGCAAATACATATATATATGTATGCTGGGTGTTCACAGACCCCTGTTTGCTCGAGGGAAAGGTGCAACAGTAAACACAAGGTCTATCTATAGAACTGAACCCACCTATGTGGTGTTTAGTCTGTATAAGTTAAAGCACACCTGCTAGAGTCGCAGCAGCCAATCGAGCACCATGTGAAGTTACTCAGGTCTTCAGCGGTGCCGTGATCCGGCATGCCGCTGAGGTATGGCTCCATTCGATTTCCAACATGTTACTTTGGACGTGTCTAATGCCATTCACGGAATTAGCTAATGAATTTACGGCACATAAATTACTCTGTGGTACTCCGAGAGTGGCTGGCTGCCACTCGCTTCCCATGCAATAACTTTTCCACGTAGGCGATTCCGAGTGCTGCCCTAAGCGATTTCAGTGAATCTAAAAATATTTTGCAATCCTTCAGGTCACAGCAGCCTCCTGTTTACTCACTGCCGGACGTCCTGGCACTGTGAGCTCTACAGAGCAGGCATTCCGAGACCAGCTATCGTGACATCACCTCCCTGCTACAAAAGCCACATAGTTCTGCGTTTACGCCTGTCTAGGGTTACTGCGGGCCGATCAAACGCTTCACAGATGACGGTTCGGTTTTCCGAACCCGAGGCCTGCGCGCCCAACCAGCGCAGGACCGAGGGCAGCCGGGCCGCAGACACCAGGCAGACTCGGCGCTGCCAGGCCGGAGCGGCGCCGAGCCCGGCTCCCGGCGCGGGCGGCGGGCTGAGGCACAGGCCGCGCCCCGGGGGAGGCCGCCGATCGCCCCCGCGGCCTCGCCCGACCCCGTGGCGGGGGCCCGCAGGCGGCGGCCGTGCCCCCCCCCCGCCGCGGTGGCGGCGGGGGGGGGCCGGCGGCGGTGGCGGCGGCGGGCAGGGGGTGGGGAGCGCCCGCCTCTCGCGGCTCGCAGCCGGCTGCCTCCCGCGGGCGCGGCGGGCCGCCTGGCGGGCTGGCTGGCTACCCAGAGTGCAGCAGGCAGGCGGCGGCAGGCGGCGGCCGGCACCGAGCTGCCGGCGCTCTCCCGGCCCGCCGGCGCAGCGGGAGCCGGGCCCAGGCGGCGGCGCGGCCCAGAATGCGAGTGTGAGATGCTTCTTCCCCCGGCAGCGGCGCCCCGGGCCCAGGCGGCGGCGGCCCCCGCGTGGATGCGGCTCTGGAGCCGGCGCTTCGCCCTCCACAAACATTTCTATAGGACTCATTCGCCCTGCTGAGGAGATCGGCCCGGCCCGGCCCGGCCGCCTCTCCCCCCTCGCCGCCCCCTCCGCGCGGCGGAGCGGCTCTCTCACAGACTGCCGGCCCGTCCCGGCGGGCATGGAGGGCCCCGGCGGCGCCTCGCCGCTCAGCCCGGCGCTGGTGGGCCGCCTCCGCCAGGAGCACGAAAAGGTAAAGGCCGCGGCCGCCGGGCCGGGCCGCAGCGTGAGGCGGGGTGGGGGGGCGCGGGCCGGGGGCTCGGGCCGGGCCGGGCCGGTGGGGGGGGTGGGGGTGGGTGTGTGAGGCGGGAGCGGCTCCCCCGGGCGGGGGGTGGGGGTGGGGTGGTGCGGGCCCCGGGCGGCACGCGCCAGGGCCTGCGTGCGGCGGGCGGGCACGTGACGGCGCTGACGTCACGGCTGGCGGTCGAGGCGGGTCGTGGCGGCCGTCGCTCCCCGGCGGGCCGAGGCCGGGGGGGACCCGGAGCACCCCCGGGAACGGAACGGGCCGGGCCGGGCCGGGCCGGCGCTGCCCCGCCAGCCCGCTACGGTGGCCGCCTCCCATAGGGAGAGAGGGCGCCGGGAGGCGTGCGGCGCGGCCCGGCCCGGCCCGGCCCGGCCCGGGCGGGGTGCGGAGCTCCGTTAGCCTGTTGGCAGCCGTGGCGGTGCTGAAATGGCCTTTAGAACGACACACGTTAGGCAGCTGACCGGCAGGTAGCAGGAGTGGAAGCCTCTGTGAGGGCTGGGGAGGCACCGGGCCTGCCCTCGCACACCCTGCACTCTGCTGTCTCAATAGCTTGCCCTCACATGCCTCGGAGACTGTTACAGTTATGTAAGCATAAAGCCTGCATACGCAGCTCTCTCTTAAACACGTGTTTTTCACCCTCTTTCCGCTTCTCTGTGGTTTTCCCAGTCACAGTGCCAGTCACGCACCTTTTTAAAACGCGGTCCTGCAGTTAGGCCCCGGGCACAGCCCAGTGGGTGCCTCTGAACTGGGTCATCTCATGGGCCAGCTTGAAGAGCAGGTGTATCAAAAATTAATTGTTCTTGACTTGCCTTAAAAAAACATTGATTACGTTTGAAATGGGTATGAAAGAGCCAAACTCCTCTGCAGAAATGATTCCTGAGAGTTCGGAGGCTGGTTCCACATGTGGCCGTAGTACAAAACTTGAGATAGCAGGTTGCACCCGTGAACCAAGGGCAGTGGGCCCGGCTAATTGAACAAGTGCGATTTTGGGCTCGTAGGTCCCAGCCTCGCAGTGAGCTCTGTGTGGGTGCAGGAGTCACTGTGGAACTCGCGGTCATGTTCAGTGTATTATTGGCACAAGTACGTTTGCCCAGTCTGCACGCCTTTCAGTTTTTCTGCTCATTTTTCTCATATGATTAAAATTTTTTAAAGCTGCTTCTAAGATGCACATTAGAGCTCCTCAGTTATAACAGAGGACTTTATCTTCAGTGTGTATTGCTTTGTCACATGCTGGTTTAGTTAAGGGTGAGAAAATTGAATAACACGTACGTGGTGTAAAAAATGTGTCTTGTCTGGAGTACTGTGTGCAAAAATGTGTCTACTTCTGAACAGCACCCTAGATCATTACGAAAAGATCTACGTAACTGACTGACCACTAATGTGGATGAACAGTAAGACGATCTGCTGGAATACTCTGCGTCGTCCGTTCTGCATGGATAGTAACCCATTATACCAATAATTGGTGATAGTAACTTGTCTGCTTGAGCTCCTTCAGTTAATTTTCAAGGTGGTAGAATTTGGTGAAGAATCTGGCACATTAGTGTCAGTCAGGCCTAATGTGTAAGCGGATGTCTGTCATAACCACATAGAGTTATTCCCAGTTCATGATGAGACCCCTTTGTAAGCAAGTTTAAGATTCTTCTTAAACAGATCTGCTCCAGTGGAAAAGAGGCCCAGGAGACCATTAATTAAGCCTCTCTTAGGCTGATGTACCAAAATTATATTTTATCATAGGGAAACTTTACATAATTTCTGCAAATTGGCTAAAAAAAATTGAACACTTCAGCTTCAATATGAAATTATACTAAAGAACTACATATCTTGGTTACAATGGAGCGTCATGATGAAGATATAGTAGACTTTCCCTCTATGCAATGAATATATATAATTGGATTACAACAGTATTTTCAGTTACGAAAATACTGTATTTTAAGATGGAGGAGGTCTTTTCAGCTGCCTCTTTTCAGAGATGCATATTTTTCTCACAAAATTACTGAAGTTGAAGGCTCATGTTTTGGTCTTAGCACAAAGATGAGGGAAAGTTAGTTATCTAGTACTTTGGTAAACGAGTAATTGTAGTATGAGCATCATAACAAATAGTAAAGTTATTTAGCCAGAACTGTATCTATATATACTGGCATTGAAGCAGGCACATGTATTTCTTTTTAATTACTGTGATGTTGTGCTGTCCCAGTGACGCTTGATTAAGTATAAAGAAACCTATTTATTCCCATTAGTCTGAAGGCAACCTTTAGTGTAATAGTGAAATACAGCTTTTATCTATCTGCAGAATTAAAGATAATATTTGAATCACAGTTAATTATTTTAACATCCAGGCCATTGTACAACCCTGGTTCAGCTACGAGTCTGAGCTTTTAAGCACTGAAGAGCTGCTCTGGAGAACATGTGAACTGAGGCTTCCTTCCTGTGTAAAAATATTAAAAGAACAGGATGTTCATGACTTTCTATCTTTAATCTGATTGAGGCTGCAACTTCCAGGTTTAGGACCCCTGGTGAAAAGTAATTTTAATTCTTGTTTAGGACTGCTTGCCTGTTGGACAGATTTCATCTTGTTAATTTGTAGCGATAGTAAGACCAAACTGTTAAAAGCAATTTTCAGTGCTCCCACTAAAGGCACTTTGTATAAAACCATGACTTAGAATGTGTATCTTGGGGATAAATTATAGAAGAATATCTAGTAATTTTCATGATAAAGACCATCATTGGAAGCACAGTGCCTGCGTAAAGTTTTGAATATTTCTGTAAGAAGAATATAATGTATGTATCATGGATTACTTGCAAAAGCAATATATGTTAGCTGAAAATACTGCGTTAAATCTATTGCAAGTAAGTACAGGAATTATAGAATGAATATTTAAATAGGTAGATTCTCATGCTGTCGAGCCTGAGTTTAAACATAATATTTGACATATTATTCCTACAATTAAATGGGTTGGGATTACTAACTGATAGGAAGTTGACAAGTCAGATCTGTATGATTTGCTAAGACTTGTGTAGACAGTGAATTTACAGTGGGCTGATACGTTCTATAGTTTCTGAGCAATGCAATGAAGATACATGCAATGGGAGACATTACAGAACCAATTAGACCCAAGAGACATTTGTAGAGTGCAAACACAGGCATGGAGAATCTAAAGGATTCCAGTATTAGCTGACAGTATGTTGTTTTTTTTTTTTGTATTGCACTGACAAAACACTTTTTTTTATTTTCCTTTTAGGAAAATTAGGACAAGGATGTGACTCTCCTGTCACTCATCATGACAACAAAGCACAATTAGATTTAGTGCAGCTATTACTGTAACTCATTGGCCACTGTGTATCATGACATATTCTTAATTTTTATGAATTTAAGCGGTGGAGCTGCATGAGCTTTAATTTCCAAATTGTTTTCAAGATCCTGGGTACTTGCAGTTTTTTAACAGTTAAACAGCTTATAGGTGGGTTATGGGGAAACAAATCACAGAATCCTAAACTTACACTCTTTTAAATTGTTTTCTTCTTATATGAATTACTTCTGGGGCTGGCTGCTTCTTTTTAAGTCTTTTTCAAGTAATATCTGTGCTATGAAATCAGCAACTTGGCAGTACTAAAGCTGTTCCTGCAGTCTGGAAAAGAGCAGCGAGACTGAGTAGGGTCTTGTACACTTCACGCTGCTGCAGGAGCCACTGGAAATTTGGAACTGCTTGCCTGTGGACTCAGCAGATGAGATTCAGTGTCCTTTCCAGTCCAGTGTCTCCCAGGGTATTACACTTTTTCCAGCCTACATCCAAGTTAACAGAATCTAGAGAAAGCCTGGGTATGAGACACCAGTGCAGTCATTTTGCACGATAACTGTTTGAGAAAAGTTAACAGAGTGTCTCTAGCTTGGTTTGACGTGCTCCTTTTTAAAAGGACTTGTCTGAACCTTCGTTTGCCATATTCCTTTTTAAAAGGTTACTGGACAATTACTTCTTCAGAAACTTGTGACGACATCCACTCTGCCCTGTCCAGTGCTTTTTTGTAATGGTGGGTTCCAGTACTGTTTTCTCATGTGCTGCTTTCAAGTAAAAGGGCTAATACAGTCATTATCTGGAAGCTTTCAATGTAATACCTACTGTTCCTCCAGTGTTAATTGATCATCACTTTTATTTTTTGTAGTCAATATTTGTCTATGTTCTTACTAGTATGACTTAAATACCCACAAGTTTATATAGTGTCAAGAATTGTGAAATAAATGAACAGATCTTAAATAGTTCTTTTTAATGGTAATTAAAGTCAACCTATTCACAAAAGAGTTTGAAGAGCATTGCCTTTATTCTGGAGTGGGCAAGTCTGTATGTGTCCTGCCTCATTGGTAACTAAAACGTGTAGATGAGATTATATCCACAAAATTTAAATGTTACTAAGTTGTGCTGCTTCTGTAGCTGTCTACAGATTCTGTGAGTAGATGCAGTGACCAGGGTACTGTTTGGGAATCATCTTTAGTACCTCTAGCATCTTTGCAGGTCTCCATTCCAGAAGTTACACTAATAACCTGTCTTCTCAGGTTGACTTGGGTACCCCTTGCCTCATGTATTTCTTTCCTCCTTTGAGACTGCAAAGTTGTATTTTGTTTTGATCTGAAGCTCCAGTCTTGCAGATGAATATGCTAACTCGGAGCTTGCCATCTTGAGGCCCTCAGAGCAGCAACTGCACTAAGACTTCATTTTTTTGCAGTGGGGCATTAAGACACTGGGCTGCACTGTGCAGTTGGTGGTTTTGTGGTTCCTCTTGTCTGTTAGGATAGGCTGCAGTTTCACTGTTATAAAAAGGGTAAATCCCTCCGCCACTGTTGTACTAACACTTGGATCAGACTGCTGTAGGGCAAGAGGAATCCAGTAATGCATCCCAAAATGGTCGTGTCAGATGCTGGCACGAATGTGGCGGGGGAAATGCCCAGCCAGCGATGGGTGAAAGTGGACTGGCCCTTTGAGCCGTGGCCATGCTCATACGCAGTTAGAGCAGTTGTGAGCAACAGTTTCAGTTACTTGCTCAAAAATTTAATTAATGATCACGTGAGTTATCCAGGAGGGACATTAATTTGGTGAACGACTTTTTAATCTTTGGGTTTTTTTGTGACTGCTTGTTTCTGCCTTTTAGCAATTTTAGGGTGGCACATTTGTGACACTGCTCAGTGACCTGGGTTGGGATCCAGCTTGACACCAAACTTTGTTGTTGACTTTTTTGCTGCTTTTTTTCTTCCTGGATTATTTTTCAGCCAGTGTGGTTCCCTAATGTGGTTGATTGTGCAGTATCACAAATATCTGCCAGCAGATTGTGTCAGGGTTGGAAGGATAAGATGGTGGATCTGAGTAGCTGGAAACGGGGAGGGATGGTCACTGGTTTACTCAGGACTGCAGCTGAATGTTGAACCACAGCCTGAAGGTATGTCTGTGAGGCAGGTGCCACAGCTCATGTCAGTTTTAAGCTAGTTAACTTGGGTATTGCTAGGAGCATAGTTGTTGCTCCATAGACTACATCAAAGCTTGCAAAACCTGCTTGAGATGTTTGGTAAGTTAGATCATGGGAATTCTATGCTTATGTTGGTCTGCTGCTGTCTTGGCTAGGATGTGGTATAGCCACATGAATATGTTTACCTGAAGTAAGCTAAAATATTAAGTTACGAGTTCCTTAGCTCTATCTCAAGATGAAGTTACCTGACATGGATACTGACTTGCTACCACGGAAAGGCAAGACCTTACTGCGGTTTGTTCCCTGCTTGCATCAGTTCAGTTGGTTCAGAGCTGAATAAACTCACTCACTTAGTGGAAAACGTCCTGCTGCCCTTGGGATTTTTGCTGGGTTTGTGAGTTGAAATGACTCCCAAAGGGGACTGACAAACAGCCAAACAGCATAAAGGTGTTGGGAAGTCACGGCTGGAAGTGAGGAAGAAGGGTGCTGGCTCCTGTAAGCTGACACTGCCTGCCCGGCTGTCACAGGGGAGTGGGCTGCCACGCTTACGTGTGCCATGCTTACTGCAAGGTAACTGTAAGTCATTTGGCTATGTGACCTGTAACCACAGCAGTGGTCACAACATAAAATAGTCTTGAGAGGGCAGAATTTCCCAGCTGGCAAAGGAGAGGTGAGGCATTTTCTGTCTGCTTTGTAATTCTTAGATGTTTCAAGTACAATTTTTAAGTTCCCCAGAATAATTTTGGTCAGAACTTAGTTTTTATTTATTGATAAATAATTGTTATGTACTACTTTTTCTGCAAAACCGAGACCCACTTGTGTGTACACAATTAATATAAAAACAGTAATCTTCACTTGTTTTCTTGTAGAGAAAGGTAAAAATTGTGGTTATATTTTTAAATAAGATTTTTTTCCTTGAGAAAGAAATGTTTGCCGTGATTCAAATTTCTTTCAGTCTCTCTTTTCCTTCAGTATTCTTCCCAAACACATTTCTTCAAAAGGCAAAAGTTTCCACCCAAAGGGGGATTTATGTTAATAATTTGTCGAAATGTAGTTTTTTTGAGTAATATGATTTAATAAATGAATGAGAGCTCAGAAATGCTTGCTTTCTTTTCCATTAGATCATACAGTGTGCCAACAGACTGAAGAACTTTTAATAGTTTTATTTCATATTTTGATTGAAAATGGGGCTCTAGGAAAAACAATTGTGCGAATGTTAATTCTGTCTTTCTCCATCAGTGATTGCTGTGTTTTAGGCAAGTACTGTGTAGTTTCCTAGAGGAAAAAATGAAAATTCATTTTAAATGTTTATTTTGTGTGTGGCTTGTTACATCCTTGTTACCAAGAGATGATTAAATATTTGACCACCCATTAGTGTTCTTCTGTAATGTAGTCGTATTGTGAACTGGTTATTTCATCGGTAAACTTTTAGGGTTTGGGGGTGCAACAGAGAAATCTCATGCATGAGTTGCATGGCAGAGTGGGTTTTGATACTGCAAACATTTACAGATGGAGGCAGCTCGTGTGTGTATCAACTGCAGTAAATACTTGAATGTAGAAGGTTAAGCAGTTAAAACTGTGCAGAGTAGGAGTCATCTGAATTAGGTCAGCAGTGGAAATTATCTTGGATTTATCATGAGCCTTGCAAACGTGGATCTGCATTTCAGAAAACCAGCATACTTCCACTGTAGTTTGTGGAAGGTTCTGAACAACAGAACCAAGGTCAAGACTGAGATACTTACACAGTCCCGAACGGCGGGGACAGTTTCCTGAAGGCAGATCATTGGTTTCAGACTTTATTAGACCCTTACTTTAATTACCACCTCATTACTAGCTCTGCTTCCACAAAAAATATTCCATACTGTCATTTTCCCTAAGTAACTGGAAATGTGATTGAAAGGGATGTTTAAAGTGAGACTAATTCAAGATTAAATAGTCACAAATTATATTATTGCTACATGTAAACAAATTACTTGCATATCTGATTTTATTCAGATTACTTTTCAAGTGGTAAATAATGCTTTATCACTTATATAGTGCTCTTACATCTTTAGAGTGCTTTTCTCACATTAATTAATCATCATTAAACACTCTGAGGTGGGTAGGTTAATACTATTATCCCCATTTTGCAGATGAAGAAATGTAGACTGAGAGGTTGTGATTTGCTCAAGGCCATATAGAAGAAATAGAATCAGAGCTGGGATTAGATCTGTGTCCCTAGCTTCTAATTTCAGAAGACCAGCCAGATTGTGAGCCACAATTTTGAAGCAAAATACTCAAGTATGCATGTAGAAGCAGCACACATTTACTTGGCCTCTTAGAAACCTAACTTGCAATTTGTTGAAATGGAAACTTTGCTTTTGTGCCATGCTGCGTATTTCCATGTTCATACCCGCAAGTGTGGAAACAGCCTCTCATTCATTTAGGAACTCTTCCTAATCTGATGGGGCATTTTTATTTTCACCATTTTCATTGAAATTAACTCTCATCTTAAAAATACCAGTTTCTAGTTCTTTAGACTTAAACATAACTGTGACTCGGGTACAGCAGGTTTAGCATTGGTACCTGAAACTGTCTACAGGTGATACCAGTACCAGCTCTGTTGCTTATAATTTTTCACGAGCTGAGACATAAATAAAATTCTGACTTGGCAGCTTGCCTTATTGCTTTTCAGAACCGACGAGAGAGAGAAGAATTGCCCTCAGTGTGCTAAACCCATCACCTTTGTAGGCAGTGCCTAGCTGCTTAGTAGAGAGAGACATTCGCATGCATGCACTCCACCTTGGAGAACTACCGAAATAGCACAAAATAGTCTTGGACTGCAGAGGAGAGCAGAACTGTTTGTGCGCCACCTTGATAATCAGAAGCACCACAGAGAATTATATTCAGCTGTTAGTAATGGGAGCATGTGCAGAAGTAACAGATAAGGAAAAATGAGGTGGAAGAAAGAGGTGCCCTTGTATGTGAGGGTGAGGACCTGCTGGGGAAAGGTGAGGTAACATGGAACACGTTAAGAGACCCATGGGCATGTACAGGTAAGAATTAGCTTCATGCTACAGCATCATTCTCGTCTTCTCTTCATTCCCAAGGAAATGTTTCAAGTGATTTTAGTGCCTGGCTGCTGAGTTAGGAGATCTGGCTTCTGTTTCTAACCCTGTTCCTGACCAGTGTTAGTGGTTAAGTTACTCAGCCTGCAAGATCAGTGCAGTGCTTTTCCGAAGTGCTGTACACTTTAATTCATGGAAAAGTTTTTGAGCTCTTCAGATGGAAGATCCCAGAGAAGGTGGAATAGAAACAGATTGGAAAGAGAGAAAGTGTTGCAGACAAAAGGAATTTCCTGCCTTCAGACAGCTAGTGAAGTCTGTGGCTGTATGATACGAGTTGTTTGGGGGGTGATTGGGTGTCACTAGCCTGCAGGCTGCCCTGTGTTCAGATTGGCACGGTGGAACTGGGGGACACTTGGGAAGTGATTGTAGGTCTAAAGCTGATCCTCCTGCTCTGCTGTAACTCTGCTTGAGAAACCTAGAGACGAGATTCCGTAAAAGCAGCAATGTACGCTTCCCTTTAACTAGTTCAACCTAGTAGTAATGAGAGCAGAACCAACGCATGATCTCTTGCTTTAACGGTTTGATTTTTAATCCAGAAGGAATTACACTTTGGGTTACAGGCGCACAGAGGTGTGCTGTCCCGGGGGGCCGCTCGTGGAGCTCCCAGGTGTGGCTTTGTCTGGTTAGGAGCTTGAGAAACACTAAATTTTAACAAGTTGCTGTTGGAGGAAAGTAATGTGTTTTCCAACAGTGGATCCTGCTTTAATAACCAGACCCATGATTAGGTAACATTAAGTTTGCTGCAGGATTAGTTTAATAAAGTATTTTAGTATGCAGATAAGCCATTGATAACCACGTGCATTCACAAACTCATACATTTTTATGCCTAAAAGGGGAGAATTCAGAGTTTATTGATACCACTTCCGCTACGATGTCTTAAAAGTAATGCATAGTTGGTGGCACTAGGTGTCCAGACAAATTGAACTCAAATGAAGAACCAAACAGGTCATTTATTTTATTTACCCTGAAAGGAATTTTCATTCTTTAATTGTAACTCTAGATATAAATTATGTGTGGAAGATAGACTAATGATTTTCCTGTGTTTGATTAAAGACAAAGAATCAAAGATTTGTTTATATATTTATCTATTTGTTTCTTTGCTGTGATAAGACCAGTTGTTATCCAAACAGTGGGACTGACCTAATAAAGGACATATGCATAATTGATCTCCATCTGTTTTTCAATATTTATTTTCTCTCTATTTTTTTAATGGGAGTTCAGTTCCAGAAGTGCAGCCTGAAACATTTTTAAGGTGGTGTATTTTAGCACTTCTGTAAAAGGTCTCATTTTATTCTGGCCACTGAAACGAAAAGGTTTGTTGTTGGTTCCACCCTTTAGTATCCCTTCAAGAGAGATTATATCAAAGAAGAAGAATTAAATTAAAATTGATTGGTGTTATTGATTTTTCTTTTCTTTTTTTTTTTAAAGGGGATAAAGGGCAATGGAAACAGCATATGCCCCTATGCTGTTTTACTGATGGACTATTTTTCAAAAACATAAAAAGCATATGTGCCCAATTTACATATTTACTAATTAAAAAAGCTTCCTGGAAACATTAAGTAGACTATCTTCTGTAACCTTTAACATTGTAGCTAATGGATATAGCCTGGAAATTTTCATAGAAGGTCCTCTAAATAATGTAAATGATTATGAATATGTAACTAGTTAATATGCAGCTATGAAAGGATTATCATGTAGAGGTTAATGAACATGCTGCTCTTACGGTTTGCAGGGCTTTTCTTTTTGTGGTTTTAGCTCACTTCATGCATGGAAAGTCATGTATTGGGAATGGAAAGCTTCCTGTCTTTTCCATCTTCATCTGTAATGGGGCAATTAAACTGGAACTCTCTTAAAGGATTCCATAAACATTTTTGTATGCTTAATTATGTTGTGTACTTCACAATCACTACTGAAAGAATGAAGGATGTTGATAGAATAGGCTCTGACTCTTCTACTTGTTAGTGGTGGGCTCCATTGTGTGTTAGCATTGTTATCAAACATTGCTGTGCTGTATGATTTATACCTTTTATGGAAACTTTACTCTTAAAATGGGCTTAATATTAATAGTATGAATTAGATTTCTGAGTTGATGTCCTGTAGAAGTCTGTATTTTACTCTTAACCTTAAAAATAGTTAGCTTGCACATTAAGGAAAACATTTGCTAGGCATTTGATTTATAGTAGTTTAAAGCAAGTGATAAATTTAAACTTGGCTTACGTGGGATGAGCTACCTGGCTGAATTTCCTGATGGATTATGAAATAGCGTAACCGCAAATGTAGAGCTGATCCTTTTCATTTAAGTACTTTACTCTGTTTAAAGAACTATTAGCTCACAAAGTAGTCCCATTTTTTTACTCCTATATGAGTAGAACGTGCAGGGTCTGAGATCTGTTTTGCAATAGCAGCACATATGCTAACTGAAAAAAAAATTGTCTTTCATTCTGTTGTTTGGAAAAAAAAAATTATCTGCTCCAGTGATTTCAGTGGTAGTTGAATGTATGTTATTGTTTTCTCTGCAAATTTTCCCATTAATTGCTTTCAAATGTTAGCATTATTTTGGCTATAGGAAAAACGAAATTTGTAAAAAAAAAAAAAAGAAAAAAGAAAAAATCTAGAAAATGCTTATATTGAGAAGATGTCTAGACATATTTAATTGCCTCATGGCTTCATTGCATTTCATATAATTGAATGAAACTGTGTTATATTTTTGGTAACCATTCAGAGATCAGAATATGTCTTAAAAGACAAAATGGCCATGTAATTATGCCAGGGAAGGTCACAGGTTTCAGTATCTTGTCTGTTTGCTATATCTACATAGTCTAAAAAAATACAGTTAAAAAAGAAAAAAAGTATTTCATTTTAACAATGTGCTTTATTTTGTAAATTATTTTGGATCTCTTGGGAAAGCCTGTGGCGTGAAGAAATAAGTGAAATATTCAGATTAAAACTTACTTCTTTCTGACACCCAGAAAGAACAGAAGGGAAGCCGGCAGCCCATAATGGTGTCAAATATCCTTGTATTTAAACACCACAAAATTAATTTGTGCTTTTTCAAATTAAAATGGCCAGTGGAAACATTTGTTGATGTAAAGGAAAAAATGTTTTTGGTGCTGTGGGGTTCATTTTTTTTTTGTTTTTTAATGACTGAGTATGGAAGTAACATTGATGTCTTGTTATAATTTATGTTGTTTTCTTATTCTGCAAACATGTAACACTGAAAATAGATCTCCAGATTGCACAAACTACTACTTATCTTACATTGTGTGTCACCTAATAGTTATGGAGCAGGTAGTGTACCAAAATATGAATTGAAAAGCTGTAATTTTTTCTGTGGTTATCAGTCTGCATTAGTGTGTGATAAAGTGTGCTGCTTAAGAACTACCATTCACATGCCTTTGCACTGACAAATAAAAATGTATATAGAGACACCACCAAATCTATAAAGCTACTGTTCTAGTTTCTGATGCATTGACATTGCAGCTGTGTGCTTAGCCTTGTTTTTTCATGAGTAGTTATCTGTTTTAATGACAGGTGGTCACTAGCTGCCAAGAAAAAATCCAGCACTGGTAAGTGAAAAATGTTTGATTACATACCTAAAATACTGATGAGTAACCTAGTTATGTTTTAGTAAAGTATAGCTGTTTATTCTAATGATACCTACTAGCATGTTTTGGGGATTGTAGTTAGCGGTAGCTCAGAATTGTTGCAAAGTACTCTCTTTAAAATGTGTATATTTTCCACTGATATCATTACTTTAAATCACAAATACACTGAGCCTTAGTGTTTATACTTCTGTTTTAAATACCCAGCTCATTCGTCATTTTTCCTCAAGTAACCTTGTGGGATGAATGCTGAGTTTGCCTGATTGGTGAAAAGGTACTCCCAGGGTAGAATTTAATTATTCTTGTTGTTTTCTTTCTAACTATGGAGCAAATGGGGAAATTCTGCTTCCGCCCCCTCCATGTGCTAAAACAATGTGAAAGTAATGTTTCCTCCTCCCCCCCCCCCCCCCCCCCAGTAAACTATGTGATAAAGCTTAGCTTGTAATGCTTAGAAAGAAATGGTTTGTTATGTAAAAAAATTATCTCTGGGCACTTTTTTCTCTGTTGGCAATCTATGGTTAATAGAAAACATGCTTAGTAAATAATAGTTTTGTATGGCATCTGAGGAAAATGTACATTTAATGGTGAATGAAATCTTATATTGTGAGTTACTGTGAGATATAACAGTTGATCTTACAGATATCAAATTACAATATATCCATGCTGTGTTTACCATGATTTTACTGAGAGAACAACAGGAGCTGTCTTGATTATTGTCTGCAGGGTTATTGCAGAATCACAGCAACTGCCCCTTTAGTGGTGAGATTAAACCTTTGGTTATACACCATCAAGCATATAATATTTTAAATTTATTTTAAGAGGCTTTTTCTTCATGCCTGAAAGATCTCCAAGCAAATAATTTATATTTAGTGTGTATCAAATGTTTTTAGTTTAAATGCACATAGGCTGCAAGCACTGGATAAGAGGAAAAAAATCAAGGCAATCTATACACATCATCATATTAAATTCTGACTATTGGCTCGCAAAAATAATCTAAAACTAATATGTTTCATTTATGTTTAAAATTCAGAGACTGCATAAATTTTCAATAAGGGAAATATTATTGAAGTGCCTACTGGTGCTGCTGTGGTGAAGTCAGGCAGAATATTCGCAGCACATGTACTTCCTCAGGAGCTTTGCAGTGTCCGTACCAATTTGGTCCCGTGTGAAATTCTGCATGTATATTCTTTTCACTAAGAGACAGTATTTTTCAGAAATAAACTAATATTCAGAAAGCCTTAAAATTCAAACAGATTTTTAAAAGTTTGGAAAGTTGTGACAATTATTTCCTCTTATAAAAATGGCTGAGATTTGTGGAGTGGGGAGGGAGAGTTGGCTGTGGAAGGAGAAGTTGCTCTTGTGTTTGCTTTTGTGCAAACTCTGGCCAGAGTGGCCCATGAAGTTGGGGATTTTGGGCACAGAATGTCAAAAGGAAAACCTAACTTACTAATATCTTTTATGTAGAAAGCAATTTATACAGCATTGATACAATCTTCACTTTTAAAAAAAATTCTTTAAAATTTAGTACCCTTATTTAGATCTTGATTGTGCAAGAGCTGAGTGCTCTTGTTTCAACTGAGTAATTTGTTCATATAAGACCTTTTAAGTAGTCAGTGACACAGAAGAATGTTAAATAGAATTGGGTGAATAACAACAGGGTTTTAAAATGCTCAGCTTCAGTATGTTTCCATTAAATTATTTTCTTTTTAATTTTTTAGTACACTTTTTGAAGTATATTTCTAAAGCCATGAATCCAATAATGGATCTGGTATTGGATTAAACATCTAGACATGTGTTTCCCCTTCTAGGGACGTGTTTATAGCCGGAGTCCAAATATTCATCCTCTCTGTTCACTTTGGTTTTTCATTGTGTATTGGGACTGAGCATAGTGCCAGCATACCCCAGAGCTTGTGTGACCATCAGCTATAGGTGAAGAGGGAGGTCTGCTTCCTTCCTTAAGTAATGCTGTTTCAGGCCAATTAGTTAAAAAGGATTGATTTTAATTTTCTTTATCTCGATGGTCCAGTTCAGGATGTGGCCGCAGTTTTAGAGATTCCCATGGTGGAGGTTTGATCAGCAAAGGGCCCACTGAAAACAGAAACATACTTTGCTTTGTAAAGCAAAACAGCTTTTGTAGCAAGTGATTTCTCCTGTACCCTAATCAGATTATTCAGTAACGGGCGGCAGTCAGACCTTAAAGGCAGTATCTTCTTTTCAGATTAATGAAGAAATATTGAGTGACTTTCAGCCATGAAACAATGGGAATGTTTAATCCCGCTGCGAGCGGGGGGGATTTTCATACCATTCTCCTCCCATAGAGTCTTCTCCTTGCGTTTGAGACATGGGCAAGGCCTTTGGCTTGGAGATCGTGTTTGTTTTTCAGCGGGTGGTTGGAGTGCATCAGTGTCCATTTCTCAAATACAGATCTCTCTGAGGCAAAGGCTGAATTCTGTAAACATCATAAAGTAATCGATCGTTATTGTTGACACCAAGTTGTCATTATATTGCTTCCCCCCTCCAAAACATCTCAGTGAATTTTGTTAAGATTCATAAGTTTGTCCTTCCTCTTTGAAGGAAGTCTATTATATTTTCACTTTGATGTGGGCAATGGACAGAGAAACTTGCCTAAAATGTCTGGGAGAAATCCGCTGTCAAAACAAAGCAGCAGCAAGCATCTTTTGTAAATCAGGTATATGGAATATGGTTTTAACGTCCGAGTGGCACAAAAACCTCAACTCTTTTTTTCAGGACCAGTTCAGGAACTTAAAATGTGAAGTACTCCAGGTATAAAGTGGGGTGGTTACAGCAAAGTTCAACTGTGGAAGCAAATGAGTCAAAACATAGGCAAATGAGTCAAAACATAGGAGCATCAGATAGTTTTTCATAACAAATGCTGAAGAAGATTTCACTCTGCTTCTGAATCTAAGAAAATCAATGATCATATTTTGAGAGTTGTGTTATCAACTATGACATTCATTTTCCAGCACATTTATAGATTGCTTTCCTGAACCATCCTCAGAAAACCTGTAATTTGCATCTTGGGTCAGCGTTGTTAAGTGTGCTGCTCTGTGCTTTCAGTTGCCTTTTATTGCAGAATTTACTACCATATATATGTTTACTATTTTGAAGTACAAGTAAACAATATCATCAAACCTGACTTTTACATGCCAGCTACTTCATGCAGGATCTGATTTCTGACCATCTGCAGAATGGCAGTGGTCTGTTAAAAGACTTTTTCCAGCCAAATTTAAGTATTTAAGAATGTCTTCACAAAAGGCGGCTTTTTTAGAGGGAGTATAGTTGCTTGTTTTGCACACAAAGGAAAATCCCTGTAACAATTGAAACGCTGTATCTTGCAAAGTCCTCTGAAGAGCCAGGTGTCTACCGTGGGAGTAATTTGTCCAAGTTCACCAAGCCATTTCTGTCTTGGGTAGCAACATGCAGCTTGACCCTCATTTACATTTTGGATAAAGAAACAGCAGAAGGGATGTTCTTCACCTATGTTGTCCCTTGTCAGGGACTGAAGATGCGACAGAATCCTGGTCATCAAGCCATCTTTCAGGAGTGTTGGCTCTTGGTAGGAACACAAAGTTCACTTGAAAATCAGAATTAATTAAAATTTTGCCCGTTTATGTCAGGTCAAACCAAGGTCATGAATTCTTCATTACAAGTGATACTTTGAGGAATTTGCCTCTTACAAACTGGATTTTCAGTTATTTTTCTAAATATTGATGGTGGTATAACTGTTGAACTTGAACATGGAGTGAGATACGCCAAATCCTAGTGAAAGAACTGATTCTTTGCACCATAAAAAATTCAAATTCAGAAAGAGACATGCTAAAATAATCATGTCCCTATTTTAATACATGTTATTCTAGTTTGTCATCCCAAGTCTTTTATAAATAAGTTATTAATCTATCAACTGTATGTGTTTAAGAGTAAAATAGTTTATTTTTCTGTATTTTTTGTGTGTTGTTGAATTACTAGCAGAAAAACATTAAGTCTTTACTTTAGATACGAAATTGAATCAAATTGAATTTGTCAACAGGAAGAAGGTGGAGAGCGATTATGAGGCTCTTCAGGAACGACTCCGTACGTTGCCTGATAAACTGTCCTACGATATCATGGTATGTATGCTGCAGGGTTCACAGGAGAAAATGGGCTAAAATTTTTAGTAACTCGGGTATCTGCACAGGTGGTGAGGTGTTATTCAGGTTGCCATGTAGTACTTTGTAATGTTGCATTTATTATGATATAGTTAAACCTTTGCTTTTGTTTCTTTCTCTTTTCTTTGAAATCCATTATAAATTACAATGTTACTGACAACTGAGAACTGATGACATAAATGCTAACACAAAACCTGACATGTTTGATATGTAAATCTAATGTATAGAAAACTATAATTATGACTGAATTACGGTGCTTAGTCATTTCCTGAGAAGAAAGTGGCCGTAGTGTTTCCTGATTCATGGAAATAAACCCTAGAACATTGATTTTTACATTAAAAAGTGCTGCTAATTTTTGTTTCACCGATCTTCACATTGACATAGCGATCTTTCCTGGTGCTTTGAATCTTCCCTAACAACTGCACAGCTCCCTGTGTAAACTTTACCCTGTTGGCTTGCACTCACTAGAATTTTGACCAAATTGGCTTTTCTCTCTTTTTTTCCTCCTCCCTTCTCAGGTCCAATTCAAGATATATCTTTGAAGGGAGGGAAGTTGTACTGGAAGTAACTGAATAGCTAATTTCAGCACAAAGTGCCTGACTGCTTGCTTCCTTGGCAGCCTGGCTCAGCGTACAGAGTTGAGTTGTTAGTAAGACGGCACTGGAGTACACTTACCACGTGGGAAAGACAGTGTTTCCCTTTCCTGCGCTAACAATTCAGCTCTGGATTTTATGTGTGTAGTCCATTTACCAGATGTATATGTGTGTGGCCACATGATGTAGAACAAAAAGATTTGTGTTGTTTCGAAGCATAGAAGAAACCCTATTTTTAAAAAAGCTAGATGGGGCTTATCCTTAGTTAAAGCAGCAATGTCAACTCACATCTGTTATTTTAAATGTACATAAATAGTTCCTATCCTGTTAGCCAAATATTTTCGCATGTTTTCAATTTTGCTTTCATCATTTTGGGGGAAGAGTGAACAGGCAAATGGTGCAGTCTGCTACTTGAAAACCGACTCAGGAAGGGTACATATGTAGGAAAAGCACATTCTGCATAGTCTTAATGTCAGGATCCTGCCTGCTGGAGAACTGTTTCGAGCATTGGTACCCTCCTGGATACTGAAGCTAGGAAAGATCACTTTCCAAGGAAACAGATCCACTAGGCCAAGTGCTTTGCTTTAGCACAAATGCAATGAGAAAGCAAGTGGCTACTTTAAGGAAATGAAGAAGGCTGAAGAGGAGTAAAATAGAAGGAACTGATACAAACTGGCTGATACAGATCTCTTTTTACCCTGAGAAAACTTGATGTGGATGTGGTTCTTAGCTTTTTGCCACCTCCATTTTAACTTTAATGTGATTTTTGGTCTCCTAATTTCTTTGCAATTGAAGCCCAAAGGCAGCCAGGCAGGTGGCAGTAGGTCTGAGGGTACGAATGCTGGGGGCTGGTGCAAGAGACAGAAGTGAGGGTGGCCAAGGCTCCTCTTCAGCAATAGGACTTGCCCAAGCAACGTCTGTAAAGCATGGGCTGTAGAAGGTGTCTTAATTCATAAAAATGGTATCCCACACGTTGTAATAGATGTTAAAATGGGGGTTACACATTTTAAGAAGCACCTCTTAAAGTTATAACACAAGTTTATCACCAAGGTACTCCTGTCTGAAGTATTCTGGTTTTTTGTATTGTTCCTGTGCCTGGACAGTCATTAGTGGATGGGCTTTGCTTGGTGCAGCATTGCTTGAAGGTTGAGGTCTGCATACTGGTGAATGCTAAAGTGAGATTAAGCACAGTCTGTGATCCTGCCAGTAGCCCCACAAACTTACACTGAAGTTTCTAGGTACTTACTATTAGCAAGCCAGATGTTGAGAAAAGCAACTCATCTGTGAGTTGACCATACCTGTTTAAGTATTTTAAAAATTTTAGCAAAACTAAACTTGCTTTTATTAGGAAATGAGTGGTCTGTCTATAACAAATATGTAACTCCCCTAAATGGTAATATTTTTGTCAAGGTTTACATGTTAGGATTAAGTGAATTTGTTTTCCATGGGAGCATTCAGCTATACTGTAGTTTTATGTCACAAAACAACTTGTCTAGTTAAATTCCACTTTTCTGATTTTGTAAGTACAATACTAAATTCAAATGGGTCTGGTCATTTGAATATTTATGAAGGGTTAGTCATTAAATAACTGCTGTAGAATTTTTATTTCTTTAACTCTGTATTTTACTTTTTTTTAAAAACTAGACATGAATGACTGTCTAGGTTTTATTTTCATTAGTGATTTTCAGCAGTTTCTTTTGTGCCTTTGACAGGTACCTTTTGGTCCTCTTGCCTTCATGCCAGGAAAACTTGTCCACACCAATGAGGTTACTGTTCTGCTTGGGGACAACTGGTTTTCAAAATGCTCAGCAAAGCAGGCTGTTGCGCTGGTTGAGCACAGAAAAAAACGTATGTATGTTTCTGAACGTAATTTAATAGTCAAAATTGTGTGTCTTTGTATTAATATATAAAATCAGTAGCATGTACAATTTTTTTTTGTGAGCTTGCTAACAGAAGTCTCATTTGGATGTAATACCAATTTAGCACCTTATTTTCCATCTTTACTTGGTATTTTATTGGATATGTCCAGTTTTTTTTTAAACATCTAGCCAGAGCTTTTTTTTTAATGATACATCAGCTTAAGTTACCAAAATTCAGGTTTTGATGTTAGATGTTAGAATACAAGTTCAGTCAAGATTTGTTCATTTGTTTATTATACACAAAAGTAAGAAAAAGAAAAACCAAAAGAAACTCAAAACCTCCTTTCACTTTTATTTAATGTGAGAAATGCTGTATTCTCTTCTAGAAAGTGAACATCACATTGTATTTTTGCTCGTTACCTTATTCCCTATATTCTGTTCCGTTGTCTCATCTCATTTCTTTGCTGCCTTGTTCTCTGTTTTTTTTTTCTTTGTCCATACCGTTTTCCAGCTTTCTTCTCCCTCTACGCATGCTTTACTCCTGCTTGTTGGGTTTTTTTTTTCCTTACTTGCTGCTCAGCTGCATTTCTGCCTCTTGCCCTCAACGTTCTTAGCCACTGATGTGGAGAGATCCCCTGGATCTCCCCAGATCAGGTGTTGTTGGTGACCACCAAATTCATCTTACATAGCAGCACATCACAGAGGCAGAGAGGCAATTTCTGTTTTTATTTTCAGCTCTCTTTAGTTGGTGGTGAGATCTTGGCTTTGAAGAGCCAAGACCAGCAGGAAGTGGTGTGCGTGGGGCACTTTGGAACCTCTTTATGTTAGAAAGAGTAAGAGCCTAAAGTATCTGATGTAAATGTCAAGGAAGGAAAAGCACAATAAAATGGAAAATAAATTGGTACCTATTAGCCTTTGCTGTTTGCTTCAGATAAGCATTTGAGTAAACTTTTTTCATATTGGTTTTACCTGTAATCTGTCTCTTTCCTGAATGAGTGCTCACTGCAGCCTTACCCTGTGTATGTTACAACTACCACAACTATTTACACTGGATTTTTGTTTGAGTTCAGCTATCCATGTTGCTGCCTGCAGCAGAATACCTCAGAGGTTCCCCATCTGAATACATTTTTCTTTTCAGTTCTGTGCAAGCAATATTTGTGTAAGAAAAGTTAGGTTTTTTATAAAAATTCATTTGCTGTATTACTTTAAAATATTCCTTTATGAACAACATTGCCAAAAGTCTGTAATTTGTATTTTTCCTATTACCTTTCTTAATCTGGTTCTCCTGACACAACTTCGCAATTTTCTTTCTTACTGAGCTGAATCTACATTATTTATTGTGACTCTTGCGAGATCTCAGGTCCATATCTTTTTCCTTGATCATGTGATATTTTTTTCAGTGCTGCAGAATATTTTTGTCACTGTTGCATTCAGTGAAATCATTTGACCTTTGCATAGTAGATGTTTGAACATTGAGTAGTCTGCTGGGAGACACACAATAAATGCTGGATTCTTCCTTTATGATCTTTTAAATTGCATTTAAAATACAAACTCAGAAATACTAATTTCCTTTAAAGCAAAATAGTCATTGATCCTGGATATAAACCCTCCATTCAGCTGATAGCTCACTTCAGCTGTGTGATGGCTGCCAGTGGGAGGCTCCAAAACACTGATATTAACTAAAAACTTTTTATTTAAAGGACTCTTTTCAGTTTTGGATGATAAAACCCGTATTAGTACATATGATTCTGGAAAAAAAATAAAAATTCTTTCATACATACACTTTTCTCCATTAAAAAATACAACTGACTTAAACTCTTTTCAACCATTTTCACACTAAATGAGGGCAAGTTAGAGGAGAATACTGGAGATTTTATTCGTTTATTCTAGTTAGGAAAAAGTTACATACGTGGAATACCTGTAGGCTGTTGCTATATAATGTGAATTGGCCACTTGTGGCACAAATGTGAAAGACTGATGTTTCACAAGTATTAGTTTAAAGTCTCTTTTGTGTATTGCACTGTAGTTATTTTCATAGTTATAACTTCTCATTTCACTGGCATTTTGTGAGCATAGAGCCTTCATAGTTTACAGGGTGATGTATATTGGGCATTGTCCTTACATTGACACAGTGTGATTTGATTTTTAGTACATAATCTTTTTGTTTTGGACATAAATTTTGTGAGTAGGTCACACACACTGGAAAAGAGGGCATGCTTACTGCAGGGGATTACATTGCAAGCAGTCTTGAATGTACTGTGTGCCAGTCGGAAGGTCCTAACACAGCAAAGCTTTTTTAAGCATGTGCTTAAGGCCAGTGTGTGCTTAAAGGCTTTGATATATAGGAATTGGGGTCTGAACAGAGCAAAGAAAGGCTCATGCTGAAATTGCTTCCCGAACAGAAAGCTAGCAATATTTGTTGATGGTTTGTTTCTTCAGTGACCTACATTTTTTTATCCAATACTACTCTCTTTAATTTAGATGGGTGTTATTTTCATAACTAGCTGGTCAAATCTGTTCAGATAACTGAAATGAATTTAATTAGTATAGCACTAATAATTCAGTGCTTTAACAGAAATTAAGAGTTGTAAGGAAATAAATACAAGACACATTTTCATTGCTTACTAAATCTTGTGCCCACTTTCCTGAGTAGTGAGGAGTGTGAAAGCATCTGTTCAGGGTTTAAGTTTTCTAGTGGGACTGGCTCTTAGGTAGAAAAGGGTAAGAGATTCCTATAACTCACTTCTCAGTGTTGTTTCTTACTGGTTCTGGGGAGTTTCCCTCATTGTCTTTGACTAGTTTTGTGTGGGTATGCCCATTGAAGACCTCTGGTCACCAGGGATGACCCTGTTTGCCTTTGAGGACACCACTGCCCTAACAGTTAATTTAATCAAGGTTCACAGAAAATTTTCTTTGCAGTTTGATTCCTTCTGTGTATGTTAGATGCATACAAGAATTGAAAATATGAATTTGCATGCTTAAGCAGTAATAGTGCCAGATAAATCAAACAATATCAGTGAGTATAATGCCTTGGAAGTTAGGGGTAGCAATAAGAGTGTACTATATATAAAAGGTTTAAATATTACTTAGTACTAATTAGGTCATCCTTTTTGTCTTATTAGTTTTGTTAAATTTGCTTTTTAAAGCAGGACAAGTGAAAAACTGTTTGCTTCTGTGGAATAGAGAAATGCCCAGGCACAGCAGATTAATTTCGTGGTTAAAATTTATTTAAGTGAAAGGAATAGTTGAAGGGTGACTGTACTGAATCTTAAAAGTAAATGCACTGTAACTGACATAGCCGTAGAAAGCCATTTTGGGGCTACATTTTTGTTTGCTTAGCTTTTGATTTAGATGCAAACTGTTCAGCATTGTGATTGGTTAAAATGTATTTGGTAAAATTTGGGCCACTCATGTCAAATGTTACTTTTTCATAAAATATTGATCATGTCTTCTTGAATAATATTTGAGTTGCAGTAGATCTTTAATTTGCTGCACATTTTTGTGACATCCTAGATGTTCAGTTAGTTCCCAAACTGTTAAAAAAATAAATCTAGTGAAGTTTATGGAATTGCCAAGTATATCTTTAATTGTTTTAAATTTGTTGCAGTTTGTTAAACCAGGTAGTACAGATAATGGGAAACACTTTACACATATGTTTGTGTGTAAAAATGTGAAGAAATAGCGAAGTAGATTAAAGGATATGCACACCAAATTCTATTATAATAAAAGAAATTAGCTTTTTAAGTATGTCACAGTTTAGCACAACAATAATGCAACAGTAGTTTTTTCTCTTACAATTATCTTGCTTAAGGTACTTCATAATATTTCTGTTCTCCTCAAGGCAAGACAGTATTGTCTCAGAATTCAAAGAGGGAATAAAGATTCTTTTTGTGAATATGGGATTATATCTTTTACGTGTTTGCGATGATATAAATTACATTTTTTCTCTATATCAGTAATCGCATTAATTCTTTAAGATGGGAAATTTTTCATTACAATAGTCCCTGTGGTAGTTACTATAGAAAGAAATTAAATAGATTTTTCTTGTAAATATTTGTGGATTAATTCAGTATGCTAGGTATTCCAAGTGTCTAAACACTTTAAAAAGTGGGAAATTAAAACATGCACACAGAACTAGGAGTGGTTTTATTGTGTTAAAAATTTATCAGATTAAAAAAAAATCCCACTTAAAGGAGAATTGTTGAACTGCTTAGCAATTGTGTCTTCAGTATATGTAAGAATACCCTTGCAGTGTCATGCTGCAAATGAATTCATGAAATGAAAATACTGATTACATTAACATACAGTATTGTGATAGTACCCAATTGTAAATTGCAGTATGTAACCTTTAATACAAATATTTGTGTCAATCAAAATTGACCGATAGCTTAGTATACAAGGTTTAAAAGATACCATTGTTTTTAATAAATAAGATGATCCAGGCAAATGAGGACCAGTTTGAATTTGTTCCTTATCAGCAGTTCCAGAAAAAAGGATATTGTCTCCAAAATATATGATAGGAAGGCTTTCCATTTCCCATCCGTGAATGAGTGAGGCCTTTAGAGGTTTTAATGTTTCATCCAAGGGTGAAAATAACTTCCTTTATATTCTAAAGAATGTAACACAAACTTGCCTACTCACTTTTTGGGGGGAAAACAAAAAATGCAGGCAGTGTTACAAAGAAATCTAGCTGTTGCTTTTCTTTATTAGAAAAAAAATTCTGCTCTTTTTCTGCATGCTGGAGAATTTTCTTTTGCTGTGCTTTTGAACATTTTTTTACCATTTTTTGCGATGATCACTTTTTAGTTTGATAACCTCCGTCAGTTCCTTCCTTACCCTTGTTAAGTTAGGAGCTGATTTGGTGGAGTGCTAAGTGCTCTAAATCTGCTCTGCAGCTCCCAGGAGGTGTTTGGTTTCTCACAGGACCACAGTCTAGGTATTTTAACCAGAACACAGTGGAAGAAAGTGAGGAGAATAAACTCCTTTCTGGAAGTTACATATTGTGATTCAAAGAAGCCCCCAGCTTTTTATAATTCTTACTGGGCAGCAGAGGAGTTGTCTGAATGCCACCCTCCTTCATTTAGGAGGAATTTAAATGTATTCGTATAATTCTAGCAATTACATAGGTGTGTGAACCTAAAAGAGAAATGCTTTGCATTTACTTAGTGTTCCTAAAGCCAAATTATCTATACAAATTTTTACAGAAGAAAATCCAAATGTCTTTGGTTTTGATACCAAGGGAACATGGAAAACAAAATGAAGGTTGTCTCTAAAAGGCACAAAGCTACTGCACAAAGGGTTGCATTGCATTTTAAAGAACTAGTGCAGTTGCTGTTATAAAGAATGAATTTATTTATGTTGTTGCAAGCACAAAGAGAGCTTAAATCTGTATACACAAAAAGCAATCAGGATTCTCTTTTGAATCTTAAAACAAATGCATCTCTAGAAAAATGAACAGAAAAGAATAGAAAAACAGAGAAGGGTGTTTTGAAAAGCTCTTAGTAGATAATACTTTTTGCAGAATTGCAGATCTTGTTTCAAGTAACCTGTGATAGTTTGTTGGAAAATTGTTGACTAAAAAAATATTTTGTTGCAGATTAAATATATATTTATTGAAATACAGTTAAAAATCCTCAGATGATTGATCTACTTAGGCAGACCCTTAAAAGCAAGAAAATAAGTAATGCACTTAAAATAGCATGCCATAACACATTAATAGTACTTATAATTGTACTGTAGTGCTGTACTTTTGCAAGGAAATAAATTCCATCTCCAAAGAATTCAGAAGTGGAGTATGTGCATTAGATTGCATGATACTTCACCTCCAGCCTTAGTGATATTAACATGCTCCATTAACAGACTGCATGATAGGTATTCTTGTTTTGTTCAGGGGTCAGTCATAATTGTGCTAGAAATTGCTGATCAAAGAATTTGCGTGCAAAATGCTATTCTGTGGTTCCCCCATGTAACTTCCCTTCTGCACTTGAAATGGGATGGTGGCAGCCCAGCATTGCCATGGTGGAGAGTCAGAACCGCTGAGGTACTGCCTTCAGGTGCATGTACTGGGTTCTCACTCTGGAGGAGCTGAGCTGCTGTCAGTAACTGAGGTAGGTGGTTGTTCCCTGGTTTGTATAAACAGTCTGTGTTAATACAACCATCTTAAGACTGGTTACCTTCTACTGGAGAAACTACATTAGATGATGAAGAGATCTTAACTCTAAATCTCAGTTGCATACAGAATTCTTTGTTAATCTAAATTTTCTGTCCAGTCATCTATCCTCAAAGGAGGTTATTTCCCAACTTTCCAGTCTTCTGTGTTATATCTATGAGACTCCTCTGAAGACTAACTGGACCTAGCAAGGTAGACCAGGCTTCGGCTTCATCTCAGTTTGTCCTGTTTCACAAAGTCTGACTTTTCAAAATAGATCAACCTGTTCTCACTATTCTTGTCTGTTCTCACTATTTAAATCCCAGTGTAACACACAGTTTCCAGAAGTAACTAAAATAATGTCTATGATTCCCCAAATCCTTATAGACGACACTCCAAGGACATTAGTGTCAAACTCAGATAATTAAAATTTGTATCCAGCCAAGCTAATTAACCCATTAAAGCCAAAATGCATAGATGAGAATTTGTGTCAGTTTGGCATTAGTACGTTGTCATGTCTTGTAAAATCTGGCTTCGGTGGACTTCATTTCGACAATATGAAATGTGTTCCCCAATTATTTCTTTCCTCTGCCAGTGTATATGTTGCAAGCAGAGGGCTTCGTCTTAAAAACGGCTAATCATGGTGTAAGGAAATTCAGTCAAGTCCTTTCAGACTAATAAGGGAGCTGGGAAAGAATGATCTAAATGTAAAGAAATCTTGCTGCCTGTAAATATTCAGAGACTGCTGCACAGAGGAAATCTACATATCCTGATTTCTGATTCAAATACCTTTTCCTTTTGGTGGTCCTGGAAAACAGTCCTAGAGACTGTGGCTTGTCTGTGGCGCTGAACTATCTTTCCAAGTGGTTTAGGTGAGACATGTAAATAGGAACTACTCGGGTTCACCTGAAAGCCATGTCAGACTTTTCTCAGGTTATTGGATGTGACAAAGTTGGACAACAGCCTCTGGTTCAATCCGTCTTAAAAGGCTCTAAGCAGCTTAAACCACAGGGTAGTAAGAGGAGGAGACTACGGAGCCTCTCTTACCCTACTGATATTTTTTCTGGGGGTCCCAATGACTAAAAAACCCCCTGTAGTTTGTAAAATGAATTGTTTCTCGCTAGATACGGTACATTTTAAAACTCAGTGAATGATGTTGGAGGCTTTCAGGATGCGCAGTGGCAAGTTTAAAACACGAAACCCTGAGCTTTCCCTGCAGTTAGGTACATGAACCCTTTTCCAGGAGACCCCTTCTTCGCGGAGGGGCCTGGCCACAGGAAGGTCTCTCCTTTGGTCGACTGGGAGCCCTGGCTTTCCACTGGCAGGGCAGGCGCGAGCGACCCAGTGGGCTGACCGGGGACGGAGCGTCGCGGTGATCCCAGCTGTCCACTGACGTGCTGTGTGGCCCAGGGCAAATCACTTAAACTGTCTGTTTCTTCATCTGTAAAATAGGAGAGAGTAATACTTAACCTCCCTCGCAGGGAGCTGGGAGGATTAGTTAGTGCTTGTACAGCATTTTAGAATAAAACGCGGTGGGTAACTGCTCAGTGTCCTTAACTAACAGAGCAAACCAATGTGTTCCTGTCCGGGAAGCAGCATCACAAGCTGGTGCTCCAGAAGCAGCGTAACCTAGATGGCTGTTGAACAATATTTAGGTATACAGGCAATGACTGAGACACTCATGGTGTTTAAGAAACAGCTGAGCATCACATTTACTATGAATGTAAAATAAAAGCCTGAGGAAAATTGGTCTCAAGCTAGACGTTTATGTATATTGAGACTACCTTCAAGAGCTGAAAGCACAGATGGGAGCATTTTGTACGAAAACTATCCACCTCTCTTTGATTTGGACTTTGGAGGGTGCGTTATACACCAAAAAAAGCTGTGGACGGTGTTGATAGGAATTAACTGAAGAATAAAAGCTGTGTGCGAGAGATGATCGCTGCTGTGTCTGATGGAGGACGAGGCAGCTCTCGGAAGGAGTTGTGTAAGGGGAGCAGGACCCTGATTGCGTGTGGAAGGAGCTGTGTCCTCTGAAGAGTGTGTGTTGGCACTGCTTGAGATGTTGAATATTTTTTGGAAATAGTATTTCATCCAGTAGGAAATGCAGAGCATTTTTCAGGGGAGAATCTTAAGCTATTTCTTAGAAACACTACTGGAGATGACTGCACATTTGATGCGTAGGTTCCCAAAAGCCTGATCTGTGTCTTCGTGCTTCTTGTTGGCAAGGATGGACGTTTGCTTTAGTAGGCTTTTCCAAAATGCATAATTTGCTTTCTAAACTATTTACTGCAAGTAATAGATTTTTAAGGAATTGTATTTAATACACTGTGAAATATCAACAGGGAAAAAAGCATACAGTACTGAATCTGTTAAAATTAGGATGAGAGTAATCTCACACGCCTGGCGGTAGTTGTGTTTTGCCTTGACTGTTTTGTGCATAATTCCCTGTTCTGCGTTGTGCAGAGGGGGAGGAGGGATCTGAACCTGTTTGTAGAAGTCTGAGTCACTAAGTAGATTTTATTTTCTAAATACAACTACAAACTCATTTTGCATACTTAAGTGCATTTTGTAATCATGTTGTGATTATTAGTATATTTTCACACATCCTTATCTGAAAGGCCTATCGTTATAATAAATGCAATCTCTGAAACATTTACAGCTGCCTACCCTAGCCAGAAAACTATGCGGAGTAGCTATGTATGAACTTGAAACTTTTTAGGAGTAGCCTCTAGACCAGAGAGATACTTAATCAAATACTGAAGTTAACAGGCAAAAGGAGAGTTAAAGAAAGGAGTAAGAATATTGAGAAAATACTTTGAAAATAGTTTTTGAACTAGAATATTTTGTGGTTAAATTTTCCCTCATTATATGTTCCTGTCTGTAAAATGGGAATAGCAGGGTGCTCTGCCATACTTGTATGTTGTGAAAATAAATAATTTAAGGTGCATGAGGTTTTTTACATGCTACAGTACTGGTTATCATGTAAGTATCGTAAGCAGAGAAGCAATGCTGAGGGAGGGCTAGCTAGATTCATGAAGTGAGTTACTGCTTAAAAAAGTTTCTTGAAGTGTGACTTTGCTGATCCCATGGTAGAGACGATCTCTTTGCCTCCTTCATAGTATTGTATGAGACATCTTCTTATATTGCTTTAATGATTCCAAAAAAGAATTTTGAAATAGAAAATCAGCTTACTTCTTCACAAAGGCTTTTAGCTCCTTCAGGGTATATAGGACCAGTAGGTGCAAGGTCTTAGAGATCCTCTGTTGAAACTAATTTATGTAGTAAGTCTTCCCTCCTGAAAATTTGCATTTGTATTAGTTTTGAGTTGAACAAAGAGTGCAAGTCTATTAATATTATTAGTATAAGGCTTTAATTGTGCCCTCTTTCCCCCAATTCTTAAGTCTTAGCAAAGCCGTGTTTCCTTTTCAGGCGGTTATGACCTTCTTCTTTTGCAAATTAGTTTGTTTTTTATGATAACTTTAAGGTAAAAGTGAAACTTAAGTTTTTAATATTTTATAAATTGCTATTGAAAGGATTCATTATTTAATTGGCACAAGGGGATATAGAAAGCAATGTCTCAAATGAACTAATGTCTGAGAACTGGGTAGTTCTTCATGTAGGTTTACAAAATTGCAGTAAAGCATGGTTGCCCAGACAGAAGAGCTGTTGGCCTTCTGTTGTGTGTCAAATGTACAGTTATTAGGGCATAAGCATATTTCACTTGTCCATCATAACAAAAATGTTTAAACACAGTAACGGGAATGAAGTTTCAAAGGATTTTTAACAGTATGTTTCAAATACCAGTCTTAATTTTGTTACACTAAAACAGACTCTCCACCTGGATGTTTTTTTATTTAGAAGACTTTTACTCAAAAAGACAGTTCTTACTTATTTTCG